>NC_091063.1:113929707-115130093 GCF_000393655.2 Nicotiana sylvestris
AAACCCGGGAAGGGGCTCGGGACTTCATTGCAAGGAATTACTAAACCTATCACCCTGACTGCTAGTGAGAAGTTCTCTGGGGTAGGTTCGCAACCCACATCAGCTGATGGAAAATGGGTGGATGAAAGAAATAACAATGGTTGGGTCTTGCCTCAACCGATTCCGCATATTTAGAGGACATTTGTCAAGCCTAAGTACAGTGAGGAAGAGGAAGATAAGGCCTTTATGGCCGAGGAAATTGAAGAATTCTGTGGGGCTATGAGGCAGATGTTGTATGAAACCCACATGGTCCAACCAGGGGAAGGCTCAAGCACCGATGAGGTGCTATACATGGGACCCAGTGCCAAACTGCAACATTCCCAATCAGGCGGGAATCCCGGTAGTCCAGTCCTGCCACTTTTTATGCATCACGAGTTATTTCAGGGTGTAACTCGGATGTTTTCTTTAGTTTCATATCTTTAATTCCCAATGTAAACTGTGTTATCTTCAAATTCAAAGAAATGAAATCAATATTTCATCGTTCATATTTCTTTATTCTTTCAGATTTTTGTTATTTTTCTCTTTTATTTCTTCTTTCAGTTTTAATAATACGGCTTTAAATAACATGACATGCTTGCGGACTTCATGCCCAGATTCAAACACACTGTCTAACTGTGAAATAATGAACCAAGAACCGGAATATGATGAACAAGAAGCTTTTAGGGAAATAAATCTAGAATTGGAACAATTTGAGAATAAACCTAAGCCAAACTTAAATGATACTGAACCGGTTAATTTGGGTAGTTCTGAAGAAGTCAGGAAAACTAAGATAAGCATTCACACAGATGAAAAAACCCGCGATACATTGATCCAACTCTTGTTTGAATTCAAAGATGTGTTTGTTTGGTCATACGACGACATGCCAGGACTGAGTGTTGATTTGGTGGTTCACAAGTTGCCACCCCGATTATCCCCCTGTCCAGCAAAAGCAAAGAAAGTTTAAAACTGATATCAGTGACAAGATTAAAGAAGAGGTCACAAAACAGTTGAAAGCGGGGGTGATCCGAGTGGTTCGATACACCACATGGTTAGCCAATGTAGTTCCAGTGCCAAAGAAGGATGGGAAAACTCGAGTGTGTGTGGATTATAGAGATCTGAACAAAGCAAGTCCTAAGGATAATTTCCCTTTGCCGAACATCCACATCCTTGTTGATAACTGCGCCAAACATGAGATACAGTCCTTCGTGGATTGTTACGCAGGATATCACCAATCTGGGGCACATACTGTTATAGGGTCATGCCTTTTGGTTTGAAGAAAGCGGGGGCAACTTACATGAGGGTCATGACTGCCATTTTTCATGATATGATGCACCAAGAGATAGAGGTGTATATGGACGACGTGATCATCAAGTTCAGTGTTGGCCGGTTAAAAATTCACACATCCAGAAGATGAAAGTAGCAGAGATGAGGATGCTGAGGTGGATGTACGGGCATACAAGGATGGACAAGATTAGGAATGAAGTTATTCGGGATAAGGTGGGCGTGGCCCCCATGGAGGACAAGATGCGGGAAGCAAGACTCAGATGGTTCGGACACATTCAGAGGAGGAGCACTGATGCGCCAGTGAGGAGGTGTGAGCGACTGGCTGTGGTGGGCATAAGGAGAGGTAGAGGGAGACCTAAGAAGTATTGGGGGGAGGTGATTATGCAGGACCTAGCACGACTTAGGATTTCTGAGGACATGACCCTTGACAGGGAATTGTGGAGGTCGAGCATTAAGGTTGTAGGTTAGGGGGAAGTCTGTGAGTATTACTACAGCGCACTAGAGTAACACTAGCCATTTAGGAGTTAGTCTTAGGAGGCTACTGATCGGCTATGGATGCAGGGCTTGTGCCGGTTGGATATTAGTATACCTTACATCCTTTTCTCCATCCTTTTTCGTATTTCCTATATTTCTTATATTGTTGTTATTCTGTTAATTTATATTATGTATTTTATGTTATTTATTATGACTCTATTGATAGTACTAATATATTGTCTCTTTGTTGCTCTCTTGAGCCAAGGGTCTCCTGGAAACAGCCTCTCTGCCCTTCGGGGTAGGGGTAAGGTCTGCGTACATACTACCCTCCCCAGACCATACTGGTGGGATTATACTGGGATGTTGTTGTTGTTGATCATCAAGTCCAGGACCCAGGATGATCATGTTCGGGATTTGAGAAAATTCTTTGAGCGGCTGCGTAAATATGATTTGAAGTTAAACCCAGCCAAATGTGCATTTGGGGTACCGTCTGGCAAACTCTTGGGATTCATAGTCAGTCGGAGGGGCATCGAGTTAGACCCAACAAAGATAAAGTCCATTCGAGATCTGCCTCCTCCAAGAACCAAGAAAGATATTATGAGCTTGCTAGGAAGATTGAACTACATCAGCCGATTCATTGCCTAGTTGACGTCTACATGTGAACCCATCTTCAAGCTGCTAAAGAAAGATGCAGCAATTAAATGGACAGACGAGTGCCAAGAAGCTTTTGACAAAGTCAAAGAATACTTGTCGAACCCGTCAGTCTTGATCCCACATGAACCGGGAAGGCCTCTATTCTTGTATTTGACAGTCTTGGAGAATTATTTTGGATGTATCCTCGGGCAACATGACGTGACCGGGAGGAAAGAACAAGCAATCTACTATTTAAGCAAAAAGTTCACAAGTTACGAAGCCAAATATACCTTGTTGGAAAGGACTTGTTGCGCTCTGACTTGGGTTGCTCAGAAGCTGAGGCATTACTTGTTGGCCTACATCACTTACCTCATTACCAGGTTGGACCCTTTAAAGTACATATTCCAGAAGCCAATGCCCACAGGGAGGTTAGCAAAGTGGCAGATCCTACTCACTGAATTTGACATAGCCTGCATCACTCGCACGGCATTGAAAGCCCAGGCATTAGCAGATCACCTGGCGGAAAACCCGGTTGATGATGAATACCAACCTTTGAGCACCTACTTCCCGGATGAAGAGGTAAACTAAGTTTAGGCAATATCCGAAGATACTAATGCTTGGAAAATGTTCTTTGATGGAGCGATAAACGCAAAAGGTATTGGAATTGGGGCAATCTTGATCTCACCCACTGGTCAGCATTATCCAGCCATAGTCCGGCTTCGGTTTTTCTGCACAAACAACACTACTGAGTATGAAGCCTGCATTATAGGTATGAACATGGCAATTGACCAAGATGTTGAAGAATTGTTAATCATGGGAGACTCGGATCTGATTATCCGACAAGCCCAAGGAGAATGGGAGACTCGAGATGTCAAACTTATTCCCTACAGGCAACATGTGGAAGAGCTTAGCAGACAATTCAAGTCAATAGAGTTCAGGTACATCCCTCGCTGTCACAATGAACTAGTTGATGCACTTGCTACTTTGGCCTCGATGCTTCCATACCCAGGAAATGCCCACATTGATCCCTTGGAAATCCAAATCCGGGAAAGGCACGGTTACTGTAATACGGTTGAGGCAGAACCAAGTATTTAGCCATGGTATCATGATATCAAAAGATTTTTTGAAAACTAAAGAGTACCCCGAGCAAGCCAGCGGGGACCAAAAGAGAACCATTAGACGGCATGCAAGTGGTTTCTTCATAAGCGGTGATGTCTTGTACAAAAGGACTCCGGACCTTAGCCTGTTAAGATGTGTTGACGCCGAGGAGGCCGAAAGGAGCATATATAAAGTGCATGCAGGATTGTATGGATCCCACATGAATGGGTATGTTTTAGCAAAGAAAATCCTTCGAGCGGGCTATTACTGGATGACTATGGAAAAAGACTGTTTCAGTTTCGTCCAAAAATGTCATCAATGTCAGGTGCACGGTGATTTGATTCATGCACCGCCTATAGAACTGCATCCTATGTCAGCACCTTGGCCATTTGTTTCCTGGGGCATGGACGTCATTGGGCCGATTGAGCCGAAAGCTTTAAATGGACATAGATTCATATTGGTCGCTATCGACTACTTTACAAAATGGGTTGAAGCAATTACTCTCAAGTCTATCACCAATAAAGTTGTAGTAGACTTCGTGCATTCCAACCTCATCTGCCGTTTTGGTATTCCTGCAACTATCATTATGGATAATGCTGCAAATTTGACTAGTCATTTGATGAGGGAAATATGTGAACAATTCAAGATAACGCATCGGAACTCTACTCCTTATCGTCCCAAAGCCAATGGTGTCGTCGAAGCAGCAAACAAGAACATCAAAAAGATTTTGAGAAAGATGATTCAAAGTTCCAGGCAGTGGCATGAAAAGTTGCCTTTTGCATTGTTGGGGTATCACACCACTATGCGCACATCGGTTGGAGCAACCCCGTACCTTTTGGTTTATGGCACTGAAGATGTAATACCCGCAGAAGTTGAAATCCTTTCTCTCCAGATTATTGTTGAAGCTGAGATTGAAGACAGTGAGTGGGTCAAAACCCGTCTGGAACAGTTAACCCTGATCGATAAAAAGCAAATGGCCGCAGTCTGCCACGGGCAGTTGTATCAACAAAGAATGGCCCGTGCCTACAACAAGAAAGTGTGATCTAGAAACTTTGAAGTGGGGCAACTTGTTTTAAGGCATATTCTCCCCCATCATCAGGAAGCAAAAGGAAAATTTGCTCCCAACTTGAAAGGTCCATACATTATCAGAAAATTGTTGCCAAAAGGGGTATTATATCTGGGAGACATTGAAGGAAATGACCCTGAAACAGTTGTAAATGCAGATGCAGTCAAAAGATACTATGTCTAATCCTTCTGCAGCAACAGCATTTATCCGATTGGGATGATGAAGGCTTTCATTCTCGCTACCCCAAACACTCCAATTTTTTGCTAACCCTTTGAGCTGGTTACCTGCTTTCCATCACCCTCTTTGGAACTTAAAAGATATTCGGAAAAAAATGAAAAAAATGAAATATGAAAAAAAATGAAATGATGAAAAAACAAGAAAATGAAAAAGAAAAACAAAAACAACAAAAACAAAATGTTTCCCTGAACTACGTTTGACTTCATTCCGAAAGGATACGTAGGCAGCCTCTCTCTGGGGTTCAATCACACCAAAATAAAAATCCAAATTCCCCTAAAAGTAAAAGTGGGGCAGATGTTATAATGGTTCGGCAATGACCCCACCTGATGGTTCCAAAGTTGTAATTCCATCCAAGTTCTTTTTACCCAAACCTTGTTCAAGTCATTCCGATCAATCGGTGAGAGATTTTCAAAATCAAAGAACGCAGTTGTTTGGATCCGATGTAATCAAGATGAGAGAAATAAAATGAGAGAGTCTTATTGGTGAAAACCTACGGGCACAGTAAGGCGATAGTTAGTAGAGAAATTAAAAATGAGAGAGTCTTGTTAGTGAAAACTAGTAAAAGAGCACTACAAGGCGATGGTGAGAAGAGAAATGAGAGAGGTCGATTGGCGAAAACTTGCAAAGGGCACCGTTGATCGAAAAGAAGAAACCTCTCACCACCATTGGTATTGAAAGAGTCCTGGCAAGGTTTCTTGGTTTTTAAACATGGGTCGCAATGGGTTTATGAGAAGTTGGATAGTTGTGCGATCGGGAATCCAGTCCAAGAAGCATGTCATGTCTATTAAAGTCTGCATGCACCCCAGATAAGTCTTTTCCTCCCCGAAAGGGACACTTCTCCTTAAATTCATTTTCTTGTCATTTGTTTACTTTTCCTTGAATCCCTTTCGGTCTAACTCTGTTTCCGAGACTAATACAAAGAAAAGGTGGCAAGATTGGTTTTACAGGGTTCTGCTTAATAAAAGTCAAGTCCAAAGAAAAGTACCCAGCCTCATCGGGTGCATCAAGTCGATCTCGACTGGCCATGATGGATGATGCTCTGAAATCAGAGTTATTGAAAATGAAAAGAAATCCAAAGTCAAAAGCCCTTAGAGGCAGAATAAAGTGAAAGGGCCAAAGCCCCAAATGGTTGAGCCGTTATGAGAAATTTTGAAAGTTGAGTTCCTCGGTTTTAGGAGAGAGATCAATTTTCAGAAAAGCCAGCGAACAGCAGGGGTTATCACCAAAAGAGTTGGGCCGAGATCAAGTGATCAAAAACAATCAAGGCCACAAAACAACCACCGTTTCAAACTAACAATTGTTCTTTGTTTGAAAAATTGAAACAGGCGCAGTCCAAAGCAACCGTGCAAAAAGCAGGTGCAACTAAAAAGGAAAAAGAAATGCACAAGTGCTAGAAATAGCTTTGCAGCAATAATCAATCCGAAAGGGAAGTCTCTTCCAAATACTTTCCTACATTTTACTCATTCTCCTAAAAAAAAAAAAAAATTCAAAATCGCGATAGCATAGGGCCCCACTCCCTAGTTATCCCCGGCATAACCCATGGACCTCCCCGGCATAATTCGGGGACCTTTTTCTTTTCCGGCATAACCCGATGACTTTCTCGGCATAACCCATGGACTTCCCCAGCATAACCCGAGGATCTTTTTTCTCTTTTTCGGCATAACCCAATGAACTTTCCCGGCTTAACCCGTGGACCTCCCCGGCATAATCCAGGGACCTTTTTCTTTTCCGGCATAACCCGATGAACTTTTCCGGCAAAACCCGTGGACCTCCCGGCATAACCCGGGGACTTTTTTCTTTTCCGACATAACTCGATGACTTTCCCGGCATAACCCGTGGACCTCCCCGGCATAACCCGAGGACCTTTTTCTCTTTTTCGGCATAACCCGTAGACCTCCCCGGCATAACCCAAGGACCTTTTTCTTTTCTGGCATAACCCGATGAACTTTCCCGACATAACTCGTGGACCTCCCCGGCATAACCCAGGGACCTTTTTCTTTTCCGGCATAACCCGATGACTTTCCCGGCATAACCCGAGGACCTTTTTCTCTTTTCCGGCATAACACGATGACTTTCCCGGCATAACCCGTGGACCTCCCCGGCATAACCCGAGGACATTTTTCTTTTTTTCCGGCATAATCCGAGGACCTTTTTCTTTTCCGGCATAACCCGATGAACTTTCCCGGCATAACCCGTGGACCTCCCCGACATAACCCGGAGACCTTTTATTTTTTCGGCATAACCCGTGACTTTTTCGGTATAACCCGAGAACCTTTTTCTCTTTTCTGGCATAACCAGATGACTTTCCCGGCATAACCCGTGGACCTCCCCGGCATAAACCGAGGACCTTTTTCTTTTTTCCAGCATAACCCGATGACTTTCCCGGCATAACCCGTGGACCTCCCCGGCATAACCCGAGGACCTTTTTCTCTTTTCCGGCATAACCCGATGACTTTTCCGGCATAATCCGTGGGCCTCCCCGGCATAACCCGAGGACCTTTTCCAACATAACCTGGCAATCCTTCCAATTTAGGGCTTCATTCCCTACTCTCGTGCTCCCAAGGATACACAATCCTGATTTCAGCAATGAAATAGTTTAGATTTTGTTGCAAATAACTCACGAAATTTTCCTAGTAAAAACTAGGGCAGAAAAATTTCATTCGTTTGATTGTTTTGGTGTCCGAGCAGGTTTGACCTCGAGGCACAGGATTCGAGATGACCAAAAGAATGAGTCTCAATCCAGAATAAAGAAAGAGAGATATCGCAAAAAGAAGTGAACTCAAAAGGATGCGGACTGCTCAAGATATGATTGAAGTTACAAACCCGGCATGTCCCACCTTGGTCCAAAGCTGAAGAATGAACCAGCGATGTACAGCTGACGAGCATCAAGATTCAGATCGGAGTTTGCAGCAAGAACCAGCCAAGACTCAAGATCAAGCTTCAAGAGATTTATAGATAGGAATCTTGTAACTCATAGCTGATAGGTTTAGCTAGTTTAGCTTTTTACTTTTCATTTTGGTGTAATAAGGAGTTCAGCAAGCAGTAGCAGAAGTAGCAACAGTGAAATCACAGCTTCCGGTAGTCCCAGCTAGCAAAATTTCCAGAACTACACTGACCTGATTCCTTTATAGCCAAGGATATGTAGGCAACCTTTGAAGTAAGGTTCGGTCAGACTCTTTTCAAAAATGCTTTTCACGGAGTGTCAAACGGTCAAAAATCCCTCATAATTTCTCATTTTATCTTTGCCCGAAAACCCTTCGTGTCTTCGAGCAAAGAGGGACAGCTGTGAGCACGTGATTTTTGCCTCACATAAATTACTCCTACAGAATCCCAAAAATTAGATTTTTTTTCTTTGAATTATTTGTTATTTTAGGAGTTATTGTAGAATTTTTCTGACTGCTTGCATTTTTGTGTGCATGTTTGATCTGGTTTTAATTCATAAAAAAATATACAAAAATATATTGCATTTGCATTTAGGATTTAATTTTATATTTTTAGATTAATTAGTAAATTAGTATTTTACAAAAATGGAAAATCACAAAAAATAACTTATTTTTGCATTTTTAATTTTTAGCTTCGAATTTTGGTAGTTTTCTTTTAATTTGGTATTTAATTAGTTGTGGTAATTATTATTTAGAGTTAATTAATTTAATCTGGTAGGATAATTTATTTTAGGGATTAATTTAGGTTTTATTTTTTAATTTTGAAAAGAAAAGGAATTTTGAAATAAAAAGAAAAAGGAAGAGAATGGAAAAGAGCCTGATTTTGGGCCAAATCCGTTGAATTCCCCAAGCCCAAATCAAATACACCTGAAACCTGACCAAATCCAAGCTCAAACCCGTTCCCCTACCCGGTTTGTCTCTTTTGTTAACAAAATGACCCCGTTTCGTTGGCCTTTGATCAGGACCCTTGATCTTCTTCAATCGAACGGCTGTGAACTAACCAAAATTCCCTATATAACTGTCCTAAAGCCCCCTACTCCCCCCCCTCTAACTCGTCTCTCACTTCATCTCCTCTACTATTAGAGACCAACCTAACCCTAGAGCGCCGCCCTGAATTTCCGCCATTGTAGCCGGCGCCACCGCCTCTAATCACCCCCAAATCAACACCCTAAAAACCTCACACCCTCCCTTTCCTAATCTGTAACTCTTTTTCCTCAAATCTGTCCAGAACTCTTTGAATCTTAAATCGATGTTCTAAACCATAAAATCCCAAAACCCCAAATCAGTGAGTTTAATGAAGGTTTGAGGCCGAAAATGATCTTATTCGTGTGTTTTCATTTGAGAACATACGATTAAGGCCCATCGGTCAAAATCAAAGGCTCGGGGAATAGTTCCAAGATTTTATCCGCCTGGTTTTAGGTATTTTCAGTTTCTTTTTCCTTCTTTCATTTTTCTTCTTCTATTGCATTTGAATTCCAGTCTGCATCTCCTCATGTTTCAACTCTTCTGTTTTTTCTTTATTGTTTGTCGCTTTGAATCATTTCTGCTCACATGCTCCAAAATTAAAGTTCGATAGTTCATGTTTGTTTTAATTTATTTATTCTTTGTTGTTGTTTCATTTTTTTCTGGTTTACAAAAGAAAGTAATTCTAAAAATTCTGCTTGGCCCGTTAAGTTCATGTTTTTCTGATTTGAATCTGGGCTCTATTAATCAGAGGCCCAGGAAAAAGGAATTAAACCAGTCTTGCAAGCCCAGGCTTTGGGCTGATCCATTGGGTCAAATTGACCCCTGAGGTTTTAGGGGTAAAAACGGGGGTTTCAAGAGGTAGTCTAGGAATTCTACGTAAGAGAATCTTTAATAACTAAATAGGAAGCTGCCTAGAAGGTGGGGATTGGGACTTATCTGAAATACTGATTTTTAGACTAAGGGTACATTAGCAAAAATGAAAATTCTAAAAGATCGATATGCAAAAACTGAACTCATTCTTGTTGCCCTAAAAGCTTGCCTATAAAGGCACTCTTTCTTCACTCACAAGTCAGAAAAAAAGTAGAGAGAAAAATTCTGGAAAAGATTGCAAACGGCTGAGCTAAAAAAGAAATTCAAAACTCTTGCATTTTGGTAGAAAATTGGTCTAATTTTGCAATTGATTTTTCAATTCTGAAACCTTCAAAGGATTTTAGCTTATTCTGAGAATTCAAAGATGATTTAAAGGCTGCCTGATTACTGTTCCATTGTTGATTTTTGAGTTGATCCTGCTGTTGTTTCTTCTTTGTCGAATTACTACTGCTGCTGCTTCATAACTTCAAGCTCTTGTGTTGTTTGCTTGCTATATTCAGGTACACATTCCTGATTCTGAACTTGTAAGAATGGTTCATGTGGTTTGAAGAAATGAAGATCTCCATACTTACTAGATGTTTTTTCCTTTGTTCTCTTTCTTACTCGACTTGTTAATTCATTTCTCTTGTTCAAGCATATTTAAAAGTGATGTTATGCCATGAACATTTGAGACTTATGTTGAGAATTGTAATTGAACTCTTATTTGTACTTGGTAATTTCAGCCTTGTTTTGAATCATTTATCATGAATATGGATAGTTGTATTGCCATGAGATCAATATGAAATAGTTACTACTATTTTGAGGTCTTCTTTTGAGTAAAATGTTATACCCTTAGTAGTATTAGATTCAAGGATATTCTTCATAAATGATCTAGCCTGTTTGTTCCTTTAAAGATGAATGAGTTGAAAGACTATGCTTGTCTGATTTTTCTAAGTTTAAACACATTATTTTCCACTGAAGGGACTCGATCTTGAGTCCCAGATCTTCAGTAATTGGCCTTGCATCAGATTTGGGCTCTTTTTGGGCCCAACGTTTATTTTCGAATAATGTGACCAGTTGGGTTTCAGGAAGATCTGGCCCACAGTGCATGAATGTTAAAATTCATAAATTCAGCTAGTTGATTTATGCTCAAATAGTTAAAAAAAATATTCAGAAGTAGTATATTAATTCAATCTCATGTTTCATATAGTCCTGGTTGATTTGCATTTAGTTGATTTTGTACAATTGTTGGTTCTGAAAGTTGGGCCTAATATTGGACCAGTTAATGAACATTCAATCTCAGATTTGATGGCATGTTCTATGTCCTTGGACGTCCATTTTTTCACTAAGAATTGGGCTCATTTTGGGCCCAAGCCTGAAGGCATATACAAACGGGCTTGTTTAGTTGCTATCGTTGAAGCAACTTTCTTTTAGATGATTGGTATTTTAACACGATGCTTGTTAAATGATAAGTAGGGTCGAACCTTTAGTTAAAATAATTAGAATTTTATTAAGCCTTCTTTAATTAATTAATTGGGCTCTTAAAAGTAGATTTGAGGCGTGCCATATTAAGTAAGATATAGTTATGGCCCTCAAAAGCTTAGTTTGAGTTCCCTTTAAAAAATTGGAATCGAGGTGTGTCGTGCCAAATAAAATCTCAAAACGCATGGCCCTCATTTAATTAATTTTAATCCTTAGAATTTGAGGCGTGCCATTTAGTTGAATTTTCCATGGCCCTCGCAAATGTGAAAGTGCGCAGTTGCTTTAGGCGTTTAATTTAAATTAATTTTCGTAAAACTCGAGTGTGCATTTCATGTGACCCAAATCCAAATCTCAATAACGTTAAATAAAATATGTTGTGGACCGCAGGTGTATTTCATGTGGCGTGGTTCAAAGACGTGTTTTAGATAACGTTGAATCTTCCTAAAATTAATTAAAAGCGGTTAATAATTTAAAATTATACCATAGGTTAAAACATGTATTAAAATAAGATAATCCAATTATGATAGTTTAAGTGACCGTGCTAGAACCACGGAATCCGGGGGTGCCTAACACCTTTCCTCGGGTTAACAGAATTTCTTATTCAGAATTTCTGGTTCGCAGACTTCAAAAGGAAAGTCGAATTCGATTTGGGATTTTAAAATAAACCAGTGACTTGGGACACCAGAAAACAAACCATCCCAAGTGGCGACTTTGAATTGAATAATTAATCCCATTTCGAATAATGTCACTAAAATTGAAAAAACTCCCTTGTATACCTCTCGGGGTGTAAAAAGGAGGTGTGACAACGCCTACAACCTCCACTACCATTACCACCACATAACATACCAGTGCTTCCTCCACGTCAACCACTTCAATATCCACTAATTCGACCGCATAGAGCACGATATATTGAGCAACCTAAAAAGATTGAAGTTGAACAAGGCATCAGAGTACCCACGCACCATGCCAAATATGATAAATGTTATGGTAATCCATGGAGTAAAGAGGACGAAATTGATGAAGACCATTATCAAAGAGATGACAAACATGCATTGGATCCAAAACTTGAGGAATTACCACTACAATTTTATGACGATCCATTGGATTATCCAGCCATGTGTGTCGTTGACTTTTCGCCTTTCAGAGATGCTCAACATAATGTTGACTTGATTGTTGACTCTATCATCCCAAACAAGTCAGCAAATTGCATTAATCTTAAATTCCATAAAAATATGCATGAACAAGAGAAAGGATTACCTATAAAGGAGTGGATAATGGAGAGTTTGAGTCCATCTATTGGAGAAACAAAATGTCTTAATGTCACAAATATATATATATGACGTTAAGAGAGGGATCCCAATGTGCTCTAAGTGATTTCTATATGGGGAAACAAATGAGACAGTTAGCCATCTATTTTTACTTGGTTACTAGCAAAGGAGGCGATTCTGACCCAGGATAATCTCATAAAGAGAGGGATCCCACTGTGCTCTAGGTGATTTCTATGTGGGGAAACTGCTGAGACAGTTAGCCAACTATTTTTACACTGTAGGATTACAGATCTAATGTGGAAGATACTTATTAATCTCAGAGGTATCTCATGGACAATGCCCTCTAAGATTACTGAAGTGCTTATTAGTTAGGATGAAGCTGGAACTGGATCTGGAAATAGAGATTGATGGAGGATTGTCCCTACATGTATATGGTAGACAATCTAGAAGGAGAGGAACTCTAAATATTTTGAAGACATTAGCAATTCAATGTAGAAGATCAAACTGAATTGTTTTTTTTTACTTGGTTACTAGCAATCCTAGAAGTTTTAGAATACTGTTAGAATTGTAGATCAGTTAGTCTTTTCTTTTGTTCTCTTATAAATATGGTTTCAGTACAACCTATATACAGTTATATATTAATACACACAAATATTACCATCTCAATATATATACATATATATAGCTATCATCAAAGGGACTATTGGTGTATTAGCGATGCAATTGATGCATTCCCGGGAAGAGCATTGGGGTGTGTGTGTATAAATATATATATATATATATATATATATATATCATCAAAGGAACTGTTGGTGTATGGGGTGCGATGCAATTGATGCATTCCAAGGAAGAGCATTGATATCCATGCTTAAGTCAAAGCTAGACATGGATTTGGCTAAGTTTTATAAAGTTCTAACACCAATAACTTCAAATCGTAAGTTGAAGTTTGAGAGTCAACATGTCACGACCCAGAATTCTCACCCTTGGGATCGTGATGGCGCCTAACATTTCACTTGCTAGGCAAGCCAACATTAGAATAGTTTTTAGTCATTCTTAACAATTCAAATTAACTGATACCGAGTAAACTGAATAAACTAAACTAAAACTGAAATAGAATGAGAAAACCATAATAATAGCAATATGTAGACACAATCGAACCGGTGTCACAAGTGCACGAGCGACTAGAATAATACAAATAATGGTCTAGTGAAAGTATAATTGTCTGAAATGAAATAAACAACTAGAATAAGGTATAAGGGGACTTCAGGGCTACAACGTTGAGAGTTGTACCTCAAGTCCCTGTCAGGCAATCTACTGAGCGTCGCTAGTACCGACTCCAAAATGTGCACAAGAAGTGCAGAGTGTAGTATGAGTACAACCAACCCCATGTACTCCGTAAGTGCCGAGCCTAATCTCGACGAAGTAGTGACGAGGCTAAGGTGGTTCACTTAAAATAACATGTACACAATATAATAATAATAACAGGAAATGAAACACAGGAAAAGTAAGGTAATTAACTTATGAAAATAACTCAATCCTTGAAATCAGTAAATCCAGAAACATCAGTCCTAAGAATCTCGTATGAAAACATTAAAAGCTAACAATAGAATAATGAATACAAAACACACAATCCATTGCAGCGCGCAACCCAATCCCACCGTACAAATACAATCCTCCCTTTTTTTACCACATCAATATCAAGAATAACATGTAAAATTCGTTGCGGCGTGCAACCCGATCCCACCATATAATCAGAATTGATATCAGAATCTTCCCTTATTTCACCATATGAAAATCACATATAAAATCCGTTGCGGCGTGCAACCCGATCCCACCATATCAATATCAATCATCCCTTATTCCGCCTGTTGCGGCGCCGGTGTGCAAACCGATCCATAAACAAAATCAACAAATGTAATCAATTCAATCACTCAATTGACAAGATTCTCTACGATTAAAGAATATGAAAGCAAAGCCATAAAGGAACCTCGTACCAAATCAAGGAATGCTACAATTAATACAAAACAACAAGACAAGCCAAATATATGACAATTAAAGTGTACAAGTAAGACAAGTAAGGCAAGTAGCAATTAATCATGGAATTATGGAAGAAACGAGCATTTCAATACAAGAGCAATAAATGGCAAGTAACAAGTTAAGGTATACGAAGAAATTAAAGTATGTAACAGTTAAGACATGGAATAAAATAATTAATGAAATATGAGAAAGCATGAAAATAACTATTTTGACGGCGTATATACACTCGTCACCTCGCATATAAGCCGTTACACATGTAAATATAACATATAGTTCAAGGTTTCCTAATTCCCTCAAATCAAGGTTAGACCCGATACTTACCTCATCCGCAAGCAAATCAAAGCTCAACCAGGGCCTTTCCTCTAAAATCCGCCTCCAAGCCAATCAAATCTAATCAAAATCGACTCAATAACATCAAACAATGCTAGGGAAATCAATTACAATATATAAAGTTAAGATCTTTACACTTTTTTCAAAAAGTCAACCCCGGACCCGCTTGGTCAAAACCCGAGATTCGGACCAAAAATTACCCATTTACTGCCGAGCTCGATTATGTGATTAGTTTTGAAATCCGACCTCAATTTGAGGTCTAAATCTCAATTTTACAAAAACCTCCAATTTTTTTCAAATCCCTAATTTTCTACTATGAAAGAGCATAAATTAAGGTTATAAATTAATGAGTGTTGGTGGAAATGGAAGAAAACAAGTTAAAGTACACTAACGTATGAAATGATGATGAAATTTCTTTTAAATATCGCCTCTAGGCCGAGCTCTAATAAGAAAATGGTGAAAAATTGGTGAAATCCCGTGTTTGGGATATTTTAAAGTCTGGCGTCAGGCGTTCATCCCGTTCGCGAGACACCTGATGCGATCGCAAAGCAGAAGCAGCCAAAGGCCTACGCATTCATGAGGGGATGCATGTGTTCGCGATGGTCTGCCCCCCATGTCCATCGCGTTCGTGTAGAACAACCCCAAGATCCCTCTCTCAGGCCCCTTACTCTTTGCATTCGCGTAGTGCTGGTCACGTTTGCGAAGGGTGATCCCACCATAGCTTCGTGTTCGCGTACACAGCCTCGCGTTCGCATAGAAGAAAACCTCCCCAACCCGAATATCAGCAGTAGCCCAAAAATTCTTCTAAATTCAAATGGTTCGTAGCCTATTCGAAACTCACCTGAGTCACTCGGGCTCCAAACCAAACATGCACACAAGTGTAATAACATTATACGAACTTGCTCGTGTGACCAAAACATCAAAATAACACCTAGAACAACGAATCAGACACCAAATTAATTGAAATTTTCAAAGAAACCCAAGAACCTGAAATTTTACAACCGGACGTCCGAATCACGTCAAATCAACTCCGTTGCACCAAATTTTTTAGACAAATCATAATTGCTTAAATGAATCTATACCAAGTTCTAGAACCGAAATCCAAACCCGGTAGCAACAAAGTCAACCTTCAGTCAAACTTAGAAATTCTTTAAACCTTTTAATTACTAGTTTTCAACAAATTACGTTAATTCAAGCTAAGGACTTTCGAATTTGACTCCGAGCATACGCCCAAGTCCCAAATCGCGATACAGACCCACCAGAAACCGTTAAAATACTGATCAAGGTCCGTTTACACAAAACCTTGACTGTAGTCTACTCAAATGAGTTTTAAGGCAAATTTTTACCTTTTTATCAATTTTTTCACATATGAATTTTCCGGAAAAAGACACAGACTGCGCAGGCAAATCGAGGAAGGCTAAACGAAGTTATTCGAGGTCTTGAAACACATAAATGAAGAATAAAACTATAAATGACTTATCGAGCCATAAAAAGATGGAGAAGATTTAGTAGAAAGTCAAAACTTAAAAAGTGAAAGTTAGTTTGACCACATGCTAAGTTTTCTTACAACACAAAAAAGCTCATGGAGGCAATAGCTTGTGGTCCTCTCAAACTTTACAGATGTTAGATTCACTGATCCTCCGGTACTTAGCCGTCCAATCAGGAGCCATTTAACCAAAAGAAACCCTACGCATGGTTTCCATCACTCTAGTTTCATTCTCCGCTGTCAATGGAGCGCTTGATGCAGCTCTTGTCCTCTCTGAATGATCTGTGCACAGCATTATCAGACACCGCGCTTATTCCTTCCTCCTCCTCCTCCTCCTCCTCCTCTTCTTCAAACTCACTTTTACATTTATCTTCTTTCCCTTCACTCAGGACTCAGGTCCGTTGATGATATTCATTCTCTATACAATGTGCATAAGCGTTAGGGAGTCGATGAAAATGATTAGATTCGTAGGACTCATCATCATCATAACTCTGAACATGATTTGGAAGCTGATCGGAGATCTGTGCATCGTCGTCATCAACAGTGGAAGAGATTGGCTGGTAATATTCCGGCAAATCGTCAGCGTTCGTGTCGGAATCACTTCCAGCACCGTTTTCTACAAAATAAAAGCACATCGGGGAAACTATTTGATTGAGATACGAAACCGTAAAAGGCGAAGGAGGGAATTCAATGGGCTTTCATTTCCTTTCGAAAGATTTACAAATTTTTTAGGCGAATTTTCTAAAATTGAAAATTGGAAATGCTTATATTCACTTTTTGACTACTTATAAACACGTGTCCCGGTAAACAAGGAAAGTCCCAAAAGGATTATAAAAATTTTAAAAATGCACCAGCCAGGAACGAACCCAAGTCTATATATTGGCGGGATACTACTATTCTACCACTAGATCACTGATGTTTATCTGGAAAAAAATCCAATATATAATAGATATATTCAAAGATCTAGTTTATTAAGGAAATTCATCAAATATTGTGGAACATTTCAAAATTCAAAAGTTGCAGTATAGGTTTATAAGAATCATGACTAGTTACATGTACTTATTATAGAACTTGTCTTCTCCTTTATGTGCTTGTGTTTGTGTGCATATAGTAGGATCAATAGAGCAGAGTTGATGTGGGGTTCAGCTCATAAATTAAGGAAGATAATTTTCTTCTTTTGTCTTCTTTTTCTAAATTGGCAGCCAATTTTCCTTTTGCATAGTCAACATTGTAGGTTGTGTCAAATGTAGTAGGCGTGCAGAAAGAAAATGTCAGTTGTAGGCGAGGTTCTGCCTATAAAAGGAGAGCTTCGGCTCTCATTTTTGACACATCAATCTCAGAGGAAAAATATATTTGAGAGTTAGAAAGAAAGAGTGAGGTTTCACAGACATGGTATAAGAAAATAGTCTGTGAGAAAAATAGAGATTGAGTGATATTATAGTGAAGTGGGAATATCAAAAGAGGGTTATTTCTTTTGAGTGTTTTACTGATCTTTTGAGTATTTTACTCGGACCTACAAAGTGTAAAATTCCTTGCTATAGTGATATCAGTTGCTTCTTCTCAGGGCCGTGGTTTTTTTCCCTTATTCAAAAGGGTTTTTCACGTAAAAATCTTGGTGTCGTTGTTACTCTTTTATTCTTGTTAATTACCGTATATCGATGCTACGTTATTATTCCGCTTTTATTACCGTGAATATTATTTTTGTAGGGGGTTTATTCCCAACAACTGGTATCAGAGTATAGGTTCTGCTCGTTCACTGAAATACTATTCACTGCCGGTAACTATACTCGGTGAAAAATAAAAATGTCCGGAATAAAGTACGAGGTAGCAAAATTCAACGGAGATAACGGTTTCTTAATATAGCAAAGAAGGATGAGGGATCTGCTCATCCAACAAGGATTACACAAGGTACTAGATGTTGATGCCAAAAAGCCTGATACCATGAAAGCTGAGCATTGGGCTGACTTAGATGAAAGAGCTGCAAGTGCAATCAGGTTGCACTTATCAGATGATGTGGTAAATAACATCATTGATGAAGACACTGCACGTAGAATTTGGACAAGGTTGGAAAGCCTATACATGTCCAAAACGTTGACAAATAAATTGTATCTGAAGAAGCATTTATACGCCCTACACATGGGTGAAGGTACGAATTTTTTGTCACATTTAAATGTGTTTAACGGACTAATCATACAGCTTGCCAACCTCAGAGTGAAAATCGAGGAAGAAGATAAAGCCATCTTGCTATTAAACTCGTTGCCATCTCCGTACGATAATTTGGCAACAACCACCCTGCATGGTAAGACTATTATTGAGTTGAAAGATGTCACATCGGCTCTTCTACTCAATGAGAAGATGAGAAAGAAGCCTGAAAATCAAGGACAGACTCTCATCACAGAAGGTAGAGGCAAGAGTTATCAAAGGAGTTCGAGCAACTATGGTAGATCCGGAGCTCGTGGGAAGTCAAAGAGCCGATCCAAATCAAGAGCCAGAAATTGCTACAACTGTGATCAACCAAGGAAGGGCAAAGGTGAAACCAGTGGCCAGAAGAATTACGACAACACAGCCGTCATGGTGCAAAACAATGATAATGTTATCCTCTTTATAAATGAGAAAGAGGAATGCATGCACCTGTCAGGTCCAGAGTCGAAATGGGTGGTTGACACAGCGGCATCTTACCATGCCACACTGGTAAGAGATTTTTTTTTGCAGATATGTAGCAGGTGATTTCGGCACAGTGAGAATGGGTAACACAAGTTACTCAAAGATTGCGGGGATTGGTGACATTAGTATCAAGACAAATGTCGGATGCACATTGGTTCTAAAAGATGTGCGGCATGTACCTGATTTGTGGATGAACTTGATCTCGGGAATTGCTTTAGACCGAGATGGATACGATAACTATTTTGCAAATCAAAAGTGGAGACTTACTAAGGGATCATTGGTGATTGCAAAGGGAGTTGCTCGTGGCACGTTGTATAGGACAAATGCAGAAATATGTCAAGGTGAATTGAACGCGGCACAAGATAAGATTTCTGTAGATTTGTGGCACAAAAGAATGGGTCATATGAGCGAGAAGGGATTGCAGATTCTTGCCAAGAAATCACTCATTTCTTATGCCAAAGGTACAATGGTAAAACCTTGTAACTACTATTTATTTGGTAAGCAGCATAGAGTCTCATTTCAGACATCGTCTGAAAGAAAATTAAATATACTTGATTTAGTATATTCTGATGTTTGTGGCCCAATGGAAATTGAATCAAGGGGCGGTAACAAATATTTTGTTACTTTTATTGATGATGCTTCACGAAAATTATGAGTTTATATTTTGAAAACCAAAGATCAGGTGTTTCAAGTTTTTCAGAAGTTTCATGCTCTAGTAGAAAGGGAGACGGGTCTAAAGCTAAAGCGTCTCCGAAGTGACAATGGAGGTGAGTACACTTCAAGGGAATTTGAAGAGTATTGTTCAAGTAATGGGATCAGACATGAAAAGACAGAACCTGGAACCCCACAGCAAAATGGCGTAGCCGAGAGGATGAACTGCACCATTGTGGAGAAGGTGAGAAGCATGCTCAGAATGGCTAAACTGCCTAACTCATTCTGGGGTGAAGCAGTTCAGACAGCCTGTTACATGATCAATAGGAGTCCATCAGTTCTGTTGGCATTTGATTTCCCAGAGAGAGTTTGGACCAATAAGGAGGTGCCCTACTCGTATCTGAAGGTGTTCGGTTGCAGAGTTTTTGCAAATGTACCAAAAGAGCAGAGAACAAAGCTGGATGATAAATCTGTTTCCTGCATATTTATCAGATATGGAGATGAGAGTTCGGGTACAGATTGTGGGATCCTGTAAAGAAGAAGGTCATCAGAAGCAGAGATGTAGTCTTCCGAGAAAGTGAAGTTGGAACTGCTGTTGATATGTCAGAAAAGGCGAAGAATGGTATAATTCCTAACCTTGTTACTATTCCTTCTACTTCTAACAATCCCACAAATGCATAAAGTACGACCGACGAGGTTGCCGAGAAGGGGGAGCAACCTGGTGTGGTTATTGAGCAGGGGAAGCAACTTGATGAAGGTATCGAGGAAGTGGAGCACCCCACTCAGAAAGAAGAACAACTTCAACCTCTGAGGAGATCAGAGAGGCCAAGGGTAGAGTCATGCAGATACCCTTCCACAGAGTATGCCCTCATCAGTGATGAGGGGAAGCTAGAAAGTATTAAGGAAGTGTTGTTCCATCCAGAAAAGAACCAGTGGATGAAAGCCATACAAGAAGAGATGGAATCTCTACGGAAAAATGGCACGTACAAGCTGGTTAAACTTCCAAAGGGTAAAAGACCACTCAAATGCAAATGGGTATTTAAACTCAAGAAAGATGGAAATGGTAAACTGGTCAGATACAAAGCACGATTGGTGGTTAAAGGCTTCAAACATAAGAAAGGTATTGATTTTGACGAAATTTTCTCACATGTTGTCAAAATGACTTCTATTCAAACAATCAGCTAGCCTAGATCTTGAAGTGGAGCAGCTGGATGTGAAAACTGCATTTCTTCATGGAGATTTGGAAGAGAAGATTTATATGGAGCAGCCAGAAGGATTTGAAGTAGCTGGAAAGAAACAGATGGTGTGCAAATTGAATAAGAGTCTTTATGGATTGAAGCAGGCACCAAGGCAGTGGTACATGAAGTTTGACTCATTCATGAAAAGTCAAACATACCTAAAGACCTATTCTGATCCATGTGTATACTTCAAAAGATTTTCTGAGAATAACTTTATTATATTGTTGTTGTATGTGGATGACATGTTAATTGTAGGAAAAGACAAGGGGTTGATAGCAAAGTTGAAAGGAGATCTGTCCAAGTCATTTGATATGAAGGACTTGGGCCCAGCACAACAAATTCTAGGGATGAAGATAGTTCGAGAGAGAACAAGTAGAAAGTTGTGGCTATCTCAGGAGAAGTACATTGAACGTGTACTAGAACGCTTCAACATGAAGAATGCTAAGCCAGTCAGCACACCTCTTGCTGGTCATCTAAAGTTGAGTAAGAAGATGTGTCCTACAACAGTGGAGGAGAAAGGGAACATGGCTAAAGTTCCTTATTCTTCAGCAGTCGGAAGCTTGATGTATGCAATGGTATGTACTAGACCTGATATTGCTCACGCAGTTGGTGTTGTCAGCAGGTTTCTTGAAAATCCTGGAAAGGAACATTGGGAAGCAGTCAAGTGGATACTCAGGTACCTGAGAGGTACCACGGGAGATTGTTTGTGCTTTGGAGGATCTGATCCAATCTTGAAGGGCTATACAGATGCTGATATGGCAGGTGACATTGACAACAGAAAATCTACTACTGGATATTTATTTACATTTTCAGGGGGAGCTATATCATGGCAGTCTAAGTTGCAGAAGTGCGTTGCACTTTCAACAACTGAAGCAGAGTACATTGCCGCTACAGAAACTGGCAAGGAGATGATATGGCTCAAGCGATTCCTTCAAGAGCTTGGATTGCATCAGAAGGAGTATGTCGTCTATTGTGACAGTCAAAGTGCAATAGACCTTAGCAAGAACTCTATGTACCATGCAAGGACCAAACACATTGATGTGAGATATCATTGGATTCGAGAAATGGTAGATGATGAATCTCTAAAAGAAGATTCATACAAGTGAGAATTCTTCGGATATGCTGACCAAAGTGGTACCAAGAGACAAGTTTGAGGTATGCAAAGAACTTGTTGGCATACACTCAAACTAGAACCTCCGGTGTTACCTCCTTCAGGTGAATGGGACTGGAGGGGGAGATTTGTGGGGTCCAGCCCATAAATTAAAGAAGACAATTTTCTTCCTTTGTCTTCTTTTTCTAAATTGGCAGCCATTTTTCCTTTTGCATGGTCAACATTGTAGGCTGTGTCAAATGTGGTAGGCGTGCAGAAAGAAAATGTCAAGTGTAGTAGGCGAGGTTCTGCCTATAAAAGGAGAGCTTCGGCTCTCATTTTTGACACACCAATCTCAGAGGAAAAATATATCTAAGAGTTAGAAAGAAAGAGTGAGATTTCACAGACAGGGTATAAGAAAATAGTCTGTGAGAAAAATAGAGAGTGAGTGATATTGTAGTGAGGTGGGAATATCAAAAGAGGGTTACTTCTTTTGAGTATTTTACTCAGACCTACAAAGTGTAAAATTCCTTGCTATAGTGATATCAGTTTCTCTTCTCAGGGCCGTGGTTTTTTCCCTTATTCAAAAGGGTTTTCCACGTAAAAATCTTGGTGTTGTTGTTACTCTTTTATTCTTGTTAATTACCGTATCTCGGTGCTACGTTATTATTCCGCTTTTATTACAGTGAATATTATTTTTGTAGGGGTTTATTCCCAACAGTTGAGAGATGGAGACACAATCAGAATGGGCACAGATGGGCTCTCTGATAATATTTTTGACCACGAGACATCTGGTTGACAATGGTGCTTTTTACAACAGGTGAAACGCTTGATGAAATTACAGTTGTTGCGCAGGTGAAAAGCTCGTTCCAAATAAATCTTAGCACGAATGATGATGCTCATTTCAGTCTTTGGTCAGGTGGAGGATGCCAATGTCGAGCTCCATTTCACTGAGGGAAAAATCCCAGTTTTAAGAGCCAAAAAGAGGGATGGGGCAGGAGCTGTCTGCCAATTCTGTCGTGTATACGATTCCTGGTATCTTTATCGTGAACAACTTTGCTGCATTTTGAATGTTGGATCCCTTTCATTGGAGTGCTAAAATTTTCTTCTGTAATTATTCAAAAAACTACCATGAAGAAACAACTAATTCTCATGCCTTCACTCACCTAAGAAGAGGCAAATTAGTAGCACGAACTTAGGCTAATAGTTAATAAACATTGAACAAGGCGGAATAAGGGTGAAGCAAAATAATGCCACAGGAATGAAAATGGTACAGTTCTCTTTCAGAGCACCAAACATCAGTGGTGATCAATGAATAATCAAGATTTTCTTCAGTTTTCCACAGTGGACCCTACTTTTCCATGAGAATCTCCAAAGCAGGTACAATGGATTTCCGCGCAACTAATGCAGTTAACGATGCTAAAGGGGATACTCAATTATACCAATTTATTAGAATTGAATAAGTTACAAGACTAAATAAATGGCATACGACTGCGCCCGTATACATACTGCTACACGGAGTTTGCTCTCCTCTATTTTCGTGTCTCAACTCTCCCAGCAAGTAGAAGTCGTCTTCCATCACAGTAGAAAGTCGTCTTCAATCACAGAAGATGTATGCAGAATACAACAGTTGAGAAATGATACCTCTTCTAAAGGTTACACTACTGCTGGCGTATTCAGTACTCAGGTCACACCACTGCTGGTAGTATGCAGCTCTTGAAAGAAGGATTTGCCAGCCTCATATGTCGACCAGCAAATGGCAGCAGCAGGAGCATGGAAGAGCATCCTTGGCATCCACCCTCTCATGAGACTTCTGTATCCATCTTTCTTCACTATTACTCGAAAAACATCCCTAATTGACCCACTTGTAAATCTGTCACACCCACAAACGCCCTGCAGCACATATCAAAATTTAGCAGTCTATCACCATGAATGCATCACTAGAGATTGAGCATAACCTACTCTATACAAACTTGAACTAATATTTAAATTGGACAACAGAACTGCACAAGACATGCACTTAACATGGGATTATAATTGTCCTTCAAGATGACTAGCCAGACAAGGTGGCTTCAGCTAAATATAAGAAGTACTATAAGCTCATAGCAGACTGAAACAAAATATTGTATCCATGGCCCCAGGCCCACTTATGGTCAACTCAAATTGTGATAACCAGCCAGACGGGTAGAGTAAAAGCACCATGTTTCCAACTGATAGCACAGAAATTCAATATCAGCATAGCTTCAAATATGGCCTACTGGATAGTCAGTCACACAACTACTAAAATTAAAGAATCGAAAAATATGAACAGAGGTCTTGAGAGAAGCAACTAAAGAGCACAATGTATACATTTTCTGGTGTACTTTAATAAAACCAAATACATTTCTTTTACCAATCCTGAACTTTCTTCTCGTGCACCCTAATTGGACTTTCAAAGTCACTATCATGGGCAACATCTTTGATTTGATGAAAAGAGAATTTAGGAAAGGAAAAAATTGAATATCCTCATTAGTCGTAAAGGTCTTTTGATATAGAGAACTACCAGATTTACAATAAAACTGTTTCTTTGACTTTAGCGGTACTGCTTCAGAACAAATATTTCCGCAAGAGAAAAATTTACAAAAAAAATAAATGAAATCTTACACAAATATTTCCGCAAAAGAAAAATTTTAGAAAAAATAACGAACCAGTGTGTTTCATGATCTTTGGAACCTTAAAGCAGAATATATCAATTATCTATTCTGTTGTTTCTGTTCCAGATAAACAAGAATAACAAAGATTGATAATTAGCTTGAACTCCTAATCATTCAAGAGCGAACAATGTGCACAAAATTTAGAAACAGATTCAAACAATCATCAACTGGCTCTCATCCTGGCCACACTATGACTAGGCGAAATGGGAATGCCGTCCGTTAATAGTTATGGTCAAATGTATCCTTTTCCGTTACCAAAATGGGTAAAATTTGCCCTTATTTTCAAATGGCAAAAGCTTAGCATCCCGTAATGCCATGTGTCCTATAACTAAGGTTAACTTTTGTGTACATAGGGCAAATCTGAACCTTTCACATAGTTCAGGGGCAAATTTGACCCTTCTCCCAAGTGTATTTTAATTCTTTTTTTATGATTCCTCCTTGTCTCTCCCAACTACTATTCCACCACCTATCATCCTTCCTTCCTCATTCTCTATTCCTGCCATCACTATCTCCACCACCCTCTTCCATTTCTCCCTCCCCGCTCCCATCACCACTCCACCCCTTCACTGCCAGATCCATCATTTCTCGCCTTTTTTTCACTGCCACAATTTCTCTCTCTATATATCTCTTTGTCACTCACACTTCTTTGTCGATATCGCAATAGTTCACGAAATATTATAGAGGCACCACAAACATTTCAACTTTGTTTACTTGTATGTGTTGTTTCTACCGCTCTTAAGTACAACAACAACAACCCAGTAAAATCCCACAAGTGGGGTCTGGGGAGGTAAAATATACGCAGACCTTATCCTAACCCGGAGGGATAGAGAGGCTGTTTCCGAGAGGCCCTCAACTTTTCTACCGCTCTTAAGTAACAGTCAATTTGCAGCTCTTATGCTCATACTATTTGTTTTGAATTTATCTGCAGAAGGTACTGGAATTCTTTTATTTGAAACAAGGGGCTAGATTTTCAACAATCTTTTGACCTCTATACGCCTATGCACATGCATTAAATTAGTATACTATGTTTCATGTTCAAGTCGTTTACGGCACTCCCTCTTGTGGTGGAGGTTGTGGTAGGGTGGTGGGGACAGAGGAGGAAGGGTGATTGGTGGTAGAGGTCGTGTGGGGGGGGGGGGGTGTTTAAATAAGAAATAAAAAATTTTAAAAGACGGAAGGATGATTGGTGGTAGAGGTAGTGGCGGGGAGAAAGAAGTGGAAATCAGGAAACAAAAAGTATTTAAAAAATTAGGGAGGAGGGTCAAAAAATAAACCCTTAATTGCGAGACACATTGGCATCACTTGGTGCTAAGCTTCCGCCATCTGAAAATAAGGGCAAATATGACCCATTTTGGTAATGGCAAGTGCACATTTGACCCCAACTATTAACGGAGAACAAATATGTTCCATTTCGCATACTTCAGGTACAATATTGACCCTGGCCCTACTAAGTATTTACAAAACTTCTTGATTTAGATCACAACTTGTGGGTCCTATATCTGCCCCCTTGGAGGTGGTGGATCGTGGTGGGGGTGGGAGGTAGGAAGAAGCCCCTCAAACCCTCTCAATTTTTTTCCCCCAAATCCTCTTAGATTTTTCTTTTTCCTTTTGGTAAAGGCATGTAATTCATTCATTGATGAAAAAACAGTACTAAGATTACAAGTTGCTGCCCGTGCAAAAAGTTACTTGTTCAATTTTATGTGATACTATTTCCATATTAGTTCGTTCTAAGAAGAATTCGTGCCTGCGGCGTTTTCACTAGACAGTCTTTGCCAGTAGTGTCGCCCTCCCGCTGGTTGTATGGGCGGATTATCCCTCATTAATGTTTTCTGTTAAGCTATGGATTAAAGGAACAAATATAGTTGAATGGAACAACACGCGGGTCACCGTCCACTGTGCCTTATGAGAGGTGCAGGTGGTGATGATCACCCGAAGGTATCCAACTAACGTCCTTGACAGGCACACCAAAACTGGCTAACGCTCATTACACCATTTTATATTTGAGAACAATTTAATTTTAAATTTCTCATTTTATGGTTAGTTGCATGCTTTTGAGCCACAAAATGTCATGGAAGGTTTAGGACCACAAGCTTCAAAACTCTCTTTCTTTCTTAACTTCCGCGTTGAGTCAAGCTCCGTCACATAAATTGAAACGAAGGGAGTTCTAATTAGTCAGTTAAAGATCTAATAAACTCTAACATGTCCTTCTCTGTGTGTACATTCTGTAATCTAGACCATAAAGCCAACACAAACATACATCTAGATTTCAACTTATGTCCATTGGCAGGTTTTCCTTCAAAGTACCTTTGATTTCTTTCTTCCAAATGGTCCACCGCACACATGGAGGGATAGCCTACCACATCTCTCTGAGCTCTTTGTTGTTACTTTGACCCAACCAGCTTCCAAAGGCTTCTTTGACCGACTTTGCCATACCAATTTAACATAGAAAATGTAACAAAACAACTTCCACAATTGCCTTCTGAACAACTATTTCTCCTTCAGAAAATAGCCACCTGCTGCAGGTATGATACGCATGAGTAAGACAAGAATCATGAGCTACCACATCTCTCTGAGCTCTTTGTTGTTACTTTGACCCAACCAGCTTCCAAAGGCTTCTTTGACCGACTTTGCCATACCAATTTAACATAGAAAATGTAACAAAACAACTTCCACAATTGCCTTCTGAACAACTATTTCTCCTTCAGAAAATAGCCACCTGCTGCAGGTATGATACGCATGAGTAAGACAAGAATCATGAGCTAATACCCAGCAAAAGCAAGACTTTAAAAAGAGTGTTTGATCTCCAGATTAAATTCCAAGACCTTTAGGAAAAAAATCAAAAACATGCTTTTTCTCTACTGAAAATTTTGTAATGAGATCGCCCAGTAAATCTGATTTTCATTGATCTATTTACAGCCTGTCCTCCTCTGTTAACTTAAATCCCTGATGCACATCCTTTAGCAGGTCATACAGCCTATCTGTTTCCAATCAAAACAGTCTCTTCTTATTCTCAAACCAACCATTTCTGTTATGACTTGAGTTTTTATGGTTTCACTTTTATTTGACATACTGAGTAAATCAGGATATCTAACTTAGAGTGGAGAATGACCTATCCAGGAATCATGCCAAAACTCACTATCCTCCCATCTCAAACTTTAATAACATCTGCCACTGAACTCCAACAAATTTTGGGACTCCTACACCATGAGGTCTACTCGCAACTGCTGTACTCCATCAGTCCTTTTCTCTGTACTTCTGAATTACCCTTTTCCATAATCTATTTTCCTCTGAGGAATATCTCTGTAGCCATTTTGTAAGCAGGCTCTCATTATGTATTTTAAGTCTCTTAACCCCATTCAGCTAAAACCTCCTCCCAGAATCTGTATGTGATAGGAAAGGAAACAGACGTACTATTTCCCAAAAGGTTCATTGCTAGTAAGCACAAAACAATAACATAATCCCTTATCCTAACAGATGTCATTACTTTTTTAATAGGTAAACTGATGTCGGTTCTACTGACTGCTGTTTACGGTTCTACTGACTGCACTGTTCATAAAAACAAAAACAATGCATTGTAAAAGCCTTTGCAAGAATTTTCAGAACTATACCTCAAGGCTCAATCCCAAGCTAGCTGGGGTCGGCTACAAGCATTTTCAGAAAAAAGGTAAAAAAACATTATTACATGTGCCACTACAATAAGAAACCCAGCTGTACATTTTTTAAGAATTCATTAAGCACAATTTTGAGCCAGCCAAACCAAATTCTTAATTGTTATGACCAGATTTTTTTTTAAAATCAAGTAACACGAATTCTATCGATCTGATGCATCCAGTGGATGCAATATATTAAAAACTCTGGTAGACTCCTACAAAAAGCTTAACGAGCAAACAAAGTCAAAAAAAAAGTTGATTTGCATCATTTACATCACAAGGACTGCTCCAACAAAACAATTTAAACAGTAATGGAAGGAATGTCAAGTGAAACACCCCTCAAAGGATCTCTGGGTCCTTTCCTTACATAACGTCCAAAAAGATGGTTTTAGACACGAATCAATCTTGTACCACCATCTATTTATATCGTTTCGTATGCCCTTCAACCAATGAACCCAACTATTCTTTTTTTATGAACTGGTACTTAAGCAGCTTTCAACTTCACTTAATTTGGGCAACGCCATAAATATGTATAGGATAGGTCAAAATACTTGGCCTCTATTATTATAACCAATGCATATGGAAGCACTACCTTATTAGGCCCGCAGGAAGAACAGAGTCAAGACCTCACTCGCTGTTGGCTTGGTTAAAGGTCAAGTGAGCTATGGTGAGACATAACCAAGGCTTGTCAGAGGAGCAAACCTTGCAAATGTTAAACTTATGTGTAAGTCAATACCATTCGAATATGTCACAGCTTCTTGAGATCCTACTAAAGATCATCAGATCATCCAGAAAGCCAATCTCAAATAAGCATATGCAATGCAACAATCAGTCATTGATGCGTCGAAGTATCTGGGAAATAGCTAAACATTAACACAAACAATCTAACTGGATGAGTGTGACAAAGTTCATGTTAAATGTAGTAAATCAGCACAGAAGTAGCACTTAATTGAATAAGCGCCAAAAGGAAAAATGACTTTTATGGAAACGCATACTAGGAAATCAATGTTGCATGAGACATGCTTTCAAAGAGCTTACAACCATGGATCTCAACTTCAACATAGCAAAGAGTTCCAGCACTTGAGCCGAGTAGTGGTTAAACCAAAATTGAACCAAGCCTGACTAGCTCATGAACCAACCAACCTCAGATAGCTGGCACAGTTCAACAAAATGAGCAAAATGCCTAAGTTTTGATACTTCTCTTCTTTACATCAATCACTGATAAGTAATTTATTCTTACCCTCATAACCCCCACACATAGTTAAAATTTCCAAACTTCTAGGCTTTTTCTTTGGTAACAGTTGTGATATAAGATAAAAATGTTACTTCCAGATTCTAGATGCTATTAGCATCCAAGATAAATAAATTTGCAACTTACCGGCCCAAAGAAGTATCATTTTTTCTCTTATTTCAAACGACAATACCATGTTTCTCTTCAGACCAAAATTACAGAAAGCAAAAGCAACCATTGATCTAATGACCATCCAGTCAATCTTACAGTCAGATCCTTTTGGCAGATTGTTTACAGTCAGATCCTTTTGGCAGATTGTTTACAGATTCAAGATGCTATTAGCATCCAAGATAACAAATTTGCAACTTACCGGCCTAAAGAAGTATCATTTTCTCTTCTTTCAAACGAGAATACCATGTTTCTCTTCAGACCAAAATTACAGAAAGCAAAAGCAATCATTGATCTAATGACCATCCAGTCAATCTTACAGTCAGATCCTTTTGGCAGATTGTTTACACTTTTTCCAGCACAAGCTAAAGATAGCAAATGAAAGCAGGTACATTTATGTTGAATATTTGGTGCTATTATGAATTCATGAGACATGACTGAACTTGAAAACCCGTAGCTGTCAGCTTGACTAGTTTGCTGACAAAGACAAACATGTCATGCACGCTTCTTCGAAGTAAAGCACACACACTTTTTGGGAAAAAACAAAAATTACCTAACGTACGGGAATACAGTAATCATAACATCAAAATGGTAATTAGCGCTTCTGATTTCAATATCCAATACACAAAAATGACAACTAGCTTTAGCTGCAACGAGCCTTTTAATTGTACTACAATTCAGACTATAAATCAAGCACAGGAAAATCGAAATGAAATAGAGAAGAAACACGAGAAGGAGAAAAAGAACAGTTGGCAGCAGAAGCCTCGAAATAGAAGAAGAATGAGTCATATTGAGGAAAAACTATAGGCAAAAAACAAATCAACAGAAGAAAGAATAGTAGAAGCAGAGTCAGCACAAATTAAACAAGAACAATAGGTTGAAGAGAAAGACAGTGATGAGAATATTGAAGCATATCTAGAGAGGAATCCTAGTACTCTGATAGCAAAATCCTGCTAACTAGGCAATAACTTGACGATTACACAGCGCTGACTGGGCAAAAATTGTTTGTTGACTTGACAAATCAACGATGGACTGTTAACTTGGTTAGTTAAGATAAACTGATCACTTGGCAAATCAGGTTATATGGATTCATGAATCAGCATTGGACAGCTCTGGATTCTGCCAACTAGCACTTACTAATGACATTTGCCAAAAACCAATGTACACTGCTGAAACCTGGCACTTGAGGCTCGTGGAACAGGCGTGTCATTGGACTTGAGACCTCAATCCCCATGACCACAAGGAATTAGAAGTCTCAGCTCCAATGACACGGCTTGTGGATCATGTAGCCTGAAGTCTCAGCAATGACGAGTCTATTCCACAAGGCTCATATGCCAGGCTTCAACAATGTTCAATTGTTTGCGACAAATGTCTTTAGTCAATACCATTTTGACAAAAATCCAAAGTTGTAGGACAACGATTTCGCTGTTGTGTTCATTTTAATGAGACAAAACTCTTGAAGTACTTTTCAAACAAAAGCCTCTTGAAGTTACAAAATCGGGTGGACTAAGGACAACACAAAAGATAAACACAACAAAAGATGCAATACCACTAAAACAACCACCAAATTGGCAAGACTAGCAAAGCTATTAAAAAGACGAAGAAAAAAAAAGTTTCGGCTTGGTGGGAGGTGTAAACACAAGAAAGAATAGTAGAAGAAGAGCCAGCACAAATTAAACAAGAACAATAGGTTGAAGAGAAAGACAGTGATGAGAATATTGAAGCATATCTAGAGAGGAATCCTAGTACTCTGATAGCAAAATCCTGCTAACTAGACAATAACTTGACGATTACACGGCGCTGACCGGGCAAATATTGTTTGTTGACTTGAAAAATCAACGATGGACTGTTAACTTGGTAAGTTAGTTAAGATAAACTGATCATTTGGCAGATCAGGTTATATGGATTCATGAATCAGCATTGGACAGCTCTGGATTCTGCCAACTAGCACTTACTAATGACATTTGCCAAAAACCAATGTACACTGCTGAAACCTGGCACCTGAGGCTCGTGAACAGGCGTGTCATTGGACTTGAGACCTCAATCCCCATGATCACATGGAGTTAGAAGTCTCAGCTCCAATGACACGGCTTGTGGATCATGTAGCCTGAAGTCTCAGCAATGACGAGTCTGTTCCACAAGGCTCATGTGCCAGGCTTCAACAATGTTCAATTGTTTGGGACAAATGTCTTTAGTCAATACCATTTTGACAAAAATCCAAAGCTGTAGGACAACGATTTCGCTGTTGTGTTCATTTTAATGAGACAAAACTCTTGAAGTACTTTTCAAACAAAAGCCTCTTGAAGTTACAAAATCGGGTGGACTAAGGACAACACAAAAGACAAACACAACAAAAGATGCAATACCACTAAAACAACCACCAAATTGGCAAGACTAGCAAAGCTATTAAAAAGACGAAGAAAAAAAAAAGGCTTCGGCTTGGTGGGAGGTGTAACATGCCCTCTAGTAAATGGAAGCTAGTTAGGTCTCTATTAGATCATAAAGGCTTTGACATCATGAAAAAGAGCTATGAAGAACGAATTCTTTTTGAACTGAGTAACTACTAACATACAAGAGGGCTCCTCACATAAGAGTTTTGAGCGATAGAAAAGTATCTTATCTTTTTGGATTCCTAAATATTACAGCATAATGATTAATGTAACGACCCGACCGGTCGTTTTGCCTTCTAGATCCCTGTTCCCCTATTTAAGACTTCTCGTATGTGCTTTTACTGTTTTATGACTTGCGAGGATGATTGGTTTGGTTTTGGAAGGGTTCGGGTTGAATTCGGAACACTTAGTTCCATAATAGTCGCCTGAGTTGACCAAATTTGACTTGTGTCAACATTTTGAGTAAACGACTTCGGAACAGGGATTTGATAGTTCCAATAGGTTCGTGTGATGATTTTGGACTTGTACATGTGTTCGGATCGAGTTTCGGGTAAACCGGGAGTGTTTTCGGTGCTTATTGTTGAAAGTTGGCGCCTTAAAGGTTTTAAGAGTTTCTTAAATTGGTTTGAAGTAGACTTTGGTGTTATCGATGTCCGTTTCGGATTCCGAGCCTGAGAATGGGTTCGTATGGTGATTTGTGACTTGTGCGTAAAATTTGGCGTCATTCCGAGTTGTCTATGTATGATTCGTCAAGTTCGGAGCTAGTTGAAGAAGTTTGAAGTTCATAAGTTGATTAATTTGGTTTTAGGGTGTAATTCTTAGTTTCGATGTTGTTTTACATGTTCCAAGACTTCAAGTAGGTCCGTATTATGTTTATGGACTTGTTGGTGCATTTAAACGGGGTCCCGGGTGGCTCGGTTGTGTTTCGGACCACCTGAAATTAAGTCAAAAATTGCAAAAATTCTACTGCTGGTTTTCTTCTTCGCGAACGAGGAGAAAGCCTCGCGTTCGCGATAAAGGAATTAGGGTTGGGGACTTTTGTTAAGCGCGTTCGCGAAAACGGGGTCGCAATCGCGAATCTTTGGGTCACTGGTCTCCGCGTTCGCGATCGCTGGGTCGCGTTCGCGTAGAAGGGCCTGGGTTTGGGGGCTCAACAAGTCGATGCCCTTCACGTTCGCAAAGGGCGGGTCGCGTTCGTGATGGTTGGCGGGGCTGGACTTCGCGGTCGCGTGGACCTTGTCGCATTCGCGAAGAGGTTTTTCAGGGCCTTGGCAGTTTTGCCTTCTCGATCGCGAGTGCATTATCGCGATCGCGAAAAAGGATCACCAGGCAAAAGCATTTTAAAACATGTGACTTAGGCTCATTTTCTCCATTTCCCTCAACTCTTGGCCGATTTTAGAGCTCCTTGGGGAGGGATTTTCACCTAGCATCTCAAGGTAAGTAATTCTACATAATGTGAGTTTAATACATAGATTATGGGTAGATTTTAACATAGAAATTTGTAGAAATTAAGGGATTTTGGTGAAAATTCTAGGGTTTGCTAAAAATGGGATTAGACCACGAAAATGATTATGGAATTGAATAGAAATTATATATTTGAGCTCATGGGGTCATGGGTAACATTATTATACGAAAATTTCCGGAATCCGAACACGTGGGTCCTGGGTGACTTTTAGGAACTTTCCTATTTGGGTTGGGTAATTACTCTAATAGATAAATTATGAACTTTTGAGCATATATTGATTAGTTTATCTGACGTTTGGCTAGTTTTGGATTGCTCGGCATCGATTTGAGGCAATTAGTGTGGTTGAAGAGCCGAGTAATGAACTTGGAAGCGAGGTAAGTCTCTTGCCTAATCGTGTAAGAGGGAATTTATCCCCGTAGGTGCTTACATTGTTATGTGCTACTAATTGCGGGTGTTTTTTTTGGATAAGGTAAATTGTAGTAATTAAAAGGGAGAAAACTCCCGTATACAAGAAGTATACCAAAAAGTAGAGAACTTACATCAGAACATGATTCTCTACAAATGACGCCCCATCTTCTATACAAGTAGGGGCTATATGAGTGCATCAAAAAGCAATCAAAGATAAAAGACTATTCTTAAGATGTGAAAAAGGAGACTCAATCCCCTCAAAAGCTCTCCTACCCCCCCCCACTATTCACATGAGAGCTAACGGGGCGAACTTCCACGCCTTTTGCTTTCTTCTTCTACGGAAACCGGCCCAACTATATAACATTTCCTTTACAGTGCTTGGCATCACCCATTGAACACCAAAAAGATTCAGGATTGTCCTCCACAAACCCGAGGACACAGGGCAATGCAACAAAAGATGATCAACTTCTTCCCCTAAACTTTTACACATGTAGCACCAACTAACAAGTGTAATTCCTCTCTTTCGCAGATTTTCCGCAGTCAAGATCACTCCCCTCGCCACTAGCCATGCAAAAAAGCACACCTTCGTGGGCGCCTTAGGAATCCAGATCGAGGAGTATGGAAAAGTGGCCTCCTCTCTCACTAACATACTCTGGTAAAAGGACTTTACCAGAGTAACACCAACTAACACATGTAGCACCAACTAACAAGTGTAATTCCTCTCTTTCACAGATTTTTCGCAGTCAAGATCACTCCCCTCGCCACTAGCCATGCAAAAGAACACACCTTCGTGGGCGCCTTAGGAATCCAGATCGAGGAGTATGGAAAAGTGACCTCATCTCTCACTAACATACTCTAATAAAAGGACTTTACAGTGAACAAACCACCGCCACACAATCCTCATCTCCAAGAATCACAAGATCTTTGGGGCCTGTCTTGCCCATATAGAGTGTCAACAAATCTTGGAGCTCTGCAATCTCCCAATCTTGCATGTTCCTTCTAAATGAGAGGTCCCATACTACCCCCCCCCCTCCTTTCATGCACCTTGCAAATCTGTTGAACCATCAATTCCTTCTGGTTTGAAACTCTGAAAACGTGGGGGAAAGAGACCCTCAGAGTATCCTCTCCATATCACCTATGATTCCAAAAGCTGATTCTCCATCCATCTCTCACCCTGTAGGGTATGTTGCCATTGAAGGCTTCCCAATTCTTCGTGGTGCTCCTCCACATGCCACACCCGAAAGGTGTTGTGATCGCCTTGGTCCTCCAACCCCCTCCCGTGGAATCGTACTTTTCTACTATGACCTCCCTCCATAGAACATGCTCTTCTACCCCGAATCTCTACAGCCACTTCCCCAACAAAGCTCTGTTGAATACCCTAAGATCTTTTACTCCAAGTCCACCCCACTTCTTTGTGGAGTGACTGTCTGCCAATTCACTAGATGAAGCTTTCTAATTCCATCCGCCGCATCCCAAAGAAAATTCCTTTGAATCCACTCCAGTTTTTCTGTGATGCTCACAGGAGCTTGCAACAAGGACAAGTAATAGGTGGGCATACTCGATAAGGTGCTTTTAATAAGCACTTCCTTACCACCTTTTGACAAGTACCATTTCTGTCAGCCTACTAATATTTTTTCAACCCTTTCAATCACTGGATTCCAAAGCGTAGTATCCTTATGCGAAGCGCCCAATGGGAGACCTAGGAAAGTAGTGGGAAGAGAGTTCACCTTACATCTGAGAACATAAGACAAAGCATCGATGTTAGCAACCTCAACCACCGGGAAAATCTCACACTTGCCGAGGTTGTTTTTGAGTCCCGATACTATCTAAAACCACTGCAGGACCTGCTTCAGGCAGGTCAACTGATCTATGTCGGCATCATAGAAAACCAGGGCATCATCCGCAAAAAGTAAATGAGACTCTTCGAGCAATGGGCGCCCCGATCGGAGCTGAGAATCATCTCAAAAAGCCTCCGCCAGCCGCACGATCCATCATTTTACTCAGAGCATCCACCACTAGAATGATAGCATGGGGATAGGGGGTCACCTTGCCGGAGACCCTTGGAGCTACCAAAGAAACCACACGGGCTACCATTAACCAGGATAGAGAATCTGACTGAGGAAATGCAGAACTTGATCCATTCCCTCCATCTTACCCCAAACCTCATCCGCAACATAATGAAATCCAGGAATTCCCAATTGACATGGTCGAAAGCCTTCTTAAGATCCAACTTGCATAGTAAGCCGAGTTCTCTCTTTTTCCTTCTGGAGTCTACAAGTTCACTTGCCACCAGTGAAATTAAAAGCGCGCCTAAGCGCAAAAGCGAGGCGCACAAACACTTTGCCGCTCTGCGTGACCTCAAGCGAGGCGCGTGTGTTAGAGGAGTTTTACTTCCTTTTTTAATATCATAGTAAGTTAGTCTGTCACAGTTCCCTAGACCATACTTATGGTAAATAGCCAGGGAAATATGGAAAAACTATTTAAGGGAGCAAATCAGATTTCCCAAAAAATTAAAAAAAGAGAAGATGATGGAATTATAAGAAGACCAAAGGAGTCGAAGGAATTCAACAGAAAAAGACAAAATCGAACAACTGCAGCGGAACAAGCCTCTATAACAGGTCTTCTTCTCTTCTCTGTTTCTTTATCTCCTAATACTTTTTGTATGCCTCTCTCTTCTACTCATTTTTTTCTTCTTTTATTCTTTCTTTGTAATAAGAGATACAGACAAAAGAATTCTCCATTAAAAGATGAGTATTTGACTGAGTTGACTTTTTCTTGTGATTAAGTATTTTGCTATTTTTCCTTTTGGGTAAAGTGAATAAACTAGTAAAGTTAGAAAATAAATGGGTTTGGTGCTGAAAGTTTATAGTTAGAAAATTTTGTAGAATTAAATGGGACACTTATCCTTGTTTGATGATTCATGTTGTCTAACTTATATAACTATCGCTATATATGCAACACCTGTAAAGAGACTAAGAGAGGATAAAGACATAAATAGTGGACTCCACACTTTCTTAGAAGTCATGGCATAGTGGTGGACCCCAGTAGTGTTCACCTTTATATTCTTGTTGTATATCATTATTTAACAATTATAATTGCATGCAAAATGTCATAATATTAATTTATTTTATTTCAGAATTAAACGGTAGAGGTTCTGTCTACCTTATATATTTTATTGTATATTATTATTTAAAAATTATAATTGCATGCAAAATGCATTACATATTACTTTTTAATAAGTTTTCAGAATTATAAATGACAGAGGACTGTCCAGCTTTATGTTCTTGTTATGTATGACTCCCTCCGTTTCATATTATATGAGGTAGTTTGACTCGGCACGGAGTTTAAGAAAAAAAAAAGAAGACTTTTGAAACTTGTGGTCTTAAAAGCTTAAGAGGTAAAAAGTTTGTGGGGCCATGACATTTGTGTGGCTATAAAAGCTTCTCATTAAGGGTAAACGGGTAAAATGAAAGAGTTTAAAGTTAAATTATTTCCAAATTTAGAAATGTGTCATTTGTTTTGGAACAGACTAAAAAGGAAATTACTCCATTTAATATGAAACAGAGGGAGTACTATTTACAAATTATAATTTCTCGCAAGATGCATTATATATTTTTTTTTATTTTTTCCAGAATTAGAAATGGCAGAGGATTTGTCCAAAGTCAATCAAAGGGATCCTGGCTAGAAATATAATCATTTGAAGGATCCTAATGACACTACAAGAGTCACATGCAATTTTTGTGGAAAAACCACCACGGGTGGAATTAATCGGGCAAAACAACATTTGATTGGGAACTTTAGGAATGCAGGAAAGTGTGCAGTATGCCCACAGGAGGTTAGAGAGGAATTGAAAAATTACATGGAGGAGAAAAAGATAAGAAAGGAAGTCTATACTAACGAATTTTCTGGACTTGATGAGTTTGATTATCAAGACGATGTTGGTGGAGAAGATGAAGTCCACGAGATAATTCATAAGAAAAGAGGTGGAGGAAGCTTTCCTAGTGGCTCTAGTAAGAAATTGGCCAAAGGAAAGGGACCCATGGATGTGTTTCTACAAAAACAAGGAACACTTAGGCAAACAAATATCAAAGATTCATGTGATAAAGAAGCAAAAGCCATGACAATTCAAAAAGTTGCTCGCTTCTTTTACGATAATGGGATCCCATTCAATGTTGCTCGCTCAAAAAGTTTTAAGGAAGCAGTTGAGGCTATAGGAAGGTGTGGTCCAAACTTGAAGCCTCCAAGCTACCACGAATTAAGGGTTCTGTTACTTAGGAAGGAGGTTGAGTTAACCAATGAGATTATAAACAAACATAAAGAAGAATGGTTGAAGTATGGATGTTCCATTATGGCGGATGGATGGTCAGATAGAAAAGAAAGAACTTTGATTAATCTTTTGGTGAATTCTCCGCATGGAACAGTGTTTATGGAGTCGATAGATGCTTCCTCATTTGTTAAGACCGGAGAGAAACTATGTGAATTGCTTGATAGATACGTGGAGCGTGTTGGAGAGTATAATGTGGTTCAAGTTATAAGTGATAATGGTAGCAACTTTGTGTTGGCTGGTAATAATTTATTGCTTTAAATGTTTTAAGTTTTATGTTTTACTTTCTAATATCGATTCAAAGTTCTGATCCCTAAATTTTAACATATCTATCAACTTTTTTTCTATAGCTGATTTCTAAATTTTAGCATATCTATTTACTTTTTTTCTATAGGTCAACTCTTACAGAAAAAAAAAAAGAAGACACATATACTGGACGCCATGTGCAGCCCAATGTATAGATCTTATGTTGGAAGACATAGGGAAGATTCCAAACATTAAGAAGACCCTTCAAAGAGCAATTGCCCTTGTCGGTTTCATTTATGGGCACTCATGAGTCTTAAATATGATGAGAGATTTCACAAAAAATAAAGAGTTGGTGAAATGTGGGATTACTCGATTTGCAACAAGTTTTCTGACTTTGCAACGGTTGCATGGTCAAAAAACTAATTTGCGAGCAATGTTTACATCTGACAAATGGGGGATTAGTAGATGGTCCAAGTTACCAAAGGGCAAAAGTGTAGCTCATACCGTCTTGATGACAACATTCTGGTACCAGGTTGTGTATATTTTAAAAATAATGGGGCCTCTTGTTAAAGTGTTGCGATTAGCTGATAATGAGAAAAAACCTGCAATAGGGTACATTTATGAAACCATGGATAGAGCTAAGGAGGCTATTGCAAAGGCATTTGATGGGAATATTGCTAAGTACAAAGATATCTTTAAGATTATTGATGAAAGATGGCAATGCCAATTGCATCATCCATTACATGCAGCTGGACATTATCTAAATCCAGAGTACTTCTATCAAAATTCAGCAATTGAAAATTGTAGAGAAGTAACAGATGGGTTGTATGCTTGTATTGAAAAATTGGTTCCAAGCACTGAAGTACAAGACAAGATTATATCTGAGATACCACTGTACACTAAAGCTGAACAACAATTTGGCCTTCCGATTGCAAAAAGATCTAGAACGACAAGATCTCCTGGTAACTGAAAATATTAACCTTTAAATTCACAATTATTAGTTTATGTTTAAAATTTTACTTAATACTTACATAGTTACATTAACTTAGAAATAACGATGGTCAACATAACACTTTTTACAGTTGAATGGTGGAATTTATATGGTAATTCAGCTCCTCATCTCCAAAAATTGGCCATTAGAATATTGGGTTTAACGGCTAGTGCTGCTAGGTGTGAGCGTAACTGGAGCGTATTTGAGCATGTAAGTACTCATAATGTATACTTTTTATTTATTTTCTTTGCTTAGTTAATCAATTAGACTATATCACTAATATTAAAATATTCCATGCAACAGATCCATACCAAAAAAAGAAACAGATTGGAGCATCAAAGATTGAATGACCTAGTGTATGTCAAGTATAATCGTGCTTTAAAAGCCCGTTATGACTTGCGGAGTGTTATTGATCCAACCTCATTAGATAACATTGATCATAGTAATGAGTGGCTGGTCGGGAAGATGGGTGTTAATGCGGAAGCAGAAGATGAGTTGGTGTTTGGTGATGATAGCTTGACTTGGGGTGATGTTGCAAGAGCGTCGGGTAGTGAGGACATGTTGGCATACACAAGGCAACAAAAGAGACAGTCAGGAGTTATTGCAACCAATGCCTCAAGCTCCCGAGCTCCACATATTGAGTCTGTTGACATAGAAGATGAGATTGATTCTAATGAGTCAGGGGAAGGGGAGATTGGTGGCTAGTGACACCAATGAGAATCACCCTATTGAGGAGGATTATACGGAGGAACATTATTTTAGTGATTAGAAGTGGAATCTAGAATGAGTTTATATTTCCTTATTAAGACTTCAATTGATGATTTGATGAAGTTTTACTTCATTATAAGCAATATATATTTATTATTTATGTGTCTATTATGTTCTCTAAATATTAGATATATATATATATATATATATTTAAAAAATTCTTCATAGTGGGCTTTTTTTCAGTGAAGCCCACGCTTTAAGTGCGCTTTGCGCTTTAAGCTCCAACAGGGCTTTAGCGCTTTTTTGCGCTTTTCGTTTTTGACAACACTGTTTGCCACCAAAGCAGCATCCAGGATCTGCCTACCTTTCACAAACGCATTCTGGGAGGACGAAACAGACACGTCAAGAACCTTCTTGAGTCTATTGGATAGCACTTTAGAAATAATCTTGTAAATGCTCCCCACGAGACTAATAGGCATGTAGTCTCTGATACAAGATGCACCTTCTTTCTTAGGCACAATGGTAATAAAAGAAGCATTGATACTTCTCTCGAAAACACCATTCACGTGGAAGTATTCAATGGCTTCCATCAACTCCCCCTTAATGGTGTCCCAACAGAGCTGGAAGAAGGCCAAAGAGAAACCATCAGGCTCGGGGGCCTTATCACCAGCACAACTCGACACAGCCTCGTGCACCTCCTCCTCCTCGAAAGCCCTCCCTAGCCACTCACTGTCTCCCTCCCCTATGTGGTTGAACTCTATTCCCCCCAAAGTAGGCCTCTAACTAACTTCCTCTTTGTATAAGTTCTCATAAAACCCCACTATCGCCCCTTTTACCTCCTCCTCTCCCTCAATCCTCACCCCATCCACAACTAAGGACTCTATGAAGTTTCTACGATTTGCAACCGCAACCCTGTGGAAAAACTTGGTATTCGAATCCCCCTCCTTTAACCAGAGCGCCCTCGATTTTTGCCGCCAACTAGTCTCATGTGTTATTGCTAACTCGACTATTTCCCTCTTAACCTCCCCCAATCTCGCTTTCTCAGATTCATCTAACTCCCTCGCCCCTTCCCCTCTCTCTAACCCCCAATTCATGTATAAGCTCCCTCATTTTAACCTCTACCCTCCCAAAAACCTTCTTATTCCACCTAATAATATCTCCCTTGAGCAATTTAAGTTTCTTCGAAAGACGAAATGAAGGTGTCCTTGATACCCCGTAGCTTGTCCGCCATTCTTTCACTTTGTCACCAAACCCTGGCACTTTCAACCACATGATCTCTAATCGGAAAGGAGCACGCACCCCTCTCCCTCTGCATCCATCTAGCAAGATAGGCAAATGATCTGAAGTCAGCCTACGTAAAGGAATTTGCAGCACATTCGGCACCAGCTCATCCCAGGGGGGCGATATCAGAAATCTATCAAGTCTAAACCTTTCCTCCGCCCTGGCCCAAGTAAACCTTTCCCCTGACAGAGGAAGGTCAGTGAAAAAGTAATCATTGATGAAGTCAGAAAACTACTCCATGGCCCTCGAATTCAGGCTACACCCTAATCTCTCCTAGTCCTCCGGGAATCTAATAGTGTTAAAGTCTCCCCCTAGAACCCATGGAATGTCCTATTCCCCCATAACATTGGCATGTTCCTCCCAGAAAGACACCTTGGACCCTTCTCCTACCGATCTGTACACTCCCCCAAATCCTCACTCCAACCCACTCACTCTATCTTTGACAAGAGTCGCTAAAAAAAACTCCCTTCTTAATCTCCTTTACCTCCAAGCTTCTATCATCCCACATAAGAAGAATACCCCCAGCACCTCCCGATGCTGTGACCCAGTCATATTTTACCCAACTACCTCCCAGGCACTCCTCACAATCGCATCCGACAAAACTTCCATTTTTGACTCCTGAAAACAAACTAGGTTGGCACCCACTCTCTAACTCTCACTTTGATGATGGCCCTTTTGTTTAGGCCATTCATCCCCTCACATTCCATGAAAGAATCTTAACTTCCATAAGTAACAATATCCCCCTTTTCCCCACCTCCCCACCCCCCAGCCGAGCTCCCTTCCTCCCTGTCACACACCCAGCCCCACCCGGCCCCTTCTCTGGTACACTACTACATCCCCTAAATTATTTTGCTTAACACCTTGACCCAACTCCCTCCCTGCACTATCATAAAAAGACTGTTGCTCAATCTCCCTCAACAGTTCTAACACCCTATCTTCCTTCCCTTCAAAAGAAACACCTAAGAACTTCCCAAAGTTTAATAGTTTATCCTCTATCCAGAAGGACATATTCCCTCCTCCAATCCGTGACGAAATTGGACAGGCGTCTTCTATTTGTACCTTTTCCTTGCTCCTACCGAAGTAATACAGGACCATAGCATTGCTAGCAATAGAAACTTTAGATGCCGGAAGGATCTCACCATTTCCTTGAGAGGCACCAACCTCTGAGATTAACACCCCGCTGCTGTAGGAATGTCCAGAAACGCCAGCAGTGTAGCGGAAAGGAAAAGAGCATGGAACCTTTGGCGGCATATTAACTGGAATTGTTGGTTGGGTAATAACATCAATTGGGGCATGCGCAACAATCTCCCTAGAAGAAGGAGCTTGAAGTGTAACCTCAGCACAGCTAAGCACAGGAGAAGATAAGGGGCGATGGAGTTGGGTCCATCAGAGGCGGGAGGCCGTGGAATAACACCACCAGCTTTAGCCGGTGCTGCCCCTGAAGTAACGGCCATCGAAAAGGGGCGCAGGACACTAGAGCTCGGAGAAGAAATATCACTGTGTGAAGCACCATTGGCAGAAGAAGAATGAGCGATTGTTCCCATATGCTCAGGAGCCTTATCAGACGCAACTTGAAATAATTTGGGCCCCTTAGGATCAATTCTAATAGGATTGGGAAAAGTTGTTGGGCCCATGTGTGGAGGCCCAAGCCTATACTTGCTGAAAACTTGCCCGGCCCTATGTAATTAAAAGAGGACCGACTCATTCTGCCTTTCCAGCCCGCATCACTAACCCAGGGGCATTCACGTCTTTTCCTCCTGATAAAATTTTGTCTTCTTCTCCCCAATTCAAACCCCCCGTCTCCTCTCGATCTAACTTCTCATTCCTGCTTAGCCCACTAATCCGATGAGCCCTCCCCTACCCTCAAAGACTGATTTCCCCTTCCTTCTCTTCTATTTGACCTACCCTTTTGTTCTGCCACAATCACAGGCATAAAGATAGGGCAAAATTTAGGGTTCAACCAAACCCTATAACTCAAGTAGTCATCTTCCACCACAGTGGAGACAGGGATTCTACCCCCTTTCCTCACCACAATCTTCACTCTCGACAGAGAGTGTAGGTTGCAAGTGACATCAATAAAGCCCCCACAGATTTTCCCAATCTTCTTAAATAGGTCAAGACACCAAAGATGCACCGGGAGACATACCATGTTGACCACCAATGTTATGCTGGTGAAACGAGGGTCGAGACACCCATCGTGCTCCACCCATCTGTCTAGCTTTAAGAAGTTCCCATCGAACCACATGTTTCCTCTGACAAGAATTTTTGAAGCTTGAGACTCGTCAACAAATCAAAAGAGATATTGTGTGTCCCCCAATTGAGATATTTTCAGCCCGTCCTTGACGTTCCACGCCTCTGCTGCCCAGTTCCTAACAGTCTCTGGAGAACCAACCCATTTGGAGAAAGATCCAATCAGACAAGATTCAAAGAAACCCTTGCGCCTGAGAGTGTGCTCCTCGGACAGCGAAAAGTGCGGCTCCTGCCCTACGCCGAGCTTTCTGTGGCATCTTCCTTCAAGTTATAGGGCTGGCCAAGAGGCTGCTTTGATGAAAGACATGTTTTTCAGTTTTCTAGATTCTAGAGAGAAATAGGAACTTCTCTCTGTATAGTCCATGGTAGCTAAATGCGGCTACCCCAAAAGCCTCATTAGGAGGCTAACTGAAGAAGAGGAAGTGAAATCTGGCCGAAAAAAGCCTCACCCGTCGCCAGAAAATAGTAAAAGTGGTCGGAAGTTGGAAGTTGGTGGATGGGTGGGGTCGGAATAGCCTCGCGAAGAGGTTGTTTGAAGAAAAAAACTTGATATCAGGCCTGGAAAGGCGTCACGCGCGATGAGAGGTCGCCGAAGCTCTGCCGCACGTGACGGCCCGTGGGGGATCGTACGCCGGAGGTGTTGTACGTACGGACGAGGTGACGAGAGTCCGTACGTAGCTAAAAGCATGTTCATGTTCGGGTAGACTTAGGACTTTATCATGCAATATTTGTACTATTTGAACTCAATTTGTTAGTTTAATAACTTGAATTTATAATTGAAATTGGATTTGGGATTTTGTTAAACCGAGCTCCATTATCCTGAGTTTTGGCGGAATACTTGATAGAGGTGGAATTTATGCCTTCTTTGAGTACCATTCTTGTATTGTAGTCGGTGACTGTAGTTCGTAGAGTTTCTCTATTCTTGTGGATCGGGCCGGATGCCTCGGCAGCATATTTGAGATGCATCTATGGTTTGCGCCGGTTGACCCTCGGCAGTGTACACGATTATTCTGGATCGGATCGTACGACCACGGCGTAACTCATGCGTAATATTGGTAAGAGTTAGAATATACATGATATTTCCTTCATGACTTGAGATTTGATAATTACTTGATGGCTCTTATTTGTTGAGATGGCATGTGATATTTGGGGATTTAAACCGATATCATGATTAAAGGATCACGTTATTTATTGTTTCTTACTCTATTGTCACTGTTGTATTTCATGCCTATTTAAAATTCTTGTACTTTATTTATTGACCACTAGAAAGTGTCGATGTCGCCCCCTCGTCACTAATGTTAGGCTAGATACTTACTGAGTACACGTTGATTTACGTACTCATGTTGCACTTCTGCACAAATTGTGCAGGTACTGAGGTAGATACATCTGGTATCCATTCAGGCGTGCATCAACATTATCTGGAGACCTAGTGGTGAGCTACTTTCCATGCTCCGATCCGCAGCACCCAGAGTCTCCTCCTTCTTGTATTTACTATTTTTGTCTATTTTATTTCAGACAGTACGTGTAGAGATTTTGTATATTCTACTAGATTGCTCGTGCACTTGTAACACCGGGTTTTAGGAATTTCTAGTAGAAGTTTATGTTTTTGCCTAACATTATTACCATTATATATATATATGGGGTTACATCAAGGATCTGCACTCAACCCTTATTTGCTCTGGCAATGGACGCACTGACGTACCATATTCAAGGGGAGGTGCCATGGTGTATGTTATTTACTGATGATATAGTTCTGATTGATGAGACGCGAGGAGGTGTTGACGTGAGGCTGGAGGTTTGGAGACAGACCCTTAAGTCAAAAGGTTTCAAGTTGAGCAGGACTAAGACTGAATACTTGGAGTACAAGTTCAACGATGTTACGGAGGAAGTGGACAGTGACGTAAGGCTCGATTCACAAGTCATCTCCAAGAAAGAAAGTTTTAAGTACCTTGGGTCGATTATCCAGGGGATCAGGGAGATCGATGAGGATGTTACACACCGTATAAGGCAAGTTGGATGAAATGAAGGTTAACATCTGGCGTTTTGTGTTGACAAGAAGGTGCCCCCGGGACTTAAAGGTAGGTTCTACAGAGCAGTGGTTAGACTAACCATGTTGTATGGGTCAGAATGTTGGCCAGTTATGATTGCCCATACCCAGAAGATGAAAGTAGCAAAAATGAAGATGTTGAAATGGATGTGCGGGCACACAAGGTTGGATAAGCTTAGGAATGAAGATATTCGAGCAATGGTGGGCGTGGCTCCTATGGACGACAAAATACGGGAAGTGAGGCTTAGATGGTTCGGGCATATGTAGAAGAGAAGTCTAGATGCCCCGGTTAGGAGGTGCGAGCGGTTGGCTCTGACGAGTATGAGGAGAGGTAGAAGGCGGCCTAAGAAGTATTGAGGAGAGGTGATCAGGCAGACATGACGCAACTTGAGCTCACCGAGGACATGACCCTTGATAGGAAGGTATGGAGGGAGAGCATTAGGGTTGAAGGTTAGTAGGTAGTTGAGCGTTTTTCTACACTGTTTTGAGTGTAAGTCTAGTCGGTCAGTGTCATGTTTTAGTATGTCAGAGGTTCGTGTTGTGCTCGTACTATTTTCTAGGACATTGTCAATGCATTGATTATTGATATTACTTTTCCAAGTATATTTTCTGACTCATGGCTCGCTGGTACTATCTTTTTGGTGATGTTGTTGTTATTATTCTATTGTCGCATTTCATATTCTTGTGCCGAGGGTCTATTCGGAAACAGCCTCCTACCAGGGTAGGGGTAAAGTCTGCGTACACACTACCCTCTCCAGACCCACTTGTGGCATTATACTGGGTTGTTGTTGTTGTTGTTGTGATATGTATATATATATATATATATATATATATATATATATATATATATATATATATATATATATATATATATGCGTTATATCACCATGATCTTTATACTTAGTTTCTTCATCAAATAAAAAATTATGATTCAAAAGTAATAAAATGAATAATTAATTTGATAGTTCACTGTTGGCTTGCCTAACGGCGTCGTTGGATGCCATAACAGCATCGTTGGACGCCATAACAGCATCGTTGGACGCCATAACAGCCTATAGTGGGTTTGAGGTCCTGACAATTAAGATGATTCTTTATTATTCACTTAACTACAACAATGATACATTCATTAACTGATCAACAAAGAAACAATGACATAATTGTCAAGTGTATTCTACATAATTATTTTAATGACATGCAACAGCCAACAAGTACAATAAGCACATACTCATGCTAAACTTTTCAGTTTTCTGGCTAGTTAGCTTGGAGTAACTTGGCTATAAATCTGTGATTACCCATAAATAGGAAAAATCCCGCCTTTTCACGAGCACACAGGTAATTTTAGTTTTTTCTTTTCTAGCTTATAAAAATACAACAGGGGAAATTGAGCAGATCCAGAAAGAAGAGTTAAATACCTGACACTGCAATTGTGTCTTCACAACATCAAGAGGCGTCGTAACCAATGCCGCGGAAGCACCAGCTGCTGCCCCAGCAGTAGCATGAACTATTAATCGTTCATCGCTGGCATTCTCCGGCGATACCTCCGTTAAACCCTTCTTGACAGCCTCATACGTAGCAAAGTGCACAGCTGTATATGGAGCATTCATTAGAACCGTAGTCCCATAGGACGCATAAAATGCCCTAAACCCTTCCTCATTCAAAACCCTCTTCACACAATCCAACACTCCCTTATAAGGACTACTGCTCAACTGCAACCTCTGCTTCACCATATCCATTGGAGTAAACACAGCATCACTAGCAACTGTCGCGAAAACCCCCGAAATGGCATGGGCTGCAGAATTATTTGGATTTCCACAGGAAAATCTCTTCTTACAATTCTCATAAACAGAGAAATAAACCGCATGAGCTGGACCAGCACCAAGAGCCATCGCTCCAATGCCACGGTAAAGTCCAGCAATGCCTTCAGTTTGAACAATGGACCGAAAAGCCTGACGGATGCTAATGGACTTGATAGGGCAAGAACCAATGGCTTGCATTTGGGTCTTGATTGTATCAACTGGGAACATGGCCATGTGTTCCACCATACCAGCTACAGAGCCCGCAATCATGAATTGCCAAAACTGAAGCCCATCGTGTGCCGGCGATACTATAATATCAGGATGGAAATCGGATGGCTGAGGGATGGATATAAGGTCTGGTTGTTGAAATTTGGGGGAGGCATCGGTGGCCATTGAGACAAATCGGAAAAGTGAAGAAAATTAGGGTTACTGAAGATGTTGCAGAAATTTCGGCTGCAGGTACGGGTTGATATCAAATGGGTTTCCGCCATACAGGGATTAGAAGCTCATCTGGGCGGCGCAGTTGAGCTATTGGAGTAACGGGGAAGAAAGAAGAAGGAAATGGAGAAAATTAAGCCCAACAAATTTTTTACTTTTCGAGGGTTGGGCGGGAATTTTCCAAGAATTGGGGGATTTTTTATTGATAATTAAACTAGTAAAGTTAGGCCTGTTATAAAATAATTACTGTAAAATAAATAAACTCAAGAGAAGTAGAGAGAGTAGTTGATATATTATTCAACTTTACAAACTGACGTAGATAATGAACTGAAATCTCCTCTATTTATTGAAGAAAGTAAGTTGTTGTGTAAGCTGCTACTATATTAGATATGGATAATCTTCTACTGAGGGTAATATTTATTCATAACGGAGTATTGAAAGGATAAGCTCATTGTACGAGGTATAGATCATCTTCTTCTGGGATAAGCTCATTATACCTGGTATGGATAATCTTCTATCGAGGTAATATTTATCCATAACCGGGTACCGAAGTGATAAGCTTCTTCAGGAGGCTTATTTCCAATAGAGTACTAAATAGATAAATATATTTACGGCGGAGTCCCATATGGATAAGCTTCTTCAGGAAGTTTATTTACAATAGAGTACTAAATGAACATCCATAATATAATATATCTATAACAAGGCCTCATTTATTTATTTTTAAATTAAGACGTCTGAATATCAAGATGTGTATTAAGATTAAGACATTTGAATCTGAATATATTAAGATGTGTATTAAAATCTGAATACTAAATAATTAAGACTGTTTGATTTTAACATCTGAACGTATAAAATTTATCTTTATTTAAAAATTAATAAACATAAAATTCAAATAAAATACTAACTAATCTAATATTCTATCAATAAAATATATAGTTTTTTAAAAATATGATAGTTGGTGGTGGTGATGACTAATGGGTGAATGTCGACTAGGGGCGGTGGTTGGTGGTAGTTTTGGTTGATGATGGTGGTTCATGCAAGTAGCTAGTAGTGATTGGTAGTGGTGGCGATTATGATTGAGGATGATGGTGGTGGGTGGTGATAGTTAATAATGGCAGGTGGTGGTAGTAATTGTGACCGGAAAAGGTGATGGGTGAGTGCTGGTAGGTTACAATGATGGGCAGTACCGGCTGTGGTTGTTGATAGTGATGGGGTGGTTAGTTGTGGTAGTTGAGGTGAATGAGTGTTGATTGTGGGTGAGAATGATGGCGGTCGGAGTGGTGGGGATAGTAGGTGGTTATGGTCGATAATGGTGGCGGCTATGATTGAGAATGATGGTGGCGTGGTGGTGGTGGTGGAGGTGGTGGTGGTGGGGGGTGGCGGTGGTTGAGTATGTTGGTGGTGATGGCATGGTGGTAGTTGATAATGGTAGGCGGTGGCGGCAATTAATAATGAATATGTGATAGCATCTTAATGAAATTAAGTCTCTGTTATAGATCTTAATCATATAGACCTATTCAAACCCATTAAGTGGTTGTGAAGTAAAAAAAACACTTAATGATTAAGATCTGAATAATTAAGATTCAGACTTTAAACGAACGCACTTAATGTCTGAGATATGAATGATTAAGATTCAGACCTCCAATAAGTGCAAACAAATGAGACTTTGGAGTCTCAAAAATAATAGTATTTTTTTTGTCAAAAAAATATTTTTTTAAAAAGTTTATGGTGTTTGGCCAAAATAAAATAAAATAAGTACTTTTGAGCAGCAGTTACAAATTCTAGTTTCTTCCAACAAGCAGAAGCAAAAAATTAATTTATTCAAGACAAAAATAATCTTATAATAAATTAATATATTTCAAATTATCACTCATTAATTTAATATTTTTCTTTTCTTTCTCATTTTTCTTTTTATTCCTACTATATATTTCTTCTCTTTTTTATTTCAATCATATTTTTGTTCTCTTTCTCCTATTCCTAAGAGTATATTTTAAATTTATATTAAATGATGTATTTTGATGATTTAAATTATCATGTAAACAATAAGCAATACCAAACACTAAATGTTATTGCTTTGAAATGACTTATTTATATGTATATTATTGGAATTTTTAATTTAATATTTTTACTTACGTTTTATATTTTAATTGATTTTTTTAATAATAAATATTTAAATTTATTTTTCTTTTTTAAATAATTCTAATCGCAAATTGAACATTTATTGTCCTTTTCGTAATTTGTTACTTAAAAGTGTTTTTTTAAAATATTGGTCAAATACAATGAGCTAAAAGCATTACTCAAACGAATTAGCCAAACACAAATTGCTATTTTGCAAAAGTACTTTTTCAAAAGCACTTTCAAAATAAATAACTTTTGGCAGTTTGGCCAGACATGCTTTATATTATTGGTATGATTATGTTATAAACTTAATCAAGATAAAATAGAGACATTTTTCATGTTGTTATATTTTAAGGCATAATGCATCGGCAGGCCATTAAACTTGTCCTCACTTTTTACTATGTCATTTAATCTTGAGTTCGTTCCATTTGAACCCTATAACAAGGTTATTACTGTGTCACTTGGACATAAAAAATGCACGGGGTTTTATAAGTCAAGCACGTGTATATAAGCACTGCTAACGTGTAATAGCCGACGAATAAGTTTCTTCCATGTGGAATTATTGTCCACGTAACATCCTTGTGTACCGGGTAAATCCAAGTCAAACAAACCGGGTTCAAGATTAAAATGCCCAACCCATATAATTACCTTTAATCTTTACAGCCCTCAGTAAAAAAAACTAACCTCACTCCCGTCTCCGACTATCTTCTTCCGCTTCCAAAATCGATTGCTCCATTAGCAAGAGTGTTGTCTCAAGTTACTCCTTTATTGGTATGTCTGGAGTTACTCTTTTATTGAGATTTTAGTTATTTATTAGGGTTTTTGTGTTAGTAATGGTGCTTTTGGGAATTGTAGATACAAAAATAGGTTTTTTCATTTCTTTTCTTCAAATCTTGCTTACTGTGCTCTCATGTTGCCTTTTTTTTTGTTCACTTTAGGTTAAAATCATGTCAGTGGACGAATACATTCTTGTCCGCTTTCACCATGGTGGAATATTTACCGAATCTGCAGGTGCGAAATATGTTACTAATATAGAAATAAATCAGTTTTCTATTGACAAAGATCATTTTCTCCTTGTTTGAACTTCAATATTACACAAGGGGGTTGGGTTATGCAACTGCTGGGATTTCTTTTATGTCTTTAATCCTAATTCCAAAGAATTTGTCTTGGTAAAAAATGATGAACAACTATATAATATTGTTTGTTACTATAAAGAGGATATTTCAGACTTATACATTTCATATGTTGTTGAGATAATTCCTGATAATGTGGTCCCAATTGGATATCTATGTGGGCCGAATGTTGTTGAAGAAAGTAACAACACAATTAATAATTCATCCAAGGTAAAAATAGAAGATTGTCCAGACAGTATAAATGGACCACAACCTGTTGAAGAGCTTCCACTTGAAGAATTTAGGATTGTTATTGGTGAGGAAGGGGATGCTGCTAAGATTTTTCTGGTAATGTAAAAGAGGAAGTTGCTAGTGTAGAGAATCTGAATGGTGGAGAAGGGGCTGATGAAGAAGAGGTAGCTAGTAGTGAGCCAGATCTTGATGAACTTCTTGATGAGAATGATAGTGAAGTTGATGAAGTGGCTAGGACTTTTAGAAATGAGAGGAGAACCAAAAAGAATGCTACCAGAAGGAAGAACAACATAAAACTGCTAGCGTGCCTGTATGAGAAGCTGGAATTGATATAGGTTTTGAAGATATAGGATTTAACAAAAAAGGAAAATATGTTGGCAGATTAGGAGGTGATGAGTAGTTCATTGACAGTTCTGATGCTGGCGGTGATGATACTGAAGAAGAGGTAGAGGTGGATTTTCAGCCTGGTGTTGACCTTCTAAGTAGAAGAAAGAGCACAAAGGTTAGATATGACACTGACTATAAAATGGCAATTTTTGAGTTGGGCATGATATTAAGAATGTTGGAGAATTTAGGAAGGCAGTGCATGATTATGCAATAGAGTATAAAGTTCAGTTAAAGCTTAAACCAAATGAGAAGGTTAGGGTAAATGTGAAGTGTAAATAAAAAAATGCAACTGGGAGTTGTACGCTTCAGTTGATAGAGATTCTGGTGACTTTATTATAAAAAAGTACCATCATGTTCATAAATGTCAACCGCTGAACACCAACAAGATGTGTAATTCAAAATACATTACCAATAAATTCAAAAAAGAACTTACTGCTGCTCCTTATATGAGAATCTGGGAAATTCAAGAACTAGATAGAGAGAGGTTGGGATCGTATATTGGTAGAACAATAGCTTATAGATCCAAACAGATTGTTTTGAGAAAGTTTATGGGGGATTAGAAGCTGGAGTTTGCCAGATTGTGTGACTATGCTAATAGTATTAAGGAAACCTATCCTGGGACGTTTTGTGAAAATTGACAGAGAATTTGAGCTTGGTAAGAACCTATTTCAGTACTTCTATGTCTGTTTTGATGCACTCAAGAAAGGTTGGTTAGAAGGATGTAGGAACATCACTAGTTTAGATGGTTGTTTCAGAAAGGGAAGCTGCAAGGGTGAATTACTGGTGGCTGTGGGAAGAAATGGGAACCAACAAATGTTTTCTATTGCTTGGGCTATTGTACACCATGAAACTAAACATTCATGGAGATGGTTCCTCGGTCACTTGATAGAAGATTTCCAACTAGGTGAAGGTCATGACTTAACAGTAATGTCAGATATGCAAAAGGTAAACAATTTATTTCTGCTTGTTAGTTGTTGGTATTCTATCTTCTAGTTTATGTGATGACTCGGCCGACCGTCTTAAGAATTAATGCCCGATACCCTATTAACTACTTTTTCCGTGTTTGTTTCTGCTATTTTAATTTGTCGGGATGCTTGGTTTTGAGTTTCGGAGAAATTTGGGACACTTAGTCCCTACATAAGAGCTTAAGTATTGGAAATATGACCATAGTCGGAACAGTGTGAAGAGGTTTCGTTAGCTCCGTTGGGTAATTTCGGGTTTATGAGCATGTTCGGATTGTGTTTTGGAGGTCCGTAGCTAATTTAGGCTTGAAATACCGAAAGGTCGAATTTTAAAGTTTCTGGTTCGATAGTGAGATTTTGATCCGAGGGTCGAAATGGAATTCCGGAAGTTGGAGCAGCTCTATATTGTTGAATGTGACGTGTGTGCAAAATTTTAGGTCATTCGGATGAGGGTTGGTAGACTTTTTGATCGAAAGCATACTTTTAGAGTTTTGGAGTTCTTAGGCTTGAATTCGTGGTTGATTCGTCGTTTCAATGTTGTTTTAGGTGTTTTAAGGATTGATATAAGTTTGGACAAGGGTATTGGACTTATTGGTGCCTTTGGTTGAGGTCCCCGCGGCCTCGAAATGATTTCGGATGGTTGTCGGAAGGGTTGGAAGTGGTTTGAAGGAGCTGAAGCTGCTGATATCTATCATAACCGCACCTGCGGTTGGGTCCCACAGGTGCGGAGCCGCAGAGCAATCGCAGAAGCGGAATTGGGGAGGATTAGCAGGGTCTGCAGATGCGGGAGACTTACCGCAGAAGCGGTACCGCATCTGCGAATGGGTAATCGCAGGTGCGGAAGCTGGTCTTTAAGTGAAAGGTCGCAGATGCGACCATGTCCTCGCAGAAGCGGGATCGCAGATGCGGTCCCAGGTCCGCAGAAGTGGATTAATTGGGCAAAAACATATAAATACTTGCCTTCGCGAAATTTAGTTATTTTTCACCTCTTTTCAAAACGGGAAGAAGCTTGTGGAGCATTTTTCAAGAGGTATTTTCAGAGGAATTCATTGGGGTAAGGTCTTTGGTCCCTAAACTCGTTATTGGAGTGATTTTTATCATTATAAGCATGAAAAATTAAGGAAAATCAGTGGTAATTTGGGGGTTAGAGCTTGTCTAATTGGAGATCTTTGAGTGATGATTTGAGGGACCATTTAAGGTCCGATTTTGGTACTTTTGGTATGACTGAACTCGCGAGAGTGTGAGAATTCTGGAAATATAAATTTTTCCCGATTCCCAGATGTGGGCCCTAGGGATATTTTGGTCATTTTACCTAATTTCGTGTATTAGCTTAGAATTTCTTTGTAGAATCAATTACTTGAAGTGTTATTTACATTATGCAATTGAATTGAATAGATTTGGGCCATTTGGAGTCGAGTACTCGTGGCAAGAGCGTGATTTCAGATTGATTTGAGCTGGTTCGAGGTAAGTGGCTTGCCTAACCATGTGGGGGGGGGGGGACCTTCCCCTTAGGATTTGATATTACTGCTAATTGAAACGCCTTGTACGTGAGGTGGCGAGTGCGTACTTGTGCTAATTGTTAAAAATCCGATTTTCATTAAGTAATTGCTAGTATGTTTCTTTTCCTGTTTATATTACCTGCATTTAAAGACTGTTGTTAGCTTAGGAAAGCATGTCTAAGTGTTTTAATTGCCTTATTTGCTCAAACTTCTTTACCTGAATTTCGTGCAACATGCTAGGCTAGAATTACTTGTTTGCCTTGATATGAAATTAACATTTCTGAATATTTTCCTGATGTTGTTGTGTAATTACATTTGGGACTACGGATGTGGAATTCCGATAGATCCCCATGCACAATTATATGGAACTACGGGACTGCACCTGGTAGATTCCCCCAGTACTGGGTATTTACATTTGGGACTACGGAACGGGATTCCGGTAGTTCCCCGCGCACTATGAGTTTGACTACGGGATGGGATCTCGGGAGATCCATTGGATATGTATAATTGGGATACAGGACGACATCCTGGGAGATCCCCGATTGTTATTTAGGTGTTGAGCCATATTTCTTTCTGTGTTACCTTGCCTCTGTAATAATTGTTGTTGCCCTTTATATCTTGTGTTACTTTTACTGTTGTACTTATTTATACTGATCTGTTCTACACTGTCGAACTTTATATTTTATTTAACCTCAGTAGGGCCCTGACCTTCCTCGTCACTACCCGACTGAGGTTAGACTTGGCACTTACTGAGTACCATTGTGGTGTACTCATGCCCTTTCTGCGCATGTTTTTCATGTGCAGATTCAGGTACTTTGACTCAATCCTATCACCCTTGAGGCGAGACGACTGCTCCAGAGACTTTGAGGTATATCTGCCGCGTTCGCAGACCCACGAGTCCCTTTCCATTCTATCTTGTAGTGATAGCCCTTCTATTTCCTTCTGTTGATGTAGACATTCCGGAGTTAGATCATTTTTATTATATTCGTAGCTTGTGATTCACGTGTTTCCGGGTTTTGGGAAAAATGTATTTGTTTTTAAGAGTTAATATTGTGTATGTCGAGCGGCACTTTTAAACGCTATTTTATTACTTTATTCCTGTTTTAAATTGTTTTCTTCCGTAAATTTGGTTTATTTTCCGCATTTTAGGCTTACCTAGTCGTAGAGACTAGGTGCCGTCACGATGGTTCACTGAGGGCGAACCGGGGTCGTGACATTTTAATTTCTCATGTTGTATATACTGTTTTGCAGAGGCTTTTGTTATCAGTTAAGGAGTTATTACCTATGGCAGAACAAAGAATGTGTGCAAGGCACATATGGTCTAACCTAGGAATGTTCAAAACCGAACCGAAACCGTTAACCGAACCGAACTGATGGCTTATTGGCTTATTGGTATCAGATTATTGGGGTAATGGATGGTGAACGGATTGAGATTTTATAATTAACGGCTTAACGATTTGGGGACATATTTTTATTTTTTTATTGGGTAAATCGTTAACCCGTTAAGAATTTTTATATTTATACTTTTACCCTGTGTATGTAAACTTATTACTAGGGTAATTAGAATGGGGCTTGCTCACTTTGGTTTCAATTCAACAATAGCTTATATTTTAGGGTAAATAATTCTTTCTGGAAGACCTCTGCAACATCATAAATCCTAATATGGCAGAGTATAGCAGTCAATTATTTCATTAACATGACAGAAAGTAACTAAATTTTCCTCATAAGGTCTAGTTGGAAATGAAAAAAGTCCAACCCATTGTTCGTGGTTCTAGTATTTTACTATTTCTTTTGTACACTCCAACAAATCAGATAAGCCCTGCCCTACCACCCTAATCTTTTGTAGAAGAAAGTCTATATTTTCCAAATATTTGTACTGGGTAGGACGCATCTTCTAAAGATTTAAATGTTTTTCATCAGCATTTGTTAGATAATATATACAAAAATAAAGTATTATTCTGTAAGTGGTGTTACCAGATAACTTACCTTTTTCATTTATCTTTTCGACCCAAAAGCAAATTCTTGTAAATATGTAAATATTTGAGTATGTAAAATATTAAAATTTTTTAGCCTCTAGATGAAAATGAGAATGCACAGTCTCCAATATCACAACAATAATTAAGCTTCAAGTATTAGCAAGTCAAATTTTCGCAGTCCAAGGAAAAAAAAAAAGGGAATAGGTATTGATCGTTCAAGCAACTACTCTGCAATATTATTATGCGATATTGATTGTTCATGCAGTGACCGATAATTTATTATTCAAAAAATTTCTATTTGGTTTAGCCGATAAATCGCTCGATAATTTTCAACCCGATACCAATCTGCCCGTTGTCTTATTGGATAGCTAGCGGATTATTACATTTATAATCCGATGACCGATAAGCCGAACCGTTAAGCGTAATTATTCCCCGATAAGCACCCCTAGTCTAATCGGTCTAAGAAATGGAAGGGAAAAGAAAGGAGGAACCTAAGTTCCATTCCTTTTCACTACTGTAATATGCACTTCTGTAATTTGCAGCACTTCTTTTAGTAGCTTTTGCAATGAAGTAAGTTCCATTCCATTCATAAGACTAACTACATTAACTAGCCTAAATTCTAAAGAATTGCAGTGAACACTAAAGAATTGCAATTTTTTTTAACAAAAACAAAGATACATTGCATTGATAAGGCAGTATCAATTACACAAAATAGGGTCCTTACCATCCCAAGTACAACAACAATGAACAAAAGTAGAGGAACGATTCCCAACACTAACTAGCCTAAATTAATAATGATTTTCCCAGAAACTTGGTTGAGTCCATCAACAAGACCAAGAACCACAACAAAGCCATATGATAAAGGTCACTAGTACAACAACAAACATTACTATGTTCCTCCATTTTTTGCTCGATCTCTTTCTTGATCAAATGCCTTCACTCTCTTCAACAAACCCCATATAACTATATTCTCTTGCTCAAGAAACTCGTTTTCAAACCATCTAAAATATATACATCCCCCATTGTCCTTCAAAAAATAAAAAAATCAATTGATATAAATCAATGGCAAATAAAATCGTATAAAGCATTTTTTGTGGAATACACTTACTTTGCCAATTTTGCATATAAAGTACCTTCTTTCTGGGTTAGCAGCACTCCATGAAATTTTCAGTTCACACGGACGACCACATCGACACCAGTCAACACTTTTGGTATTTTGGGACATTATTCGAACAGAAATTAAGAGAAGTAGTAGGAAAGATTACGTCAAAAATCCGACTAAGGAGGATGGAGTTCTTTGAAATTGAAAAAAAAAGCTCCAATTTTCATTTCTTGATGAAGAATTTAGCTCAGTTTAAATGGAGAGAAATTAGAGCTTAGGAGAAGATAACAATGGAGAAAGGGGTTAAAGTAAGGAAAATAACGTGGGGTTTGGTTTATTACCGTTGGAATAGTTCATGTCAGATTTTTTTATAGCCTTCGCATGCTAAACATCTACGGTTCCCACACAAGGTGGCCCGTGTGTTTTTTGTGTCTATGTGACACGGTAATAACCTTGTTATAGGGTTCAAATGGAATAGACTTAAGATTAAGTATGATAGTGGAAAGTGAGGACAAGTATAATAGCATGCCAGTGTATTCTGCCTAAATTTAATGAATATGAATGTCTCTTCTATAATTTATTTAGCATTTATGTACCAAATGAATGAACTCATTAATTATTGCAATGTGAAAAGATTCTTTCTAACCAAGGGCAGATTTACTTTAGCCGAACTTTTTACTAAATACACATATAAATAGTATAAGAAATTGTAAGATAAAACTAAATGAATCCCGTAAATAGATAAAACGTCTTACCTCATTGGTTCAGCTCATTTTCTCCCTAGCTTAGGTCGGGAGTTTGAGTCTCAACTATGACCTATATTTAATATTTTTTCGAACTTCAGTTATTTCTTAAAAAGTAACCCTGCTAAAAATCCATACCTATTTAAAGGGAAGTGCGAACAAAATCACTCAGCATGTATTGCTCTCTATTCATTTCATGAAAAAAAAAAGTTACCCAAATCACTCTATTAAAATATATTTGAAAAAAATATAAATTCTTTTGGATTATGTTTTATTAATATGATATGATTTTTTGAAATAAAAAATATAATGATGGTAAAATAATTTTTTCACATGTTTACTTTTTTAATACCAACACCGCTTTGAAAAAATCTCCATATGCCCCTATTTGTAACCTATAAATAATATGTTATTTTTTTGTGAAAGAGACAATCGGAAATATAAAAAAATAAAATAATTCTAGTCTTCTCTCTATTCTTGTCTTCTTCTCTTGTGGACATTAGTTTATAATTATAACATTTATTTCATAACATATTATCAGCACGAGTCTCTAACCAATTGAGATTATGCTTTAAATGAGTTTTATCTTCTTCATAAAAGAGTTTGTCAACTTCTTTCCGATTCAATAAGCTTCAGTTTTAAAATGTTATACCAGCATATATCTGCTAATTTATGTCTAGCTCTAAGTTTAAACTTATGCATAATATGACAGTATGCTATCATTTATAACACGTAACTCAGTAGAAATAACTAATTAAAGGCTATGTCGTCATAATGAAACCAGCAATCTTAATCTGCATATATGTTGAACATAGAATCAAATTTCTATTTACGCTTAAATTTGTTCTTTAACTATGTAAAAAGAATCAGTATGTCTTATGGTTAGTTTAGGAGAGGAATTCTCAAACTGAATCACTTATGTTCTATATTCATCTAATTAGAATATTACTTATTGGTGACATTCTTCTGTATTAAACGTTACAGAAGGTGGTCCATTCAATTTGTACAAAGTTGAAAATTGTGAAACTGCCATGGTTATTCAATTTCCCGAAAATTGTTGTCCAATTTCTAGCTACTAGAAGATGTTCTTGATGGAATAACATTATAAATAGAGCAGATCTGGTTAAGGTCCCTAAGCAGATTTTTTTTTTAATCTTCAAACCATCTAAGAGTGAGATTTTGAGTGCTTAGAAGACTCGCTGTAAAAGACTCACCGGAATTTGGAAATCGACTTCGATAATGACACCGTCGTAACAATGGCTGGAGGTATGTTTGATCTTTATTTTTGCTGCATTTTGCTCTAACAGTTGGTACCAGAGTAGTCATATAACCTTTGCCTTGTGATTTTTCGGAGTTTATAAGTTTTCAAAACAGTTGTTACATACCTTTAGTTTTCAGATCTATTTTTGAACCTTTTGATGCAAACAAATGTAGGAAATTATTAGTAAACCGAATTTCTAGCACTTCTGTGTTTTTAATTACGGTATTTGATGTTTGGAATTATGAAATTGACGGGTCTATAAAGGGGTTGTAGGGACTCCAGACACCAGGGGTACTACCAGCCCAGCCGGTTACTAATGCTTGGGCCGAGGTTGGCCCACCTATGAGTGATGAGAAGAAGAAAATAGTAGAGAGGTTTGGGAGGCTTAAGATTCCAGAGTTCAATGGGGAGGAGTCAGAGAATGCTTAGGATTTCTTAGACTGGTGTCAGCGGATTCTTCGCACAACAAGTATATTGGAGACTAGTGTGCTTTCCAGTTGACTGAGGCAGCCTACTGATGGTTGTAGGCCTATGATTTGAGCAGGCTAGTTGGTGCAGCGCCACTTTCATGGCATGCTTTCTCCATTCTCTTCTTAGAGAAGTTTGTCCCAAAGACTCATACAAAGGAACTGCTTAGAGATTTTGAGAAGCTATGCCAGAGAGATATCACTGTGAACCAGTATGAGATGAGATTCACAGTTTTGGCCCATCATGATATATGGTTGGTTCCCATTGAAAGAGAGCAGATCAAGAGGTTCATTGATGGCCTCAACTATGGCCTACATTACAGGTTTGACCAGGTGGTCGAGATTTCTAGGCACTTGGAGTTTGTTCGCAAGCTTGAGCGCGAGGAGCGGGAGGGCAAGAGGCCCCATAGTTTTGGTGGTTTTAGTGGTACATCATCTGAAGGTAAGTCACATCACAGTTGAGGTCGTTCTTATAGGCCCGCTTAGATGGCTTGTTCAGTTTATCGTAGTGCATCAGCTAGTCATGGATCATAGTTTAGGGTTCATCACGTGCTCCATCAGTTCAGAACCGTCAGTACCGGGTTCTTCCAGTAGTTATTCTAGTTCTTGGGTCCACTGCAAGCCCCACCGCCATTTTCGGCTCGAGGTTGTTATAATTGTGGAGAGTTGGGGCATGTGAGGAAGTATTGTCCCTATCACTACTTAGGTCCAGTGTAGTAGGGAGGCCAGTCTCTGACCCCTGCACCAGTTACTAGATCACCCGCTTAGCCAACTCGGGGTGGAGGCCATACGGGTCGAGGTCGCCCTAGAGGCGGAGGTTAGACAAGTGGTGGTCAGGCTCGATGTTATGCTTTTCACGCCAGACCAGAGGCAGTTGCTTCAGATGTAGTTATCACATGTATTGTTTCTATGTGCCACATGGATACTTCCATATTATTTGATCCTGGTTCCACTTATTCATATGTATCATCATACTTTGCTCGTTTTTGGATATGCCTCGTGATTCCTTAGTTACACATGTTTATGTATTTACACCGGTGGACGATTTCTATTATTATGGACCGTGTATTTCAGTCATGTGTGGTGACTATTAGGGCATTGGAGATGAGAGTTGATCTTTACTGCTAAGTATGGTTGATTTTGACATGATTCTAGGCATGGATTGATTGTCACCATGTCATGCTATTCTGGATTGTCATGCTAAGACCGTGACATTGGCAATGCCGAGATTGCCTAGGATTGAGTGGAGAGATTCTATGGACTATGTTCCTAGTAGAGTGATCTCATATTTAAAGGCCCAACGGATAGTTGGGAAGGGATGTTTGGTAAATTTGGCCTTTGTGAGGGATGTTGGTGCTGATTCTCCTACCATTGAGTCAGTTACAGTAGTGCGAGATTTTCCGGATGTGTATTTGTGACCTACCGGGCATGCCACCCGATAGGGACATTTATTTCGGTATTGATTTGGTACCAGACACTCAGCTCATCTTTATTCCTCCTAATTGTATGGTACTAACAAAGTTGAAGGAATTGAAAGAACAACTTCAAGAGCTACTTGATAACGGATACATTAGGCCTAGTGTGTCGCCTTGGGGTGCATAGGTTATGTTTGTGAAGAAGAAGGATGTTACTATACAGATGTGCATTGACTATAGTAGTTGAACAAAGTTACAATTAAGGAAAAGTACCCATTGCCGTGCATTGATAACTTATTTGACTAACTTTAGGGTGCTAGAGTGTTCTCTAGGATTGATTTGAGGTCTAGGTATCACTAGTTGAATATTCAGGATTCTGATATTCTTATGATGACATTCAGGACCCGCTATAGCTATTACGAGTTCCTTGTGATGTATTTTGAGCTGAGCAATGCCCCAACAACATTTATGCATCTGATGAATAGTGTATTTCCGCCATATCTTAATTCTTTTGTCATAGTATTCATTGATGATATACTAGTGTACTCAAGTATCCAAGAGGAGCATGCGCAATATTTGAGGATTGTAATACAGACATTGAGGGAGAAGAAGCTTTATGCTAAATTCTCCAAGTGTGAGTTTTGGCTCGATTATATGGCGTTCTTGGGGCACGTGGTGTCCATTGAGGGTATCAAAGTAGATCCAAAGAAGATTAAGGCCGTTCAGAGTTGGCCCAGACCGTCTTCTGTTAATGAGATATGGAATTTTCTTATCTTAGCCGGATATTATTACCGTTTCGTGGAGCGATTCTCGTCCATTGCTGCACCTTCGACTAGATTGACCAAGAAGGGTGCCCCATTCAGGTGGTTTGATGAGTGTGAGGAGAGCTTTCAGAAGCTCAAGACTTCCTTGACCATAACTCTAGTTCTAGTTTTATTTTTATTATCGGATTCATATATAATGTATTGTGATGCTTCTCAGATTGGTATTGGATGTGTCTTTATGCTTGAGGGTAGGGTGATTGCTTATGCATCACGCCAATTGAATCCCCATGAGAAAAACTACCCCGTTCATGATTTAGAGTGGGCAACCATTTTTCATACATTGAAGATTTGTAGGCATTACCTTTACGGTGTATCTTGCGAGGTATTTACAGATCATCGGATTCTACACCACTTATTTAAGCTGAAGGATCTAAATTTGAGACATCAGAGATGGTTAGAGCTGTTAAAAGACTATGATATCACCATTTTGTATCATCCGAGGAAGGCCAATATGGTGGCCGATGCCTTGAGTAGAAAGACGGTGAGTATGGGTAGCCTTGAATATATTCTAGTTGGTAAGAGACCGCTAGCATCAGATTTTCGAGCCTTGGCCAATCAGTTTGTGAGATTAGATATTTTGGAGTTTAGTCGGGTTATAGCTTGCGTGGTTTCTTGGTCTTTCTTATATGAGTGCATTATAGAGCGTTAGTATGATAACCCCCATTTGCTTGACCTTAAGGACACGGTACAACACGATGATGCCAAGGAGTTTTCTATAGGAGATGATGGGGTGTTACGAATGTAGGGTCAGATTTGTGTTCCCAGTGTGGATTGGTTATATAAGTTGATTCGTGAGGAGGCCCACAGTACACGGTATTCCATTCATCCTAGTGCCGCGAAGAGGTATCAGGCAACTTTAATGGTAGAGAGAAATGAAGAAAGATATAGTGAAGTATGTGGTTCGATGCTTGAATTGTCAGCAGGTGAAGTACGAGCATCAAAGCCTGAGCGGTTTAATTCAGAGACTTGAGATTCCTGAGTGGAAATGAGAGCGTGTTACCATGTACTTCGTCATCGGGCTCCCACAGACTTTGAAGAAATTCGATGCTATTTGGGTGATTATGGACCGATTGACTAAGTCTGCGCACTTCATACCGGTGGTGAATACCTACTCTTCGGAGAGGTTGGTTGAGATCGGTATCCGCGAGATTATCATCTTTATGGTATGTCGGTATCCATCATTTCAGATCGAGGTACGTAGTTCATATTGCAATTTTAGAGAGAAGTGCAGCGAGAGTTGGGCACACGGGTTGAGTTGAGTACATCATTCCACCCCCAGACGGACGGACAATCCAAGAGCCCCATTAAGATTTTGGAGGATATGCTACGCACTTATGTTATGGATTTCGGGGGTCCTTGGGATTAGTTTCTACCGCTTGCAAAGTTTGCCTGCAACAACAACTACTAATCGAGTATTCATATGGCCCCTTATGAGGCCTTATATGGGAGGTAGTGTCGTTCTCCTATTGGGTGGTATGAGTTGGGAGAGGCAAGGTTGTTGGGTATTAATTTGGTTCAGGATGCCTTAGAGAAAGTCAAGTTGATTCATGATTGGCTTCGCACAGCATAGTCTAGACAGAAGAGTTACGCTGATCGGAAAATTTGTAATGTTTCCTATATGGTGGGAGAGAAGGTATTGCTTAGAGTTTCACCCATGAAGGATGTTATGAGGTTCGGAAAGAAGGGTAAGTTGAGCCCCCGATATATTGGCCGTTTTGAGGTGCTTGAGAGGATTGGAGAGGTGGCCTTCAAGCTTGTATTGCCACCTAGTCTATCGGCCGTTCACCAAGTGTTTTATATTTTCATGCTCTAAAAGTATTATGGTGATCTGTCTCATGTTTTCGATATCAGCACGGTTTAGTTAGATGGGGTTTTAACTTATGATGTGGAGCCGGTGGCCATTTTGGATGTACAGGTTCAAAAGTTGAGATCAAAGAATATAACTTCAGTGAAAGTTCGATTGAGGGGCCAACCAGTCGAGGAGGCTATTTACGAGACTGAGCAAGAGATGCAGAGTAGATATCTACGCCTATTTGAGACTCTGAGTATGATTCTAGACCTGTTCGAGGATGCACATTTGTTTAAGAGGGGAAGAATGTAATGACTCGACCGGTCATTTTGAGTATTGTAGTCTCGTTCCCCTATTTATTGCTTATTCTATGTTCATTTTGCTTATGTGACTTTTCGGGGCAATTGATTTTGTTTCGGGGATGTTTTGAAATGAATGAGGACACTTAGTCCTAAGGTTGGAAGCTTCAATTGAAAGAGTTGACCAGATGTTGACTTATGTGTAAATGATTCCAGAATGGAGTTTGATGGTTCTGATTGCTTCGTATGGTCATTTTGAACTTAGGAGTGTGTCCGGATATCGATTTTTAGGTCTGTAGGTCCTTTTATCTTGAATTGGTGAAAGTTGGAAAGTTGAAGGTTTGGAAGATTGAGAAGTATGACAAAGAGTTGACTTTGTTGATACCGGGCCCGAATTTTGGTTTCGGAAGTTGGAGTAGGTCTGTTGTGCCATTTATGACTTGTGTGCAAATTTGAGGTCAATCGGAGTGGGGTTGATAGGTTTCGACATCGAGTTTAAAAGTTGGAAATCCATTAGTTTCAATAGGCTTGAATTGGGGTGCGTGATTTGAGGTCTCGACTAAGCTCGTATTATGTTTTAGGATGTGTTAGTATGTTTGGATGGGGTTCTGGGGGCCCTGGTTGTGATTCAAATTGAAATCAAATTGAACTTTGGACTTAAGGAATTTCTGTTATGCTTCAGTTCTGGTGCAACCGCACCTGCGAGGAATTGGCCGCAGGTGCGGAGTCGCAGAAGCGGCCAGGAAGGCGCAAGTGTGGGATTTGTCTAGGCTAGGCAGTGGTCACAGGTGCGAGGTTGTTTCCGTAGCTGTGAGCCTGTAGGTGCACCACATATGCAAAATTTGGTCAGAGGAAGCTGAGGTCGCAAAAGTAGAGTATATTTGCAGCTGCGCTCCCGTAGGTGTGGGACTTGGACGACAGAAACGAACCCGCAGAAGTGGGAAAAGGGCCGCAGAAGCGGCTGGTCGGTAATATTCGGCTTAAAGTATGTATATAGCCTCGCATTTTAATCATGTTTCGTAATTTCGGATATGTAATATAATAATTTATGCTAATTCATGGTATTTTTATGTGTAGGAGTCATTTGGAGGTAATGTGGGACGAAGGTGAACAATTTGAAGCAAAAAGGGAACAAAGAGAAAAATTTGGACAGTATAGCGCCCACTCTTGCGTAAGGAGCTACCCATGGCCTAGTTTCCAGATGTGCCAAAATGCCTAGCGCTAGGGCTAGCGCCTCACACTACCCTGGGCGCAGGGTGACGAGAACTTGTCCTATTTCACTTGGGACATGGTTATTTTGACCCAAGACGCCTCCAACTCGTATAAAAGCAAGTCTAAACATATTTTGGAGGCGGAGACGCCACTTTGATAGGAAAACACAAGTACGGAACACTCGGGAGCACAAAATTCACGGATTCTTCCATCCTCATCTAGTATGCATAGCTTTTTTGTTTAAAAACGATATTTTGATTATTGTGATGAACATGAGTGGCTAAGAACCTCACTATTTTGGGGTTATGGGTCGTTATTGACTACTGTAATTTGACGATTGATTGTGTTGCTTGAGTTTATCATATTAATTTGTTTATTCAATCTTGCACTTAATTATTCTATTGTGTAACTAACAATAGAGTCCTATCTACGAATTTATAGTTGAACTAGAAAGTGGGAACTATAGATTGCATATAGGATTGAATAGAGTAAGTTCTTGAATCTGGGCATTGGAGAATAGATTTGCGATTAGGATAGACATATTCTAGTTGACTTAGTTATTTTTGCAGGAAATATACATGCGTTATTGTCAAGTTTGATTCTATAGACATACAGTCTTAGGCTGGCTTGAATATGCGAGCGGGGCATTGAAAGAACTTTGCAAGCATAATAAACTCTGATAATCAATAGATTAGATAAGTCAAGTGATTATATCAACCCGAAAAATGCAATAGGAGAGACGTTAATCCCATAACCCTGGAATATCCCCATCTCATTGAATTCTTTCTAAGTGTTTGTTTGCTCTACTTGCGATCTTATTTTCTTGATTGCTTATTATTTCGTAGTAATTTAGTTATAAAAATCACAATCATCTTCTTCACACTCACTTGAGGATTAAAGTTATAAATAACTTAGATTGGACAATAGTTGATCATAAATCCTCGTTGGAACGACACTTTTTTATCACTTTATTACTTGTCGACACCGTATACTTGCGTGTGTTTTTGCACCTAACAAGTTTTTGGCGTTGTTGCTGGGGATTTAGAAATTAGCTACTTGTCTGAAATAAGCTTTTATTTGTTTTTGTTCGAGATTTAATTTGTTTTGCCATTTCTTACTCTACAGGTATTCATATTGAATGCTAAGAAGACGTAACAGTTTGAACGATCTTCCCCTTTTGACCTGAACTTGAAAGACTTCTCCTCTGAAGGAGGGAGGCGGAAGCAAGAGCTAGAATTGTAGAGTTGGGCATTGTAGTCCAACCACAACCAACCGAAACAACAAAGAATGATGAGAGACTGGTGATTGAGGCCGCAAGGCCTAGTCTCGTGAACATGACTCAATCTATCGTGAAGTCTGACATAACTTGGCACTTTAAGCTGAAACAATACATGGTGCAACTGATCCAATACACAGGGCAATTTGTGGGTTTACTGAGTGATGATCCGCAAAGACACATACAGAATGTTTTGGAGATTGCGGATACATACAACTATCCGAACGTCCCCAAGGACTATATCAGACTGACATTGTTTCCTTTTTCTGTGTTGGGGGAAGCAAAGGAATACTAAACAAAGAGTTGGCAAACTCAATCCAAACATGGGATGATTTAGCACGAAAATTCCTTATCAAATATTTCCCACAAATAAAACAAAGTCACCGAGAAGCCAAATTATAGGGTTTCAACAAAAAGATGGCGAGACTCTACGTCAAGCCTGCGAGAGATGTAAAAAGCTACCCAGAGATTGCCCACATCACTGTTAGACTGATGAAGTCCTGGGTCATACTTTTGTTGATGGGTTAGACGAAGCATCCAAGATGAATCTTGATTCGAGATGTGGAGATAATTGCATGGCTAGGCTGTACACTGAAATCCAAATCCCGCTGAAGACGAGGAACCATAGAGAGCACTTAAACAGAAGGCAGTAGGTGTTATTGAGATTGATGGTTTCTCAACTATGACCAGATATAGCAATGTTAGACAATCAAGTAAATAAGATGACGATGCAACAAGTGCAACATGTGCAACAAATGTCTACATGTTGTGAGATATGCTGAGAAAACCACACGAGTAACCATTGTCCATTGAATCCTGAATCCATTTATTATGTTGGCAGCACAATAGGGGTCCGATGAACGAGAATACTCAGTATGGGAACACTTACAATTCAAACTAGAGAAATCATCCCAATTTCTCTTGGGGTGGTAATCATAATAGTAAAAGACCTAAAGGGAATTTCAATGTATAATAGACTCCACCACAACATGCAGAGGATACTACGAATGAGTTGTTAAAGAATCTCTTGCTTGATAATCAACAACTCTGTCTTGATAATCAGCAACTTCAGACAGAATTCAAAAATTTGGAAAGGCAAGTTGGGTAAGTCTCCTCCACTTAGAATGTTAGACCTAATGGGGCACTCCCAAGTGATACTCATAAGAATCCAATTGAACAAGTTCAAGCAATTAATCTAAGAAGTGAGAAAGCATTGGAGGAGGTGCCACCTAAAAAGTATGCGTCTAAAGAAGTTTTTGAAAGATTGGTACCTCAACCAAAGGTAGAAGTTGAAAAGAAAGATAATAAACATAGGCAGGGAATAAAGGTAAGGCCACCACTGCCTTTTCTTCAATGGTTGCAAAAGTCGAAAGATGAGTCCAAGTATAAAACGTTCTTATATATCTTGAGCCAGGTGCGGATGAATTTACCTTTGATAGAGGTGCTGCAAGAAGTTCCTAGATATGCCAAATACTTGAGAGATATTGTGGCCAACAAAAGAAGGTTGACAGAGTTTGAAACGGTTGCACTTACTAAGGAGTGCAGTGCTAGAGTACAAAGTAATATCCCGCTTAAGTTGAAAGATCTAGGTTGTTTTACAATTCCCTTGGTGATTGGAAAATATAAGGTTGGTAGAGCCTTGTGTGATCTGGGAGCGAGAATTTATTTGATGCCACTATCAGTATTCAAGCAGTTTGAATTGGGAACACCTAGGCCTACTACTATAACTCTACAGCTAATAGATCGGTCATTAGCAGTGCTTGAATGAATTATTGAAGATGTGCTGGTACGACTAGGGAAGTTCATCTTTCCCACATATTTCATTATTCTTGACTACATGGCTGATAAGGAGGTTCCAATTGTTTTTGGGTGACCATTCATGGCTACTGGAGGGGCATTTATTGATGTGAGGGAGGGTAAACTAAAAATGAGAGTGCATGATGAAGAAATCATATTTAATGTGTACAAGGCGCTTAATCTTCCTAAGCATTATGAGGATTTGTACATGATCTCTATGGTGGAGTGGAGCCTACTGGCATGAAAAAGAAAATCGAGTTAGAAGAACTGGTGTTGCGAGTTGAATGTGTAAAGGTAAAAGAGAAAAGGGTTAGAGAGGAAAGAGGAGATCCTCCTAGAGCACGCAAAAGGTGAAACTCCATGGAAAGAGGAGGAAGCGAAAGCGCCCAGCCTGAGCAGAGTAGGAGAGTCGTGCCAAGACTATAAATAAAGCACTTATTGGGAGGTAACCCAACATCTAATTTATTTGTTTTTAATTTTAATTTTTTTTGTGTTACATCTTGTTTGTTTTTATTTGCAGATTAGGGGAAGTCTGAGTACCCGAAGTTGAAGCTAAGGAGCATGTTTGAGCTCTAGTGTGGGGTCGTCTCGAACCTGAATATTGAGGATTATGTTGCTAGCTAGGCCCTAGAGGGTCTCAGGGAGTATTTCTCATCCACGTTTTAATATATTTCTCTGTGATCCATGCATCAGGGACTATGCATAACATAAGTGTGGGGTGGGGGAACCACTTTCTGAAGTGTAATTGTATAAAACTATTTTATTTAATATTTTTTATTTTAGAACTCATAGTAGACATAGTCTAGTTAGTTAGAAGTAGTCTAGCTTTAAAAAATGAAAATAGAGTAAAATTAGGAAAAAAAATCAGAAAAACTCGGACTTTTCCCGATGATGGATCTCTTGGACAACTTTCTTTAGGGATTAAGGTCCGATTAAGAACACCAAAAAGATTTTATTTTGTTTTTTTTGGGATAATTAGGTAGTATCTCTTGGTTTTTCTTTAGGCGTCGGTTCTTTTCCAAGGGTGTAGCCTGAATTGGGTATTATTTTCTTTTTAGGAGTAGGATATGAAGAAATCTGAGTAGCTCTAGTTACCTATTGACATGTTGGTGCTGGTACATTAGGCTATGGCATGGGCTTTATCTTCCTATTGTATTTGATTTGAATTGTGATGCTTAAGTAAAATAAATAGGTAACTCCCTAATGCCTTTTTTCAGTTGTTTGGCCTGTATGTCACCAAGTGCATTAATGCTTAAAATTTCTCAACAATATGTGCTTGTTTGACTTGAAAGTTGAATAGAACCATCTTGATTGAGTCATGTGCAATGCGTGTGTAAGGATTTGTGTTATTCTGTGCTATCCAGTGTAGTATAGAACTTGTCCCGTGTGTTAATAAAAGTGAAATCATTAAGTTGTACTAGTCTAGGAGATGACGTAAGGCGTTTCTTGCTTGATCATAGATGTGTTTGTCACTTACAAATAAAATTTTCTGTTGCTAGTCCCTTTGAGCCTATAGACATTTTCCTTGGCATCCACATTACAAGTCGTTTCCCGATTGTTCGTAACTTGAGCTTGTTGAACCTTTACCTCCGAAGACACTTAGTCGCTAAAAAAAGCAAGTTGAGAGATTTGGGAAGTAGCTTTTGAGTGGAACCATGGAAGGGCCCATAAGGTGCACCAAAGTTGTGAAAAATACCACTAGCCGATGAACCTTAATGTATGGAGTGTATGTAGAAAAAAAAAGAGAAAAGAAAATTGCAAGAAAAAACATAGACAAATAATGTTGATATTCAAAAAAAAGAAGAAACAAACCTCCTAATCTTACTAATTCGTGCTAGTAGGGATGTAGAAGTCCTTAATTGAAGAAAGGCCTATATTGTGTATGGTTTGTGGCGAGTGAATTGATTGAGAAGAATACACACTCGATTCTTGAGTCTAGTGTATTAAAGTGAATATGAGGGTTAGTCACTATTCCTAAATGTATCCTACCAGGACCACAAGATGCACATGAATTCTTTGTGAGAATGGGCGGATTTTGTTCAAATTGTGTGATGTCCTTAATTTATGTTCAAAGTTATTACTTGAACATGTGGACTATTTTCATATTCACTCTATTGTCTATTGGTGAGGGCACTTGATCTCATAATGGATTGGTAATGTTGTGAACTTCTCTTGTTGGGTGAGTGCACGAGTTGAGGGTGCTTAGTGGTAACGAGTCGACCCTTGAGGTAGGGTGGTGGGTAGGTTGTTTGAATTAGTTTAATTGAATGTTTATACTTGGGCATATCTAAAATGGGAAGAATGTGAAATTAATATGTTCATGCTTGATTGTCGGTATCGACCATAGTCAAAGGTAGAGTGTATGGTTGAAAAATTCAATTGCTCTTCCCTGGTTGAGATGTACGTTGTTAGGGTGTAGTTATAGTTCCATTTCTCGAGGGTGAGCACGAGTTCAAGTGTGGGGTGTTGATATTCGACTTAAAGTATGTATATTTATATGCATATAGCATCGCATTTTACTCATGTTTCATAAATTTTGGATGTGTAATATAATAATTAGTGTTAATTCGTGGTATTTTTATGTTCAGGAGTCATCGGGAGGTAATAGGAGACGAAAATGCACGATTTGAAGCAAAAAGGGAACAAAAGTGAAAATTTTGGATAGTGTAGTGGACAAGGTAGCGTGGGGAGCTACATGTAGCCTAGTTTCCAGAAGTGCCAAAATTCCCAGCGCCAGGGCTAGCGCCCCACGCTTCCCTGGGCGCTGGGTGATGGGAACTTATCCTATTTCGCCCAGGACTTAGTTATTTCAACCCAAGACACCCCCATCTCGTATAAAAGCAAGTCTAAACCTATTTTGGAGGGGGAGATGCCACTTTGAGAGAAAAACACAAGTACGAAACACTCGGGAGCACGAAATTCATCGATTCTTCCATCCTTCATCTAGTATTCATAGCTTTTAAGTTTAAAAATAATATTTTGATTATTGTTATGAATATGAGTGGTTAAGAACCTCACTATTCTGGGGTTATGGGTCGTTATTGGCTATTGTAATTTGACAGTTAATTGTGTTGCTTAACTTTATCATATTAATTTATTTATTCAATATTTCACTTAATTATTTTATTGCGTGGCTAACAATAGAGAACTCTCTACTAATTTATAGTTGAACTTAAAAGTGGGAACTATAAATTGCATATAGGATAAAATAAAGTAAGCTCTTGAATCTGATCATCGGAGAATAGATTCGCGATTAGGATAGACATATTCTAGTTGCCTTACTTGGTTATTTTTGCAGGAAATATACATGTGTTCTTGTCAAGTTTGATTCTATAAATATATAGTCTTAGGTTGACTTGAAAAGGCAAGCAGAGCATTAAAATAACTTCGCAGGCATAATAAACCATGTTAATCAATATATTAGATAAGTCAAGTTATTACATCAACCTGAAAAAAGCAATAGGAGAGACGTTAATCCCATAACCCTGGACTATCCCCATCTCATTGAATTCTTTCTAAGTGTTTGTTTGCTCTACTTGCGATCTTAGTTTCTTGATTTCTTATTAGTTCGTAGTAATTTGGTTACAAAAATCACAATCATCTTCTTCACACTCACTTGAGCATTAAAGTTATAAACAACTTAGACTGAACAATAGTTGATCATAAATCCTCGTAGGAACGATACTTTCTTATCACTTTATTACTTGTCGACCGTGTATACTTGTTTGTGCGTTTTGATCTAATAATCGGGACTTAAGTGGGCTTCGCAGAAGCGAGTTGTTTTCCGCAAAAATGGAGCCGTAGGTGTGGCTGGTGAGAGTCGCTGGGCATAATGTTATAATCGAGGGTTTGAGTCTCTTTCTTCATTATTTGGACTTGTGGAGCTCGGCTAGGGTGATGTTTGAGAGGGATTTCAAAATAATTCAGGAGGTAAGCAACTTTTAAACACTTTCGTTCATTAATATTGAATACGTATTGATTTTATACCTACATTTTGTGTCTTTGAGGTGAAATTCTGGGGATTTCAGACTAGGTATTGGAGAGAAAGATGTGGGGGTTTGAGGGTGGATTTGTGGTTTCAATTGAATTATTTTGGTAAGGTTGAACTCGTTATTGAATGTGTGTTTGGATTTTGTGAATTTTTTCGGGTTCCGAGGTGTGGGCCTGGGGTTGACCTTTTGGTTTGACTTTTTGAATTTGGTGTAAGACTTTAGCTTTATGGTATGAAATCGATTCCTATAGCTTGTAGTGATTATAATACGTTATTTATGACTAGATTCGAGTTGCTAGGAGGTCGATTCGCGAGGCAAGGGTTTGTTGGAGCATTGAGTTGAACACTTTGAGGTAAGTAATACTTCTAAACTTGGATTTGGGGGTACTCAACCCTATGAATTACGCTATATGAAAATTACCGGAGTGAAGTACGCGTTTGGTGATGGGCGTGTGTGCGTGCACCAGTTTGTTCATGGTTGGGGAGGCCTTTAGGCTAATATCGAGCTTGTTTTGCTATTATATCATGTTGCCCCAACGTTTCCTCTACTTATTAGATTATTTAAACTATGAATCATGTTAGACATCATATCTAGGCTAGGTTCTAACTATTTGAGACTTAGATAAGGCTATTCTTGTTGTTTCTGAGTTATATACCTTATTTTTACACATGTTCTCTATCATGATACTATATCCGTGTATGATATCTCTGTTTCAGTACTTCTTATCTGATTCCTCACATGTTGCTAATATTGCTTAAGGATAAAACTGTTTAATTGAATATTTGAGAAGTGTTCATCTGAGACTTGAACAGTAAATGGCTGAGTTTGGGCCTTAGAGCTGGTTAGGTACTAATTTTGAGGTGACGCGTACACCAGGCCCATATTGGGTTGAGTGTTATTTTTTTAGGCGACCCATGCACCAGGCCTCATTATTGGGTCAAGTGATTATAATTAGCGCTTTGGCAGAATCCACCCCTCTGGAGTCTGACTTGTCAGCAGTGGGCGCATGCACAGTGTTTCGTATATGTGCTTGATGATGTGCGGTTTTGGCAAGCACCTGCACAACGCTAAGCATAAATACTTTTGATGGATCCATTGTGATACTGTTGATTTACGTGTATACTTGACATGTAGGCATAAAGATGTACTTTTCTCATGCTAATTGGTAATTGACATGTTTTATCCATGTTGGGTTGTAAACTGTTATACTTGAAAGCTTGCCTAGATTTCTGAAATGAGAGCGAGTTGTACTTGATATCATTGATCTATTGTTTCTACAGTTTATCATGTATTCTTTGAATTATTATTGGTTATTTGTACTGGCATTTGGCTGTTTTTCTGAGCTCATCACTGCTTTCAACCTAAGGTTAATGTTATTACTTATTGAGTACATTGGGTCGATTGTACTCATACTACACTCTGCACATTATGTGTAGATCCAGGTACATTCGGCGGAGGTTATTTTCGGACTTGAGTTGTGCCAGCTATTTGGGAGACTACGAGGTAGCTGCCATACCATCCACAATCCTTGAAGTTCTTTTCCCATTATCTTTATCTTTATTGTTTCTCATGTTCAGACAGTTGTATTAGAAGATTTATTTTGTACCTTTGTTACTCAGTGGTGCTCGTGTACTTGTTGACACCAGATTTTTGGGCTTGGTTGTAGTAGTATTTTGACTTATTCTCAGATATTTTATGGTATTCTTCTGTTGTTGAATTATTAGACCATGTTATCTCAGTTCCATTGTTAATCATATAGCTGTTGGCTTACCTAGCAGGTTGGGTTAGGTGCCATCACGACTTGTGAATTTGGGTCGTGACATTATTCTAATTGTACTATATGAAAGACGTATACACAAGATGACGCGTGTGTACACGGACTATATGTGGTATTTTGACCAGTTTAGACTTTTAGACTTCTTCCATGCCTTTACTTGAATTTTTTATAACATGTTACATATTTTATTATTAAATTTACTTTCACACGTTCTAATTGATGTTGTTAGCATTTGTTATACCCTTTATTGTTGTAATTTCTTGTCACGACCCAATTTTTCCTGTAGGTTGTGATGGCGCCCAACATTACCGCTAGGTAAGCCAACAGTGAACTAACCACATGATTGTTTCTTTTAACAATTTAGAAATAGTTGATTTTTAATTGGCGAATAAATAAAAAGTGAGAATTTAATAAAATGAGAGATAACAATTTTAAGAGCAAATGAAATGAGTAAATAACCAAAAATCATCATGTGTCTACTAGCATAATCTCCAAGACCTGGAGTCACAAGTATATGAGCTACTACTATAATATAGAAAAATATTACACTACTGTTTAAAGTAAACTAGACAGAAAGTAAAAGCAAAAAAAAGACATTGGGTGTTGCAGAACGGGCTCAGAAGGTAGCTCACTGCAAAGTCTCTAGGTAACCAGGGGTGCGCGCCAAGATGATAACCAGATGCACCTGCCTCAGATCCTGCACGGGTAGTGCAGAAGTGTAGCGTGAGTACATAAATAATATGTAACCAGTAAGTATCTAGTCTAACCTCGAAGAAGTAGTGACGAGGGGTCGACTTCGACACTTATTATGGGCTAACAATAAAATTTCAAAATATCAAATAAACATGGGCTAAATAATGATAATGAAAACTCAATAACAAGAAACAAATAAACAATTATTTCACCAATGGTAAATCCCAAGTCAATTTTCCATCATTTAACCTTTTAAACTCTCTAGCCAATAAGATGATATCAAATATAATTGGGCTCCCAGTGTCATTATGAATGAATTATGCCGAGGATGTACAACCTAATCCAAAATACACTTACATATACTATGTGCACCGCCAAGGGTCGAACGACCCAAACATGCATCTATTAACCTACCGAGGTGAATGGCCCGCTCCGATGAGAGTAGTGGAATTTACCTCGCTCGCGGAAATACTTGCGGCGTTAGTGAACATAGATTTATCAAAGTTATCATAATATTCTTCAATTCTTTCCGAAATAAGGAATCTAAACTTGAAACTTTAAATCCTGAAATCCTCAATCTCAGCTCTATTTAAGGCAATTAAAAAGTATAATCAAATAACGGTGTCAACAAATCATGGTATAAACCTAAGACTACCCGTACATCACATGGAATATAGCTATGCATGGACTCTCGTCACCTAGGGCGTACGTAGCTCCTACACAAGTAATTTACAACAAAACATACCTAAGGGGATGAGTTCCCTCTTACAAGGTTAGAAAAGAGACTTACCTCATTCTTAAGTTCACTTTCGGTCCACAAATGTGCTTCAAACCCTCAATTTGGTGCAAAACGACTCAAAACTAGTCAAATATTATATAAAATAGTCAATACATGCTCAAACGTTCATATTCTAACTTTTAAAGTGAGTACCTAATCCAAATTGAAGAATTCCTAAAATTCATCCCTGGGCACACATGCCCGGATTCCGAAAATATTCAAAGAAAGTTGTTACTCTAACCTCACGAACTCAAATATATAATTTTCACTAAATTCCATAACCATTTTCGTGGTTAAATCTCATTTTTATCAAAAACCTAGGTTTTCATCTAAACCCATGATTTCACAAATTTTACATGTTAAATGTACTCATAATCTATGTATGTAACTCACATTGTATGGAAATTACTTATTTATCTCAAAGTGTTAGGTGAAAACCCCATTATAAGAGCTCCAAAAATCGCCCAAGGAATGAAATAAATGAGCTCAAAATTCCAAAGCCCCGAATTAATTCAAGTGTTCCATCTTCTATGATTTTCACACCTGCGGAGGTTTGGTCACTTCTGCTAAAAGGGCCTTGCAGATGCGGTCCTCCCCTCAACTGGCTCCCTCACTTCTATGACCAGCAGCTTGCTTTTGTGAGAGCACTTCTGTGGTGCGTGTGCCGCATCTGCGAACTCAATCTGCTCCTACGATGTCCTGCTTCTCACCTGCGTCTTCGCAGTTGCGGTACCTTCCCCACTTCTGAGGTTACTGGGCATCCCACATTAGGCTGCTTCTGCGGTACGTGGCTCGCTTCTACGAGCTCGCACCTGTGGCGCTGAGAGCTTCAGTTGATGCTCACAAGTCCAAACTTGGTCCACGCCTAGTCCGTTTAACACCCGAGGCCCCAGGGTCGCACCCAAACCCACCAACAAGTTTGAAATCATAAAACAAACTCGCTCAAACCCTCAGAACATGTAAAACAACATCAAAACTACGAATCACACCCCAAACCAATTGAATCCAAATTAAGAACTTCAAGTTCTTCAAACTTACTCCGAACGCACCAAAATATACTTAAACTATTCGGAATGACACAAAATTTTACGTGCAAGTCTTAAATCACCATGCAGAACTATTCCCAAACTAAGAATCCCAATTGGACCTCGATAACACAAAATCCTACTTCAAACCAAATTTAAAGAACTTTAAAACCTTCAAAGAGCCAACTTTCACTATTAGGCGCCGAAACGCTCCTGGTTCATCCAAAACCTAATCCGAACATACGCCTAAGTTTGAAATCATCATACGAACCCATTGGAACCGTCAAATCCTGATTACGGGGTCGTTTACTCAAAACGTTGACCAAAATCAAACTTAGCTCTTTTTGCCAACCTTAAGGAACCAAGTCTTCTAATTTCAATCCGAATCCTTCCAAATCTCGAACTAACCATCCCTGCAAGTCATAAAATAGTAAAAGCACATATGGGGAGTCTTATTTAGGGGAGCGGGTTTCTAGAAAGCAAAACGACCGATCAAGTCATTATATTCTCCACCTCTTAAACAAACGGTAATCCTCGAACGAGTCTAGAATCATACCTCAAGTACGGAATAAGTGTGGATATCTGCTGCATGTCCTCATAGACCTCCCAAGTCACTTGCTCGACTGGTTGGCCCCTCTATTAAACTTTTACCACAGAAATCTTCGTGGACCTCAACTAGCAAACCTACATGTCAACAATGGCAGTTAGATCCTCTTCATAATCCATGCTATCATCTAGCTGAACCATGCTGAAGTCTAACACATGTGACCTGTCGGCATGATGCCTCTGGAGCATAGACACGTGGAAAACTGGATGAACGCTCGATAGACTAGGAGGCAAAGCAAGCACGCACACGACCTCCCCAACTCGTCTCAACACCTTAAATGGCCCTAGAAACCTTGGGCTCAACTTGCCCTTCTTCCCGAACCTCATGATCCCCTTCATCGGCGGAACTTTCAAGAGAAACTTCTCGACCACCATGAATGATAAATCACGCACCTTCTGATATGCAAAACTCTTCTGTCTGGATTGTGGCGTGCGAAGTCGCTCCTGAATCAACTTTACCTTTTCCAAGGCATCCTTCACCAAGTCAATACCATTTAACTTGGCCTCACTGGGCTCAAACTATCAAATGGGTGAACGACATCACCGACCATATAAAGCCTCAAATTGAGCCATCTCGATGTTGGACTGATAATTGTTATTGTAAGCAAACTCGGCCAAATGCAAGAATCGTTCCCACTTCCCTCCAAAGTCAATCACACATGCTCTGAGCATGTCCTCCAAGATCTACGTTGTCTGCTCTGACTTCCTATCGGTCTGTTGATGAAAGGTCGTGCTGAGCTCCAAGATCTGCATTGTCCACTCCAATCTAGGCAACTCTGGTATCGCTAAGGTAATAGTCTTGGCATGGTAATCAAGGATGGCATGATACGGAGATAACCAGTCCATGCCTAGGATGACCTCAAAGTCGGACATATCAAGCATTAGAAGATCCGCTCTAGTCTCATGACCATAGAATGTAACAATGCAGAATCGATAGACCCGAACCACAACAACAGAATTGCCCACTAGTGGACACATAAATAGGAGTACCCAAGAACTCACAAGAAATATCTCGGAAATGACCAAATAGAGATGACACATATGAATATGTATACCCTGGAACAAATAATACCGAAGCATCCCTACCGCAAACAAAAATAATACTTGTGATCACGGCATCTGAGGCCACTGTATCTGGTCGAGAAAGCATAGAATCTAGCTGGAGCGCCACCTGACTGGCCTTTTCCTGCTTGGCCTCCATCTCTAGGACGACCTCTACTCGCCTGCCCTCCGCCTCTGGTAGCCGGGACGGCTAGTGCGGCTATCGGTGCTGCAATCATAAGCTAAGAACTCTGCTGCATTGCCTTGCCCTGAAGTCTGGGACAAAAGCTCTTCATGTGGCCAAGATCCCCGCACTCATAACAACCCCTTGAAGTGGTGGACTGCTGCCCTGAAGTCTAACCCTAATGGCCTGAATACCTATTGGAAGAACCCAAATAGCTGGTGGGCGATAGGAACTCTCTGGCATGCACTAAAATAAGGTCGTATTGGAGCATTCCGGGGAGGCGGCGGTGCTGGATATGTGTTCCTACTAGGTTGACCTTTCCCAAACTAACCCCTGCCCCTCGACGGGGTACCATTGAACCCTCTGGAATAGCAGAACCAGTTGTTCCGCGGTATCTGCTCCCGGCCCCGCTGACGATAACCCTCAATCCTCCGAGCTATCTCTACAACTAGCTGGTAAGAAGTCCCCATCTCAACCTCTCAGGCCATAGTGGCTTGAATACCTGAGTGCAACCCCGCAATAAACCTCCGTACTATCTTTGCATCAGTAGGATGTATCATAAGTGCATGGCAAGACAATTTAGAGAATCTCGCCTCATAATCGGTCATTGATATCTGACCTTGTTGGAGCTGCTCAAACTGAAGCCGCAACTCTTCACTCTGAGAGGGCGAAATATACCTATCCAGAAAGGTACATGTGAACTGGTCCCAAGTCAAGGGAGGATAACCCGCTAGTCTAGCAAGAAGATAAGACTACCACCATCTACGGTCCCTGCCCTCCAACTGGAAAGTAGAAAAATCCACCCCGTAGGTCTCTAATATCCTCATGTTGTGCAGTCTGTCCCTACAATGATCAATAATGTCCTGGGGATCCTCATGTCGCTTACCTCTAAAGACAAAGGGTGTAGCCTAGTCTATTTGTCCAATAGCTTCTGCGATTTGCTAGCTGCAGCTGGTCTAGACTCAGGCATGACTGCTGCCACTGGCTAGGCTCCTAAGGGTAGTGCGCCTGGGGTCTGATACACGACAGACGTATGCTCAGGAGCCTGAGCTGTAGGGGTCTGTACACCCCCTCCCGCCTATGATGTGGCCGGGTTCACTGGAAGTAAACTAGCCTGAGTCATAGTATCCATGAACCGTAGTATATGACCTATGACCTCCTAAGCTGTAGGGGTCTGTGCACCCCCTCCCGCTTGTGATGTGGCCGGGTCCACTGGAAGTAAACCAGCCTGAATCATAGTATCCATGAATCATAGCATACGACCCGTGACCTCCTAAACCCAGTGTCGACATGAAATCTATCAGGGCTGGCTCTGCTGCAGGCACCTCGCCCTGCTTCTCAATAATAGGATCCTCTACTGGATCCGCTAGTGGCATAGCTGGAGAAACTCTAGGACGTCCTCATCCTCTACCTTGGGCTGGTGCCCTCCCCCGGCCTCTGCCTTGACCGTTAGCAACAGGGGGAGCAGCTTCTCTCGGTTCTGGAATATTCGTTGTGCGCGTTCTCACCATCTGTAAGAGAATAAGAGAAAGATACTTAGTATAACATTAACTACATGATATGAGATAAAGAAAGAGTAGTTCCCTAACACCCTATAGCCTATCGAAGATAAGTACGGACGTCTCCACACCGATCCGCAAGACTCAATTAGGTCTGCTCATAACGTGTGAGACATATGTGAATCTAGTGTTCTGAAACCATATTGTCACGACCCAATTTCTCCTGTAGGTCGTGATGGCGCCCAGCATTACTGCTAGGCAAGCCAATAGTGAACTAACCACATGATTGTTTCTTTTAACAATTTAGAAATACTTGATTTTTAATTAGTGAATAAATAAGAAGTGAGAATTTAATAAAATGAGAGATAAACAATTTTAAGAGCAAATGAAATGAGTAAATAACCAAAAATCATCATATGTCTACTAGCATAATCTCCAAGACCTGGTGTCACAAGTGTATGAGCTACTTGTAGAATATACGAAAATACTACAATACTGTCTGAAGTAAAATAGACAGAAAATAAAGACCTCGGGTGCTGCAGAACGGGGGCTCGGAAGGCAGCTCACCGCAAAGTCTCTAGGTAATTAGGGGTGCGCGCCGGGATGATAACTAGATGCACCTGCCTTAGATCCTGCACGAGTAGTGCAGAAGTGTAGCGTGAGTACATAAACAACATATACCAATAAGTATCTAGTCTAACCTTGAAGAAGTAGTGACGAGGGGTCAACTTCGACACTTACTACGGGCTAACAACAAAATAGCGAAATATCAAATAAACATGTGCTAAATAATAATAATGAAAACTCAATAACAAGAAAAAAATAAACAATTCTTTTACTGATAGTAAATCCCAAGTCAATTTCCATCATTCAACCTTTTAACCTCTCCAACCAAATAAGACGATATCAAATATAATTGGGCTCCCAGTGTTATTATGCATGAATCTCCGAGGACAGATGGCCCGATCCAAAATAAATATACATATACTGTGTGCACTGCCGAGGGTAGAAATACACGAACCATATATGCATCTATTATCCTGTCGAAGCGAACGACCCGCTCCTATGAGAGTAGTGGAATTTACGTCGCTCGCGAAAAATACTTGCGATGGGAGTGAACATATATTTTTCAAAGTTATCATAATATTCTTCAATTCTTTCCGAAATAAGGAATCTAAATTGGAAACTTTAAATCCTGAAATCCTCAATCTCAGCTCTATTCAAGGTAATTAAAAAGCATAATCAAATAACGGTGTCAACAAAGCATGATGTAAACCTAAGACTACCCGGACATCACATGGAATATATCTATGCACGAACTCTCGTCACCTAGTGCGTACGTAGCTTCCTATACAAGTAATTTACAACAAAACACACCTAAGGGGATGAGTTTCCTCTTACAAGGTTAGAAAAGAGACTTACCTCGTTCTCAAGTTCACTTTCGGTCCACAAATGAGCTTCAAACCCTCAACTTGGTTCCAAAGCACTCGAAACCAGTCAAATATTATATAAAATAGTCAATACATTCTCAAAAGATCATATTCTAACAATTAAAGTGAATACCCAATCCAAATTGAAGAATTCCTAAAATTCATCCCTGGGCCCACGTGCCCGGGTTCCTAAAATTTTTGAAGAAAGTTGTTACCCATAATCTCACAAACTCAAATATATAATTTTCTCTAAATTCCATAACCATTTTTGTGGTTAAATCTCATTTTTATCAAAAACATTGGTTTTCATCTAAACCCATGATTTTATAAATTTTACATGTTGAATCTACCTATAATCTATGTATGTAACTCACATTGTATAGAAATTACTTATCTCAAAGTGTTAGGTGAAAACCCCTCTCTAAGAGCTCCAAAAATCGCCCAAAATGAAATAAATGAGCTCAAAATGCCTACGTCTCGAATTAAATGAAGTGTTCTGCCCTCTCCGACTTTTGCACCTGCGGAGGTTTGGCCGCTTCTACGGATCCGCATCTACGAAAAGGGCCTTGCAGATGCGGTCCTCCCCTATGCTGGATCCCTCACTTCTACGACCAGCCGCTCACTTTTGCATGACCCCCACCTGCGACCTCAGTCCGCTCTTGCGATGTCCTCCTTCGCACCTGCATCTCCGTAGGTGCGGTACCTTCCCCGCTTCTGCTATTACTGGGAAGGCCACATTGGGCTGCGTCTGTGGTACGTGGCTTGCTTCTACGAGCTCACACCTATGGCTGGCCCTCCGCAGGTGCGATTGCACCGGAAGCTGAGAGTTTCGGCTGATGCTTCCAAGTCCAAACTTGGTCCGCGCCTAGTCCGATTAACACCCGAGGCCCCACCCAAACATACCAAAAAGTTTGAAATCATAAAACAAACTCGCTCGAACCCTCAAAATGCGTAAAACAACATCAAAACTAAGAATCACACCCCAAACCAATTGAATCCAAATTAAGAACTTCAAGTTCTTTAAACATACTCTGAACGCGCCGAAATATACTTAAACTACTCGGAATGACACAAAATTTTGTGTGCAAGTCTTAAATCACTATACGACACTATTCTCAGGCTCAAAATCCCAATTGGACCTCGATAACACCAAATCCTACTTCAAACTAAATTAAAAGAACTTTAAAACCTTCAAAGAGCCAACTTTCTCTATTAGGCGCCGAAATGCTCCTAGGTCATCCAAAATCCGATTCGAACATACTCCCATGTCCGGAATCATCATATGAACCTATTGGAACCATTAAATTAGGATTCCTAGGTCGTTTACTCAAAACGTTGACCAAAGTCAAACTTAGTCCTTTTTGCCAACCTTAAGGAACCAAGTGTTCTGATTTCAACCTGAACCCTTCCAAATCCCAAACTAACTATCCCCGCAAGTCATAAAATAGTAAAAGTACATACGAGGTATCATATTTAGGGAAATGGGATTTTAGAAAGCAAAAAGACCGGTGGGATCGTTACATTTCTCTCATATGCTTTACTTGAAGTTACTACCTCTCTTATTGCCTTGTTAATCCTTATTTGTTAAATTAGTCTTACTTGAAGTTATTATTTCATGGAATATCTTTTTGTTGAATTATTGATGTTTAAGTTGTGGAAGCCATTATCACATTAAGGTTGAAGTTGTTAATTTTTGAGTATTCCTCATTTATTTTGATGTTATTGAGATTCGTGTACACATTGTGATTGAGCCATGAGCTCTATGTTGTGGTAACATTGATATTGTTGATTTTGGCAAGTGTTCTGCATATGTGCATATGTGGTGCGAGTGGATTATTATGTTGTGATATTGATATACATGCGGTGGTATAAGGATAGGGGTTGATACACATGTGGTGAGATAAGGTGGGAATTTATACGCGTATTACTAGTAAGGGAATTACTTGAAGCCACGCGGTGAGATAATGGGGCTAAAACTTGTGTAGCTATTTCGGAAAAATATTTTCAAAAATAAATGCAAGGCTCATGTAGTGATATAAGGAAAAATTGTGATTGAAATTGTGAAATGTGAATATGAGGCGTAGTGCCTCCCATGTTGAAAAGGGCTTGTTGGTCGAGCAGTTCTTATTGATTTCTTTATTGCATTACTTGTATTTGTCCGTATTTGAGTACTTGTTGTTCTCATTATGTGTTCACCTCTTGTTGCCTTGCCGCTTAAATTTCTGTTGTTAGCTTACACATAGAACTATGTATCTATCATTTACTTTCTCGCTTTCCATAATTAGATTATGCTGTATCCTATTCAGTTTTCTTATCCTAGTAGGTGTCTTGACCTGACCTCATCACTACTCTATCAAGGTTAGGCTTGATACTTACACCGTTATGATGTACTCATACTATGCTTCTGCATATTTTTGTGCATATCGAAGTACATCTTCCCATGTTGGACGCTAGTGATTGACTTGGTATTTTCGGAGACTTCAAGGTACTCCTACTCGACGTTCGCAGACCTCGAAGTCACCTTCTATTCTTAGTTGTATTACTGCTTATTTCTTGTTTCGAAATAGTACTGTATTTCGAGACTATCAGTATACTCTTGTAAAGCTTATGACTTAGTTCTATCAGATTTTGAGAGTTATATGTCAGTTATACCTTTTGAGGTTTATTATGATAGTTTAAGAGTTTACTTTTATGTTTAAGTTATTATTTCTGTTATCTTTCAATTTATGTTAGACTTACCTAATCTTAAAGACTAGATTCCATTACGACATCCTATGGTGGAAAATTGGGGTCGTGACAGTGAACATATCAAATGAAAAGTTATCTAGAAATGTATACACTTTTCAAGAATGTCAATAGATGTGTCGGCTAAAATATATAGCATCCAATTCCATTTATTTGCTATATCTATTTGTTCTTATCAATCTGTGTTGTTTCAGTTGGAAGAATCGGTTGGTAAACGATATAATAAATATAATAAATCAAAAAATTATTAATAAACATTGTATCAATCGAGTAAGAATTAATCAATAATTTCCATTATGTCCAATTATCTCTTCTTCCTTACATTCTACTGTTACGTTCGATCAGTGTGTAAGATAGATTTAAATCTCTTAGACATTTCATTTAAATTTGCGTCCTTATTTATAATTTAACTTTGCACCCTAGATTATACAATAAAATAAAATTCAGATAATATTTTGGTAGAATTAGAAGCAAAGCACAAGAAAATTTGCAGGATTAGAGGCAAAGGATTATATTTGTGTACTATAAATTAAGTGCTTTGTGTAATAATGTATTTAAACTTATACTAAATTTGATTATGTTATCATGCGAGAAGAAAGAAACTTCTTGGAGGAGGTGGAAATATTAAAGGCACTTGAAGCAAATCTGCATGACAAAAAAGAAGACTTATCAATCGTAGAGAACAAACTGAATATATCACGAGACACTTTATTTTTTCAAGGGCATGAAAAGATGAGTTGTGGGTTGCAAAATGTCAAAAATAACATTAGTCAAAACTTCTAAAAGGGTTTTGATTTCATCATGTAATGACCCGACTAGTCCTTTTGTGTATTTGATCCCCATTTCCCCTTCTGATGCTTCACATATTTGAATTTATGGTTTATGACTTGCGAGGATGGTTTGTTAGGTTCCGAAAAGGTTTTAGGTTGATTTGGACCATCTGATTCTTGGTTTAGAAGTTCAAGTTAAAAATGTTGACTTATGTTTAACTTTTGTGAAAATAATCCTAGAATGGAATTTTGATGACTCCAATAGGTTTTTATCATGAATTTGGACTTGGGCATATACTCAAAAATGAATTCAGAGGTCCGTAGGTTGACTTGACTTATTTTGCCGAAAGATGACAATTTTGAGGTTTAGAAATTTTCTTAGGTTTGACCATAGATTGACTTTATGGCTATTGGGTTAGGAGGTTGATTTTGGGACACATAATAGGTTTATTTTGCTATTTGGAACTAGTCTACAAAATTTGGTGCAATTCGAAGTTGGTTTGATAGGATTCAGATGCTTGGTTGCAATTCTAGCGATTCTTGAGTTTCCTTTTAATTTTATGTGTTTTGATGTCCGATTCATGATTTTGGATGTTATTTTGGTGTTTTGATCGCGCGGGAGAGTTTTTATGATATTTTTAGACCTGTGTGGATGTTTGTTTTAGAGCCCCGAGGGCTCAGGTGGATTTTCATGTTTCAGATTGGATTAAGCTGGTTAAAGGTTGCTGGTGTGTTGGTGCTGCAGTTGTCGCAATTGTGAGCACCAACATCTCAATTGCGAAGAGGACATGGGAAGTCCATATGACACAAATGCGACTCTCTCTTTGCATTTGCAAAGATAATAGATGATTGGTTTTGGGTCGCACTTGCAACCATTGTGTCGCTTTTGCGAAGAAGGTTGACATCGTAATCGCAAAGCCTTTGTCGCAATTGTGACATCTGTGTGGGTTGTCAGGGTTCACTTTGCAATCCTTGTTCTGCAATTGTAAATGTGAACCTAAGGTTGCATTTGGACATCTGCAGCTGAACAAAAGGCCTGGAAGAGGGAATTTTAGTCTCATTTTCATATCTTTAAACCCTAGACTCGGTAGGAGGCGATTTGGAACGTGGATTTTCACATACAATCATTGGTTGTTATTTTCATCTACTTTCAATTATATTACATGATTATACATAAGATTTAAAAACAAATTCATGAGAATCTAATAGAAATAGAAAAATAGAAATTTGGTATTTGAGAGTCGAATAGGACTCGGATTCGAAAACAAATACATATATGGACTCGTCGGGTTATGGGTAGTCAAAATTCCACTTATTTGATTCCTTATTGTGCGTATTTGTTGATTTCATAATTTGACCCTTTCTCTCTCTATTCTCATATATGGTGAGGACACACACTATTGGATCAACTGAGTAGACACCCGTGCTCCCTGCTAGAGCCGCGAGAGGCCAGGGCCGTGGTAGAGGTCGAGGAGGGGCACGTGCCATAGCTTGGGCACCTACCAGAGCAGCGACTGAGGAGCCACCAGTAGCTCCGGTTGGGGGACAGGCACTCCAGGTTCCTGTTACTACCCCTGCACTCCAGGAGATATTAGCACACTATCTGAGCATGTTCGGTACTATAGCTCAAGCGGGACTGATATGGGTTGCTCTAGCTACTTCTCAAGCTGGGGGAGGAGTTCAGACCCCCGTGACCCGTACTCCAGAGCAGAGGGTCCATGTTGATCAGGTTCTGGGAGTTATTCCGGTTCAACCTAAGGTCAGGCCAAAGGCATCTGAGGAGGAGCAGAGGAGACTTGAGAGGTTTAAGAAGTATGACCCTCCTACTTACAGTGGTGCAGTTACTAAGGACGCACGTGGTTTTCTAGACAAGTGCCACCATATTCTCTGTACCATAGGCATTGTAGAGGTGAGCAGAGTCGTGTTTACTACATTTCAGCTGTCAGAGGCAACCTATAGGTGGTGGCAGGCTTACAATGAGAGTAGGCTAGCTGATGCCACACCACTCACTTGGACTCAATTTTTAGATATGTTTTTGAGAAAGTTCGTCCCACAGACCCTCTAGGATGCGTGGCGCATAGAGTTTGAGTAGCTGCGTCAAGGGACTATGACTGTGTCGGAGTATGCCATTAGGTTCAACAAGTGTCCCATCATGGACCCGCTTTAATTGCTATAGTTAGAGATCGAGTCTGTAGGTTTATAGAGGGGCTGAATTATGGTATTAGATTCAGCATGGATCGGGAGTTGGAGATGGATGCTCCATTTCAGCAGGTTATGGAGATCGCTCGCAGGTTAGAGCGTATGCGGAGCCAGGAGAGGGAGGATAGGGAGGCCAAGAGGCCTCAAGATTCTGGAGGATTTAGTGGTGCCCGCGCTCCAGTTGCAGCTCGTCATAGCAGAGGTTATGTGAGTCGACCATTTCATTCAGCACTCCCAGCTGCTCGCAGCGTTCCAGCTATTCTGAGGTCTCAAATCGCCCATTAAGAACAACCACTTTCCAGCGCACCTCCTGTACGGGGTGCCTTCAGCGGTCAGTCTAGCCGACCACGCCAGAGTCAGTTTCAGCAGCCATGTCACAGAGAACTTGTTTCATGTGTGGTGATACCAGGCATATAGTGAGGGGTTGTCCCAAACTTAGGAGGGGTGCACCTCCAAACTACACAGTCTCCATGGATTCCATAGGGTTCACAAGCCATGATTACTGCTCCAATTGCCGCTCCATATGCACTTCCAGCTAGGGTAGGAGGTCAGGCGGGTACAAGTCGCCCTAGAAGGGGAGGCCTGTCATGACCCAAAATCCCAACCCGTCGTGACGCCTAACACACCCGATAGAAAAGCCAAAATATAACAATAAAGAACCAGTACAACATAAAGTATAGAAGTGACATAATCTGAAACCTCAATATAATAAAGTATTGCCAATACAAGGTAAATCTCCCAAAAACTGGTAAATACGGAGTCACGAGCTCTACTATGGAATACAAGTCTGAAAAACTAGATAATAATATTGTTCGAATGAAACAATAGTCCATAAGAAAAGACAAGTCAAACTGCGGCCAAAGATGCAACTCTAATTGGTCACATGCTCAATATCATAATTCTCCCGGCGTGGTCATAGGCATATCAACATAACCCGTTCGGCGTGGTCACATGCATAACAACATAATCTGTCTAGTATGTTCATAGGCGTAACAACATACTTCGCACGACGTGGTCACAAGCATAACAATACAATCCACCTGGCATGGTCACATGCATCCAGTCCAAATCATATCACACATAAGCAAATATACATGAATACATGTATGTGACAAATGAATAACAGATCTTATGCTCCTGGACTGATATAAGTGACATGCTAAGTGTAGACATGTGCATAGTGCGCTATCATAGCTCCAATCGACTATTTCATCACAGAGATGACAATTCTCAAGTATATTCAGAGATTTAGCTTCTATGTAATCGTCAAACATGTCTTAAATAGTTCACAACAAGGCTACAAATATGAGAAAGGCTGATAGTCTTGGACATATCATAGCCTAAGTACTATCCAAGCATATATAAATACCCTGGTGTTAGCACACGGGCTCAAACCCCACACATATGCACACCTATAGCAGATAGCTATCACAAATAATTCAGACAACTAGTGCCTCAACAAAGTTCAGATAAGATACTTACCTCAAGCAAGCCGAATTACTCCTCTAACAAACCCTTCCCACGTGTATCAACCTCTAGAAGGCTCAAATCTAGCTAAAATAATGTAATACTATCAATAAAAGCCATAGGAATTGATTCCAAATGATAAAGCTAAGATCTTTAACCAAAATTAAAAGGTCAACCCAAAAAGTCAAACCCCGGGCTCGCACATCGGAACCCGACAAAATTCACAAACTCCGAATACCCATTCAATAACGAGACCTGTCACACCTCCTTTTTTACACTACACCCCGTAAAAGGGTATAAATACAAGGGAGTTTTTCCAATTAAAGGACAATTGAAACGAGATTTATTGTTAAAAAAGATTCAGAGTCGCCACTTGGGAGATTTATGGTGTCCCAAGTCACCGGTTGAATCCCGAATCGAGGAAAAATTGACTCTGTTTAACAGTCCGCGAACCAAAAATCCGAGTAAGGAATTCTGTTAACCCGGGAGAAGGTGTTAGGCATTCCCGAGTTCCGTGGTTCTAGCACGGTTGCTCAACTGTTATAATCGGCTTAATTATCTGATTTTAATCAATTATTAACTTGTGTGCAGATTTTAAACTCTTAACCGCTTTTAATTATTTTTAAAGAAGATTGAACGTCGTTTAAAACACGTCTTTGGATCGCGCCACATGAAATGCACCCGCAATCCTAAACATATTTTATTCAATGTTTTAAGATTTGATTTGGGTCACATGAAACGCGCACCCGAGTTTATGAAAGTAAAATTATTAACATAGCGCGCCTAAAGCAACTACGCGCTTTAACTTTGCGAGGGCCATGGAAAATTCGCTCTATGGCACACCTCGAACTCTAAGGATCAAAATAAAATTAGTTACACGAAGGCCATGCAATTGTCATTTCGTTTGGCATGGCACACCTCGATTTATTCTAATCAAGAGGTCTCTTAAATTAAACACAAGGGCCACACACTATCTTCTATTTAATAGCACTCTTGAAATTATTTAAAAATATGACTAATTGAACATTAAGAGATGGGGGAGTTGTTCAACTTAGGCGAATGGACCTTAGTTGATATGGACTAATGATCAGAAAACTGGGCTGAAATGGCATCAAAAGGATCCAGATCCTATTTCCATGCATTTGGGCCCAAGGTGAGCCCAATTTCAAATCACCTGCAGCTGCAACGAACTGGACTCATTATCGAGTCCTTATAGCGTGCAAGAAGGGGTCGAAATAACACAAAATTAACGCATGAAGAGCGAACCAATCATGAAGTGAAATCCATGTTACATCCGATCACAAACACATACTATCTTAACAGGGAATGACGGATAACTAGCTCAATCAAATGCCCCCCATATCAAACATTGGTTTACCATGACACAGAATCAATCTAAAAAAACAAACATTTTAACTCGAAAGCTGGTTTAATCTAGACAAGATGGTAGAAGGAAATCCGTGCAGTGTCCTACTGAAAAAACATGAATCTTAAACTTCAAACTTGCAGTATCAGTGTTTACCAAAATAGTATTTGCATGAATTGATACATATACAAGCCAGCATCTATATTCTAGTCCTTCAAAACACTAAAACCTGCTGCATTTCAGCAAACTATGATCCAGATTACAAAGCAGACATGAAGCTGCGCAATTAAATCCATGCTTCTCATGTCATACTGAACAATACCTACAAAACCTATTCATACACCTTCCAAACATGCACTTTAATATTGAAATTGAACCTTTAGTTCCAAACACAAATCCAACTTTATACTATACTAGTGACAACTCAATTAACAAGCAATAGCACAAATATACTACATGGTATTAGACAGTAAAATTAGAGAAAAACTAGATCAAACACAGCTTGTATTCCATGGAATTTCCACTCGATTTACATGATCAACATTCAGTCAGTGCTTCTGGGCTATGGATATACCTGGAAATAGAAGAGGGGTAGTGGAAATGCAAAGTCAACAGTAATAGAAATTCACCCAGATTCAACAAAACCAGCAACGAAATCAGTCCAGAAGAGAGGAACCCATTCCCCAACTCAAAGCAAGGCTTTCATTACCCGAGTTCAAACCATTTTGAACCTCAAATAGGATCAGGTACTCTTCAGCAGTAAAAGAAACAAACTTCAAAAGTTCTAATCAGAATTTCATTGCAAACAGTTACACAAAGATTCCCCTAAGCAGACTACCCAAATTACCCCCTATGACCCTGTTGTTACCTTTCTAACCAAACAGAGCCTGGGTCCAATTGACCCAAGTTTAATGGGTCCAAATAAACCCAATTCAGTTCCTTTTGGGTTCAATTTTTAGGTATCGATTGAAATCAGTCAAAGACTCAACATTCTAAAAAAATCTGACCTAAAATTAACCAAGAGAAAGAGACACGGGAACTTTTAAACCAAAGTCCAAAACCCAAAAGAGAAAAAGAAAATGATTTACACCATTCTATATAAACAACCAGATAATTGTGTTGACTAACAAATGGGTCGTGCATGCATAACAACAGACATGCTTATGAAGAAGCAGAAACACAAACACAGAAACGAGATGAAGCAGGACGACTTTAAAAGGCAGAAAAATACAAGAGAAGAGCCAACAAAAATGTAAAGATACCTAACGGACTGGCCAAGCCTTGCAACTCTTCCTCAAACCCACGATTTCGACCGAAAAGGGCCTCAATCACATGTCTTAGATGAAAACACATGACCAAGGTCCGTTTTGGTCTTAATCAACACCAAATCTGCCAATTCTGGAGTTTGACATTTTTAGGTCTCACTTTCAACTTAAGATTCGACGAGCTCAGGGCATGTTCGAGAGAAATTGGTCCGGGATTTAGAAAGAGGGGAGTGAGGGGGTCATGGGGTGTTGTTTTGGTGGTGAACGGAGGTGGCGCCGCCACTAGAGGTCGGAGATTTGGGGGCGGCTCAGCTAGGGTTTCGGGGTATCTTTGGTAGGGTGTTGAGCAGAAGGGGTTCTGAGGGGGGGGGGGAACAGGTTTCAAACACTTAAATACTCCCAAGGCTTCAGTTCTGAGTTGTTCGATCAAGGGGAGATCAACGACTCAGATTGATATTTATTGAAACGACGTCGTTTCATTTGGGGGGGGGATCCGGACCGGGTCAGGCGTGGGTTGGGCCGGGTAATGGGTAGTTTCCATTTGGGCTGGGACGATTGGATTGGGTTTGAGCCCAGATTTAGGTCTTCTTATTTCTTTCTTTTTCTTTTTCAATTCCACAATTCTTTTCCTTTTTCCAAAATTTAAATAAATCCTAAATTAATTAATAATAATTTTTAACTAAATTATCCTACCCAATTAGATTAATCACTCATCATGGTATTTATAATAACTAATTAAATCCTAACTTTAAAGAAAAATTATACAATCCAAAATTAAAAAGTAAAATGCAAAATAAATTATTTTTTGTGATTTTCATTTTTTATAAAACAAACTAATTTGCTAATTAATCTAAAAATATAAAATTAAATTCTAAATGCAGATGCAACATATTTTGTTTTGTATTTTTCATGAAATAAATAACATGAACGTGCACAAACAAATGCAAATAATTAACAGAAAATGCCACGAAATCCAACAAAATTGCAAACACTGAAAGAAATTATTTTGTTTTGAATTTATTGGAGTAATACATATAGGGCAAAAATCACGTGCTCACAACTGCCCCTTTTTGCCCGGAAACGCGAAGAGTTTTCGTGCAAAGATAAGTGAGCGGATATGAGCGATTTTTGCCCGTTTGAATACTCCATAGGAAGCATCTTTGAACGATTTGACCGCACCCTTCTTCCGAGGTTGCCTACATATCCTTGGCTAAAAAGGAATCAGGTCAGTGTAGTTCAGGAATGTCTGGTAGCTGAGACTACCATGGAGCTGTGATTTCACTGTTGTTGCTGCTGCTGCTACTGCTTACTGAACCCCCTTATTACACCATGACAAAATGAAAAGAAGCTAGACTAGACTATGATCTATGCATTACAAAATCCTATCTATATCTTCAAAATTGCTCTTGTGGTTCTTGTTGCCTTGTTGACTGGTATTCTCCTGGTGGAATCCCCTCGTTGTCGCCTTGAATTGTAATCTGAGATGTCTTCCCCTTCTTCAGGTGGGTGCCTGACCGCTAAACTTGATTCGTAATCCCATGCTATCCAGGCGGGCTCCTGACTTCAAAATGTGAATGTATTCCCATGCTATCCAGGCGGGCTCCTGACTTCAACAAAAAATAGACAAAAACAAAGAAATTTTCTGCCCCCAGTTTGGGTATGTGGGCCCATGTGTAAGTGTAAAACGAATCACGTTACCGAATATCAACAAGAACTTGAAAGCTAAAACTTGAATTGTACTCCCTTGTTCTCCAGGTGGGCTCCTGATTGCTGACTGGAAATGTGTTCCCTGCTCTCCAGGCGGGCTCCTGACTGCTGAACTTGAATGTATTCCCTGCTCTCCAGGCGGGCTTCTGACTGTTGACTTGAAATGTATTCCCTGCTCTCCAGGCGGGCTCCTGACTACTGCATTTGAAAGTATTCCCTGCTCTCCAGGCGGACTCCTAACTTCAACTTGAAATGTATTCCCTTGTTCTCTAGGTGGGCTCCTGACTTCAAAATAGACAAAACAAAGAATTTGAAAGCTAAATTTAAATGGTACTCCCTTGTTCTCCAGGCGGGCTCCTGATTGCTGACTTGAAATGTATTCCTTGCTCTCCAGGCGGGCTCCTGACTTCAACTTGAAATATATTCCCTGCTCTCCAGGCGGGATCCTGACTGCTGACTTGAAATGTATTCCCTTGTTCTCCAGGCGGGTTCCTGACTTCAAAATAAACAAAGCAAAGAATTTGAAAACTAAAACTTAAATTGTACTCCCTTGTTCTCCAGGCGGGCTCCTGACTGCTGCGCTTGAAAGTATTCCCTGCTCTCCAGGCGGGCTCCTGACTTCAACTTGAAATGTATTCCCTGCTATCCAGGCGGGCTCCTGACTTGAAATGTATTCCCTTGTTCTCCAAGCGGGCTCCTGACTTCAAAATAAACAAAGCAAAGAATTTGAAAACTAAAACTTAAATTGTACTCCCTTGTTCTCCAGGCGGGCTCCTGACTGCTGAACTTGAATGTCTTCTCCCTGTTCTCCAAGCGGGTACCTGATTTCAACAAAATAGACAAAAACAAAGAAAATTTTTCTACCCCAGTTTGGTAACTGGGCACATATGTGAGTGTTAAACTGAATCATATTACCAAATGTTACTAAGAATTTGAAAGCTAGGTCCCATTATGCAGGGGGTCCTGACAACCCTTAGCTAAACGACAATTTTAAATCCAAGTTATATCTTCTACAGGTGTGACTTCTGCTAAACCTTGCTATCTACGAGAATCTTTAAACTACTCCCCATTATCTAGGAGGGTCCTGAAAATCAAAGGTCAAATTTTATCTTAAGGGTGACAACTTTCATGTCTGAGTTATACTACCCTACAACAGAGTTTACGCTAAATGTTATTATCTAATCGAAATCTTAAAGCTAAGTCCCATTATTCAGGAGGGTCCTGGAAACTCCTAATTGAATCCTATCTCGAACATGCAAACTTCTAAGCTAACTTATATTCTTTTGGGATACATTTATGCTAGATTATGCCATTTCTAAACTTTAAACTAGGTCCCATTTTCCAGTAGGGTCCTGAAAATAAAAAATCAAACCTGTTTGGTGACTGCCTTTCTCCACGGAGAGTTCTTTTGAAACAAACGAACTTTTCTGCCCCTGTTTCAATCAAAGAAAATTTGTCAGTTCAAAATGGTGGTTAGCCGATGGCATTCTTGCTGAAGATCTTTCTGCTGCATTGTTTTGTTCTGACTGGCTTCCCCGAACTGGCCTTGAACCGCTTTGACTTTCTGACTGACTTTCACACCCCATAACCTTCGATGAACCGAGTGTTCTATACCCATGCTATTGTTTTACCTCTGACCTTTTCATTTGAACCTTTGCATCTCCCATGACATTTCCAATCCATTCCACCGATGAAACTTCCGGTGATTCCATGTACCCCTCTCTTACATCATGTTATCCTTAGTATGCTTTGACCACTCCATGCTTTGCAATTTTGGAAGTTGGTAGTGAGCTTTGAAATCCTTTTTACTTGATTTGAACAAGACTGACATTGAAACATCTTTAGATAAATACCCAAAAGAAAATGAATTGCAATGACTTTGCGGGTTAAGGATAAGAAGAATCCAAAACCAGATGACTTCTATAAAAGGAAAAAGAATAAAAAACTTATCTGAGTGGAACAGCCGGTACCAATGATCATGACATGCATTTCAGATTAATCGGCCCAATCTGTCCAACCAATCAACTTTCAGTTGCCGTACTTCGTTGCCCCAGAATTTCCATGACCTGATTACTTTACCCAAACCTTGACCTTGTTCATCCTGCGACGCCTTGAAAGGTTTTCACCAACAGACCTCTTTCATTCGTTCATCTCTCAACTCACTTTATCCTTACGGTGCCCATGAGCGTTTTCACCAATAAGACTCTCTCATTTTAATTTCTCTCAACTCCCATCGCCTTACGATGCCCGTGAGGGTTTTCACCAATAAGACTCTCTCATTTTATTTCCCTCTTTGCTTGAACTAGAGTGTTGCCCCCGACATGAATTACCTTTACCTGCTCGACTTGGCATTTCTCAAAGACTGATCAGAAGGTCTTTCTTTGGACCGTAATGTGGGCTTTTGGACAGAGCTAGGAAGGAAGGGTATAAAAGGCTCAAAACAATTTAAATGGGTTAGAATTATAACTTTCGGAATCAGGTTTCCCACAACAACCACGACTTTTGCCCCAGTTTCTTGCTTGGGGACTTTTGGATTTTTGTTCGAATGAGACCGAACCGTGAGGCTGCCTACGTATCCTTAAAAGGAATCAGGTCGAACGTAGTTCATGTCGTAGAAATTACTTTGTTGTTGTGATTTTATTTTCTCTCTTTCTTTTCTTTCTCTCTTTTTCTTATGTTGTTCTTCTTTTTTTTTCTTCTTTTTTTCTCCTTTTTTTTCTTTTTTCTTTTCTCTTTTCTTTTCTTTCTTTCCCTTTCTTCTCTTTTTTCATTTTTCTTTTCCCTTTTCCTTTCCTGTTCATTCTTTCTTTTTCTTTTCACTTACTTATCCTCCGCACTTGAGTTTCTGAATTGTGCCGTTGATCCCGAAAGAGGGGGTATGAAAGAAAATAAATAAGGCTCAAAAGGGGGTAACAACGGATAAAGTGTTTAGATAGCAGAACAAAATGCCTTCGTCATTTCAATCTTCAAAATATGCCAAATACAAACAAGTACAATCAAAGGAAGAAATCATACATAGTATCTTTTGACTGTATCGGAATTGATAGCCATTTCTACACATTTCCCTTCTACATCTGTCAAATATAACGCGCCATTGGACAACACTCTAGTTACAACAAATGGCCCCTTCCAGTTTGGGGCGAACTTTCCTTTTGCTTCAGCCTGATGAGGCAAGATACGTCTCAACACTAACTGACCAACTTCGAACTTCCGTGGATGTACCTTCTTGTTATATGCTCTCGCCATTCTCTGTTGGTACAATTGGCCGTGACATACTGCTGCCAATATTTTTTCATCAATCAGACTTAATTGCTCCAAGCGGGTTTTGACCCATTCAACGTCATCAATTTCTGCCTTAACGACAATCCGAAGGGATAAGATTTCAATTTCTGCGGGTATTACTGCCTCCGTGCCATACACCAACAAATAAGGAGTGACCCCTACTGAAGTACGAACAGTAGTGCGATAACCCAACAATGCGAAAGGTAACTTCTCATGCCATTGTCTAGAACCTTCCACCATTTTTCGAAGTATCTTCTTTATATTCTTGTTGGCTTCCTCGACTGCTCCATTCACCTTAGGGCGGTATGAGGTGGAATTGCGATGTATAATCTTAAACTGCTGACAGGTCTCCGTCATCAGATGACTGTTGAGATTATCTCCATTGTCCGTGATGATTACCTTCGGAATCCCAAACCGACAGATGATATTTGAATGCACAAAATCGACCACTACTTTCTTGGTCACAGATTTAAAAGGTTTCGCTTCAACCCACTTGGTAAAATAATCAATGGCTACCAGAATAAACCTGTATCCGTTTGATGCTGCTGGCTCGATTGGCCCAATGACATCTATGCCCCAGGAAATAAAGGGCCATGGTGCCGACATTGTATGCAATTCAGATGGTAGGGAATGAATCAAATCTCCATGCACCTGGCATTGATGGCACTTGCGCACAAAACTGATGCAATCTCGCTCCATAGTGAGCCAGTAATAACCTGCTCGAAGAATCTTCTTTGCCAGAATGTACCCACTCATATGCGGTCCACAAACTCCGGAGTGTACCTCAGTCATGATAGCTATGGCCTGTCTAGCATCTATGCATCTTAGCAATCCCAGATCTGGAGTTCTTTTGTACAATACCCCTCCATTAAAGAAAAATCCACTTGCCAATCGCCGAATTGTTCTATTCTGATCACCTGTGGCCTGTACCGGATATACCCCCATCCGGAGGTATTCTTTGATATCGTGGAACCATGGCTCCCCATCAAGTTCTTCTTTTACCATATTACTGTAAGCATGCTGATCACGGACCTGAATTTGCAAAGGGTCCACATAAGCTTTATCTGGATGATGTAACATTGATGCCATAGTAGCCAAAGCATCAGCGACTTCATTATGGATCCTTGGGATATGCCTGAATTCTATCGATTGAAACCATTGACAAAGATCATGCAAACATTGTCTGTATGGTATGAGTTTCAAATCCCGTGTTTCCCATTCTCCCTGAATTTGGTGCACCAGGAGGTCCGAGTCACCCAAGACCATGACTTCCTAGACACCCATATCCACAGCTAACCTCAAACCCAGAATACATGCCTCGTACTCAGCCATGTTGTTGGTACAGTAAAATGAAGCTGAGCCGTAACAGGGTAGTGCTGCTCTGTTTCAGAAATAAGTACTGCTCCTATCCCTACGCCCTTCATGTTTGCAGCCCCATCAAATAAAAGTTTCCATCCAGGCTTCTCAACTTGTTCCAACTCTTCAATGTGCATTACCTCTTCATCAGGGAAATAGGTTTTCAAAGGTTCGTGATCTTCATCAACCGGATTCTCGGCCAAATGGTCCGCCAAAGCCTGCGCTTTCATTGCAGTTCGAGTCACGTAGACAATGTCAAACTCTGTGATTAGGATCTACCACTTTGCAAGTCTTCCTATGGGCATAGGCTTCTGGAAGATATACTTCAATGGATCCAAGCGAGATATGAGGTAAGTAGTATAAAATGACAAATACTGTTTCAACTTCTGTGCCACCCAAGTTAGGGCGCAACATGTTCTTTCAAGGTGAGTATACTTAACCTCATAGGACGTGAATTTCTTGCTGAGATAATAGATGGCCTGCTCCTTCCTGCCAGTGATATCATATTGACCCAATACACAGCCAAATGAATTGTCCAATACCGTCAAATATAAAATCAAAGGTCGTCCTGGTTCTGGCGGGACCAACACGGGTGGATTTGACAAATACCCCTTTATCTTATCAAACGCCTCCTGACATTCATCTGTCCACTTGGCCGCATCATCTTTCTTTAACAGCTTGAAGATAGGCTCACAAGTTGTCGTGAGCTGAGTGATGAACCTGCTGATATAATTCAACCTCCCCAACAAACTCATCACCTCGGTCTTGTTCTTCGGAGGTGGCAATTCCTGGATGGCCTTGATTTTCGATGGATCCAGTTCAATGCCCCGGCGGCTGACTACGAACCCCAACAACTTTCCAGACGGCACCCCAAAAGCGTACTTTGCAGGATTAAGCTTGAGATTGTACATGCGAAGCCTTTGGAAGAACTTCCTCAGATCCCTGACATGGTCAGACTGCTTTCTAGACTTTACGATCACATCATCCACGCACACCTCAATTTCCCGGTGTATCATATCATGGAATATTGTTTTCATTGCCCTCATGTAGGTTGCCCCAGCATTCTTCAAGCCAAATGGCATGACCCGATAGCAGTACGTTCCCCACGGCATGATGAATACTGTCTTTTCTGCATCTTCCTCGTCCATTAAGATCTGATGATAACCCGCGTAACAATCCACAAAAGAACCAATCTCATGTTTGGAACAATTATCAATCAAGATATGGATGTTCGGCAACGGGAAATTGTCTTTTGGACTTGCCTTATTGAGATCCCGATAGTCAACACACACCCTGATCTTGCCATCCTTCTTCGGTACAGGCACAACATTGGCTAACTAGGTGGGATACCAGGTGACCCGAATGACTTTGGCATCGAACTGCTTGGTGACCTCTTCCTTGATCTTTACACCCATATCCGTTTTGAACTTTCTCAGCTTCTGCTTGACAGGAGGGAATGCCAGGTCAGTGGGCAACTTGTGAACAACTAAATCAGTGCTTAGTCCCGGCATGTCGTCATAGGACCATGCAAAAACGTCTTTGTATTCGAACAATGCTTTAATTATCTTCTCCCTGAGTTGAGGTTCCAGATGGACACTTATTTTAGTTTCATGGACATTTTCTTGGTCCCCTAGATTAACTGCTTCTGTGTCATTCAAATTAGGTTTGGGCTTTTCCTCAAAATGACTTAGTTCCTTACTAATTTCTTCATAGGTCTCATCATCCTCAAATTCCAACTCGTCATCACACTCAATTTCTTGTATTATTATTTCAGAGTTAGATTGGCTTTTAAAACTGGGCCGAAGATTCCTCATGCATGTCATGTCATTGATATCAGCATAAAAAGGGCTGTACAAAAAGAAGAAAATAAAATAAAGTTAGAAGAAATGAAGGGAAAGGAACAATTGCATTTCATTGAATTTAAAGATAACAGGGTTTTAACACATCTAACTGGACGGAACATAATATCTGAATTACAGACCCTGGAATAATCCAGACAACAAAAGAAAATCAAAACCCACTACCAAGACTCCCTCCGGATAGGAAGAGGAGTAGCTTCCCAGTTGTTGACTTTTGCACGTGGTCCCACGAATTGAACATCTGCCCTGCTTGACCCTTCCTCAGCCTGAACCATGTTAACCTCGGCGAATAACTTTTTGAACCCCTTCTCTAAGTCTCCATCGGCACCAATCAGTGGTCTAGGGACCTTTGACAATAGTTGTTTTCTGATACCCGGCCAGACGAATGATCTAGACAGACGCGGGATTGGCTTTGGCAATGCCCATGCTTTTTGTTTCATTTTTCTAGCTCTTCTCACATCTGCAACAATAGGCTTGAACCCCAGACCAAAAGTATCCAGATTCTTTGGAAGAGAAACTGGCTGCACAATACCTTGCAGAGACGCACCCAAACCCTTGCCCGGTACAAAACCATTTTTCAACATTTCAACAGCCACCATAACTGATGCAACAACCATCTTTGGAGTTGGAGCGCACTTTCCTTCCGGAATCTTCTCTACCGATACTGTGTCAAAAACCTAATAAACCCATGGTCCCTTGCCATTGTCAACCTCTATGAATGGAACAATGGCGCCATTGGGCACACATAAATTATCTTCGCCGTGTACAACAATTTCCTGTCGATCCCATTCAAACTTGACCATTTGATACAGAGTAGACGAAACTGCTTTGGCAGCATGGATCCAGGGTCGTCCCAACAACAGATTGTACGAAACAGCCACATCGAGCACTTGGAATTCTATAGTAAATTCAACTGGCCCTATTGTGAGCTCAAGCACTATATCCCCGACTGAATCTTTCCCTCCACCGTCAAATCCCTGAACGCAAATACTGTTCTTGTGAATTCTTTCATCCTCCACTTGCAGCTTGTTCAATGTGGAGAGAGGACAAATGTTCGCGCTAGACCCGTTGTTAACCAGTGCCCAAGTAACCACAGAATCTTCGCATTTCACCGTCAGATAGAGGGCTCTATTGTGCTCGGTACCCTCCACGAGCAACTCATCATCGGAAAAAGTGATTCGGTTTACCTCAAATATCTTGTTAGCTATCTTTTCCAAGTGGTTTCCTGATATTTTGTCAGGAACGTGGGCCTCGTTCAAGATCTTCATCAAAGCACGACAATGTTCGTCTGAATGGATAAATAATGACAAGAGCAAGATCTGAGCTGGTGTCTTCCTTAACTGTTCCACAATGGAATAGTCTTGCGCTTTCATTTTTCTCAGAAATTCTTCTACTTCCTCCTCAGTCACTGCTTTCTTCACCAACACTGGATTATCTTTTGAGGTCTTAGCTTTTCTCAACTCTTCGGGGGCAAAGCACCTCCCCGATCGAGTTAAACCATGGGTCTCACACACTTCTTCTTTAACCTCTTTCCCCTGGTAAGTTACTGTCACTCGTCCATAATTCCACGGGACCGCCTTGTTGTTGATCACTGGAAGCTGAGTTACTGATTTTATAATAACAAGCTCTGTGCGAGCACCCTTCACGACCACAACAGGTTTACTTGTAACCCCTAGTACCACCACTTTAGCTTTCTCTAGTTTCACTGTGACAACGCTTGATGACCCTTTCCCGGCTACCACAATTGGCTTATTGTCTACCCCTTTCAACTGGACCACTGATTTCCCACTGGTTACCTTTTCCTTTGAACTGGTTTCACTAGATCGGATCATCATTACTGTCTGCGAGGGTTTCTTAGCCTCCCTCTCTTGTGTATCAACTCAATCATATGGGTCTCATGGTGAGCTGACAGCGGATTCTGATTGATATTTGATGCTTCTAGGGCCTGAACCTCAATCCGATGAGTATCAATGAGCTCTTGTACAACTGTTTTCAGTTTCCAACATTTCTCTGTGTCATGGACTGGGTCCCCTGAACAATACTCACAACTCACCGAGCGATCAAGATTTCTGGGAAGGGGATTCGGCAGTTTGGCTTCGATCAGATTCAACATGCCCAACTGTCTCAGCATGTGGAATAGACTAGTATAAGATTCTCCCAATGGAGTAAAAGTCTTCTGCTTCTGCAGCCTCTTATTCTTAAAGGCTTGATTGGATCGAAAACCTGTTCTAGGAGGATTTTTGTAGGCTTTTGGGGGTGGATAGTTATTTTGTGGAATTTGGTATGGATTTTGTGGAACTTGCGCACGCCATTGTGCGTGAGCGGGAGATTGGGTATAGGTTTGTGTGTGATGGACCAAAAAATGGGGATCTGGCGGTGGGTAATAGTGTTGTGGTGGGTTATATGGAGTGTGGGGGTAAGTTTGGGGATAGGGTCGAGGCTGGTTGTAGAACTGTGGAAGGTTCCTGGATCCACCCCAAGCTGCCGACTCGATTGTTGCAACATCCTCTTTCTTCTTCTTTCCGAGTACACCCCCAGTACCGTTTTGAATGGCCTGGGTGGTTGCTTTGATTGCTGAATAACCCATGATCTTATGGGACTTGAGTCCCTCCTCAACTATGCCTCCCATTTTCACAACTTCATTAAAGGACTTGCCCACTGCTGACACCAAATGACCAAAATAAGTGGGCTCCAAAGCCTGCAAGAATAATCAACCATCTCACTCTCTTTCATCGGGGGGTCAACCCTCGTTGCTTGCTCTCTCCAATGGAACCCATATTATCGGAAACTCTCACCGGGCTTCTTTTCAAGCTTTGTCAACGACAGACGATCTGGGATAATTTTGAGGTTGTACTGAAAATGGCAAGCGAAGGCTTGGGCCAAATCGTCCCATATGTACCACCTGTTGTGATCTTGTATGGTATACCATTCTAAAGCCGATCCACTCAAGCTTTGGCTGAAATATGCCATCAGTAATTCATCTCTTCCACCTGCTCCTCTCATCTTGCTACAGAATCCTCTTAAGTGTGCTACCGAGTCACCATGCCCATCGTACAGATCAAACTTGGGCATTTTGAACCCCGCTGGCAACTGAACATCTGGGAACAGACATAAATCCTTATAAGCCACACTCACTTGACCTCCCAGCCCCCTTATATCTCGGAACAATTGTTCTAAGCTTTTGACCTTCCTGATCATCTCTTCATGCTCGGGATTTTTGGGCGGTTTCTCGGTCTCTGCCGGGAGATCAAGATGAGGGGTGTAAGGATATGGTTCTGGAACTTTGAAGGTGGGTTCAGGGGGATAGTACTGGTTATCGTGAGTTTGGAACAGGGGTTCACAGGAAGATCCATGTAATGTAGCGGGTGGAGGTGCCACAAAAATAGGTGTAATTGGTGGGGGAGGGTACGAGACTTGTTTGGGTGGTGAAGCTTGAGAAGTATGGGAAGTGGTGCCATGGCATTGTTGGTAGAGGGGAAAGGCTGGAGATGAGTTCACAGTGGGAGCTCCGGAGGTTGGGCTGATGGTGGGATATAAGCAGGATTGGCGGGATAAACCGGTGGTGGATGCCCCTTCGCCCAAGCTTGGTACATTTCAGCCATCTGCTGCTTCAGCTTATACATTTCTTCCCTCATCGCATTAACGTCCATTTCTTCCACCTCTTTCGATGGGTCGACAATACTTGTTTCCGGTTCCTGGTCGATAATATTTAGCCTGTCTTTCGATCGGGTGTTGTAGGAATGAGTTGTCAGAATGCCAGTCAACTAACCACCTGCTTGGACTTAATACATCAAACAACAACCTTGTTAGCGATTAGGCTTTAACAGATTGGTAACCGCACATTGGGCATGAATGCACCTAAACAGTTAACCGTCTCTATTATGTATTTGATCGGTTGCATGCGTCATCCCGACCTTTTCTTTCTTTTAATTGCAAACATCCCCTTTTCTTTTCTTTTCTTTCCTTTCCTTTCATCCTTGCCTCTGTTCTCTCTTTGTTTTTACTCTCTCTTATTTTCTCTTTCTCCTTTCATGTTTTTCCGCTCTTTCCTTTTCTTTACTTTTGTTTTCCCTCTTATTTTCTTTCTCTCTTCCTCTTTTTTTTTTATTATTTGGTTGCGGTCGAATCCTATGGGATTGCCTACGTATCATGACCCCGCATGAATCAAACCAAGCGTAGTTCTTGTAGATAAGTGCGAAATAAAATATTTTTGGGATTTTCAGTTTTCATAAAATAAAATAAAAACAATAAATGCTTCCATTACAAACTCAAAATTAATAACTTCCAAAAGACTAACAAATTTCGATGCAAAGATGAAATACAGACTCCGAAAATAGACATCAACAACAGAAAATACAGACTCGAAAACAATTTGCCAAACTCTAGCAGAAAGAAGATATGACCGACAGACGCTAATGAAAGGGAAATGCAGACTCAAACGGACAAATCATGAATACATCAATTCTTCTGGTGCCCGCAGGACATCATTCGGTCTCGCCGCGGGCCTATATGCAAGCTCCCTTTGAAGTCAATCCAAGTCGCTCATTATCTGTTTGACAAATGTCATTACTGCTGCAAAGAAGGTAGTGCGAGTCATATCCTCACAGATCTGGCACTTCATAACAATGTAGTCAGCAATGTTTCTAATTCTCTCTCTTATGATGCCTTTTTCTGATAACAAACGCCCAATCTGCTGGGCCCTGACTTCCAAAGTTTGCTCAGCTGCATGATTTTGCTCCTGAAGTTGTTGCAAATCTATTTCTTATTGCGCCAATGCTGTATAACAATGTTCCCTTTCAACTTTGAAGTCTTTTTCCTGTTTGATCATTTTGTTTTCCGTGGCGATGACCCTTTTTTTTAACCCTGCGACCTCATCGTCGTACCTTTCTCTTAATTGCTTAACCAGGCGTACCCATTCGTCTGCATTCTTAGCCAATTGTTTTTGAGCCTTGGCTAGTTCACTTTCTACTTTGTTCAAATCGAAACTATAGTCACTCACTTTCTGCCTCAAGTTAGCTATGATCTTTTCATCTCTGTCACTTCGGACTGGATTTTCTGCCGCTACTTTCAATTTCTGAATTTGAGCTCGAAGGGCCTCATTTTCTTTGTCTAGCTTTTTCTTTTCTCCTTCATCCGCCGCCACTTGCAAGCTATTCTCGAATTGAAGTTCTCTGACTTGCTTTTCCAACTTGCTTATGGTAGCCCTGTACTCGTTTTCTTTGGTCAACCAATCCCATTGCACCTGAGCTCCGTCGGTGAATTGCTGGACATGGGGTCTCTTTGCGGGCCTGTCAGGTTCATGTTGCGCTCAGGATCTTTTACCATACCAAGCAGTATAACTAGGCTCCACCTCGCCTCTGGGTAGGTCTCGTACTTGAGTATTAAACCCTAAGAATCTGCACTGATGCCAAATCCGGCGCATTTTCTCTTCTGGGAAGATAGCTTTTGGATCTAACTCAATGACTTGCTGACTCAAATCTTCATCGTATGGGATGGTCTGGTATCGGCCTAACTGACATAAGACTCTGTGCGGAGCATAAGGCTGGATACTCCGAAAACCCATCAACAGCAAAAAACACACCTCAGCCGACATATAGATTACTTCATCGACTGAAAGCCAACCAAATGTCCATTCGATCTTATTTGCGGTCAAAGATCTCAGATGAGCATGCCATGCTTCCGTACCATCTGGAAATTCATAACCCTCTACTCGCTTTTCATGTTTTTCAATGCACTCGAGGCTAGTCATACCGCAATTCAAGTATCCGGGACGGTGGCAAAGGTGTTCCTCCATCCATATTTGTAACAGCATATTGCACCCTTCAAAGAACTTTGCTCCTTCTCGACAATGAGTAAGAGCTCGGTAAATTTCTGCCAAGATCAGCGGCACTATAGTCCCATTTGCCTTTTTTATCATAAAGTTAGCTATCCCTACTAACCCCATCTCTACGTTCCCGTCTTTTCTCGGGCAAACCAAAATACCCAGGAACGCCACTATGAAAGCTAATCCTCTTCGAGCTTCCCACTTGTCTTGATTCTCAACATGAGTAAGACCAGTATCTAGTGTTTCGAAGCCACGAGGATTCCCGTATCGTCGGTACAGAAAGTAGAAGTTACAAAATCCTTTGGCCAATTTTCCGTCTCGGATGTCCCGACTGATGCTTAACAAGTCCAAAAATTTGTGAGGGGTCACTGTTCTTGGTGCTACCGGGTATTGACTTCTGAGATTCCCTTCAAAACCGGCGTAGCCTGCTATCTCTTCTAGCGTAGGAGTTAACTCGAAATTCGCAAAGTGGAACACATTATGTGCTGGGTCCCAAAACGGTATCAAGGCCTCAATCACGTCTTTTCTGGGCTTGACCTTCAAAAGCCTAATAAGACCGCCTAGTGCTTTGTCACAACTTTCCTGCTGTTGTCCCCCAAATCATGCCACCACATATGTAGCTCCAAAGGGATCTCTTCACGGACTGAGAAAGGTTCATTTTGATTTGTGCTCATCCTGCACATTTATTAAAGTGATTTTAATTAAAAGAAAACTATGACACATTTTGATTTAAGAGAAAAGACCGTTTTCAAAATTTTCCACAAAACATCCGGCTTTGCAACCACGGCCTTTCAGCACTTCGAAAATAAAGATTTTAAGGCTGTGTCAGCTAACCAGCCAAAACCTTTAAAAGTGATAAAAAGTGGCTGTTCTTGCAAAAACAACATTCTGACGCCCTTTTAGGGACATTCGACTATATCTGACAAGAATGACATCACCCTAATTATTTTCAAATTAAAGCAAAATTTTGTTCTTTTGGCTATTTTCGCAAAAAGGGAGTTGGACCCGATGGGGTTTGCCTACGTATCTCACGCCCTGTGAGAATCAAACTGGCGTAGTTCGGGCAAACTATTTTAAAAACAAGAGTCTTTCTCTTTTTTTTTTAATTTATAAATAAAGCCATTTCTGAAAACAATTTTTTTTTTATTAAAATAAAACAAGCTGTTTTGAAAACAAAAGCCTTCTTTTTTCTTTTCTTTCCCTTTTTATTTTCTCGAAAATTCGGCAGAGTTTCGATGCTATTTGGACATTGGTTTTTCAGAACCGCGATTAACTCTTTTTACCCCTCATACTGCTATTTCTCTTTCCTCAACTTTTCCCGATATTCATAAGCCGGTCAGCATGCAAGTTCGAAGCAAATAAATGCACAAGTAGCAAGTAGGATGCATCAGGATGGTCTTTGTGTTTTGGGTGCACCTGTCCTAGATAGACCCAACTCCTGTGTTGAGTCTCCAATGTCAAAATGCACATGATGCAGACAAACGTTCCTACTAGGGATCCGACATGAGGTATTGTTATACTAGGTTTTAAATCCTAGAGTTTATTGTTCTAGACCTGGCTTACCCGAACGGACAACTCGAGCCGAGAGGGGGCAGCATACCGGGAATACAGAAGCTTCACCGGCTTTGCAACTTGTCCGAACCTCGTTCTAAATTTGGAATATGACCCTAACAGAAAAAGAAGTCACACGAAGTGCACACTTCTTCATGATTTAGAAGACTCAGAGAGAAGAGGGATTTCGCAACAGTTTATATACAGTTCACGGAATATCAAAGCGGTAAAAGCAATCAATTAGCACATTAGGCCCAAATCATGTAACAAAATCAGATAATGGATAAAGCCAACTATAACAATTATTCTAAGCTCGAATTCTTGAACCCTGAACCAGAGATTCTGGGTTCGATCCCCAGCAGAGTCGCCAGAGCTGTCACACCTCATTTTTTACACTACACCCCGTAAAGGGTATAAATACAAGGGAGTTTGTCCAATTAAAGGACAATCGAAACGGGATTTATTTTTAAAAAAGATTCAGAGTCGCCACTTGGGAGATTTATGGTGTCCCAAGTCACCGGTTGAATCCCGAATCGAGGACAAATTGACTCTATTTAACAGTCCACGAACCAGAAATCTGAGTAAGGAATTCTGTTAACCTGGGAGAAAGTGTTAGGCATTCCCGAGTTCCATGGTTCTAGCACGGTCGCTCAACTGTTATAATCGGCTTAATTATCTGATTTTAATCAATTATGAACTTGTGTGTAGATTTTAAACCCTTAACCACTTTTAATTATTTTTAAAGAAGATTGAACATCGTTTAAAACATGTCTTTGGATCGCGTCACATGAAATGCACCCGCAATCCTAAACATATTTTATTCAACATTTTAAGATTTGATTTGGGTCACATGAAATGCTCACCCGAGTTTATGAAAGTAAAACTATTAAAATAACGCGCCTAAAGCAACTACGCGCTTTAACTTTGCGAGGGCCATGGAAAATTTGCTATATGGCACACCTCGAACCTAAGGATCAAAATAAAATTAGTTACACGAAGGCCATGCAATTGTCATTTTGTTTGGCACGGCACACCTCGATTTATTCTAATCAAGAGGTCTCTTAAATTAAACACAAGGGCCACACACTATCTTCTATTTAATAGCACTCTTGAAATTATTTAAAAATACGACTAATTGAACATTAAGAGATGGGGGAGTTGTTTAACTTAGGCGAATGGACCTTAGTTGATATGGACTAATGATCAGAAAACTGGGCAGAAATGGCGTCAAAAGGATCTAGATCCTATTTCCATGCATTTGGGCCCAAGGTGAGCCCAATTTCAAATTACCTGCAGCTGCAACGAACTGGACTCATTATCGAGTCCTTATAGCGTGCAAGCAGGGGTCGAAATAACAGAAATTAACGCATGAAGAGCGAACCAATCATGAAGTGAAATCCATGTTACATCCGATCACAAGCACATACTATCTTAACAGGGAATGACAGATAACTAGCTCAATCAAATGCCCCATATCAAACATTGGTTTACCATGACACAGAATCAATCTAAAAAAACAAACATTTTTACTCGAAAGCTGGTTTAATCTAGACAAGATGGTAGAAGGAAATCTGTGAAATGTCCTACTGAACAAACATGAATCTTAAACTTCAAACTTGCAGTATTAGTGTTTACCAAGACAGTATTTGCATGAATTAATACATATACAACAACATCTATATTCTAGTCCTTCAAAACACTAAAACCTACTGCATTTCAGCAAACTATGATCCAGATTACAAAGCAGACATGAAGCTGCGCAATTAAATCCATGCTTCTCATGTCATACTGAACAATACCTACAAAACCTATTCATACACCTTTCAAACATGCTCTTTAATATTGAAATTGAACCTTTAGTTCCAAACACAAATACAACTTTATACTATACTAGTGACATCTCAATTAACAACCAACAGCACAAATATACTACATGGTATTAGACAGTAAAATCAGAGAAAAACTAGATCAAACACAACTTGTATTCCATGGAATTTCCACTCGATTTACATGATCAGCATTCAGTCAGTGCTTCTGGGCTATGGATATATCTGGAAATAGAAGAGGGGTAGTGGAAATGCAAAGTCAGCAGTAATAGAAATTCACCCAGATTCAACAAAACCAGCAACGAAATCAGTCCAGAAGAGAGGAACCCATTCCCCAACTCAAAGCAAGGCTTTCATTACCCGAGTTCAAACCATTTTGAACCTCAAATAGGATCAGGTACTCTTCAACAGTAAAAGAAACAAACTTCAAAAGCTCTAATCAGAATTTCATTGCAACAGTGATTTTCAGCTGTTTTTTTTTTTTTTTTCTAGAAATTTGTATCTCTTTTCAGTCTCTTAGGTCTGCCTTGAAAGGCAAGAAAATAATGCCTTTATAGGCAAGAAAACAGGGCAGCCTTAAGGGTTTAATGTTTTATTTTAGTCCTTTTCAGATTTTCCTTTGAGCTTAACTACCCCTGGTTCGAATTTCAATTGGTTAGGCAGTCCCCTCCCCAGCTTCTTAGAATCTTCCCAAACAGTTACACAAAGATTCCCCTAAGCAGACTACCCAAATTACCCCCTATGACCCTGTTATTACCCTTCTAACCAAACAGAGCCTGGGTCCAATTGGCCCAAGTTTAATGGGTCCAAATAAACCCAATTCAGTTCCTTTTGGGTTCAATTTTTAGGTATCAATTGAAATCAGTCAAAGACTCAACATTCTAAAAAAATCTGACCTAAAATTAACCAAGAGAAAGAGACACGGGAACTTTTAAACCAAAGCCCAAAACCCAAAAGAGAAAAAGAAAATGATTCACCCCATTCTAAACAAACAACCAGATAATTGTGTTGACTAACAAACGGGTCGTGCATGCATAACAACAGACATGCTTATGAAGAAGTAGAAACACAAACACAGAAACGAGATGAAGCAGGACGACTTTAAAAGGCAGAAAAATACAAGAGAAGAGCCAACAGAAATGTAAAGATACCTAACGGACTGGCCAAGCCTTGCAACTCTTCCTCAAACCCTTGATTTCGACCGAAAAGGGCCTCAATCACATGTTCTCAAATGAAAACACATGACCAAGGTCCGTTTTGGTCTTAATCAACACCAAATCTGCCGATTCTGGAGTTTGACATTTTTAGGTCTCACTTTCAACTTAAGATTCGACGAGCTCGGGGCATGTTCGAGAGAAATTGGTCTAGGATTTAGAAAGAGGGGAGTGAGGGGGTCATGAGGTGTTGTTTTGGTGGTGAACGGAGGTGGCGCCGCCACTAGAGTCCTGGGATTTGGGGGCAGCTCAACTAGGGTTTCAGGGTGTCTTTGGTGGGGTGTTGAGTAGAAGGGGTTCTGGGGGGGGGGGAACAGGTTTTGGACACTTAAATACTCCCAGGGCTTCAGTTATGAGTCGTTCAATCAAGGGGAGATAAACGGCTCAAATTGATATTTATTGAAACGACGTCATTTCGTTTCGTTTGGGGGGGATCCGGACCGGGTCAGGCGTGGGTTGGGCCGGGTATTGGGTAGTTTCCATTTGGGCTGGGATGGTTGGATTGGGTTTGAGCCCAGATTTAGGTCTTCTTATTTCTTTCTTTTTCTTTTTCAATTCCACAATTCTTTTCCTTTTTCCAAAATTAAAATAAATCCTAAATTAATTAATAATAATTTTTAAACTAAATTATCCTACCCAATTAGATTAATCACTCATCATGGTATTTACAATAACTAATTAAATCTTAAATTTAAAGAAAAATTATACAATTCAAAATTAAAAAGTAAAATGCAAAATGAATTATTTTTTGTGATTTTCATTTTTTATAAAACAAACTAATTTGCTAATTAATCTAAAAATATAAAATTAAATTCTAAATACAGATGCAACATATTTTTTTTGTTGTATTTTTCATGAAATAAATAACATGAACGTGCACAGACAAATGCAAATAATTAACATAAAATGCCACGAAATCCAACAAAATTGCAAACACTGAAAGAAATTATTTTGTTTTGAATTTATTGGAGTAATACATATAGGGCAAAAATTACGTGCTCACAAGACCAACCATACCAATATCATCCAATCCCGACCTCAACTCGACCTTCAAATCCCCATTTTTAATATTTGAAAAGTTTCCATTATATCCCTCATTTCTTTCTTTAATTCACTAATTATATGCTAAAGACAAAGATAGAATCATGAAATAGTAACAAATTCGAGTCAAAAACACTTACCTTAATCCAAATCTTGAAACCCCCCTCCAAAATCGCCCAAAACTGAGCTCTACAACTCAAAATATGAAATAATACTCTAACCCTCGATTTGGGTTTTTATCAATCTGCCCAGATGTTCCTCTTCGCGATCGCGGAAATTCCCTCGTGATCGCGAAGAACAAAAATCATTGCCCTCCAAAAATGGAGTATGCGAAAGCAAAGACACTATTGCGAATGCAATGCTTAGTAATCCACAGCTACGCGATCGCCAACAATCACACACGATCGTGAAGAACAAATATGTGCAACTCCCAGGCCTCACCTTCCTTCTTTGCGAACACGTCCCATCGCCCGCGTTCGTGTTGCACAAATATCCAAAGCTCCTGCGATTGCATCCTGCACCTCGCAAACACAAAGAACACAAGCCCACCTTCCAGCACGAACCTTCACAATCGCGTCCCTTTCTTCGTGATTGCGAAAGAGGAAACCAGATGCCCAAAAATCAGCAACTTTTCCAAGTCCAAAATGAGTCCGAACTTGATCCGAAAAACACCCGAGGCCTTCGGGATCCCATCCTAACATACCAACATATCCTAAAATACTATATGAACTTAGTCAAAACCTCAAATCACATTAAACAATATCGAAATCACGAATCGCACCCCAATTCAAGCCTAATGAACAAACGAACTTTGAACTTCTAAAACTAATGCCGAATCATACAAAACCAACTCTGATTGACCTCAAATTTTGCACATAATTCATAAATGACACAATGAACCTACTCCAAAATTTGGGCCCGCTATCAATAAAGCCAACTCTCGATCAAACGTCTAAATCTTCCAAACCTTCAACTTTCTACTTTTCTCTAGTCAAGCCAAAATGACCTACAAACCTTCAAATAAATATCCAGACATACTCCCAAGTTAAAAGCCAACATATGAAGCTATCAAAACCATCAAAACTCTATTCCGGAGTCGTCTATACTAAAGTCGAACTCCGATCAACTCTTTCAACTTAAGCTTCCAACCTTGAGACTAAATATCCTAATTCACCCCGAAACATCTCCGGAACCAAACCAACCATCCTAGAAAGTCACATAACCATAGATGAACATAGGAAAACATATAAGTGGGGAATAGGGCTACAATACTCAAAACAACTAGTCGGGTCGTCATAAGGACATGCTAGTTTCTATGCTTTTCCTGGTAGGACGAAGGCGGTTGCATCGGATAATGTCATCATAGATATTGTTCTAGTCTGTCATAAGGATGCATCACTCTTATTTGATCTGGGGTCCACTTATTCATATGTTTCATCTTACTATTCTCCGTATTTCGATATATCTTGTGATTCTTTGAGTGCTCCTGTATATGTGTCCATGCTTGTGGAAGATTCTATTACTGTGGACCATATTTATCTATCGTGTTTGGTCACTATCAGTGGTTATGATCTGCTGCTCAGTATGGCAGACTTTGACGTGATCTTGGGAATGGACTCATTGTCATCCTATCATGCTATTCTAGACTATCACGCCAAGACCGTGACATTGGCGATACTAGGGTTACCACTGTTGGAGTGGAAGGTACATTGGATTATATTCCTAGCATAGTTGTACCCTTTTTGAAGGCGCAACAGATGGTTGAGACTTGAGAAGGTTTACGAGGCATATCTAGTCTTTGTAAGGGATGTTAGTGTTGATACTCTTACTATTGAGTCAGTTCCAGAAGTGGGGGATTTACTAGATGTGTTTCTAGTAGAACTACCGAGCATTTCGCTTGATAGATATATCAATTTTAGCATTAACCTGGTGCTGGGCACTCAGCCCATTTCTATTCCACCATATCGTATGGCACCAGTGGAGTTGAAGGAATTAAAGGAACAACTTCAGGAGTTGCTTGATAAGGGTTTCATCGGACCAAGTGTCTCGCCTTGGGGTGATCCAGTTCTATTTATGAAGAAGAAAAATGGCTCTATAAGGACGTGTATTAATTATATGCATCCGAACAAAGTTACACTCAAGAACAAGTACCTACTATTGTGCATTGATGACGTATTTGATCAACTTCAAGGTGCTATAATGTTCTCGAAGATTGATTTGAGGTCAGGGTATCATCAATTGAATATTCAAGATTCTGACATTACGAAGACTGTTTTTAGGACTCGCTATGGTCACTATGAGTTTCTGGTGATATCATTTGGGCTGACCAATGCCGAGAAACATTTATGCATGCACTTGATAAATAGTGTATTCCAGCCATATATTGATTCTTTCGTCATCATGTTCATTAATGATATTTTGGTATGTTCACACAGCCCGGAGGATCATGAGTAGCACTTCAGGATCTTGCTACAGACCTTAAGGGAAAAGAAGTTATATACAAAATTCTCCAAGTGTGAGTTTTGGGTTGATTCGGTGACATTTATGGGCCATGTGATGTCTAGTGAGGGGATTAAGGCAGATCCGAAGAAGGTGGAGGCAGTTTAGAGTTGGCCTAGACCGTTTTTTGCTATAGAGATCCATAGTTTTCAAGGCTTGGCTGGTTACTATCGTCATTTTATAGAGGGGTTTTCATCCATCGCAACTCCTTTGACCAGATTGACTCAGTAGGGTGCTCCATTCAGGTGGTTCGACGAGTGTGAGGAGAGCTTTTAAAATCTCAAGAGTGCCTTGACTCTAGCTCTGGTTTTAGTTTGCCTTCAGCATCTGGTTCTTATATAATGTATCGTGATTCTACACGGATTTGCATCGATTTGTATTAATTCAAGAGGGTAGAATGATTGCTTATGCTTTGTATCAGTTGAAGCCTCATGTGAAGAATTACCCCTTCCATGTTTTAGACTTGGCAGCCATTGTTCACGTATTAAATATTTGGAGGCATTATCTCTACGATGTGTCTTGTGAGATATTTACAGATCATTGGAGTCTACAACATATATTTAAGCAAAAGATCTGAACTTGAGGCAGCGAGGGTGGTTAGAACTGTTAAAAGACTATGACATTACCATTCTTTATCATCTCAGAAAAGCCAATCTGGTGGACGAAGCCTTGAGTAGGAAGGCTGAGAGCATGGATAGCGTTGCATATATTCCACTTGGAGAGAGATAGTTAGCATTGGATATTCAAGATTTGGCCAATCAATTTGTGAGGTTTGATGTTACGGAGCCTAGCCGATTTCTCGCTTGCATGGTTTCTCAGTATTTTTTGTATGAGCACATCAAAGATCACCAGTTTGATTACCCTCATTTGCTTGTCCTTAAGGAAATAGTGCATCACGATGATGCCATGGAGGTTTCTATTGGAGATGATTAGGTGTTGAGGATGTAGGGCCGATTTTGCATACCCAATGTGGATGGGTTGTGTGAGTTAATTCTTGAGGAGGCACACAGTTCGTAGTATTCTATTCATCTGGGTACCGCTAAGATGTATCAGGATTTGAGGAAGCACTATTGGTGGAGAAGAATGAAGAAAGATATAGTAGAGTATGTGGCTCGTTCTCCAGTTGGTTGGTTTGAGCTGGGGGAGGTTAGGTTGTTGGGCACTGATCTGGTTTGGGATTCCTTGGAGAAAGTCAAGTTGATTCAGGATCGACTTCATACAACATAGTCTAGGCAGAAAAGTTATGCTGATCGAGAGCTCATGGTGTAGCATTTATGGTTGGAGAGAGGGTCTTGCTCGGAGTTTCGCACATTAAGGGTGTGAAGAGGTTCGAGAAGAAGGGCAAGTTGAGCCCTAGGTATATTGGTCTTTTCGAGATCCTTGAGAGAGTTGGCGGGGTGGCCTACAGACTTGCATTGCCACCTAGCTTATCGACAGTTTACCTGGTGTTTTATTTTTCCATACTCTGAAAGCATTACGATGATCCATCACACGTATTAGATTTCAACTCAGTCCAATTTGACCAAGGATTTGATTTATATTTAGGAGTCGGTTGCTATCTTGGACAGACATGTCTGAAAGTTGAGGTCAAAGAACATCGTTTCGGTAAAGGTTCAATGGAGGGGTAAACTGGTCGAGGAGGTGACCTGGGAGACCGAACATGACATGAAGAGTCATTATCCTCACCTTTTTGTCACTTCAGGTATGTCTATATGCACGTTCGAGGACAAACATTTATTTTAAGACGGGGAGAATCTAACGACATGATCGGTAGTTTTGTGTATTTGAGCCTCATTTCCCCTTTTTATGCTTCACATGTATGAATTTGTAGTTTTACCACTTCCGGGGGTGGTTAGTTACGTTTTGGGAAGGTTTTGGGTTGATTTGGACCCTTTGATTCTTGGTTTAAAAGCTTAAGCTAGAAATGTTGACTTAAGTTTGACTTTTGTGAAAATGATCCCAGAATAGTATTTTGATGGATGTAAAAGGTTTGTATAGTGAATTTGGACTTGGACGTATACCCGAAAATGAATTCCAAAGGTCCCTAGATTGAGTTGACTTCTTTTGCCGAAGGTTGGCAATTTGAGGTTTAAAATTTTTCTTAGGTTTGACCGTAGTTAGACTTTATGACTATCAGATTTGGATTTTTATTTTGGGACTTGGAATAGGTCTATTTTGCTATTTGGAATATGTCTGCAAAATTTGGTGCAATTCGGAGTTGGTTTGATAAGATTCAGATGCTTGGTTATAATTCTAGCGATTCTTGAGTTTCCTTTTGAATTTCATACATTTTGATGTCTGATTCATGATTTTGGATGTTATTTTGGTATTTTGATCACACCATAGAGTTTGTATGATACTTTTAGGCTTTTGTGGATATTTGGTTTAAAGCCCCGAGGGCTTGGGTGGGTTTCAGACGTGTTTCAGATTGGATTGAGCTGATTATAGGTGTTGGTGTCCTAATGCTGCAGTTGTCGCAAATGTGACTCCCTCTTTGCATTTTCAAAGACAAAATAGGATTGGGTTGGGTCGCATTTATGACCGTTATGTCGTTTTTGCGAAGAATGCTGTCATCGTAATTGTGAAGCCTTTGTCGCAATCGCGACATCTGTGTGGGTTGTCAGGGTTCGATTTTGTGATCCTTGTTCTGTAATTGCGAGGGTTTGCAAATGTGAATCCAAGGTCGCATTTGCGATATCTGCAGCTAAACAAAAGGGCTGGAAAACTAGATTTTAGTCTCATTTTCATATTTTTGAACCCTAAAGTTGGTAGGAGGCGATTTTGAGAGGGTATTGTAGGCATACAAAATTTATTGAATTTAAATTCAATAAGTACTTTGGACTATATTTAAGCATATTAGTCCAAATAAATATTATGGGTTAATATAATTGGATTAATTACTTAAGTCCAAATTAATATAATTACTGATGTGGAAAGCATCCTCGATATTACCTTTGGAAGCTTCAGACCAGTTACGAGGAGCAAAGTGAGCTCTTTAGGACAACACGCACCCCAAGTGCCGTCCGCATCAACCCCTATTTTCGGATGTTCATCCTCAAAAGGAGCAAGATCTTCCACAAATGCACCTGAAGGAGGAAGCGATATTGCTGAAAAGATCAAGAAAACTCTTGCTCTGCTTGACCTCTCCGGATCCAAGCACTTTTTTATGAAGAAAGATGATTATGCTTCAAGTGATGGATCCTCCCCACTTACACCACATAGCGTGAGCCAATCAAGGATCAATCTGTGTAAAAATCCATGCTACTCTCCGTTGTCCATGACAATCATGCAAGACATGGTGACAAAAACTTCATCTGTGAAGGAGCAGTTGACAAACTTGACGAAGCAATCGCTGGCTTGACTAAATGTATGCAAAATCAAGAGGCTAGAATTGACAAGCTAACTGACAGGGTGAGAATCTTGATGGAAGAAGAATCCACCCATGCACCCGGCAAGCTCCCAGAAGTTCTAGAGAGTGACTCTTCCCCAAGACAAGTAGCACCCACTAAGGCTATCCTTGTCTCATATGAAGGGATGATTCCAATTGAGTTCATTGAAGGAACCATTAAGGACAAAAATGAAGTTGCTGCCAAATCCTCCCTTACATATGCAAAGCCGTACACTGCAAGGGTCGATATGTTGAAAATGCCTGCTGGCTATCAACCTCCAAAGTTTCAACAGTTTGATGGTAAAGGTAACCCAAAGAAACATGTGGCGTACTTCATGGAGACGTGCAACAATGCTGAGACTTATGGAGATTACCTCATCAAGCAGTTTGTCTGCTTGCTAAAAGGAAATGCTTTTGACTGGTACACAGACCTCGAGGCTGGATCTATCGATAACTGGGATCAACTAGAGCAAGAGTTCCTCAATCGGTTTTATAGTACGAGACGTAGTGTGAGTATGATAGAACTTACAAATACTCGTCAATGAAAGGGGGAACCAGTTATCGACTTTATTAATCATTGGAAGAATGCAAGCCTCAACTGCAAAGACAGGCTTAGTGAAGCATCATGCATAGAGATGTGCATCCAAGGCATGCATTGGGTATTGCGCTACATCTTGCAAGGTATCAAGCCTGGCACATTTGAAGAACTTGCAACTCGTGCCCATGGCATGGAATTGAGCATGGCCTCCGCTGGAAATGAAAGGCTACCCATCTATGAACCTCGCAAAGGGAACAACAAACAATAAGTTAGGAAGTGGGGCAAGTTCGTACCCAAGTCTGAAAGCAAAGAAGCTATGAATGTCAACACGTCACCTGTGAAGTTCACGACGAAGGTGAGGAAGAAGCAGAGTATGAAGTCCACCTCTTTTCAAAATAAGCCAAGTGAAAAGTTGACTCTAAAAGAAATGCAAGAGAAGGAGTACCCATTTTCGGATTCTGATGTGCCAACCATTTTTGAAGAACTCCTCGAGTTAAATCTTATTGAGATTCCGGAGATGAAGCAACCAAATGAAGCTGGGAAAACAAATGACCCAAATTACTACAAATATCACCGACTTGTAAGCCACCCTCTGGAGAAGTGCTTTGTCTTCAAGGACAAAGTCATGGACTTGGCTCGTGAAAAGAAGATCGTGCTTGAAGATGAGAAAGTAAGCGCAAACCATGTCTCTATCACCTTTGGCTCATTCAGTCCGGATGAATTATGTGGTTTTAAAGAAAGTAAAGATGAAGAATTGTTGGAGAGCGACAAAGCTGAAGTCAATCAACCTAATGATGATGAAGGTTGGACATTGGTGACTCGTTGTAGGCACCACAAAAAGAGCCCACGAAAAGAATCAATAGAATAACAAACAAGGAAAATGATGGTGAAAAGACCAAGGAGATGGATCCAGTTAAATATTTGAAGAAAGCAAAAGTGGAGGTGCACCATCCTCAAAAACCATGACATACAGTGACTTAGGAGGAGTTCTTACCAAGTTGGTTCCACACGAAGATTTCCCATGAGGGCATTGATATCTTTTGTTGCAATGCTGACAAAGGGGAAGAAAAGAGTAATGACCTACCGTTGGCACCGTCTTCGGAAAAGCCCATCGAGTCCACTCCTCAAGAAGTTAATGCTTGTCAGGAAAAGGTCACGTTCACAAATGGCGATCTTTTGCTAGGTGACACTCCTCATAACCACCTATTGTACCTGATTGGCTATATGCACGATGAAAGGGTAAATCAAATTTTGGTTGATGGAGGATCCTCAATGAATATTTTTCCAATCCACACTGTGAAAGAACTTGGTATTCCCATGAATGAACTCTGAGAAAGTCGTATGGGGGCAAAGAGCCATAGACGCGATCATGCTGGGAATCACTATTGAAGATATGCAATCAAGTGCATGGCTACATGTGATCGATGCGAAGACTTCATACAATGTTTTGCTTGGAAGGCCTTGGATACATGATAATAAAGTAGTTCCATCTACCTACCATCAATATTTAAAATACTACAAGGATGATGTCGAGAAGAAGATAGTTGCTGATGATGAGCCATTCACCGAGGCAGAGTCACACTTTGCCGATGCAAAGTTCTACTCGAAGGACCACATTGTGAAGGAGCTAAAAGTTGATGATGGCATGAAAAGAAAGAATGGCAAGCCCATAACTAAAAGAGCTGAGGTGACTATTGATAAAGCCAAATCTGTTACTGAGGAGGTACAACCCGACGTGAATAAATCTCATAAAAGGGATATTGTATCTTATGGCAAGAAAGTAAGTCCTAAGCTCCAATATATCCCTAAAAGGAAGAAAGATGAGGGCAAATAATCTAATCTCCAAACCAACACGCTAAAGGAGTTAACTCTTCTGATAAAACGAATTGAGGCAATAAAATTGTCCTCGAAGCCGTTTGCAGGGTTTGTAGCCCAAAATCATTTGCAGAATGTGTCACTCTCTACAAAATGAACAGATGAAGGTTTGATCCTAATGCTTACAAGCTATTTGCGAAAGCTGGATACAATCCCGATGAGCCGTCAAAGTGAGGGAAGCTCCCATCAGAAGTTGCAAAGAGGCAACCGCGTGAAGGTTTGGGATACAAGTAATCGTCACCAGTGTGCATCTCAATAAGGAGGGCGAGTAGCAATTATATCACTATAGAAGATGAATTTGTCACTTCTAACATGCCTTCTATCTTTGACAGACTTGGAAAATTAACTATGAGAACTTCCGTATTTGAGAGATTGGGTCCATTAAAGAAGGGGAATAAGTTCTAGAGAAATTGTTGAAATACAAGAACACCCGCTTCGACCAAAATTCAGAAGATCTCTAAAGATTTCCAAAGTTCGGTTCCTTCTAAAATAAGGCGACAAATAAAAATCATGGTTTCTTGTGATAAAGTACTAAAGTGAAGCCATACACTGTGGTCTACACTAAAAAACATGATGACGACGAAGAAAGTGTGGGTTCTTCGTATCATGTCACTGTACAAGGCGAGAATGGTGTTCCATCTTCAATGGAGGATAATGCAGAATTGGAGGGTATTCACCATGTTATCACATATCCTTCAATGATGGGGACCCTCGAGAAGATGAAGATGCAAAAGATGCTCCACCAGAACTTGAAGAAGGGGAGAAGGCAACGATTGATGCCTTAAAAAAAGTTAACTTTGGCACTGATGAAGAACTAAGACCCACCTACCTAAGTGCTTTATTAGAAGTTGATGAAGAGAGAACTTATATTGAGTTACTCAAGGAGTAGAGGAATGTCTTTGCTTGGAGCTACAAAGAGATGCCTGGCTTAGACCCAAAAGTGGCAGTCCATAAGCAAGCTCAAAGGTGCTTTAGGCCGGACTTGGTTCCCTTGATTGAAACCGAAGTTAAAAAACTCATCAAAGCTGGCTTTATTCGCAAAGTTAAATACCCAACATGGGTTTCAAGTATTGTCCCTATAAGGAAGAAGAATGGCCAGATTTGAGTGTGCGTTGACTTTAGGGATCTCAACAATGCATGTCCGAAAGAAGAATTTCCGCTTCTTATTCCAGAGCTGATGATCGATGCTACTACTGGTTACGAGGCAATACCTTTCATGGATGGTTCGTCGGGCTGTAACCAAATACACATGGCACCAATAGATAAAGAGCTTACTGCATTCCGTACTCCAAAGGGTATTTATTGCTACAAGGTAATGCCTTTTGGCTTGAAGAATGCTGGTGCTACTTACCAAAGGGCTATGTAGAATATTTTCGACGATCTTCTCCATAAGAATGTCGAATGCTATGTTGACGACTTGGTGGTAAAATCAAGAGAGAAGGGCGACCACTTGAAAGACTTGAGGATGGTATTTTAATTGCTCCGGAGGTACCAACTTAGGATGAATCCATTGAAATGTGCCTTTGGAGTTACTTCTGGAAAGTTCCTTGGCTTCATTTTCCAACATCGAGGGATCAAAATTGATCAAGCCAAAGTGGATGCCATTTTGAAAATGCCTGAGCCTCGGGATATCCATGAATTGAAAAGTCTGCAAGGAAAGCTAGCATACCTTAGAAGATTCATATCAAACCTAGCTAGGAGGTGCCAACCATTTAGTTGCCTCATGAAGAAAGGCGTTCCTTTCAAGTGGGACCAAACTTGTAGCAATGCCTTCGAAAGTATCAAAACATACTTGATGAAGCCTCCAGTTTTAGCAGCTCCTATACTTGGAAAGCCATTGATACTATACATTGCGGAACAAGAAAGGTCTGTTGGAGCACTGTTGGCCCAAGAAAATAGTGAGGGGAAAGAAAACTCTCTTTACTACTTGAGCAGGATGATGACACCGAACGAGCTGAATTGTTCGCCAATTGAAACGTTGTGTTTGGCGCTAGTCTTCTCAATTCAAAAGTTGAAGCACTACTTTCAAGCTCATGTTGTCCGTCTTGTTTCTAAGTAAATTCCATCAAGTTCGTGATGTCAAAACCTGTTCTTAGTGATCGACTAGCTAGATGGTACATCCAATTTCAATAATTCGAGATTTTGTACATCTCTCAAAAGGCTGTAAAAGGACAAGCATTGGCAGACTTCTTGGCAGATCATCCGATACCTGATGACTGGGAGCTAACTGATGAACTACCCAATGAGGACGCAGTGGTCGTTAAAGTTAAACCTCCATGAAAGATGTACTTTGATGGTGCTGCGCATTGTGGGGGAGCTGGGGCTGGCGTAGTATTTGTCACTCCCCAAGGTGAATTCTTGTCCTACTCCTTCACCTTGACACAACTCTGTTCCAACAATGTTGATGAGTATCAAGCATTAATACTTGGGCTTAAAATGGCCGTTGATATGAAGCAATTGTAATTGCAAGTCTTTTGTGACTCCTAGTTAGTGGTCAATCAGCTTTTGGGTAGTTACGAGGTTAAGAAGCCTAAACTACGCCCATATCATGATTTTGCTAAAAAGTTAATGGGGTGGCTCAGTGATGTGACTATTCAGCATGTGCCAAGGAAAGAAAATAAGAAGGCTGATGTTTTAGCTTCCCTAGCTTCATCATTACCCCTGCCTGTTACCGTCTGCAAAAAATGGGTAGTACCACCGCCAAATGAGGCTGAAGGTGAAGAAAATGAACTCAAGCATCTTGTTGCTATTTTTGAAGTCGAGAAAGAAGAATGGCTACATCCCATTATCGACTACTTATGCTATGGGATACTTCTAGAAAATTCGAGGAGAAGGACTAAAATCCGTCGTCGTGCACCTCGCTTCCTTTACGACAAGGATACTCTATACAAAAGGTCGTTCGAGGGAGTACTCTTGCGATGCTTAGGAGAAGAAAAAGCTCTCCAAGCTTTGCAAGAGGCACATTATGGGGTATGTGGGTCACACCATTCAGGACCAAAGCTCTAATTCCATATAAAAAGGATGTGATATTATTAGCCGATGATGGTAAAAGATTGGTTGGACTATGCTCGAAGATACAAGGCTTGTCAATTTCATCTGAATTTTATTTGTCAACTTCCTGAAGTGTTGCACCCGACTATTGCATCCTGGCCGTTTGACACTTGGGGATTGGAAGTTGTTGGAACACTACCAAAGTCCTCCGGTGGGCACCTATACATATTGGCTGCAACTGGCTATTTCTCAAAATGGGCTGAAGCTATTGCTCTTAAGGAGGTAAAGAAGGAAAATGTTGCAAGTTTCATCCGAGTAAACATCATCTATCGCTTTGGAATTCCTCGTTACATAATAATGGATAATGGCAAGCCGTTCGACAATAGGTTGATGAACAAGATTTGTGAGCTCTTTGGTTTCAAACAACGTAACTCTTCGATGTACAATGCTGCCACCAATGGTCTAGCAGAGGCATTCAATAAAACTCTATGCAACTTGCTAAAGAAAGTCATCTCCAAATTCAAACGAGATTGGAATGACTGTATGGAAGAAGCTCTATGGGCATATAGGACGACTCACCGCACGCCAACACAAGAGACTACTTATTCACTCGTTTATGGAGTCCAAGCCGTCTTGCCACTTGAGCGTCAAATACCTTCATTACGACTAGCTATTCAAGAAGGGATCACTGATGAAAAAAATGCTCTACTTCGATTAGCAGAGTTGGAGGCTCTTGATGAGAAGAGGTTGGAAGCTCAACAGAGTCTTGAATGTTATCAAGCTCGATTGTCTCGTGCCTTCAATAAAAAAGTTCGCCCGAGATCCTTTCAAGTAGGAGATCAAGTCCTTGCCGTACGAATACCCATAATTACTTCTCATAAACCTGTAAGGAAGTTCACTTCAAAATGGGATGGGCCATATGTTGTACAAGAAGCTTACTCAAGTGAGTCTTACAAGCTGGTTGATGCAGATGGCATGAGAATTGGCCCTATCAATGGCAAGTTTTTGAAGAAGTATTATCCTTGAAGTTCCTACGCTCCTTGGCGTACGAGCCTAAACTGCAAGTCATAACGCTCCTTGACGCATGAGCCTAAACTGCATGTTGCTACACTCTTGGCCTGCATGAGTCTAAACTATCTACAGCCCCCACAAAAAAAGAGTCCACTAGGTTGTAAACTTAGAAAAAGGCGGCCTAAGCAAAAGTTAGGACATAAAAAAAATTACCCACTCTAAACTACGGTATGACTTGATCCTCTTCACCGAGGTACGTAGACAGCTTAGAGTTTCATTCTAAGTTCAGTCGCATAAGTTCAAAAGATACATATTGCCCCAATTGTTGTTCGAATGAAGTATGAAGGAATGTAAGATCAAGCTAAAATGCCAACCTCCTGTTGAACTTTGATCTCATTTGATTTAAAGGGGGAAATCTTCCTTGGTAAATTGATATCTTCAATGGGACAATTTTAGGAGGATGTCAAGTATTTGCATTGAAGTCCTGGAATTCTCTATGTCTTCAGGTTCGCCAAACCTCCAAGTTCGTTGGTCTCCAATTCCGCCCTCTGCCTAAAAAAAAGGGAAGAGAAGAGAGGCGTCAAAAGGAAACACACGTATAAGGAAAAGATTGCTTGGCACAACGTTTCAAATTCAGTGAGACTTGAACTCAAGATATTTATAAGAATATAGCTCTTAAAGTTTGATTTATGGCAAGTAAGACATCTTCCAATCTCGAGGCTTCCATACCAAGATATGAATTATTTTTGGTGAGACTGCACAAATCTGGAATTGATAGCGTGATGCAATATAAAGTTGATTTCAAAATATTATCTGGGATGATTCTGAAGTTGAGAATTTTATATATGTTCTAGATCTTAAAGTCTAGTTTTCAAAAAATTAAACGGTTCGTAATTTCGACGTTCCTACACTAAGATATGAATTTTTTGGTGAGACTGCACAAATCTGAAATAGATAGCATGGTGCAATATAAAGTTAATTTCAAAATATTATCTGGGACGATTCTGAAGTTGTTTAATTGAGAATTTTGGATATGTTCTAGATCTTGAAGTCTAGTTTTCTTGAAATCAAACGGTTTGTAATTTCGATATTTCTACACTGAGATATGAATTTTTTGGTGAGAATGCGCAAATCTGGAATTGATAGCGTAGTGCAATATAAAGTTGATTTTAAAATATTATCTGGGACGATTTTGAAGTTGTTTGATTGATAATTTTGGATATGTTCTAGATCTTGAAGTCTAGTTTTCAAGAAATCAAACGGTTTATAATTTTGATATTTCTACGCCAAGATATAATTTTTTGGTAAGACTGCGCGAATCTGAAATTTTCAACGTGGTGGAATCTAAAGTTGGTTTCAAAATATTATCTGGGGCGATCCTGAATGTGTTTGATTCTAAATTTTGGATATATTTTAGATATTGAAGTCTAATTTTTGAGAAATGAAATGGTTTATTATTTGGACTCTCCCACGATAAAATTTGAATCTTTTGTTTCAAGCACTTAAAGCTCAAAATTATGCGACTAAGATAAAAGTCGGACAATGTAAAGCAAAAGAGAAGCAAACATTTGAGCCCTCGAAGTCTCCAAGTTGAAATCTTCAAGTTCATCGGTCTTCAAGTTGAAGTTTTCAAGTTGAAGTCTTCAAGTTGAGGTCTTCAAACTCGTCGGTCTTCAAGTGGAAGTATTTGAGCCCTCAAATTTTTCAAATTGAATCATCAAAGTTCGCCGAATCTTCAAGTTTGTCGATCTTCAAGTTGAAGTCTGCAAAGTCCGCCGAATCTTCAAAGTTTTCCAAGTGTTCAAGTTGACGTCATCAAGTCCATGAAATCTTCAAGTTGAAGCTTTATAACTTTCCAATCTTAAGGTGGACATACAAGTCCCTTTGCACCTTAAGTCGACCTCTTCGTGGGTTTGTCCTTAAAAAGAACTTTAATTTTCCAATCCTAAGGTGGACATATAAGTCCCTTTGCACCTTAAGTTGGCCTCTCCAGCAGTCGGGCTACATTGAGAGTAATCTCTCCGATAGTCGGGCCGCCTTGAGAGTAACCTCTCCGGTAGTCGGGCCACATTGAGAGTAATCTTTCCGATAGTCGGGCCGCCTTGAGAGTAATCTCTCCGATAGTCGGGTCATTTTGGTAATCTCTTTGATAGTCGGGCCACCTTGAGAGTAATCTCTCCGATAGTCGGGTCATTTTGAGAGTAATCTCTCCGGTAGTCGGGTCGTTTTGAGAGTAATCTCTCTGATAATCAGGCCATTGAGAATAATCTCTCCGATATTTGGGCAGGGATGAGTATCCATCCCCTCACACCCTAAGACCGCTTTCTTCATGCGTAGATCAACTTTTTGAACAAGAGCATATCTTTCTCGCTTGACCTACAAAAAGAAAAAGAAAAAAAGACAACAAAGAAAGAAAATCACAAGAAAAGAAAAAGAAATTATAATCGCGTTGATGTTTCCGAGTCCACAAAACTAGACTCAGGTAGCTTGCGAAATCTGCGAATTGATGCTTAATAAACGTTGAAGCATGTGTTTATATAGATCTCCATAAGCGGCTACTAAGCATGTATTTTCGATGTAGGATCAAATTACATGAATGCATATCCTAATTGGATGTTGTAAGTGCACGGTGGTTGTCTTTTCACACGTACAGTTTGAACTTAAAGATTAGATTAAAGAGTCCTCTGTGGAGTAGAATAAGGAAGCTGACATGTATCTTTTCTAGCTAGTGACAAGTGGTAAAATAAAATTATTGTCTATTTGTGAAACCACTTTACTCAATTATTTTCGAGCTTAAACGATGCAATAAACGAATTGATGCGGCAAGGAAGGTACGTGGCGTCACAGTTAAAGCTACTGGTGAAATTAACATGCCAATAGACATAAGAATTCCAATATACAATTGCAATTCAAATATACAATTGCAGTAAAAGTTCATATGTTTACAAGGAATTGATGATTTTGTCCATACAAGCCATCAATCACGTGCAGTTCTGTTCCAATTCAAAAAACAAATTGTTTATTCATGTCTCATAGTGACAAATACTAGTAAAAGTGTATGTTGTCCTTGCGTACTTCAAGCCTGGTGTTCGATATTTCACAAGTTCTCACCAACACAAGCCTTGGAGCAAGGGGTATTTGTAGGCATACGAAATTTATTGAATTTAAATTCAATAAGTAATTTGGACTATATTAAAGGGGAGAAATTTAAAAATAACCAAATTTATAAATGGTCATTCAAAAATAGCCAAATTTCAAAAGTAATTAAAATTTAGTCACTTTTCATGTAAAGATAAATCTGAGCGAAAACACTGTTCAAAACCCGAAAAATACGTCAGTATATTATGCTGGAGTTCCAGCATAAGTACACCAGAGCTCCAGCATAATATACTGGAGTTCCAGCAAGTATACCGGTCCAGCATAATATACTGAAGTTTGGAGCACCGGTGCTCCAGTCTCCAGTATATTATACTGGAGCTAGCAAAGTATACCGGTCCAGCATAATATGTTGGAGTTCATACACAGGTGCACCGAACTCCAGTATATTATGCTGGACCGGTCTCTGTTGCAGCAAAATAGTGGTTATTTTTCATTGACTTGGTAAATGCTGGCTATTTTTGAATAACCAGTCCGAAAACTGGCTATACCGTGCTATTTTTATATATTTAAGCATATTAGTCCAAATAAATATTATGAGTTAATATAATTGGATTAATTACTTAAGTCCAATAAATATTGATTGGGCTAGCCCGTTTAATCGGGCTACAAGCGATGAACCCACTTCATTAGGCCCAAGATGTCATCTTCCTAGAGGTCCAGGAAGTCACATTGGCTCCAGGAAGAGCCAATAGGATCATGCCACGTGTTAAAATGACAAGGCATGCCAAGTCACATTAGCAGGCTAATGAAATCACGCCACGCGTGCAAGTGACATGTTCTGGCCAATAAAATATGACCATGTCACACTTCAATTTGATTGGTCGGAAAGAGTTTGTTCTTATCACAACTCCTCCCTTCCACAACTATAAATAGAGGTCTTCATAATTCAGAAAAGACACCAGAAGTTATAACAAGAAGCAAGAGAGAGCTCGTGGATCAAACGCCACAAATTTCTCTACAAGTTTCAGGCTTCAAGCAACCAAGTTCAAGTTCAAGAAATCAAGTTCAAGTTCAAGAACGAATAACAAATCAAGTTCAAGCTCAAGAACAAAGAACAAATCAAGGTCAAGTTCAAGCAATCAAACTCAAGATCAAGAACGAAGTCAAATTAAATACAAGGCGTTCAAGATCAAGGCTACTTGTTCGTGATACAATTCGTGGCAACAATCAAAGTGTTCGCGACAGATAAATCAAATATAGATTCAAGATCAAGCTCAAAGGCCCTTGAATTTATATTGAAAAAGTAAAATAAGAGGAATCATAGAGATTGTACACTCATATTATTCGAAATAAAATACTACGATTGTTGCGATATTTTTTGGTCTTGATTTTATTTTCTCGACGCAAATTTATTGTCTACAGGTATTTTCAAATACAATCATTGGATAAGTAATTTTGATATACTTTCTATTATATTACATGATTACATGAGATATAACATCAAATTCATGAGTATCTAAGAGAAATTTTAAGAATTTTTTCTATGTTTTGAAAAGTGAAAATTTGGGATTTGAGAGTCGAATTGGACTTGGATTTGAAAGTAAAATACATATATACACTTGTGGGGTTATGGGTAGTTGAGATCTACCTTTGGGCTCGGGTTTTGACCGGGCGAGCTCGAGGTTGACTTTTATTGACTTTGGAGAATTTTGTAAAGATCATAGTTTTATTAATCATAATTGGTTTCTCTTCATTGTTTGATGATATTAAGTCATTTTTTGTTAGATTTGAGTCATGCGGAGGCGAACTTTAAGGGAAAAGATATTTTTGAGTATTGATTTGGCCTAGTTGAGGTACGTATCTTGCTTAACTTTGTGTGGGGGAAACTACCTCTTAGAATTTAGTTTGACTGTGCTACTTGATTTATGTGAAAGATGTGTACATAAGTTGACGAGTATGTAGACATGCTTATATGTGGTATTTGACCGGTTTAGACTCTTAGGTTATTATAAGCATTTAATTGAAGTTATTATTATATGCTATATCTTACGATGTCAAATTTACCCTTACATACTTTAATTGAAGTTGTCATTTAAAGATGATGCAGGGAATTGGATCAATGAGCCCCACTTAATTATGTCACATGTCCAAAGCTACTTTACAAATATTTTTACCACTTCACACTCCAAAACAAGCTGGATTAGTCCGCTAAAAAATAGCTCAATGCATTGTCTTTTATACCTAAGCTCATTAGACAGTCCTTTGCTTGATATTGAAATTAAAAGGGCTATCTTTTCCTTTAAATCTTTCAAAGCTCCAGGACCGGATGGACTTCACACTTTACTTTTTCAAAAATACTGGAAAATTATAGGCCTTTCAGTAGTGAAATTATGTCATGACATTTTTAACACTCAAGAAATTCCCAAAAAAAATCAACAAAACCAATTTTTGTCTAATCCCAAAAATTCCTAACACAAATAACATTAGAAATTTCAGACCAATTGGCCTTTGCAATACCATTTACAAAATGATTATAAAAATACTTACAAATCACCTTAAACCTTTCCTTGAACAAATTATAAGTCCCTTTCAAGCAAGCTTCATGAAAAATAGAAGAGCTTCTGACAATGCTGTCATCATTCAAGAACTAGTTTCCAACTAAAAAAAATTAAAAGGAAAATAAGTCACATGATCCTTAAAATTGATCTGGAAAAAGCTTTTGATCGACTAGAGTGGTCTTTTGTCCATCAAACTCTTTAATATTTTAACTTTCCTCCAAAATTCTCAAAACTGCTATTAAATTATATATCAAGAAGTTCAATAGTAGTTTTAATTAATGGTTCCATCACAAAATTCTTCGAACCAAGCAGGAGAATCAGGCAAGGTGATCCCATATCACCTTATATTTTTATCCTTTGTTTAGAAATGCTATCAAGATATAAGTCATCAAGTTGATATTAGGACTTGGGACCCAATAACTACAGGAAGAAGAAGTCCAAATTTTCCTCACTTATTCTTTGCAGATGACCTTACCCTAATGGCAAAGGTCAATAAGAAGCCATGCCATGCCATTAAGAGTGGATTAGATTATTTCTATGACCTGTCAGGACAATGTATTAACACTACTAAATTAAAAATTCTCTTTTCAAAAAATTGTCCTCAAACTCTTATTAAGGAAATTACCAATACATTATATATTAAAAAAAGTGATTTCTCTGGTACCTATCTAGGTTTTCCTATTTTAAACAAATACCCTAGGCCAAGGGACTACCAGTTCATAATTGACAAAATGCATACTAAGCTAGCGGTTTGGAAAATGAAGTTCATCAATATAGCAGGTAGAACAACCCTATCCCAATCTTTCCTAAACTCAATACCAAACCATTATATGCAATACACATTACTCACCATAAAGGTCCTTAACAAAATTGATAAAGTTCAAAGAGATTTTATATGGGGTGCTACCACTGAAAGAAAAAAAATTCATCTTATCAAATGGTCTACTTTTTGCCAACCAAAAACTAATGGAGGTCTTGGACTCCATAATGCAAATTCTAAGAATTTATGCACTCTAGCTAGCTTGGTATGGAGAATGCTTACTAATGCTACTACACCCTGGGTTAAACTAATCATCTCCTCCTACGCATCTAGCAATGCTAAAAACAAAAATTCTTTCATCTGGAAAAATATTCAAAAGGGATGGGAATTATATTCCAAAGGTATTATTTGGTCACCTCATCGTCATTCCAACATGAATATATGGGAAACCAATTGGATTCCAAAGTTAGAAAATCTTAGGAAAACAATAGAAGGCCCCCTCTTAAATACGGATTATTCCATAAAATTAAAAGACATCTTTGATGGAAAAACTGGAACTTTAATAAAATCTCCTTCAATATTCTTAATGACACCAAAGAAAACATCTCCAAAGTAAGAATTCGTCTAAAGGGACCAACTAGTGACATTCCAATATGGTCACTAACTACAAAAGGTTTTTTTACGACCAAAATTTGCTATAACCTAATGGAGCCTCCAACGTATACCCAAATAGATTTCAAATGGATTTGGGACCTAGCCTGTCCAAGTAAAATCAAATTCTTTTTATGGAAATGTCTCCATAATAGGATACCATGTAGAAAATACCTAGCAAAAATTGGCTTAAACATTGATCCAAATTGCCTATATACAAATGTAAAGAAGAGAAATCTATAACCCACATCGTCTTTAACTACAAAGCCTCTAAATTTTTTTGGGACAGTCTTGGGTGGCAAAATTACTATAAACTCAAGATGAACACTGGCTTATTCAACTGAAAGCTTTTGACTACCCAATACAGAACAATTTTATAAATTGGAACTCTTTCTTTCTTTTTGCTATATGGTACATTTGGTTAAATAGGAATAGTAACAATCAAAACAACACTGAAATTCCTATTAATGGTGATCATATTATTGAAAAGGCTACTGAATTCAAACTCCTCATTGAAAAAAGTATAAACACTCCTAAAAAAATCCCATCAAAATTAGATGGCACAAACCACCAAAAGGATGGTTTAAACTAAATATTGATGCTAGTTTTAATAGTAATACACAAAAATATGGCCTGGGAGGTGTATTCAAGAATGCCAATGGACATTGGGTAGTGGGCTTTGGAAAATCATCCCATGCTAGCGGATCATTACAAGCAGAAATCAAGGCTCTACTAGAGGGTCTCAAACAACACAAGATTGGGGAATGTTCCCTCTTGAGATAGAGACAAATTCCATGGAGGTAATCCAATCAATCCAACAAGAAAATAGATTATATGATGACATTGTTAATAAATGCAGGTTGTTAATTCACTAGCAGAAGGAGATAACACTCCAACACGCATCAGGCAAGGGAATAGTATAGCTTATAAAATGGCAAAGAAGGCTGCTAATCAAACGAAGGGAAAAAAACTTTTGTTGAACCTCCATCTTATGTAAAATGTATTGTGAAAAGTGAACTAGTAGAACACTATGTTTTTGTGAAATTTCTATCTTATAAAGCTTGCAATACCCTAGAAAGCGTAGGAAATCAAAGTTTCCTTAGTGACACCAAGTATGCAATTCATATACTGAACGCTACTTAGTTATTAATATATATATTTCCTGTTTTCTCAAAAAAGAAGTTGTCATTTCATGTTCTACTTTCCATTGTCGAGGTCACTCTTACATGCATTTAGTTCTTGTCACATGCTAATCTTTCCATTGTGGATTTATTCTCATACATTTAGTTGTAGTTGCTATTTCATTCTATATCTTCCATTGTTAAATTTATGTTATGCACTAGAATTTGAAGTTGTCATTTCATGAAAATATCTTCATTGTTGAGTTGTTGAAGTTGTAGTTGTTGAGAGCTATCAATATGTTTGTGGTTGAAATTGTTGTTTATTGGAATAACTCTCCTTGTTGAGTTATTTCTCGTTCACTTTGTTGTTATTAAAATTCTTGTACATATTCTAGTTGAGCCATGGGCTATGTATTGTTGTAATATTGGTCTTGTTGATTTGTAAATGTTATGTCATATGGACACGTGAGGTGCGATTTGATTATTGTGTTGTATTATTGATACGCATGCGGAGGTATAAGGATGGATATTGAAATTCATGTGGTGATATAAGGTGGAATTTATACGCGTGTTGCTAATAAAGGAATTATTTGAAGCCATGCAGTGAGATAAGGGGGCTAAAATACGTGTAGCTATTTCGAAAAAAATATTTTTAAAATAAATTTAAAGCCCACGCGGTGATAAAAGATTATGATTTGTGAAATGGGGACATTTTTTTGTATATTCTAAATTGGAAAGGTTAGTTGATTTGAACGGTTATTGCATTGTTTTCCATAAGTTTATTTCACTCGTATTTTGATTGTATTTGATCATTGTTGCTTTATCATATGTTTTCTTCTTTTCGTCCTATATTTCCTTAATTTCTGCTGTTAGCTTGGTTTGATAAATTGCTTATTTGTCATTTTTTTTTCTGTTGTTAGATTATATTAATACTCTGCACAAGTTTTCTATGTCTAGTAGGTGTCTTGACATGACCTCTCCACTACTCTACCGAGGCTAAGCTTGATACTTATTAGGTACCATTGTGGTGTACTCGTACTACGCTTCTGTACATTTTTGTGCAGATCCAGGTACTTCCGCTCGTTCCGTATACCTGTGACTTGACCTAGATATTCTGGAGACTTCAATGTATACCTTCTTGATACTCGCAAGCCTCGGAGTACTTTTTGTTATTGCTTTTACTACTATTTATCTTCTTATCAAATAGTGCTATATATTAGAGAGTCTTGTTGATACCCAATTTTTCCCATAATATTTTCAAAAACTATGCTTTGGCATCAATTCGTATTTTTATACAATTTTTGCATTTTAAAAATATTTTTAACTAATTTCTCCCAACATTTATTTTATAAAAACAATCACTATTTGCATAAAAATAGTTTTATAATAATTTTTGTGACTTAATTTTATTATTTGCATTTGTACCAAATTTCAATTATTGCATAAATAGTCACATTTATATTTTTAAAATGCAACTGTAATTACTTTGCAACTATGGCCTATGTATGCATTATTACATTATTTTATCGAAAAATAGCCTTTTATATTTTTTTATATTAAGTAATTATTTTAAAATATTTTCAGGCATAAAAATCATTTTTACAGCCTATTAGTTATTTTTAAAAATTGTTTTACCAATTAAATAGGATATTTAATAAATGACCCCCTACTTTCAAATTTAGCCTAATTAACTAGCCCAATTTTAACCCCTTATAAACCAGCCCAGAAACCCCAGGCCCAATACCTACATGCCCGACCCAATACCCCGACAAATCCTGGCCGTTGATCATTATGATCAACGGTCCAGATTCCCCCTTACCTAAAATATACCAGCCTATACTCCCCCAAACTCTAATCATTCTAACACCCCTCCCCGCCGTCATCTGATCCTCTCTTCTCTCAAAAGCTCTCAAGTCCTAACCCTAACTCACCCTCATCGCCGCTCATCTGCTGCCGTTCATGGTGATTCCTCACTACCATCAGACCTCTAATGGCCTCTCTTTTGTTGGTATTGCCATCTCTAAGGTCCTCGAGGGACCAGTGTCAGTCCATTTATACATATGGCCCTTTCTTGCCTATTTCAGGCTGTTCCGGTTCGATTTCGAGTAAGATCTTCCTATGTCGCCTTAGATTTATGGATTTCTAAACCTACTTCTCCTTCTCTGTGTTGTTCTTATCGAAACCCTAATTTCTTCCTTCTGAACTTCTTAGATCTATACAGATCTGAGATGGTTTGGATCTATTTCACATGAGTTTTACGAGAACCTTCTGATTTTCGAATGATTTTTCATTTTTCTAAACTAGGGTTCCCGAAAATTTCTTTCTCCAAAATGTTTGATAATTTTGAGTGTTTAATCTTCTATTTCTTATGTGTTTTAACCGATTTCGTAAAGGTTTTCTTTAACACTAACTGGTTTATGCTAAAAACCCCAATTTTTTTTTGACATTTTTGTTTGGTTTCTGAGTTACTTGTGTACTGACTTTGTCCTATGCTTTGGTTTTTGTGATTTTTCTTTAGCTTAATTCGATGTCTTGTGATTTTTATCCTAATGTGCCTCTACTAAGGTTCTTGGTTAGACTTTTCTACTGATTCTATATGTCTATATTCATTCTGGCTATTCATGGTAAACCTATATTTCTCTCCTTAAATCAGTGTTGATTTGAATTCTTTATTTATCATTTTGTTTCAACCTATGTGTTGAGTCCCGACTATTCCTTTCTTGCCTTATTTTGTCTGCGATATTTGCTGACTCTTTACATAATTTTTTCCTTAATTAAACCCTTAACTATTTTCATTCTGAAGTTTTTTAGTTTGGTTTGATTTGAATGCCTTTCCTTGATAAGGCCTTTGATTCTTACTTCTTTACTTAGTCTGATTGAACTTCTTGCGTTAATTAGTTTTCTTGCCTTATTTGAATCAACAGTATTACTTGCTGATTCTTACTAATTGCTTCCTTAATTGAACTTCTGTTCATTCACCCCTAATTACCTACTCTGTACCTAAGTCTTACTTGATTTCTTTCCTTAAATATCTATCCTGCTCTTTACCCTTGATTGATTATCCCTTGATTAAGGGGAAGATTTTACTGATTTCACGTGTGTGACTGATTCTGTAAATTTTCCTAATTGCTACATAATTGATTCTTTACCTTATTTTGTTTAACTCTTGATTACTATATATGCCCTTACCTATTCTCATTTCTAGACACGAGCATTAGTTAAAAAATTACCACTTTTTACACTCTAAAAAAGGCTCTTTCTACTCTCTCTACTATGTATGATCTTTGTTATTCTAGCCGGCTGCAAGCCAAGACTGGAAATTACACAATACCTGTCTCACATCTTGTGTTTTCTTTCATTAACTAGGTATGCTTCTGATTAATTTTAAGAATCTAAACCTATGTGTTTATTTACTGCCTTAGTTCATCTTATTTGAGTCCATTCCTGCTTCTGTTTACTGCTTACCTAGCATGCCAAATACTGCCTTATTCAAATATGTGATTAGCATGTTTTCACTCTACTTGCTTGTTTGCTATCTTGTTTAACATGTCTTACATGTGTAACTAGCATGTTTGACTGACTACTATTTATCTAGCATGCCTAAACTTTGCTTTTGTGTAATTAGCATGCCTATACTTGTTAATACTTGCCTAGCATGTCCATTTAAGTCCTTGCCTGTTCTGCCTTACTCCTGCTAAGTTAGCTAAGCTCCTTAGAGTGACTCTAGCTATGTTGTTTATATGTCCTCAACATGTTTCTGTTGTAATCTTTGCTTCATGACCTGCATTGTATCTAACCTACTAGTTCTGTAGAACCCCTTAAGAACTCTATGCATCCTGTTGTTTATGTGCCCCATTAAGGTGTATCCTATGTGTTCCCAACCCCTCTTTCCTTGTGTGGAAACTATTTGTCAAAGTATTTTCTAAAGCTGTTTGTTCTATGACTTGTGTTCTGATTGCAAATTATTTTTTATACTTTCCTCAAACTGTTTTATCACTAAATCACTACTGGTTTTCAGAAATTCTTTTCACCCCTAAGACCTTTCTTTATACTGTTTATCAAACTCTTTCAAACCATTATGCACTCTCACTTACTCTTAGATTACTAGGTCATGCCCCTCTGGTATGTGTACTGCTTAGAGACTCTTGAGATCTCTGTGAACTCTGGCATATCAGGGTTAGCACTTCCACACTGCACATAAATCAGTTCTTATTTGAGAAAGGTCTGGGTGTGAGCACTGCCCGGGATTCTTGAGGTCCTTAAGGAACTCTGACACACCTAGACTTGAAATTGGCTATGAAACTTTGGGTATTTGAGACTACTGAAGACTTGAAAATCACTTTGGGCCTACTTCAGGCTCCTTATAGCTTAATTCCTGTTCTGTTTATGTAATTTTTATTCAATCATTGGTCTGTAATAATTAATTGTAAATAGATATTAGGGTGACTAGTGAAAGGGGGGGGGGTAGTGGTATACTATGGGTAAAGTTGGGTAGATAACATGCCTATAGGGTCCATTTCGATTCAAATGTGTTTGTTAGATAATATGCCTATAGGATCTGCTTTGGTTCAAATAAATTCTGCTTGCTTTACTTTTTACATAATTAGAAGCCATGCCTATAGGGTCCTAAGTCAGCTTAATTATAGAAATCATGCCTATAGGACCTAAAATTATTTTATAGAAATCATGCATATAGGATCTAAAATCAGTCTTAGTTAGATCTAAAATTAGTTTAACTCTAACTCACGCCTGTAAGTTCTTAATCAGATTAACTAACATACTCATTTCTTTAATAATCCTCAACACTGCATTAAATAATATTACTAGAAAGCATGCATATAGGATCCAAATTGCCCGTTTAAAATTGTTTGCTGATTTACTGCATTCCTAATTAATGATTAGATACCATGCTCATAGGATATCACTATTATATGCCTAGGCAAGCCTGTAGGGCGACTAAAATTCTGCAAACTGTAAAACTACGCCTTGTTATTTATGACTGCTCGTATTCAACAGATTAAAATCTGTATGCAAACGGATAAAATTCTTTTACACTTTGGTCCTAACTTAATACTGCATATTTTCTGCTAGATATCCTATTCTAGGGCTTCTTTTAAATACTTGAAACTGTGTTTAAGACGTGCACTTGCTTGCTCTGTTTGTGGAGGTAAAACTTGAGCTTTGAATTGCTCTCTTTTAGTCCAATATTAATTGTTTTGATTTTCGCCTAGATTTTTCTCCTTTAAGTACCTTAGGATGGTCTAGAACTACCCAAACTAGCGGTCCTAAATACCTCCAGGCCACAAGGAAGGGACGGGTGGTGCACGCATAGGATATCTTTTAAGGTTGTTTGAATGCTTTAGGCTATGACCAAGGGGAGGAAATTGGGTAGTAAGGATATGATGACTGCGTGCTAATGGCACATGTAGCCTCTCATTGAGGAGTGATCACCGAGCATTGCATGAGTATGATTGTGTAGGCTAACCAACCTAGGACCCCTCTTTCCCAATTCCTATGTGTTTTAAATGAACTTTCTTTTCTTCACTTATATATTTGCAAGTTGTTCAAACCTTTCCCTCACCTCCATTACTTGAATCATACATGTGTTTAGAATGTGAAACATGCCTTTATTTGCGAATATGTGTTGAAATTGCTTACTGACTAATTTACATAGTTCAAGTTCTGTCGGGACCCACCATTGTAGACCGCGAGGAGTGCCTAACACCTTCCCATCTAGGTTATTTTGAGCCCTTACCCTAATCTCTGGTAATGCAAACTAGTCCATGAGTTAATCGCTCTAGGTGCCCTAACGCACCGTAATCTGTTAGGTGGCGACTCTTCAAATACCCAAATTTCCAAAAGGAAACAAGTTATTCCCCCATGAATGTCGAAACCTGGAGTTCCCAGTCAAAAAGGGAAAAGGGGGCACGTCAGAATGACGACTCTGCTGAGGATATTTTCAGGCTCTTACCATAACGAACTTATCTTTTTGTGAATTATTCCAAGCATCCTCTATCCCACGTACCCTTTCCCCTTATTTGAATTTAACTGTCTATTTTCAGGCATTTATGATTCTTTTATTCCTGAAACTTACTTGTCTCGTTATTTTCTTTTCTGTAACTGTCTTTCAATTATTTAAATACTGTATTTATTATTTTTTTACGTACAAATACTTGACAACATGCTATTTATTGCTGCATAAATCATGCTTAACATCATATTCCACTTGATGAGTGTTTGTGCTCTTCCTATATATCACCCTTTTAAATTTGGAAAGACGTATTTGCGGTAAAACTAGTTGATCAGCGGTGCGTTCGATGGTTCCGTGCCTTTCCCCCTCAAGTTGTCCGTTTGAGGGGGAGAGATACACTATCGTCCCTATGATTGTTGCAGACATGTACCGAGCTTTGGAGCGATGTCATAAGGGGTTCAGGTTTTTTGAGGGTTGCAACTTGCTGTTACAGGTCTGGTTGATGGAACATCTCCAAAAGGGACAATACCGTCAAGAATTTCCATGAAGGTCGTGGAATAATCACATAGCCTTCCATCATCCCAAGAGAATGAACTATATCCCAGACATGTTTACTCAACTAGAGGACGCTGTGGGATGGGTGCAGCCTTTCAAAAATTTGAACGAGGATCAAGTCCAGTGGATGTTCGAGTGGTTCCCTACCAATGATTTCATCATCAGGTCCAGAGATTTTCTACATTTTGTGTTGATTGGGTTGAGGGGCATATACCCTTACGCTCCTCTCAAGGTTATGAGACAAGCAGGCAGGAGACAGATCATACCACGGGTCGCTAAGATGTGTCACTTTAGAGCCAATTTTCAAGGTGATGCCATCCCGTATAAGAATGAGGCGCAACACATGTGTAACTTGAAGATTATTGTAGAGAAGGATACTATTGAGCCAGACCGATATCACGCGGACTACTCATACCTTTACCCTTCGTGGTTTGAGGACAACATAACTGGGGTCATTGAGCAAAGGGCTGGGCATGGAAATAGGGTCATAGACAAGGTTGCTGAAGCAGAGGTGAAGTACAACAAGCTGCGAAAAAGAGTTCGAGAGTCTGAAGCCGAGCATATGGCACTGCATTAGGTTGACATGGAGATGATTAACGAATGGAAAGAAAGAGCCGTTAAATCCAGCAAGTGGCTGGAATATCTGGAGTACAATCTAATGGAGTTAGAAGGGAAGATGAGAAAAAGGGTCACTAACTGCCAGGACACTGAGGGAAATGAAGGAGGGCATCTGGCAAGGGCATTTCTGCTGCTGAACCTGCACGAGCTGGGAGATTTGATCGATAAGAGCATCCAGTCTGGAGAGGGTCCTTATGGGACCAAGTAGATTAGATTTATTTGCTTTTCTTTCAAATGTAATAAGGCCAAGATCCATTGGTGACATTATCTTATTTAGTTTCGTTTTGGTTTGTTTACTTTTACATTAATGAAATGAGGCAACTCTTGGCACTAAATTTCTCCAAATTTATTTATCGCTAGGCCTACCTCGGGCACAACGAGGATCCTAAATTAGGACGCGAATTTACATTCCTGTAATATGTGTTTAAATATTGCAAACATTTTAGAATCCTTACTAACTTGTTTACCTTTTTGTTTTTCTTTATTTCTTTATTCCCACCCCATAAGGTTGGTTTGCTCATACTGGCATCATCAACATATCATACCAGATCTAGAGGTCCTCCACCTCCTCCTCCTCCAAGTAATACAAAAGGCAAAGGAAAAGCAAAAATGGACAACTTAAGTGGTATTCGAAAGGATAATGCTAAGAACGCAAAAACTTCAAACGGTCGGAGTACTCCGGCCCCAAATGATCTAGTCTTGAGGTTGGAACAAAAGATATTGGAGCTATAGGGAGAGCTTGAGTAGGTCCGCAACTTGGAAAACTTATCACTCACCCCGAATGTTCCCGACATCAACCAAAAAAACACAAAGAACCCATCACCTCCCCAAAACACACCAAACCAACATCCACAAAACCCTCCTGCACCGCATCAATACGCAACCCCACCCCAAACTCTCAATCCCTTACCAATACCAACTCCGCCACAACATCACCATCAACCAATTTAGTACCCACCAACCGCCACTTATCACACTCCCCAGAACACACCACAACCCATTCCTGATCCTCAAAACTCAACCAATGACCACCATTACACCTAGACACCTGGCACTCACCAAAATAACGCCATATACGTGGAAACCGTACCTCACTCTATCCAACCAATCTCCTATACACCAGAATCCTTCGAGAAGGACCTTATCATTAAAAACATGGCTAAAGAACTCAAGAAATTGGCGAGTCGAGTTTAGGGTGTCGAAGGCGGTAAAGGAATAGAAGGTTTGAACTATGAAGACTTATGCATACAACCAGATGTAGAACTGTCAGAGGGTTACAAACCTCCCAAGTTCAAAATGTTTGATGGTACAGGTGATCCTAGGGTTCATTTGAGGACTTATTGTGACAAGCTTGTCGGGGTCAGAAAGGATGAAAGTATCCAGATGAAGCTCTTTATGAGAAGTCTTACGGGAGATGCTTTGTCTTGGTACATCAGCCAGGATCCTAAGAAATGGTCCAGCTGGGTGAGTATAGCATTTGATTTCATGGACCGATTCAGGTTCAACACAGAAAATGCACCAGATGTTTTCTACATTCAGAACCTTAAGAAGAAGCCCACCGAGACTTTCAGCGAGTACGCTACTCGTTGGAGGTCGGAAGCAACCAAAGTCAGGCCATATTTAGACGAGGAACAGATGAACAATTTCTTCGTCGGAGCAGAGGATCCACAATATTATGAAAGGTTGATGGTTATTGAAAATCATAAATTCTCGGATATCATCAAACTCGGAGAAAGAATCGAAAAGGGAATCTAGAGCGGGATGGTGACAAATTTTGAGGCATTACAGGCCACAAACAAGGCATTACAATCAGGCGGCATATCAAAGAAAAGAGACGTTGGGGCAGTAATGGTAGCTCAAGGCTTAAAATCTCCACTTACATATCAAACACCTCTACCCACATATCAAACATCTCCACCTACATACCAAGCACCACCACCCACATATCAACCTTCATCTCCCAGATATTCCCAACTAGCCACTGCCTATTATACCTATAATTCTCAACCACCTCATTTCTAATCACCCCCAACTCGCCAAAATTATCCAAGACCACGACCTAGTTTTGACCATAAGCCACCCAGACAGTACACTGCTATTGCTGAACCCATCGACCAGCTGTATGAAAGGTTGAAAGCCGCTGGTTACGTCACCCCTATTCCTGCTGTGGCATTAGAGAATCCGTCCCAATAGGTCAACTTAAAAAAACCCTGTGCATACCATTGACGAGTGCTGAACATTAAAAGATAAGATCCAGATGCTGATTGACAATAAGATTATACAGGCAAAAGAAGCTGCACCCGATGTCCGCAACAACCCCCTCTTGGATCATAGGGGTGGCGGGATACATGTGATAGAAATGGATGAAGAATGAGATCCTGATGGATCAATCAGGCTTATTCAAGAAGGCGATGACTTTAAACTTGCAGTCACACTTACTCCCATTGTAGTATAGACTCAGTCACTGATCGAAGTTGAGATAACTGCATCAGTTCCATTTGAGGTAGAGGTAGCTCCGCCTGCGGCCACCCCTGTTCCATTTGAAGTGGAGGTGGTCACACCTTTCACTGTGACAGTATCAACCATACCTCCTTTCGACTCAAAAGCAATACCTTGGGATTATGTTGCCGAGGCTAGGCAAAAATGAAAGGTAAAGATGGAGGAATCCGATGCTGCGAGGAATGACTAGGACCGGGAGAATCTATACGCCTGAACACTTGGGAGGACCAAGTAAGGATTCCACTACCGAGAAACTTGTCATTGAAACAGGACCAGATGACCTTTGGAGGAAAGTACAAGCAAGGAAATATTCCGCCATTGATCATTTGAACAAAACCCCAGCTCAGATATCCATACTATCGTTGTTGCAAAATTCAAAGACACACAAGAATTCTTTGATGAAGGTGTTAAGTGAAGCTTATGTGCCCAACAATATCATCTGCGGAGAGATGGTCAATATGGTAGGGCAGGTGCTGGAAAGTCATAAGATAATCTTCCACGAAGATGAGCTACCGCCTAAAGGGTTGAATCACAATAGAGCATTGCATTTCACAGTGCAATTTGAAGATAAATTCATTGCCAGGGTCTTGATTGACGGAGGTTCAAGCCTCAATATTTGTCCGTTAGATACTCTGAAAAGTCAGGGCAAAGGTTTCCATGAAATACGGGCAGGGAGCATGAACGTGAAAGCTTTCGATGGGTCCTAAAGGGACACGATTGGGGAAATTAATCTTTGTCTACAGATGAGGCCAACTTGGTTCAACGTTGAATTTTAGGTGCTTGACATATCAGCCTCATACAATCTGCTGTTGGGTCGACCATGGATACATGCCGCCGGAGCTGTGGCTTCCACGCTACATCAAGCCGTGAAATTTGAATGGAACCATCAGGAGGTGATCATTCACGGAGATGGGAGTAACCCCATTTACACCAGTCAAACCATCCCGGTTATTAGAAACAGAAGAAGGCTAGGAGGGGAAACCTACCATCATATTAAACGTGTCAATGCCATCGAGAAAGAAAAATGGTGGAGTAGCAAAATAGAAAGCATACTGGCATGGTCTGGGTATGAACCCAGCAAAGGGTTTGGAAATAATCTCCAGGGTATTACTAAACCGATACAACTGAAGTGTCACGGTACTACCTTCGGGCTCGGATATCAGTATACATAGCAGGAGTATGATGATTGGTCGCCTCTATGGCACGAACCTTATTACCCTCTCGAGTAATCGGTGCCGCATCTAGATCAGACTTTTCACCAAGATGATATAATATGGGGAACTACAGAAGAGGAAGCGTTAGCTGGGCTGAGGAATCTATTCTTAGAGGAAGAAGACATGGACTGTAGCACAATAATTGAGGAGGAAGAGGAAGAAGGCCTCACTATTCAGACTGTGGAGAAAGGAGTCGTCCTCAGGAACTGGACCGCCACACCATCTCGGGCCCTCCAAGTCCTTGGGTAGCTTGGCAGATTTTATTCCTATAGCCATTCTAGGTATTTAAGTTTTTTAGTAATTTTGTTTTTTAAGACTCAAAATAAATGCCCGATTCATCGAGTCGTACTCGTTTGGAATTTTTAAATATAAATCAAATGCATTGCTCTTTATTATTCATTATTATCTTTCATATTTTTCTTTCTATAGCGTTATTGTTACTTTTCCTAATAAACCGATGATTGTGACATGTAATAAGGTGACGCAACATGAGAATAATGATTCAGATGAAGAAGATGAGATACCTAAGGAAGTTGAAAACTTTGAGAATAAGCCTAGGTCCAACCTGGACGAAACCGAAGCAGTAAAAGTTGGGGAACACCGAGGCCGTCAAGGAGACTCGCATCAGCATTCTCTTGTCACCAGTAGAGAAAGAGGAATACATCTGTTTTCTAAAGGAATATGAGGAAATTTTTGCATGTTCATATGATGACATGACCGGTTTGAGCACGTCCATAGTGGCTCACAAGTTGCCTACTAATCCCATGTGTCCGCTAGTGAAGCAGAAACTCAGAAAATTCAAACCAGACATGAGCCTGAAAATCAAGGAGGAAGTTACCAAGCAGATCAAAGCCAAAGTTCTCAGGATGGTTGAATACCCAACCTGGTTAGCTAACATTGTGCCAGTACCGAAGAAAGATGGGAAAGTGAAAGTATGTGTTGACTATTGGGATTTAAACAGAGCAAGCCCTATGGATGACTTCCTACTGCCAAACATACACATCATGATCGATAATTGTGCCAAGCATGAACTCCAATCTTTTGTAGATTACTTCGCGGGTTATCACCAGATCTGGATGGACGAAGAAAACACAGAGAAAACCGCTTTTATTACAACATGGGGTGGGTATACCACTACAAGATGATGCCATTTGGTCTAAAGAATGCCAGGGCTAGTTATATGAGAGCCATGACGATCATCTTCCATGATATGATACACAAATAAATAGAGCTGTATGCGGACGACGTCATTATCAAATCCAAGAGGGCCACGGGTCACATAGCGGACTTGAAAAAGTTCTTTGACAGGTTAAGAAGGTACAACTTGAAACTGAACCCTGCAAAGTGTGTATTCGGGGTTCCCGTAGGAAAATTATTGGGATTTATTGTCAGTCGTCGAGGGATCGAGCTGGATCCATCTAAAGTCAAAGCTATTAAGGAGTTACCATCACCTAGGAGCAAAAAGGACATGATGAACTTCCTAGGATGTCTCAACTATATCAGTCGTTTCATAGCACAGTCCACAGTTATAAGTGAACCTATCTTCAAGATGCTCAGGAAAGATGCCGAGACAAGCTGGACCGAGGATTGTTAGAAAGCCTTCGACAAAATCAAGGAGTACCTATCCACACCACCAGTTCTGGTCCCGCCAGAACCAGGACGACCTTTGCTACTCTATCTATCTGTGTTGGATGGAGCCTTCGAATGTGTTCTAGGACAACATGATGAGACAGGAAGAAAGGAGCAAGCCATATACTACTTGAGTAAGAAGTTCACACCTTACGAAGCACATTACTCTCTACTGGAACACACTTGCTGTGCTTTGACTTGGACGACCCAAAAGTTGAGGCATTACTTCTGTGCCTATACCACATACCTCATATCCAGGATGGACCCTTTAAAGTACATATTTCAAAAACCCATGCCAACTAGGAAGCTAGCCAAGTGGAAGATACTATTGAGTGAGTTCGATATCGTCTACGTAACTCAAAAGGCGGTCAAAGGACAAACATTGGCAGATCATCTTACTGAAAACCCGGTGGGAGGAGAATACGAACCCTTGAAACATATTTTCCTGACGAAGATGTGTCATTTGTAGGAGAGGACATTACCAAAGCATACGACGGTTGGAGGATGTTCTTCGATGGAGCTGCAAATTTCAAAGGAGTGGGCATTGGAGCAATTTTGGTATCAGAAATAGGTCAACACTATTCGGTATCTGCTAAACATAGGTTTCCCTGTACCAACAATATGGCAGAATATGAAGCTTGCATACTAGGACTCAACATGGCAATCGACATGAATATTCAGGAGCTGCTGGTAATCAGTAATTCAGATTTGCTTGTGCACCGGGTATAAGGAGAATGGGCCACCAAGAATTCCAAGATATTGCCATATCTGCACCATGTACAGGAACTGAGAAAGAGGTTCACAAAGATAGAGTTCCGACATCTGCCCAGAATTCAGAATGAGTTTGCCGATACATTGGCCACTTTGTCATCCATGATACAACATCCAGATAAGAATTTCATTGATCCCATCCCAGTGAGAATCCATAATCAACCAGCTTACTGTGCTCATGTCGAGGAAGAGACAGATGGAAAGCCTTGGTTCCATAATATCAAGGAGTATTTGGCGAAAGAAGAATATTCAGAGCATGCAAACCACACTTAGAAATGCACACTCCGATGATTGTCCAATCACTTCTTCCACAACGGAGGAAACTTGTACAGAAGAACTCCCGATTTGGGATTGCTAAGATGTGTCGATGCAAAAGAAGCTTCTAATCTACTTGAGGAAATACATGTCGGGACCTGCGGCCCGCACATGAATGGTTTTGTCTTGGCCAAGAAAATACTTAGGGTCAGTTACTTTTGGATGACCATGGAGACAAATTGCGTCCAGTATGTCTGCAAATGCTACCAATGTCAAGTGCACGCCGGTATGCTAAAAGTGCCGCCAAGCCAGCTCAATGCAACAAGCTCATCTTGGCCATTCGCCGCCTGGGGAATGGATGTCATTGGCCGATTGAGCCCACTACTTCAAACGAGCACAGGTTTATTCTGGTAGCCATTAATTACTTCACAAAATAGGTAGAGGCTGCATCTTACAAAGTTGTAACTAAGAAAGTCGTCATAGACTTTGTCAAAGATCGTATCGTTTGCCGATTCGGAGTTCCCGAGTCCATTGTTATAGATAATGCTGCCAATCTCAATAGTGATTTGGTGAAGTCCATGTGTGAAAATTTCAAAATCAAACACAAGAATTCCACAGCCTATAGACCTTAGATGAATGGCGCCGTAGAAGCCGCCAACAAAAACATTAAGAAGATACTAATGAAGATGGTAGAAAATCACAAACAATGAGATGAGAAGCTACCTTTTGCTTTGTTGGGATACCGCACTACAGTTCGCACATCAACCGAGTCAACTCCTTACATGTTGGTTTATGGTACCGAAGCTGTCATCCCAGTCGAGGTAGAAATTCCTTCTTTAAGAATCATACAGGAAGCTGAACTCCGCGATGCAGAATGGATAAGGATCCGATATGAATAATTGGCCCTTATAGATGGAAAGAGGATGAACGCAGTATGTCACAGTCAGCTTTACCAGAACAGAATGTCTAGAGCTTTCAACAAAAGGGTTAAACCAAGACAATTTGCACCAGGATAGCTGGTACTAAAGAAGATCTTCCCACATCAAGATGAAGCCAAAGAGAAATTCTTTCCCAACTGGAAAGGTCCCTATATGGTTCATAGGGCGCTAACAGGAGGAGCACTCATGCTTGCAGAAATGGACGGAAAAGTTTGGCCAAAACCAATCAATTCAGATACAGTCAAGAGATACTATGCTTAGACTATTTACATTTCCTCATCTGGTGTAATTGAACTACGCTTGACCTGATTCCCATTTAAGAGGGGATACGTAGGCAGCCTTATGGGTTCGGTCATATTATTATAAAATTTCCATTTCCCCCAAAATTAGAAATTGGGCAAAATTTTGAGGAGGACCATCAAAATTCCGGAGCAAGTCCAGCCAATGCCAACATATACCAGATGGTCAGAAATTGGTTAAGAAACTCGGGCAGAATTTTGAGAAAGATTCTCAAAATTCCAAATAAGGTTCAACAAAGTTCGCAAACGGCCGAAGGATCATCTACCAAACTGGGGCCGAATTTTGAGGACCCTCAAAATTCTAACATAAGGAGCTGCAATGTCTCTGAAATGTGTTACAATCACTAGTTCATCTAAAATTACTTGATATTTCAATATGTTTCTAAAACAACTCTATTTTCATCAATCATTGCATATTGTCAAAAACTCTATTTTCGTAACAGTTAGGTTACCCAGGGGAAAACTCTGAATTAAGGCCTCCAGAATGGAATAAAGCAAGGCCAGCAGACAAAGGCACGAACCAACCTCCCCTCACAAAACTTACAATTTTTCTTTGAACGCAGACACATCTGACATAGCGATAGCATTCACGAACATGTATACAAAAAGAAAAATCACGGGCCATCAGACACCGAATATATCTCCAGCTAAGAAATATGCTACCCGTTCTTTGCATGGGACTAAACCCTATCCCGCATACTTGCATGAGGCTAATCATTGCCTCCATATTTGCATGAGACTAATCCTTGCCTCCATATTTGCATGAGGCTAATCCTTGCCTCTACACCTGCATGAGGCTAATCCTTGCCTACCTATTTGCATGAGGCTAATCCTTGCCTCCACACCTGCATGAGGCTAGTCCTTGCCTCCCTATATGCATGAGGCTAATCCTTGCCTCCCTATCTGCATGAGGCTAATCCCTGCCTCCAAATCTGCATCAGGCTAATCCCTGCCTCCATACTTGTATGAGGCTAATCCCTGCCTCCATACTTGCATGAGGCTAATCCATTCCTTCATATTTGCAAGAGGCTAATCCCTGCCTCCATACTTGCATGAGGCTAATCCCTGCCTTCATATTTGCATGAGGCTAATCCCTGCCTTCATATTTGCATGAGGCTAATCCCTGCCTCCATATTTGCATAAGGCTAATCCCTACCTCCATACTTTCATGAGGCTAATCCCTGCCTCTATACTTGCATGGGGCTAACCCCTGCCTCCATACTTGCATGGGGCTAATCCCTGCCTCCACACTTACATGGGGCTAATCCCTGCCTCCACACTTGCATGAGGCTAATCCCTGTCTCCACATTGGCATGAGGCTAATCCCTGCCTCCACATTTGCATGAGGCTAATCCTTGCCTCCACATTTGCACGGGACTAAGCATCGTCCCTCCTTGCATAAATATCACTCTATTCTGGTGCTATCTATTTGCTTTTTGATCGGGCTAAGCTCTACCCTTCATTTCACAAGACTAAGCCTTGTCTTGTTAACATCATATTTTTGCATCTCATGGGCTGAAATATCGCCAATCTATCCAAAGGCGTCATAGTCTAAAAGGCATCATCCTCATAGCCGGAAGACACCATGCCATGGCCTACGAATCTACTCAAATTTGCATATCATTATTCAAAGGCGTCATGGTTCGGAGGCACCATTTTCATGGCCCGAGAACATCATTTCATGGCCTGTGAATCCCTTACTAAACAATTAATGGCCCAGGACATCATGGTTCGAGGATGTCATCCTTAACCGCCCGAAGACAATTTTCATGGTCCAAAAGGAATCTGCATCATGTTTAAATTTTCGCACAAATACACGTCTGTAGCATCTCTTCATCTGCAGGTGACCAGTAAGCAACCACTATCCTAGCAGGAGCGACCTCGCTCCAGTTCCTTCAAATATCTCAAACCTGGACCATTCACCATAACCATTCTTGCATCCATTCTGAAATCTCGTGTCCGTTCTTGTAATGACTTCATCAGTATATTTTGCCAATGAATCCAGAACTACACGTGGCCTGATTCCGGCAAAACTAGGGATATGTAGGCAACTCAAAGACCAGAGTCTAGCCTCTATCTTTCAAAACAGCCCATCTGGTCAAAATTGGCCATCATTTCTTTACCCAGAAACTCTTTCATCCTTTCTAAGTAAAGAAGGGAAGCTGTTGATATCCAATTTTTCCCATAATATTTTCAAAAACTATGCTTTCGCATCAATTAGTATTTTTATACAATTTCTGCATTTTAAAAATATTTTTTACTAATTTCTTCCAGCATTTATTTTATAAAAATAATCACTATTTGCATCATAAATAGTTTTATAATCATTTTTATGACTTAATTTTATTATTTGCATTTGTACCAAGTTTTAATTATTTCACAAATAGCCAAATTTGTAATTTTAAAATGTAACTGTAATTACTCTGCAATTATAGCCTATGCATGCATTATTACATTATTTTACCGAAAAATAGCCTTTTTTTTAATATTAAGTAATTATTTTAAAATATTTCCAAGCATAAAAATCATTTTTATAGCCTATTAGTTATTTTTAAAAATTGTTTTATCAATTAAATAGGGTATTTAACAAATGGCCCCCTACTTTCAAATTTAGCCTAATTTTAACCCCTAAACCATCCCAAAAACCCCAGGCCCAATACCCACATGCCCGACCTAATACTCGGGCAAATCCTGGCCGTTGATCATTATGATCAACGGTCCAGATTCCTCCTTACCTAAAATAAACCAGCCTATACCCCCCCAAACCCTAATCATTCTAACACCCCTCCCCGCCGTCATCCGATCCCCTCTTCTCTCAAAAGCTATCAAGTCCTAACCCTAACTCACCCTTATCGTCGTTCATCTGCTGCCGTTCATGGTGGTTCCTCACCACCATCAGCCCTCTAATGGCCTCTCTTATGTTGGTATTGCCATCTCTAAGGTCCTTGAGGGACCAGGGTCAGTCCACTTACACCTATGGCCCTTTCTTGCCTGTTTCAGGCTGTTCCGGTTTGATTTTGAGTAAGATCTTCCTATGTCGCCTTAGATCTATGGATTTCTAAGCCTACTTCTTCATCTCTGTGTTGTTCTTCTCGAAACCTTAATTTCTTGCTTCTGAACTTCTTAGATCTGTACAGATCTGAGATGGTTTGGACTTATTTCACATGAGTTTTACGAGAACCTTTTGATTTTCGAATGATTTTCCATTTTTCTAAACTAGGGTTCCCAGAAATTTCTTTCTCCAAAATGTTTGATAATTTTGAGTGTTTAATCTTCTATTTCTTATGTGTTTTAACCGATTCCGTAAAGGTTTGCTTTAACCCTAACTAGTTTATGCTAAAACCCCCAAATTTTTTGACATTTTTGTTTGGTTTCTAAGTTACTTGTGTACTGACTTTGTACTATGCTTTGGTTTCTGTGATTTTTCTTTAGCTTAATTCGATGTCTTGTTATTTTTATCCTAATGTGCCTCTACTAAAGTTCTTGGTTCGACTTTTCTGCTGATTCTATATGTCTATATTTATTCTGGCTATTCATGGTAAACCTATATTTCTCTCCTTAAATCAGTGTTGATTTGAATTCTTGATTTATCAATTTATTTCGACCTATGTGTTGAGTCCCGACTATTCCTTTCTTGCCTTATTTTGTCTTCGATATTTGCTGACTCTTTACATGATTTTCTCTTTAATTAAACCCTTGATTATTTTTATTCTGAAGTTCTTTGTTTTGGTTTGATTTGAACGCCTTTCCTTAATAAGGCCTTTGATTCTTACTTCTTTACTCAGTCTGATTGAACTTCTTGCCTTAATTAGTTTTCTTGCCTTATTTGAATCAACGATGTTACTTGCTGATTCTTACTAATTATTTTCTTAATTGAACTCTTATTCATTCACCCCTAATTACCTACTATGCACCTAAGTCTTACTTGATTTCTTTCCTTAAATATCTATCTTGCTCTATACCGTTGATTGATTATCACTTGATTAAGGGGAAGACTTTACTAATTTCACGTGTGTGAATGATTCTGTAGATTTTCCTCTACTACTTGTGATCTCTGTTATTCTAGCCGACTGCAAGCCAAGGCTGGAAATTACATAATACCTGTCTCACATCTTGTGTTTTCTTTCTTTAACTAGGTATGCTTCTGATTAATTTTAAGAATCTAAACCTATGTGTTTATTTAGTGCCTTAGTTCGTTTGACCTGAGTCCATTCCCGCTTCTGTTTGCTGCTTACCTAGCATGGAAAATACTACCTTATTTAAATATGTGATTAGCATGTTTTCACTCTACTTGCTTGTTTGCTATCTTGTTTAACATGTCTTACATATGTAACTAGCCTGTTTGATTGACTACTGTTTATCTAGCATGCATAAACTTTGCTTTTGTGCAATTAGCATGCCTATACTTGTTAATACTTGCCTAGCATGTCCATTTAAGTCCTTGCCTGTTCTGCCTTAATCCTGCTAAGTTAGCTAATCTCCCTAGAGTGACTCTAGCTATGTTGTTTATATGTCCTCAACATGTTTCTACTGTGATCTTTGCTTCATGACCTGCATTGTATCTAACCTACCAGCTCTGTAGAACCCCTTAAGAACTCTATGCATCCTGTTGTTTATATGCCCCATTAAGGTGTATTCTATGTGTTCCCAACCCCTCTTTCCTTGTGTGGAAACTGTTTGTCAAAGTATTTTCTAAAGCTATTTGTTCTATGACTTCTGTTCTGATTGCAAATTGTTTTTCATACTTTCCTCAAACTGTTTTATCACTAAATTACTACTGGTTTTCAGAAATTCTTTTCACTCCTAAGAGCTTTCTTTATATTGTTTATCAAACTATGTCAAACCATTATGCACTCTCACTTACTCTTAGATTACTAAGTCCCGCCCCTCTAGTATGTGTACTGCTTAGAGGCCCTTGAGATCTCTCTAAACTATGGCATATCAGGGTTGGCACTTCCACACTGCACATAAATCAGTTCTTATTTGAGAAAGATTGAGTGTGAGCACTGCCGGGATCCTTGAGGTCCTTAGGGAACTCTAACATACCTAGACATAAAATTAGCTATGAAACTTTGGGCATTTGAGACTACCGAAGACTTGGAAATCACTTTGGGCCTACTTCAGGCTCCCTATAACTTAATTCTTGTTCTATTTATGTAATTTTTATTCAATCATTGGTCTATAATAATTAATTGTAAACAGATATTGGGGTGGCTAATGAAGGGGGGGTAGTGGTATACTATGGGTAAAGTGGGTCCATTTCGATTCAAATTTATTTGTTAGATAATATGCCTATAGGATCTGCTTTGGTTCAAATAAATTCAGCTTGCTTTACTTTTTACATAATTAGAAGCCATGCCTATAAGTTCTAAAATAAGGTTAATTGTAGAAATCATGCCTATAGGACCTAAAATCAGTTTTTAGAAATCATGCCTATAGGATCTAAAATCAGTCTTAGTTAGATCTAAAATCACTTGAACTCTAACTGACGCCTGTAAGTTCTGAATCAGATTAACTAACCTACTCATTTCTTTAATAGTCCTCAACACTGCGTTAAATAATATTACATGAAAGCATGCCTATAGGATCCAAATTGCCCGTTTAAAATTGTTTACTGATTTACTGCATTCCTGATTAATGATTAGATACCATACTCATAGGATATCACTATTACACGCCTAGGCAAGCCTGTAGGGCAACTAAAATTATGCAAACTATAAAACTACTCCTTGTTATTTATGACTGCTCGTATTCAACAGATTAAAATCAGTATGTAAACGAATTAAATTCTTTTACACTTTGGTCCTAACTTAATACTACATATTCTCTGCTAGATATCTTATTCTAGGGCTTCTTTTAAATACATGAAACTGTGTTTAAGACGTGCACTTGCTTTCTCTATTTGTGGAGGTAAAACATGAGCCTTTAATTGCTCTCTTTTAGTCCAGTCCTAATTGTTTTGATTGTCGCCAAGATTTTTCTCCTTTAAGTACCTTAGGATGGTCTAGAACTACCCAAACTAGCGGTTCTAAATACCTCCTGTCCACTAGGAAGGTACGGGTGGTGCACACATAGGATATCTTTTAAGGTTGCTAGAACAATTTAGGCTATGACCAAGAGGAGGGAATTGGGTAGTAAGGATATGATGACTGCGCGCTAATGTCACGTGTAGCCCCTCATTGAGGAGTGATTACCGGGTATGATCCCGTAGGCTAAACAACCTAGGAACCCTCTTTCCCAATTCCTATGTGTTTTAAATGAACTTTCTTTTCTTCACGCATATATATATATATATATATATATATATATATATATATATATATATAACCTCGCTTCCATTACTTGAATCATACATGTGTTTAGAATGTGAAAACATGTCTTTATTTGCGAATGTGTGTTGAAATTGCTTACTAACTAATTTACATAGTTCAAGTTCGGCCGGGACCTACCGTTATGGACCGCGAGGGGTGCCTAACACCTTCCCTTCAAGGTTATTTCGAGCCCCTACCCTAATCTCTAGTAATGAAAACTAGTCCATGAGTTAATAGCTCTAGGTGCCCTAACGCACCGTAATCCGTTAGGTGGCGACCCTTCAAATATCCAAATTCCCAAAAGGAAACAAGTTATTCCCCCATGAATGTCGAAACCCGGAATTCCCCGTCAAAAAGGAAAAAAAGGGGGCGCGACAAGTCTCAGTATATTTCAATAGAGCTTATGACTCAGTTCCACCGATTTTGGAGAATATTATAATTGTTGATCCATTTTGGTGTTATCACGATGTTTATCAGTTTGGTTTAATATCGTAGTTATTATTTCTGTTAAATTCTCAATGTGTTTTAGGCTTACCTAGTCTTAGAGACTAGCTGCCATCACGATTACCTAAGGTGAGATTTTGGGGGCGTGACACATTCATATGTAATTTTGTAAATACCAATGTTATGAAATCGTCTTTCGTTTTAGTTGGAAAATAATTTTAGTACCTATAATGAAAGAATTTTTACCTTTTATGTAATTATTAAAAGTTTTAATGATAATATGCATTACCATGATTATTATGTTGCTTCGTCCCTTTAAATATCAATTATTGTTATAGCCACTTGAAGCAAATTTGCATGACGAAATAAGAAAAATTGTAGAGAACAAACTCAATAAATGTTTATTTCCTTCAAATTTAATTTACAAGAACCAATATTATGAAATTGTCTTTCGTTTTAGTTGACATATTGTTTTAATACCTCATAGCGAAAGAACATTCATATTTTATCGATAACAAATTATGTAATTATTAAAAGTTTTAATGATATGCATTACAATGATTAATAAGTTTCTTCGTCATATTAATACAAATCCCATTATTAATACTCACGGATCTAATATAGATTTGTGTTGATATAACTCTTAAATATCGGTTATTATTATATTGTGTATATTAAACCTCCCGCGAATGTCAACTTAGTATTGTATAATATAATATACTGGTGTATAAGCTCTATTAAAAAAATATGGAAAAATACATAAGTACCACCTCTGACCTATAGTTGGATTCCTAACTACACATTCTATCTTTGTGTGTGTGTGTGGGGGGGGGGGGAGGTTATTACCTCCCTTAAACTATTTTAAAGTAGAATTATTTGCACCCTTAAAGCTTATGTGGCAGAGTGTGTGTATTTCACTCTCCTTGGGAGAGTGAGAATGTCACGACCCTAAACCCGGAACCGGTCGTGATGGCGCCTATCGTGAAGTGCTGCCAGGTAAGGGGTGCTGCACCAACAGGCCTACGCCTCTCATAAGCCTCCCACCAAGTGAAGGCACGTCAAAAAACTGAAAAGTAGTGAAACCGACCCCGTTGGTCTCCAGAATGCCCGCTGTACGAAGAATCCTCTGACACTTGTCCTAGAAACCCTGGGCATCGTTGCCCTCTGCACCACTGAAAGTCGGAGGTTGAAGTCTACCAAACCTCTCCAACCTGTGTTGCTCGTCCTCTCGCATAGCAGGGGCTACATAGTCCTGAACAGCTGCAACCGGCGGGGCTGGAGGTGCCCCATGCGTCTGAAGTCCCTGCACGACCTGCTCAGGTGTGCGAGCGACGGGAGTCTGAGTGCCTCCTCCGGCCTGAGAAGTAGTTGCGGCTGTAGTAACTAAGACCGCCTGAGCTAGGCCAGTGCACACTGATAGAATCTAAGCCAAGGCCTCCTAAAGACCCGGAATCACAATGGGCATAGCTGGTGCCTGAGCTGGTGTTGCTGGAGCATCCACAACTGGGACCTGATCCTGAATTTGGGAGGCTGGTGGATCAGCAGGTGCTGCCCTAGCTGCTGTGCGAGTTACACCCCTGACCTTACCGCAACCTCGACCGCGTCCTCGACCTCTAGTGGCCACAACTGGTGGTCGTCCATCCTGACCGATCGCTCGTGTCCTAACCATCTGTGAGAGTATAGAATAATAGAAGTTTAGTACTCGGATCAACAAATTCGCACGACAAGAATTTCAAGAATATGAAGTTTTTCCTAAAAGTTCTGCAGCCTCTCGAGGATAAATACAGACGACTCCCTTCCGATCTGCGAGACTCTATTAAACCTGCTCATGACTCTTGAGACCTATGTAACCTAAGCTCTGATACCAACTTGTCATGACCCTAAACCCGAACATGGTCGTGATGGCGCCTATCGTGAAATAAGGCCAGCCGACACAACTCCCCAATCCATTTAAACAATTATAATAATTCAATTTAAGTCATTAATAAGTGATAAATCCCAAAATAGAGTTTAACAAAACAAGTGCGAAAATAGATACAGCCCGACATCAGGGTGTCACCAATCATGAGCATCTAAACAACCATCTAAAAGTAGGAAGAGTTTACATAGTCTACTACAAATCCAGTACAAATGAAAATAAAGATAGGAAGGAGAAGCACTGGGCTGCAAACGCCGAGCAGCTACCTAGGGAACTCCGGACAGGCTGCTGGAAGCAATCAACCCTCGCTAGCAGGACCCGAGGCTCCTGAATCTGCACACAGGGTGCAGGGAGTAATGTGAGTACGCCAACTCAGTAAGTAATAAAAGTAAAGGTAGCTGAGCGATAAGAAAACACGCAAAACACAACAAAATGCTACAAAGAGGCAGTGTAAAACCAATACAATGGAATAAAACAGTGAAAACTTATAAAAACACCTTAGTTCAGTATAAGATTCTTCGAAACATCTTTTAAAAGTTAAACGAGTGAGTGAAAAGCAGTGAGAAAAGATAAACACATAAAACCAGCCCCTCGGGCTATCTCACAATCACTCATACCAGCCCTTCGGGGAAATAACATGAAACAACATCAGCCCCTCGGGCTATATCACATCACAAACTGGGTACCCGCTCTCACTAGGGGTGTACAGACTTCGGGAGGGGCCCCTTACGGCCCAAGCACAATATCAAGCTATCTCGTAGTATAATCAAATAGGCTCTCGGCGTCATATCAAGCCACCTTGTGGCGTACAACTCAGGCCCTCGGCCTCATAATCATGAATCAGCTCAATACCGATATGGCGAGCAGCCTGATCCCATAATAACCTCACAATACAGGCCCTCGGACCTACTCAGTCAGAAATCTCTAAAAGCCACTCGAGCACAGTAAAATATGATGCTCAGCTCAAAATATCATTTAAGATGTCAAAATAGAGTAAAAATGGCTGAGTTATGAAAACAGTGGAATATAGCATGACTGAGTACAAATATAAAGTCAAAAAAGTGAGGAATAGTAGTAAAAATCACCTAAGGGTCCAAAACAGTTGGCACGAGGGCGGAATATGGCATTCAGCCCAAAACATGATGATAACAAATGGTTGTCAAACAAATACACAGTTAAACAGTCATACGGGATGGACTAAGTCATAATCTCCAACGGTGCACGACCCCACGCTTATCATCTAAGATGTGCATCACCTCAATACAGCATAACGATGTGAAATCCGGGGTTTCATACCCTCAGGACAACATTTACAATCATTACTCACCTCTATCCGGTCCAAACTCTAGCCTGCGATGCCTTTGCCTCTCGAATTGGCCTCGATGCTCCAAATATAACCAAAATCAGTGCACAACCATCAAAATATGCCTAAGGAACAAAGCTCACTCAAAAGTAATCAAATTACAAGACAATTCCCGAAATTGACCAAACCCGACCCCCGGGCCCACGTCTTGAAATCCGATAAAAATTACATCAATAGATTCCTTATTACTCCCCGAGTTCATTCATATCAAAAGCACCAAAATCCAACCACAAATGACACCTCAAATCTCCAATTTTAGGTCTCCAATTACAAGCCCTAGTTCTTCAATATTTAGGCTTAAATTCTACCAATTTCATGATTAATTAGGTAGAAAACACATTAGAATTGAGTATTAAGTCCATAAATCTTACCTCCAAGTGTTCCCCCTTGATTCCCTCTTCAATCATCTTCAAAAAGCTCTAAAATTGCCAAAAATGGAGGAACTTAGACCCAAAATCGCGGAATTGGTCTTTTAAAACATTATGCCCAACATTTAAAAATCCTTCATCGCGAACGCGGTCAACGCCTCGCATTCGTGAAGCACAAATTTGAGTTGACAACTTTTCCTTCATCGCGGACGCGACGCGCTTCACGCGAACGGGAAGACTTAGCCTCACAAACCATCGTGAACGCGTCTGCCCTCTCGCGAATGCGAAGCTCACTGACCCCACCCCTTCGCGAATGCAGGACTCCCATCGCAAATGCGAAGGCCAAACCTCCTGCCTCTCATCCTGACCCTTCGCGAACGCGAGGGCCCACTCGCGAATGCGAAGGCCAAAAGTCTGCAACACTCACAACAGAATTTCTTCAATCTTTTTCAACCTGAAATGATCCGTTCAACCACCCAAAACTCACCCGAGGCCCTTGGGACCTCCACCAAACATGACAACATATCCCATAACATCATTCAAACTTGTTCCAACCTTCAGAACACTCAAAACAACCTCAAAATACCAAATTTGCATCGGATTCAAGCCTAAGAATTTCAAAAACTTTCAAACCATGTTCGAATGACCTGAAATTTTGCACACACATCTCAAATGACACAACGGACCTACTGCAACTCCCAGAATTCTATTCCGACCCCTAAATCAAAATCTCACCTATCAACCGAAAAACGACAAAATTCCAATTTCGCCAATTCAAGCCTAAATCTACTCCGGACTTCCAAAACACATTCCGATCATGCTTCTAAATCCCAAATCACTTCCCGAAGCTATCCGAACCATCAGAACTTACATCCGAGCCCTTTTTCACATAGGGCAACATCCGGTTGACTTTTCCACTTTAAGCTCACTCAAAAGAGATTAAGTGTCTCAAACCTTACCAAAACCTCTCCGAACCCGAGCCAACCAACCCAATAACACATAATACCGCTGAACAAGGCAATAAGAAGCAGAAATGGGGGAAACAGAGCGGTAACTCATGAAACGACCGGCCGAGTCATTCCATCCTCCCCCTCTTAAACAAACGTTCGTCCTCGAACAGGTTAAAAAGCATACCTAAAGCCTCAAACAGGTATCTGCTCTGCATCTCTCGCTTGGTCTCCCAGGTAGCCTCCTCCACGGGCCGACCTGTCCACTGCACTTTCACTGAAGCTATATCCTTTGACCTCAACTTTCAAACCTAACGCTCCAAAATAGCCACTAGCTCCACATCATAAGTCAAATCATCATCTAACTGAACCGTGCTGAATTCCAAAACATGAGACAGATCACCAATATACTTTCGGATAATAGAAACATGAAATACCGGATGCACACTAGACAAGCTGGGTGGCAAAACAAGCTCATAAGCCACCTTCCAATCCTCTAAAGCACCTCAAAAGGCCCAATGAACCGATGACTCAATTTACCTTTCTTCCCAAATCTCATAACACCCTTCATGGGTGAAACCTTCAACAAAACCTTCTCACCAACCATGTAGGACACATCCCGAACCTTCTGGTCCGTATATCTCTTTTGTCTTGACTGCGTTGTACGAAGCCTCTCCTGAATCACCTTTACCTTGTCTAAAGCATCCTGCACCAAGTCTGCACCCAATAGCCTAGCCTCACCCGGCTAACCAACCAACTGGAGATCTACACTGCCTCCCATACAAAGCCTCATATGGAGCCATCTGAATACTCAACTGGTAATTGTTGTTATAAGCAAAATCCGCGAGTGGTAAAAACTGATCCCATGACCCTCCAAAATCAATGACACAAGTGCACAACATGTCCTCCAGTATCTGAATAGTGCGCTCGGACTACCCGTCCATCTTAGGGTGAAAAGTTTTGCTCAACTAAACCTGAGTACCCAACTCTCACTGCATAGACCTCCAAAACTGCAAAGTAAACTGAGTGCCCCTATCTGATATAATAGAAACTGGGACACCGTGCAAACGAACAATCTCCCGAATATAGATCCCTACCAACCGCTCTGAAGAATAGGTAGTACATACAGGAATAAAGTGCGCGGACTTGGTCAGCCGATGCACAATCACCCAAATAACATCAAACTTCTCCAAAGTCCGTGGGAGCCTAAGTACAAAGTCCATGGTGATCCGCTCCCACTTCCACTCTAGAATATCCATCTGCTGAAACAAGCCACCCGGTCTCTGATGCTCATATTTCACCTGCTGACAATTGAGACACCGAGCTACAAATCCTACAATGTCCTTCTTTATTCTTCTCCACCAATAATGTTGTCTCAGATCCTGATACATCTTCGCGGCACCTGGATGAATGGAATACCGTGAGCTATAGGCCTTCTCCAGAATCAACTCCCGAAGCCCATCTATATTGGGCGTACATATCCGGCCCTGCATCCTCAACACCCCATCATCACCCATGGTCATATCTCTGGCATCATCGTGTTAAACTCTATCCTTAAGGACAAGCAAATGAGGATCATCATGCTGGTGCTCCCTGATGCGATCAAACAAAGAAGACCGAGAAATTACACAAGTCAATACCCGAGTAGGCTCCGAAATATCTAACCTCACGAATCGATTGGTCAAGACCTGAACATCAACTGCAAGAGGTCTCTCCCCAACTGGAATATATGCCAAACTCCCCACACTCACCGCATTTTGGCTCAAAGCATCGGCCACCATATTGGCCTTCCCCAGATGGTACAAAATAGTGATATCATAATCCTTTAGCAACTCCAACCATCTCCGCTGCCTCAAATTGAGATCCTTCTGCTTGAACAAGTGCTAGAGGCTATGATGATCAGTAAACACCTCACAAGACACACCATACAAATAATGCCTCCAAATCTTCAACACGTGAACAATGGCAGCCAACTCCAAATCATGAACAGGGTAGTTCTTCTCATGGGGCTTCAACTAACGAGAAGCATAAACAATAACTCTACCCTCCTGCATCAATACACACCCAATACCAACTCTCAAAGCATCACAATACATAGTATATAAACCTGAAGCTGATGGCAAAACTAACATTGGAGCTGTGGTCAAGGCAGTCTTGAGCTTCTAAAAGCTCTCCTCACACTCATCCGACCACCTGAATGGAGCACCCTTTTGAGTTAACTTGGTCAAGGGCGATGCGATAGATGATAATCCCTGGACAAACTGGTGGTAATAACCCATTAAACCAAGAAAGTTGCAAATCTCTGTGGTTGAGGACGGCCTAGGACAACTCTGAATTGCCTTTATCTTCTTCGGATCAACCTGAATACCCTCACTAGACACCACTTGCCCCAAGAAAGCTACTAAATTAAGCCAAAACTCACACTTGGAGAACTTTGCATAAAGCTTCTCCTCCCTCAATCTCTGCAACACAACTCTCAAATGCTCCGAGTGTTCCTCCTGACTATGCAAATACACCAGAATATCATCAATGAAGACCATGACAAACGAGTCGAGATAAGGTCGAAACACGATTTTCATCAAATGCATGAACGTTGCTGGGGCATTGGTCAGGCAAAAAGACATCACCAAGAACTCATAATGACCATATCGGGTCCTGAAAGTCGTCTTAAGAATATCCGAGTCCCTGATCTTCAACTGGTGATAACTTGAATGGAGATCAATCTTGGAGAACACCCTCGCTCCCTGAAGCTGGTCAAATAAATCATCGATACAAGGCAAATGATACTTGTTCTTGATTGTTACCTTGTTCAACTGCCTATAATCAATGCACATCCTCATCAATCCATCCTTCTTTTTCACAAATAGAATAGGCGCACCCCAAGGTGACACACTAGGCCGAATAAACCCCTTATCAAAAAGTTCCTGAAGCTGCTCCTTTAACTCCTTCAACTCCGCTGGTGCCATGCAATACGGTGGAATAGAAATGGGCTGAGTACCCGGCACCAGATCAATACCAAAATCAATATCCTTGTCCGGTGGCATGCCCGGCAGGTTTGCAGGAAACACATCGGGAAAGTCTCTCACAATAGGAACAAAATCAATACTAGGTGCCTCTACACCGACATCCCTCACAAAGGCTAAGTAAGAAAGACAACGCTTCCCAACCATTCGCTGGGCCTTCAAGAATAAAATTACCCTACTGGAAACATAATCAGTCGAATCTCGCCACTCAATCCGTGGCACAGCCAGCATAGCCAATGTCACTATCTTAACATGACAGTCCAAAATAGCGCGATACGGAGATAGCCAGTCCATACCTAATATCACATCAAAGTCCACCATGCATAACAACAATAGGTCCACTCGGGTTTCCAGACCCCCAATAGTCACCACACACGACCGGTACACACGGTCCACAAAAATAATATCGCCCACCGGAGTAGATACATGAACAGATGAAACAAGAGACTCATGGGGCGTATCCAGATAATGAGCAAAGTATGATGACACATAAGAATAAGTGGAATCGGGATCAAATAATACAGAGGCATCTCTGCGACAGACTGAGACAATACCTGTGATCACAACATCGGAAGCAATAACATCGGGTCTAGCTGGGAGTGCATAGAAATGGGTCTGACTGCCACCTGATTGACCTCCCCCTCTAGGGCGACCCCTACCTGACGGACCTCCACCCCTAGATGGGTAGGTAGGTGGTGGTAAAGTAACTGGCGCTGAAGCCGATGGCTGACTCCTCTGCTGAGATGAACCCCCAAGACGATGAGGACACTACCTTCATATGTGACCCAACTCTTCACACCCATAGCAACTCCCAGGTGCTGGAGACGGGGACTGAAGGGAACCCCTAGCACCAGAATAACTAGCAGATGCACCTGGCATAGAAGAGCCCTGAACTGATGGAGCACGAGACGAACTCTGAGCTGGAAGGGCACTGAGTGATAACTGGCCCTGATGAGAACTATGAGAACTATGACCTGATGATGCCCCACGATACCCGAGGCGAGCTGACTGAGCATGCCTGAATGGACGGCCTCTGCCGTGCTGAAACTGACCTCTCGAAGGAGCACCACCATAACTACCAGATCCCCGAGGCCTCTTGACCTCCCTCTCATCTTGCTCCTGGATACGAACTGACTCAATCTCGCGAGCAATGTCTACAACCTCCTCAAAAGTAGCACCAGACACCCTCTCCCTGGTTATAAGAATACAGATCTGATACGTGAGGCCATCAACGAACATCCTAATTCTCTCTCTCTCTCTCTCTCTCCGTAGTAACCAACCAAACAACATGACGAGCTAACTCCGAGAACCTTATATCATACTGCATCACAGTCATCTCTCCCTGACGCAACCACTTGAACTGCCTGTGCAGCTCCTCTCTATGAGACTGTGGCATATGCTTCTACAAAAAGAGAATGGAGAACTGCTGCCAGGTAAGGGGTGCTGCACCAACAGGCCTACGCCTCTCATAAGCCTCCTACCAAGTGAAGGCAGCTCCATAAAACTGAAAAGTAGTGAAAGCGATCCCGCTGGACTCCAGAATTCTCGCTATACGAAGAATCCTTTGACACTTGTCCAAGAAACCCTGGGCATCCTCGCCCTCTACACCACTGAAAGTCGGAGATTGAAGTCTACCAAACCTCTCAAACCTGCATTGCTCATCCTCTCGCATAACAGGGGCTACATAGTTATGAACTACTGCAACCGACTGGGTTGGAGGTGCCCCCGGTGTCTGAAGTCCCTGCACGACCTTCTCAGGTGTGCGAGCAGCGGGAGTCTGAGTGCCTCTTCCAGCCTGAGAAGTACCTGCGGTTGTAGTAACTGAGACTGCCTGAGCTAGGCCAATGCACACTGATAGAATCTGAGCCAAGGCCTCCTAAAGACCCGGAATCACAATGGGCACAGCTGGTGCCTGAGCTGGTGTTACTGGAGCATCCACAACTGGGACCTGATCCTGAACTTGGGCGGCTGGTAGATCTGCAGGTGCTGCCCTAAATGCTGTGCGGGATACACCCCTGCCCCTATCATGACCTCGAATGCGTCCTCAGCCTCTAGTGGTCACAACTAGTGGTATTGGTGGTCGTCCATCCTGACCGGTTGCTCGTGTCCTCACCATTTGTGAGAGAATAGAATAATATAAGTTTAGTACTCGGATCAACAGATTCGCACGACAAGAATTTCAAGAATATGAAGTTTTTCCTAAAGGTTCTACAGCCTCTCGAGGATAAATACAGACATCTCCGTACCGATCCACGAGACTCTAATAAACCTGCTCATGACTCATGAGACCTATGTAACCTAGGCTCTGATACTAACTTGTCATGACCCTAAACCCGGACACGGTCGTGATGGCGCCTATCGTGAAATAAGGCCAGCCTACATAACTCCCCAATCCATTTAAACAGTTATAATAATTCAATTTAAGTCATTAATAAGTGATAAATCCCAAAATAGAGTGTAACAGAACAAGTGCGGAAATAGATACAGCCCGACATCGGGGTGTCACCAATCATGAGCATCTAAACAATCGTCTAAAAGTAGGAAGAGTTTACATAGTCTACTACAAATCCAGTACAAATGAAAATAAAGATAGGAAGGAGAAGCACTGGGCTGCAAACGCCGAGCAACTACCTAGTGAACTCCGGACAGGCTACTGGAAACAATCAACCCTCGCTAGCAGGACCCGAGGCTCCTGAATCTGCACACAGGGTGCATGGAATAATGTGAGTATGCCAACTCAGTAAGTAATAAAAGTAAAGGCAGTTGAGCCATAAGAAAACACGTAAAATACAGCAAAATGTTACAAGGAGGTAGTGTAAAACCAATACAATGCAATAAAATAGTGAAAACTTATAAAAACACCTTTGTTTAGTATAAGCTTCTTTAAAACATCTTTTAACAGTTAAACGAGTGAATGAAAAGCAGTGAGACCTGCAGAATCAGCCCCTCGGGCTATCTCACAATCACTCGTACCATCCCCTCGGGCAATTACATAAAACAACATCAGCCTCTTGGGCTATATCACATCACAAACTAGGTACCCGCGCTCACTGAGGATGTACAAACTCCGAGAGGGGACCCTTACGGCCCAAGCGCAATATCAAGCCATCTCATGGCATAATCATATATGCTCTCGGCCTCATATCAAGCCACCTTGTGTCGTACAACTCAAGCCCTCGACCTCATAATCATGAATCTGCTCAATACCACTACGGCGCACAGCCCGATCCCATAATAACCTCACAACACAGGCCCTCAGCCCTACTCAGTCAGAAATCTCTAAAATCCACTCGGGCACAGTAAAATTTGATGCTCAGCTCAAAATATCATTAAAGATGTCAAAATAGAATAAACATAGCTGAGTGTTGAAAACAGTGGAATATAGAATGACTGAGTACAAATATAAAGTCAAAACAATGAGGAATAGTAGTAAAAAACACCTAAGGGTCCAAAACAGTTGGCACGAGGCCAAAATATGACATTCAGCCCAAAACATGATGATAGCAAATAGTTTTCAAACAAATACACAATTAAACAGTCATACGAGATGGACTAAGTCACAATCCCCAATAGTGCACGACCCCATGCTCGTCATCTAGCATGTGCGTCACCTCAATATAGCACAACGATCTGAAATCCAGGGTTACATACCCTTAGGAAAATATTTATAATCATTACTCACCTGTATCCGGTCCAAACTCTAGCTCGCGATGCCTTTGCCTCTCGAATTGGCCTCCGGATGCTCCAAATATAACCAAAATCAGTGCACAACCATCAAAATATGTCAAAGGAACAGAGCCCACTCAAAAGTAATCAAATTACATCAAAATTCCCGAAATTGACCAAACCCGACCTCCGAACCCACATCTTGAAATCCGATAAAAATTACATCAATAGACTCCTTATCACTCCCCGAGTTCATACATATCAAAAGCACCAAAATCCAACCACATATGACCCCTCAAATCTCTAATTTTAGGTCTCCAATTACAAGCCCTAGTTCTTCAATATTTAGGCTTAAATTCTACAAATTTCATGATTAATTAGGTAGAAAACACATTAGAATTGAGTATTAAGTCCATAAATCTTACCTCCAAGTGTTCCCCCTTGATTCCCTCTTCAATAATCTTCAAAAAGCTCTAAAATCACCCAAAAATGGAGGAACTTAGAACCAAAATCGCGGAATTGGTCTTTTAAAACATTCTACCCAGCACTTAAAAATCCTTCATCGCGAACGCAATCAACGCCTCGCGTTCGCGAAGCAGAAATTTGAGTTGACCACTTTTCCTTCATCGCGGACGCGACGCCCTTCATGCGAACGCGAAGACTTAGCCTCACAAACCATTGTGAACGTGTCTGCCCTCTCGCAAACGCGAAGCTCACTGACCCCACCCCTTCGCAAACGCGAAGGCCAAACCTCCTGCCTCTCATCCTGACCCTTCGCGAGTGCAAGGGCCCACTCGCGAATGTGAAGACCAAAAGTCTGCAACACTCACAGCAGAATTTCTTCAATCTTTTTCAACCTGAAATGATCCGTTCAACCACCCGAAACTCATCCGAGGCCCTCGGGACCTCAACCAAACATGCCAACATATCTCATAACATCATTCAAACTTGTTCCAACCTTAGGCACGCTCAAAAAAACATCAAAACACCAAATTTGCATCAGATTCAAGCCTATGAATTTTAAAAACTTCTAAATTCCGCTTTCGATCAAAAAGTCTATCAAACCATATCCGAATGACCTGAAATTTTGCATACACATCCCAAATGACACAACAGACCTACTGCAACTCCCAAAATTCCATTCCGACCCCTAAATCAAAATCTCACCTATCAATCGGAAAATGCCAAAATTCTAATTTTGCCAATTCAAGCCTATATCTACTCTTGACCTCCAAAACACATTTCGATCATGCTCCTAAATCCCAAATCACTTCCCAAAGCTATATGAACCATCAGTACTTTCATCCGAGCCATTTTTCACATAAGTCAACATCCGGTTAACTTTTCCACTTTAAGCTCACTCAAAAGAGACTAAGTGTCTCAAACTTTACCAAAACCTCTCCGAAACCGAGCCAACCAACCCGATAACACATAATACCGCAGAACAAGGCAATAAGAAGCAGAAATAGGGGAAACAGAGTGGTAACTCATGAAACGACTGACGGGCTCGTTACATCCTCCCCCTCTTAAACAAACGTTCGTCCTCGAACGGGTCAAGAAACATACTTGAATCCTCAAACAGGTGAGGATATCTGCTCCACATATCTCACTCGGTCTCCCAGATAGCCTCCTCCACGTGCCGACCTCTCCACTACACTTTCACTGAAGTTATATCCTTTGACCTCAACTTTCGAACCTGACGCTCCAAAATAGCCACTAGCTCCACATCATTAGTCAAATCATCATCTAACTGAACTGTGCTGAAGTCCAAAACATGAGACGGATCACCAATATACTTTCGGAGCATGAAAACATGAAATACCGGATGCACACTCGACAAGCTGTTTGGTAAAACAAGCTCACAAGCCACCTTTCCAATCCTCCGAAGCACCTCAAAAGGCCCAATGAACCGAGGACTCAATTTACCTTTCTTCCCAAATCTCATAACACCCTTCATGGGTGAAACCTTTAACAAAACTTTCTCACCAACCATATAGGACACATCCCCAACCTTCCTATCCGCATAACTCTTTTGTCTTGATTGCGCTGTACGAAGCCTCTCCTGAATCACCTTCACCTTGTCTAAAGCATCCTGCACCAAGTCTGTACCCAATAGCCTAGCTTCACCCGGCTCAAACCAACCAACTGGAGATCTATACTGCCTCCCATACAAAGCCTCATATGGAGCCATCTGAATACTCAACTGGTAACTGTTGTTATAAGAAAACTCCCACTACTAAAAAAACCAGGGTTTAGCAACGGACAAAATCTGTAGCTAAATAGAAAAATCCGTCGCTAATCTCATTTAGCGACGGATTAGCGACGGATTATCAAAAGATTCTTTTAGCAACGAGCATTTTAGCGACAGATTAGCGACGACGTTCGTAGCTAAATCCAGTTTTTTTGTAGTGTCCGCGAATGGCAAAAACTGATCCCATGACCCTCCAAAATCAATGACACAAGTGTGAAACATGTCCTCCAGTATCTGAATAGTGCGCTCGTACTGCCCGCCCGTCTGAGGGTGAAAAGCTGTGCTCAACTCAACCTGAGTATCCAACTCTCGCTGCATAGACCTCCAAAATTGCAAAGTAAACTGAGTTCCCCTATCTGATATAAGTACATAAATCTTACCTCCAAGTGTTCCCCCTTGATTCCCTCTCCAATCCTCTTCAAAAAGCTCTAAAATCGCCTAAAAATGGAGGAACTTAGACCCATAATCGCGGAATTGGTCTTTTAAAACATTCTGCCCAGCATTTAAAAATCCTTCATCATGAATGCGGTCAACGTCTCGCATTCGTGAAGCACAAATTTGAGTTGACCACTTTTCCTTCATCGCGGAAGCGACGCCCTTCACACGAATGCGAAAACTTAGCCTCACAAACCATCGCGAACGCATCTGCCCTTTCGCGAATGCGAAGCTCACTGACCCCACCCCTTCACGAACGAGGGACTCCCATCGCGAACGCGAAGGCCAAACCTCCTACCTCTCATCCTGACCCTTCGCGAACGCGAGGGCCCACTCGCGAACGTGAAGGCCAAAAGTCCGTAACATTCACAACAGATTTTCTGCAATCTTTTCAACTTGAAATGATTCGTTCAACCACCCAAAACTCACCCGAGGCCCTCGGGACCTCAACCAAATATGCCAACATATTCCATAACATCATTTAAACTTGTTCCAACCTTCGAAACGCTCAAAACAACATCAAAACACCAAATTTACATCGGATTCAAGCCTAAGAATTTCAAAAACTTCCAAATTCCGCTTTCGATCAAAAAGTCTATCAAACCATGTCCGAATGACCTGAAATTTTGCACACATATCCAAAATGACAAAACGGACCTACTGAAACTCCCGGAATTCTATTCCGACCCCTAAATCAAAATCTCATCTATCAACCGGAAAAATACCAAAATTCTAAATTCGCCAATTCAAGCTTGAATCTACTCCGGGCCTCCAAAACACATTCCGATCACGCTCCTAAGTCCCAAATCACTTTCCGAAGCTATCCAAACCATCAAAACTTACATCCGAGCCCTTTTTCACATAAGTCAACATCCAGTTAACCTTTCCAACTTAAACTCACTCAAAAGAGACTAAGTGTCTCAAACCTTACCAAAACCTCTCCGAACCCGAGCCAACCAACCCGATAACACATAATACCGCTGAACAAGGCAATAAGAAGCAGAAATGGGGGAAACGAAGCGGTAACTCATGAAATGACCGGCCGAGTCGTTACAGAGAAGCAAGAAAAAGCGATTTTCAGTTTTTCTTTTTAGTTTTTACCATTTTTTCTTACTTTTTTTTCACTTTTACTTTTCCTTTTTTTTTGTCTTTTTCTTTTACTTCTTTTTTCGTTTCTTCTCTAATTCCAGCGGATATTCATTCACCGGTAACTTTGTCTAACCATTCTTCTTCCATTTATTCCATTTTTCTTTTTCTTCTTTCTATCCTATTCACACATAAATTAAACTCGTAAAAAGATCTATTCATAAGAAAAACAAAATACACTCAGATTTGGAAGGAAAATTCATCATCGAAAAACCTTCCCACGCCAGAAAAATGGAGGTATTGAAATTTTAGCTGGAAAAAGTGTTCTTCTAACCTAGCAGACATACTCATACTTCACACACATACCTAAAGCAAATAAAAGGAATATATTAACAATATATTACTTTAAAGTGAAAATTATGATTCAATTATTATCAAAGCATTGTTTTGACAGGAATTATTTTGTGCGAATCTACTACTGTCTAGGTTGGAGGAAGTTATCAGAACACTATTATTTCCCCTTACTAACAAAAATGAGTATGAAAATAGAAAACAAAAGAAAAAGAAAAGAAATGAAAGGAATAGTATAAACAAAAGAAAATAAATATAAAGCACTTGCAGAAAAAATTATCAGAGAAAGAAACGAAAAATAGTTGGTGACGGAGGGAAGAGAAATTGTCGAACGAACGACTCCAAGAATAAAATGAAGAAGAAGGGAAGGTGGAAAAGAAAGAAAATGAAAAAGAATAAAAGACAAGAATAAAAAAATTAAAAAAATTGAAATTTACACTTGGCAGGCACGTCTCTTTCATGACTTTAATACAAACCTGGTTATGATCTTTTAAGGAGAAATTTATTCCATTTAAAATAGTTCAGGGGATAATAGGACCCCCGAAAAGAAAAAGTGTATAGTTGAAACTTCGGTCATAAGTTAGGGGTTATGCATTTTTTGTAAAAAAATATAATAATAATAATAATAATAATAATAATAATAATAATAATAATAATAATAATAATAATAATAATAATAATAGACTATGTTGCGACTGTAAGCTAAAATATTTGGCTGTATAAATGCAATACAGAGTGCAAGGATTGTACATATGTAAAAATCTCTCCATATGAAAAGTGTAGCAAAAGATAGAGTCAGTTCATCATTCATCTAGGGGGTGAGTGTAGTACCGAGAATCATAGATATAGGTAAAATATTAGAGTAGAGATTGAATTACCAGAAAAGAGATTGGATTACCTTCGTAGAGATTAGATTACCTCAGTAGAGATTGAATGACCTTAGCAGCGGTTGAATTATTTGCACAAAAGTCTTCCTACAAGGGGGTGCTGCAGGCTCACAAAAGGCATCTCTCACCGCAACTAGGCCATCAACAGCGAACTCGGAAAACTTTTGCACTCCTAATGCAATAACTTCTAAAGCAATCTTGCTCAACCACTAGAGTAATGTTCCTTAACTACTAGAGCAATCTTCTTCAACTACAAACCTGGCTCTAATACCACATGGATAGTGCAACTGTTAATGTCTCCTACTCTTTCAAAAACCCTTCCAAAGAAATATGATTACTTGTATAAAGTAGAAGTCTTAGACGAAAATTTTTAAAAATTTATCTATCTATTTGGCACTCAAAAATCCTTATTTCGCTTTTGCAAAAAAGAAATTGTCTCCGTGGTCTCAAATTCGCTCATTGGTCCAACAAAGGCTCAAATATTTTAGAGAATATGTTGTTGATTCTAAACTTTTGCACTCCTAATGCAGCAACTACTAAAACTATCTTTCTCAACTACAAAAGCAATTTTTCTCAGCTACTAGAGTAATTTTCCTCAACTACTAGAGCAATTTTCTTCAACTACTAAAGTATTTTGAGACTCTACACTCAAATATAAACCAATCATATCCCTATATTTTGAGGAAGAAACTATAAGAGACTTAGCTAGAAGAAGACATTTTATTACACAAGAGTTTTTACAAAAGAACTAGGTTAGAAATTAGATGATCTCCAACTATTACAAATGCTCCTATTTATAGCAGATGGAAAGTTAGTACATGTACTACCCTTATTCAATTATATAGTACAAGTGGCATAAAATAAGTACCACAAACATAAAAGTCTCATAATGTAAGACACTTATTTGGCTAATAGACAAAGAATAAAAGCATGATCATGAACTTAAAAATAAATTGCATGGCCTTAGGTTTTGGTATTGGTTTGGACAAGACATGGATGATGAAAAAGGGACCCATGAATGGTATTTGCATAGCATTGGATTTTAGATAAATTTATGGCTTAACATTGAAGCAACAATCAATTGGCAGTCCGAAAATTTTATTTCCCAAAATAAAATCTTGAACAACATTGATAGCACTGTTAAAAATATTGCACACACTCAGAATAAAACGCTTAACAGGGTAGAAAATATTTAGAAAAAGGTAAAACAGGTTGTAGAGAAGTCTTCTCAGCATGCAAGACTCATCAAAGCCTTGGATGCATGGACTTTGATTTCTGCTTGCGGGATCACCGTGATGTTGTGGATCTCCAAGGAAGAAGTTCAAAAGATTCAGGTTGTCAAAATTCTCAGGCGAGAAGTCCAGGTTCATAAGAAAAATAAAATACTTCAAAAGGAGAAGGTCGGGCAATGTAAGGAGAAATAGTGCCTATTTTATTTGTAATAAAATAGGAAATTTTTCGAGGAGCTGCTCGCAGTCCAAGAAGTCTATTAGACTTTTATCTGAAATTGTAGATTACACAAGCATTCATTTCAGTGAGGATGACTACTTTGAATCAGTTTTTTCACTTGAAGATGAACCAACAGAAAAGACTCCTTTTTTCCTTGGATGTTTGTGAGGAATATGGTGATGATCATTACCAAATTTCAGAACCAAAGCCAAAGGTGAAAGAAGAGATCTACAGTATGGCGATGATCCCATAAGTAGAAATCAAAGTCGATGCATCCAAGTGGGACAAACCAACACATGTCATAGCTTTCTTTGACACGAGAGCAACCTTCTCACTCATTAATCCTGCGGTCTTCCCAAATGAGTATTGATTTATTTCAAGAATTTCAGTACATCCTCAAATTGAATTCTGACTACAACTGTCATTACCAAGCACCTTATCACCATTGAATTCTTCCCAGGACTGAAGTACATGACCAAATTGATTGGGTCAGATGTCCCATGTAAGGATTTGATTATTGATTTTGACATATACAGTATTTTGCAAGACAAACTCCAGATCAATGCCAATGAGATAACATTCAAAAAGCAATTCAAGCCATATTATGCAGTCCCAGAATTGTTCCAGCGAGCAGAAGAAGATCAAGTAAGAAAAATTGAAACACAAATCACACAACACTCCTATGCAATATCTCACACTGAATTCTTAACCAAATGTAATAATCCCTTATGGAAAAATGAAGAGGTCTTCATGAAGATGCCTTTCAAGAAAAAATGAGAATATCAATCCTACATAGGCAAGTCACTTAGGTATGAATCTCAACCATTTTCAGCTTGCAAAAAATGAGTGTCACGGGCTAGTGGATTTTGGTCTCTTTGAGCTATAAAATTTACAATGGGCATGCGAAGCATTTTTTGTCAACAAAATAGCAGAGCAAATGATAAGTTGGTATTTTACCAACTTATATCTTCTTGATACTTAGGCTTTTCTATGATTTTATTGAGAAACTACGATATTTATTGAGGTTTATTAGCATATTTTAGGTATCAAGTAATTTGGAGGAGATATGGAAGAAACCAAGTCAAAATGTGCAAAATTGAAGAAAAATGATTGTTGCCAGATAATGCTCTTCGCGATCACAAACATTGACATGCGATCGCAGAAGGATAGAAAATAATACATCGCGAACATAGGGGGAAGTCTACGACTGCAAAGAGAAAGTTGGTCAACTGCCCTCCAGTTCTCTACGCGAACGCCTGGATCTGGTCCGCGATCGTAGTGATTTATAGCATTACTCTTCGCGATTGCGATTCACGTTGTTCTTGATAGAAATGGAATTTCACGTTTTTTATCCTCAAACCATTTAATACACTACTTAGCTCATTTGTAAAATATATTTGGCTTAATTTTTAGTCACAAGACTAGAAAGAACAAGTTTTGGAGCTAGGGTTCTTGCACACACACTTTGGTCTTGAAGATTTGAAGTTTTTGGTTGAGAATTTCTTACTCATTTATGCTCATTTCTTCATTTTCTTACTTTGTATTGTATATCTAAGTATGTAGTATTTATTCCAATACTTGAATCTTGTTTATGGAAATATTCATGTTTAAAGTGTGGATTAAATATCTTGTTGTGCTTATGTATTGAATGATTTTTATATTTTATGAAGTGAGTTATTGTTCTTTAATTATTCTTGTTCTTTAATGTTTCCAAAGGGATTAGCTAACCCTAGGTCGAATTAATTTTGGGAAAGATTAATTAACAAGAACTTAAGGCTTTAACCCTCATTTTATAAATTCTACCTAAGGATAGGATTGAACTACTTGTATCCATAGTCGGGTGTGCTTAATCTCTTAATTATTTTATGTGATGACCCAAAAGGTCATTACTTGTTTTGAAAGAGAATTTTGCATTCCGAGGCCTTAAAAATTCTTTCTGCATCACCTCGATTTGCGTGTGCAGTCCAGGCGCATAGCCGAAAAGTCAATATGTAAAAAATTGTGAAAAATGATGAATTTTGACTTTAAAATAAATTTAAGTTAATTTCGGTCAATTTTGGGTAAACAGATCCGGACCCATGATTTGACAGTCTCGGAAGGTCCGTAGGAAAATATAGGACTTGGGCGTATGCCCGGAATCGAATTCTGAGGTCCCAAGCCCGAGAAATGAATTTTTGAAAGAAATTGTTTTGCTGAATTAATTTTGAAGTAAGAAGAGAATTTATGTACGAAACCATTGGTACCGGGCCCGTATATTGGTTTCGGAGCTCGGTACAGGTCTTATATATGATTTGAGACGAACCTGTGAAATTTGGTAAGAAACGGACTTGAAATGATATGAATCGGACCTTATTTGAGAAAATTGGAAAATTTGATGTTAAGAAAATTTCATGATTTTGATGCTAAATTCATAGTTGTTGATGTTATTTGAGAGATTTGAATGCACGAGCAAGTCCGTATGATGTTTTTAGGTTGGTGTGCATATTTGGTTTGGAGCCCCGAGGGCTCAGGTGAGGTTTGAATAGGCCACGGAGTAGAATTGGACTTGGGAAAATGCAGGTTTCAGCTGTTCTATTGCAGGCCTGCAGGCTTTGCATTTGCGAGGGCTGAGTCGCAAATGCGAACTAGCCCAGGTCAGCCTTCCCTCGCAAATGCGAGTTTTCCATCGCAAATGTGATGTTCCCCATTTTGGCTAGTCGTAGCAAATGCGACAGAATGTTCGCAAAAGCGACTCGCAAATGCGATAACAGCAGAGTCTGGGTTCGGAATTGCGAACCCTTGTCGCAGTTGCGATACCTGCAACCTGTAAATTTACACTTAGATGAATTTTCAACCATTTTTCACATCTTCTCAAAACATAAACTCTCTTGGGCGATTTTTCAAAGAAAACTTCTTCTCCAAATCAATTGTAAGTCGTTTCTAACTAGTTTTCTTCAATCTTTAACATCTTTTCACATGATTTCAACTCAAAATCAATGATTTTCATGGGGGAAATTGGGTGTTTTGAGTAGAACCTAGGTTTTTTTAAAATTGGGGATTTGGACCTCAATTTGAGGTCCGATTTCAAAATAAATTATATATTTGGGTTCGTGGGGGAATGGGTGGTCGAGTTTTGGTTCGAACCTCGGGTTTTGACCATGTGGGCTCGGGGGCGTTTTGACTTTTTGGGTAAAACTTTGGAAAATTTATTTTCATGTATTAGAATTGATTCATTTAGCATTTACTGACGTAATTAAGTAACTTGTGGCTAGAAACGAGCGAATTGGTGGTGGAATCAATAGGTAAAGCGATAATTGAGACTTGAATTGTGTTCGTGGCATTGAGATAAGTGTTTGGTCTAACCTTATCTTGAGGGATTAGGACTCGTGTCTTATTTGCTACGTGTTAACTGTGTAGTACGGTGTATAGGAATGGTGACGAGTATCTATACGTCGATGTCAAGCATGACCGTGAGTTTTGTATTGTAATTGTTATGACTCCGTTGTGATTTATTGTGCTTCATATGAGGATTATCATTATTGTTCCCTTGCCGGGATGTTATTGTCATATTTTGTTCCCTAGCCGGGATGTGTGTTGTGATATTATTGTTCCCTTACCGGGATGTTGTTGTAATATTATTGTTCCCTTGCCGGGATGTTGTTATATTGATATTGTTCCCTTGCCGGGATTTTTTTATGATTGGTGCTGATATATGAAATGGGAGGGGATTGTACGCCTACAACAGTAATATGTGAAATTGGAGCGGGTTGCACGCCTGCAGCGGTGATATGTGAAATGGGAGTGGGTTACACGCCTGCAACGGTGATATGTGAAATGGGATTGGGTTGCACGCCTGCAACGATAATATGTGAAATGGGAGCGTGTTGCACGCCTGCAACGGTGATATGTGAAATGGGAGCGGGTTGCACGCCTGCAACAGTAATATATGAAATGGGAGCGGGATGCACGCCTGCAACGGGATTACATGTGTACCAGTTCTTCTTATTTTCTTATTTTTGCTGGTACTTGATTTATGGCATTCCTCATATTTCCCTACTGATGTACTGTTGTTACCTGCTTCTCCCCGCAGCATGTTTCCCCCGCCCAACTTTAATTGTAATTATCTGTTCCTATTTCAGCTGTATATGATTTAACTGCACAGGTTTATTTGGTAGTCTGGTCCTAGCCTCATCACTACTTCGCCGAGGTTAGGCTAGGCACTTACCAGTACATAGGGTCGGTTGTGCTGATACTACACTCTGCACTATGCATATACTGATACCGGAGTGTTTGGACTGTAGTGAGGGTGATGTGTTTAGTCCACATACTGATACCCTGTAGACGTCCGCGGGCTTTGGCGTCTCCTCCTATATTTTCTCTTTCTGTTTTACTTATTCAGAGACAGACTTATGTATTTCATTCAGACCTTGTTCGTAGTATTCTTAGACAGTCCGTGACTTGTGACACCAAATTCTGGGTAGTTTTGTACTTCAAATTATGTAGTAGTGTTTGGTTGGAATATTAAGTTTCGACTTCTGCATTTTCGATTGTTTAATATTGTACCGTTGTTTAATCACTTAGTATCTTACATTGTTTAATAAGCTTAATAAAAAGGGAGATGAATTTGCAATATTCGGCTTGCCTAGCTTCCACGAGTAGGCGCCATCACGATTCTCGAGGGCAGGAAAATCTGGGTCGTGACAAGTTGGTATTAGAGCTCTAGGTTACATAGGTCTCACAAATCACGGACAAGCTTAGTAGAGTCTGATGGATCAGTACAGAGACGTCTGTATTTATCCCCTAGAGGCTACGGAGTTAGGGGAAAAAACTTCACATTTATTCATCCCTTTCGTGCGGTTTGGTTTCTCAATGCTAATTGAATTTCTACTCTGTTCTTTCGTAGATGGCGAGAACACGCGCTTCCTTATCCACTGACCAGCAGCTCGAGCCCCCAGCAACAGCTCCTACGAGGGGCAGAGGGCGAGCCGAGGCCATGCTAGAGGCCGAGGTAGGGGCAGAGCTCAGCCTAGAGCAGCAACACTAGCGGCAGAGCCTCATGTTGACTTTGATGATGAGGTTCCGGCCCATGCAGTTCCGATGGGCCCAGCTCAGGTCCCAGAGGGGTTTATTGCTACTTCAGTACTCCAGGATGCTCTAGTCCATCTAGTGGGCCTTATGGAGAGTGTTACCCGGGCATGCTTTCTTCCTGTAGCACCAACCGTCTCTTAGGCTGGAGGAGGAGCCTAGACTCCTGCTACTCGCACCTCGGAGCAGATGGCTCCCCAGTTTCAGACTCCGGCAGCTCAGCCAATTGGATTAGTTTAGCCGGGTGTGGTAGCTCAGACCGGTAATGGAGCATCTATGTTTGCCGACACTTTGTGGATATTGGACAGGTTCACCAAGTTCTTCACTACTACTTTCAGCGATGCATCTTTTGAGGATCCCCAGGATTATCTAAATAGTTGTCATGAGGCTCTCAAGAATATGGGGATAGTGGAGACCAATGTGGTCGACTTTGCTACTTTCCACTTGTCTGGATCCACTAAGACTTGGTGGACAGATTATTATTTGGCTAGGCCAACCAGATCACCAGCTTTGATTTGGGAGCACTTTAATCAGCTATTTCTGGAAAAGTTTCTCCCTATCACTCAGCAAGAGATTTTCCGGAGGCAGTTTGAGCGTCTCCAGCAGGGTTCTGTGACTGTTACTCAGTATGAGACCAGATTCATCAACTTGGATCGTCATGATCTTATCATACTTCCTACCGAGAGAGACAGGGTAAGGAGGTTCATTGAGGGACTTATTCAGCCGATTCGACTTCAGATGGCTAAGGAGATATGGAGTGAGATTTCTTTCCAGGAGGTGGCCAATGTGGCCAGGAGAGTTGAGATGGTTCTGTCGCAGGGAGGTGGTCAGGGGTCTGACAAGAGGCCTCATCATTCAGGCAGATTCAGTGGTGCCTCGTTTGGAGGCAAGGATTCGTAAGGTAGAGGCCATCCTCCTAGGCCTTTTCAGTCAGCACTTCAGGTTTCTCACGGTGCTTCAGGTGGTCGTGGTTCTCATATGTAGTATTCTGATCAGCAGTCCTACAGTGCACCACCAACTCCTATCAGTGCACCGCCACTTCAGAGTTTTTAGGGTCATCAGCCCCAGCCGCTGAGGGCTTATTTTACTTATGGCGACACGAGGCACATTTCTAGATATTGCCCTCAAGCACCAAGCAATTCTCAGCAGCAGGGTTCCCGTGTTATGGTACATGCAGCAGGTGTTCCACCGCATGCTCTGCCAGCTAGGGGTGGGGGTAGAGGTGCTAGAGGTGGAGGTAGAGGTATTAGAGGTGGAGGTCAGGCAGCTAGAGGTGGAGGCCAGCCAGCAGCAGGCCGTCCTAGAGATGTAGTTCAGGGTTGTGGGGCCCAGCCCCGATGTTATGCTCTTCCAGTTAGGCCTGAGGCTAAGGCTTCTGATGCAGTCATCACAAGTACTGTTCTGGTTTGTAGTAGAGATGCTTCAGTCCTATTTGATCCAGGGTCTACATACTCCTATGTGTCATCTTATTTTGCGCTGTATCTGGTCATGTCTAGTGATCCCTTGAGTGCCCTTGTATATGTGTCTACACTGGTGGGTGATTCTATTATGGTAGATCGAGTCCATCGTTCGTGTATAGTTGTGATTGGGGGTCTCGAGACTTGTGTAGATTTGTTACTTTTGGACATGGTTGATTTTGATGTCATATTGGGGATGGACTGGTTATCACCTTACCACGCTATCTTGGACTGTCATGCCAAGACTATGACCTTAGCCTTGTCGGGTTTACCTCGCTTAGAGTGGAGAGGGACTCCTGGTCATTCTACCCCGTAATGTTATCTCTTATGTGAAGGCTCGGTGTATGGTCGAGAAAGGGTGTTTGGCCTATTTGGCATATGTTCGTGATTCTAGTGCCAAGGTTCCTTCTATTGATTCTTTGCCTGTTGTTCATGAGTTCCCTGAGGCATTTCCTTCAGACCTGCCGGGTATGGAACCCGACAAGGATATTGACTTCTACATTGATTTGGCTTCGGGCACTCAGCCCATTTCTATCCCGCCTGAGTTGAAAGAGTTGAAGGAGCAGTTGCAAGACTTGCTTGAAAAAGGTTTCATTAGATCTGGTATTTCGCCTTGGGGTGCGCCGGTGCTGTTTATTAAGAAGAAGGACGGATTGATGAGAATGTTTATAAATTATCGGCAGTTGAACAGGGTTACAATCAAGAATAAGTACCCATTGCCAAGGATTGATATTGTTTGATTAGCTTTAGGGTGCTAAGGTATTTTTGAAGATTGACTTGAGATCTGGCTACCATCAGTTGAGGATTAGGGCATCTGATGTCCCTAAGATAGCTTTTCACACTCGGTACGGGCATTACGAGTTCTTGGTAATGTCGTTTGGGTTGACAAATGCCCCATCAGCTTTTATGGATTTGATGAACCGAGTGTTCAGGCCTTACTTGGATTCGTTCGTAATAGTCTTCATTGATGATATTTTTATCTATTCCCGCAGCTGGGAGGATCACGAGCAGTATCTTAGAGTGGTTCTTCAGACTTTGAGGGATAGTCAGTTGTATGCCAAGTTTTCGAAGTGTGAGTTCTGGTTGAGTTCAGTTGCATTCTTGGGTCATGTTGTATCAGCGAAGGGTATTTAGGTTGATCCAAAGAAAATTGAGGCAATTAAGAACTGGCCTAGACCAACATCAGCTACAGAGATCCGGAGTTTCTTGGGATTGGCAGGATATTATCATCGGTTTGTGGAGGGGTTTTCGTCTATTGCAACCCCGATGACCAGGTTGACCCAGAAGGGTACCCAGTTCAGATGGTCAGACGAGTGTGAGGCGAGCTTTCAAAAGCTAAGATAGCTTTGACTACGGCACCAGTGTTGGTTTTGCCCACAGGTTCAGGGCATAATACAGTTTATTGTAATGCATCTTGTATTGGACTTGGTGCGGTGTTGATGTAGGATGGCAAGGTCATTTCCTATGCTTCGCGGCAGTTGAAAATTCATGAGAAGAACTATCCGGTTCATGATTTGGAGTTAACAGCCATTGTTCACGCGTTGAAGATTTGGAGGCATTATCTGTATGGTGTGGCATGTGAGGTGTTCACGGATCACAAGAGTCTGCATTATTTGTTCAAGCAGAAGGAGCTAAATTTGAGGCAGAGAAGGTGGTTGGAGCTATTAAAGGACTATGATATCACCATCTTATATCATCCGGGAAAGGCCAATGTGGTGGCCGATGCTTTGAGTAGGAAGTCAGCCAGCATGGGCAGCCTTGCTTATATTCCAGTCGGTGAGAGACCGCTTGCTTTGGATGTTCAGGCTTTGGCCAATCAGTTCGTAAGGTTGGATGTTTCTGAGCCTAGCCGTGTGTTAGCTTGCACAGCCGCTCGTTCTTCATTATTGGAGCGTATCTGTGATCGACAGTATGATGATCCCCATTTGTGTGTCCTTAGAGACATGGTACAACACGGAGGTGCCAAGCAGGTTACCTTAGGAGACGATGGAGTTCTGAGATTGCAGGGTCGAATTTGTGTGCCTAATGTGGATGAACTCTGAGAGTTGATTTTAGAGGAGGCCCATAGTTCCCAGTACTCTATTCATCCGGGCGCCGCTAAGATGTATTAGGATTTGCGACAGCATTATTGGTGGAGCAGAATGAAGAAGGACATTGTTGCTCATGTGGCTCGGTGTTTAAACTGTTAGCAGGTTAAGTACGAGCATCAGAGGCTCGATGGTTTGTTCCAAAAGATTGAGATTCCTGAGTGGAAGTGGGAGCGTATCACTATGGACTTTGTTGTTGGACTCCTATGGACTCAGAGAAAGTTCGATGCAGTGTGGGTTATTGTTGATAGGCTGACCAAGTCAGCACATTTCATTCCGGTGGTAGTCTCCTATTCTTCCGAGAGGTTACCTGAGATCTATATCCGGGAGATTGTTCGTCTTCATGGTATGCCTGTGTCTATCATTTCGGATCGAGGTACGTAGTTTACCTCACATTTCTGGAGAGCAGTTCAGCGAGAGTTGGGCACATGGGTTGAGTTGAGCACAACGTTTCATCCTCAGACGAACGGGCAGTCCTGGCGGACTATTCAGATTTTGGAGGATATGCTCCGAGCTTGTGTCATTGACTTTGGAGGCTCATGGGACTAGTTTTTGCCTTTAGCAGATTTTGCCTACAACAACAACTTCTAGTCGAGTATTTAGATGGCTCCTTATGAGGCTTTGTATGGTAGGCGGTGTCGATAGACGGTTGGATGGTTCGAGCCGGGGGAGGCTCGGTTGTTGGATACGGATCTGGTGCAGGATGCCTTGGACATGGTCAGGATTATTCAGGATAGGCTTCGCACAGCTCAGTCCAGGCAAAAGAGTTATGCCAACCGCAAGGTTCGTGATTTGGCTTTTATGGTCGGTGAACGGGTATTGCTTCGAGGGTCGCCTATGAAGGGCGTGATGAAATTTGGGAAGAAGGGCAAGCTTACCCCTAGGTTCATTGGCCCGTTTGAGATTCTTGATCGAATGGGAGAGGTGGCTTACAGACTTGCATTGCCACCGAGCTTATCAGCCGTGCATCCAGTGTTTCATGTATCCATGCTTCGGAAGTATCACGGCAATTCATCCCACGTGTTAGATTTCAGCAGTATCCAGTTGGACAAGGACTTGTTCTACGAGGAGGAGCTGGTAGCTATTCTAGACCGGCAGGTTCGTCAGTTGAGATCAATGAGTTTTCCTTCTGTTCGTGTTCAGTGGAGAGATCAGCCTGCTGAGGCATCGTCCTGGGAGTCTGAATCCGATATGCGGAGCTGTTATCCCCATCTTTTCCCCGACTTAGGTACTTCCTTCTTTTGTCCGTTCGAGGATGAACAGTTATTTTAGAGGTGGAGAATGTGATGACCTTGAAAGAAAATTCTACATTCTAAGGAATTAAAAACCTCTTTATGCATCACCTCGATTTGTGTGCACAGTCTGAGCGCGTAGCCGAAAAGCCAATATGTGAAAATCTGTGAAAAATGATGAATTTTGACTTTAAAATGAATTTAAGTTGGCTTTGGTCAATATTTTGGGTAAACGGATTCGGACCCATGATTTGATGGTCCCGGAGGGTCCGTAGGAAAATATAGGACTTGGGCGTATGCCCGAAATCGAATTCCAAGGTCCCAAGCCCGAGAAATGAATTTTTGAAAGAAATTGTTTTGCTGGATTAATTATGAAGTAAAGAAGAGAATTTTTGTATGAAACCATTGGTATCGGGGGGGCCCGTATTTTGGTTTCGGAGCCTGGTACAGGTCTTATATATGATTTGAGCTGAATCTGTGAAATTTGGTAAGAAACGGACTTGAAATGATATGAATCGGACCTTATTTGAGAAAATTGAAAAATTTGATGTTCTTAAGAAAATTTCATTATTTTGATGCTAAATTCATATTTGTTGATGTTATTTGAGAAATGTGAATACACGAGCAAGTCCGTATGATGTTTTTAGGTTGGTGTGCATGTTTGGTTTGGAGCCCAGAGGGCTCGAGTGAGTTCTGGACAGGCCACGGAATAGAAATGGACTTGGGAAAAATGCAGGTTTTAGCTGTTCTATTGCATGCCTGTAGGCTTCGCATTGCGAGTTCGCAAATGCGAGGGCAGAGTCACAAATACGAACTAGCCCAGGCCAGCCTTCCCTTGCAAATGCCAGTTTTCGTCGCAAATGCGATGTTCCCCATTTTGGCTAGTCGTCGCAAATGCGACAGAATGTTCGCAAAAGCAACTTCGCAAATGCGATAACAACAGAATCTGGGTTTGCAGTTGCGAACCTGTAAATTTACACTTAGACGCATTTTCAGCCATTTTTCACATCTTCTCAAAACATAAACTCTCTTGGGCGATTTTTCAAAGAAAACTTCTTCTCCAAATCAATTGTAAGTCGTTTCTAACTAGTTTTCTTCAATCTTTAACATCTTTTCATATGATTTCAACTCAAAATCAATGATTTTCATAGGGGAAATTGGGTGTTTTGGGTAGAACCTAGGTTTTTTAAAAATTGGGGATTTGGACCTCAATTTGAGGTCCGATTTCAAAATAAATTATATATTTGGGTTCGTGGGGGAATAGGTGATCGGGTTTTGGTTCGAACCTCGGGTTTTGATCATGTGGGCCCGGGGGGCGATTTTGACTTTTTGGGTAAAACTTAGGAAAACTTATTTTTATGCATTAGAATTGATTCATTTAGCATTTATTGACGTAATTAAGTAACTTGTGGCTAGATACGAGCGAATTGGTAGCGGAATCACTAGGTAAAGCGATAATTGAGACTTGAATTGTGTTCGTGGCATTGGGGTAAGTGTTTGGTCTAACCTTAGCTTGAGGGATTAGGCGTCGTGTCTTATTTGCTACGTGTTAACTATGGAGTACGACATATAGGAATGGTGACGAGTATCTATACGTCGGTGTCAAGCATGCCCGTGAGTCTTGTATGGTAACTATTATGACTCCATTGTGGTTTATTGTGCTTCACATGAGGATTATTATTATTGTTCTCTTGTCGGGATGTTATTGTCATATTTTATTCCCTTGCTGGGATGTGTGTTGTGATATTATTTTCCCTTGCCGGGATGTTGTTGTAATATTATTGTTCTCTTACCGGGATGTTGTTATATTGCTATTGTTCTCTTGCCGGGATTCTTTTATGATTGGTGCTGATATATGAAATGGGAGCGGGTTACACGCCTGCAATGGTAATATGTGAAATGGAAGCGGGTTGTATGCTTGCAATGGTGATATGTGAAATGGGAGCGGGTTGCACGCCTGCAACGGTAGTATGTGAAATAGGAACGGGTTGCATGCCTGCAACGGTGATATGTGAAATGGGAGCGGGTTGCACGCCTACAACGGTAATATATGAAATGGGAGCGGGTTGCATACCTGCAACGGTATCATATGAAATGGGATCTGGTTGCATGCCTGCAATGGTATTACATGTGTACCTATTCTTCTTATTTCCTTATCTTTGCTGGTACTTGATTTATGGCATTCCTCATATTTCCTTACTGTTTGTCACGACCCCGGTTCGCCCTCCATGAACCATCATGACGACACCTAGTCTCTACGACTAGGTAATCCTAATTTGCGGATGAAAAACAAAAATTTTGCGGAAGTAAACAATTTAAAATAGAAATAAAGCAGTAACAATGTTTAAATGTGACGCTCGGCATACACCATGCTTAATTCTCAATACCAAAACATAAATCCAAGACCCAAAAACCCACGAATCACAAGCTAATATCAATACTACATGGCTCTAACTCTGGAATGTCTAATAAGAACAGAAAAATACAGAAGGGCTAAAATACTAAAAGCAGGAATAGAAAGGGACTTCTCGGTCTACGGACGCGACAGATGTACCTCGAAGTCTCTAGAGCAGTCGCCTCCTCAAGGATGATAAGACTGAGTAGCGGTACCTGGATCTGCACATGAAAAATATGCGCAGAAGGGGCATGAGTACACCACAGCAGTACTCAGTAAGTGCCAAGCCTAACCTCGGTTGGGTAGTGACGAGGAAGGTTAGGGCCCTACTGAGGTCAAGTAAAATATAAAGATCAACAATATAGAACATAATAGTATAAATAAGTACGACAGTAAAATAACATAGGATGTATAGGACATCAATAACAATACAGAAAATAAGGTAAACATGGAAAGGAATTATGACTCAGTACCAATAATCACAATCGGGGATCTCCCAGGATAGCGTCCTGTAGTCCCATATGTACATATCTAGTGAAGCTCCCGGGATCCCGTCCCGTAGTCCAACTCATAGTGCGCGGGGATCTACCGGAATCCCATTCTGTAGTCCCAAATGTAAGTACCCAGTACTGGGGGAATCTACTGGGTGCATTCCCGTAGTTCCATATAACTATGCAGGGGGATCTACCGGGAATCTAACCCGTAGTCCCAAAGTAAATATGCAGGGGGATCTACGGGGATCTAACCCGTAGTCCCAAAGTAAATAGACAAGGGGGAGCTACCGGAATCTCACATATGTAGTCCCAAATTAAATATGCAGCAGTAGCAGGAAGATATACAGAAATGGCAAAATTTCATATTAAGGCAATAAGTGATTCTAGCCTAGCATGCTGCACCGAATTCAAGTAAGGCAGGTTGAATCAAATAAAACAATTAAGTCACTTAGACATGTTTTCCTAAGCTAACAACAGGCTTAATAGTGCAAGTAAGAAACAGGAAAGGAAACATACTAGTAATTACTTAAAGAAAGCCGGATTTCCAATAATTAGCACAAGTACGCACTCGTCACCTCATGTACAAGGCATTTCAATTACCAAACATACCAATCCTAAGGGGAAGGTCCCCCCCCACAAGGTTAGACAAGCAACTAACCTCGAACCGGTTCAAAATCAACCCAACACCATGTCTTTGCCACGAGTACTCGACTCCAAATGACCCAAATCTATTCAATTCAATTGCATAATGTAAATAACACTTCAAGTAACTGATTCTACAATTAAATTCTAAGCTAATATGCGAAATTATGTAAAATGATCAAAACTCCCCTTGGACCCACATCTCGGAATTGGGTGAAATTTATATTTTTAGAAACTTCGTACTCTCACGAGTCTATACATAACAAGAACACTAAAATCGGAGTCCAAATGACCTTTCAAATCCTTATTCAAAGGTCTCTTAAACTCAAGCCCTAAGTACCCATTTTTCTCAAATTTTTCACTAATAGTTAGGTCCTTAATCACATAAATATGAGTTATGAAGTCAAGGATATTACCTTCAAGTGATTCCCCTTTGTTTTCCTCAAAAATCACTCTCAAAAGCTTCAAAACCGGATGAAAATGGTGAAAGAAAAGCTCAAATTCGCGAAGGCAACTATTTATATGTTCTGCCCAGCGATTTCCGCATTTGCGACCCTGGGACTGTATCTGCGGTCCCGCTTCTGCGGAAACTACGTCGCATCTGTGACTTTCATTTAGATGACCAGAAACCGCATCTGCGATTACCCTTTTGCAGATGTGCTACCGCTTCTGTGGTATTCCTTTCGCATCTGCGGAACCTGAAGAAAAGACCTAAATCCACTTCTGCGGTCTCCTTAGCCGCTTCTGCAGCGCCGCATCTACAGTCCCCAAACCGCAGATGCGAAAATACCAGAAGCAGCAAAAATACAGCAGCTGCAACATTTCCTCAACTTATCGTTAACCATCCGAAATCACCCCGAGGCCCTCGGGACCTCAACCAAAGGCATCAACATATCCTAAAACTTTATTCAAACTTGTACCAATGTTCAAAACACTTCAAACAACATCAAAACAACCAAAACACATTGGATTCAAGCCTAAGTTTTCTAAAATCTTCCGAATTCCGCTTTTGATAAAAAAACCCAATCAAACCACGTCCGAATGACCTGAAATTTTGCACACAAATCCCAAATGACACAACAAAACTACTATAACTCTCGGAATTCCATTCCGACCCTCGGATAAAAATCTCACTATCGAACCGAAAACTTCAAAATTCGACCTTTCGGCATTTCAAGCCTAAATTAGCTACAAACCTCTAAATCACCATCCAAACACGCCCCTACGCCCGAAATCACCCAACGGAGCTAACAGAACCATCAGATTTCTATTCCGATCCCATATTCATACTGTTCCCACTACGGTCAACTTTCCAACACTTAAGCTCTCATTTAGGGACTAAGTGTCCCAAAACTCTTCGAAACTCAAAACCGAACATCCCGACAAATAAAAATAGCAGAAATAAAATAGGGGATCGGGGTGTAAATTCTTAAGACAACCAGCCGGGTCGTCACACTGTTGTACTGTTGTTATCTGTTACTCCCCGCAACATGTTTTCCCCGCCCAACTTTAGTTGTAATTATCTGTTCCGATTTCCGCCGTATATGATTTAACTGCACAGGTTTATTTGGTAGTCTGGTCCTAGCCTCGTCACTACTTCGCCGAGGTTAGGCTAGGCACTTACCAGCACATGGGGTCGGTTGTGCTGATACTACACGTTGCACTGTTTACAGATATTGATACCGAAATGTTTGGACCGCAGTGAGGGTGCTGTCTTCAGTCCACACAGGCAATCTGAGGTAGTCATGCAGACGTCCGTGGGCCTTGGCATCTCCTCCTATTTTTTCTCTTTTTGTTTTACTTATTTAGAGACAGAGTTATGTATTTCATCCAGACCTTGTTTGTAGTATTCTTAGACAGTCTGTGACTTGTGACACCAAATTCTGGGTAGTTTTGTACTTCAAATTATGGAGCAGTGTTTGGTTGGAATATTAAGTTTCAGCTTCCGCATTTCTGATTGTTTAATCTTGTTCCGTTGTTTAATCACTTAGTATCTTACATTGTTTAATAAGCTTAATAAAAAGGAAGATGAATTTGCAATATTCGGCTTGCCTAGCTTCTACGAGTAGGCACCATCACGTCTCCCGAGGGCGGGAAAATCCGGGTCGTGACATTTTAAGAATAATTCAATTAGGAAGTCTTATTAGTCTTTGGAAGAAGCCAACATAGAATTATTACCCGAGGCTGATTAGCATAAACTTGCTCATATCTATAAAATCGTGAAATATATTGGATCGTTCCGTGAGTGTAATTTCCCATGTATCCATACTTGTAGCCATTGATCATTTTACTTGCTTTCTAGGTTAGTGTTTACCGTGAAAATGGTAACAACAATTAAATTTATAAATGAGATTCTAAAAATACGTAATCTATTCCCGAGCTAATTGTTAGAGCAGTTTATGCTAATAATATGGAGTTTAATGATGAAATGTAAGCTAAAACGAGATAGTAATCGAACTGAAGGGCCTGCTACCCGGGTGTAGGTCTGATCGATGAGGGACCTCGGGGTCGATGACAGGGACGAGTTTGAGGTATCGGGGTTAATCGGGGATGTGATAACAGTTGAGGATATAATTAAACAAGACTCTTTATGACCACTACTAGGTTATATAACAAAGAGCAAGTAAGAGAACGATAGATATTAAGGTGACTTCGAGCTAATACGAAGTGATAAACAAAGAACAAATAAGAAGGCAATAAAGCTAAATGGCTTCGAACCAGTGAGGGCAAGCGAGTTAGAGAGGAGCAAGAGAGATGAGATATTATTGCTCTTGAGTAGAATGGTTGGAGCTCTGCCTTTACAGGGTGTTAGAGACTCCCCTTTTATAGAAAGGGGGAAGTCCCAACTTCGTACAAGATACGTTGCGTGATAAAAGAAATAGGATGGGACAACCGGCTAACTTTGCGATGTATGTGTGGGCTGATGTCGAGCCGCTTGAATAGACCTGATCGACCTCGGGTGTATTCCTCGAGAGATCCCTACGTTCATCGGGGCTTTAGTTGACATTATCCTTTGCAGGATATTGGCCGAACTTGAGGGGCGTGACAGGCTCGAGATCCCGAGCTTCCGAGATCACCCTTCAAGGTATTCAGTCGAGGAGAAATTGGCATCCCAAATTTCACCGTGCACAGATAGTCTCCGCATTTCTTAGAGGGAAGTGATAAGAAATGATTGTGACACCCTACTTCTCGACCTCCCATAACAACATCGCGCTAATGGTGCAGTCCCCTTTATATAGGTGTTGAGGCGCCCCGCCTTTCCGATTCTCCAGGATTACCTAAAATGTTGCGATTCTTCGATCTTCGTTGCTATCAGTTCAACTTCTATGAATGCATTGATTGCGCCTGTTGTTACGCTTTTTGAGGGCGGTAATGGTGGCGTCGGTTACTTTGCTCTTCCTATAAATGGGACTTTTCGTGGATGGCTTTTTATCCAAATTTCCTGTGATACACATCTTTTCTTCCTTTCCCGCTATCTTGAATTTATGTCATCTTGCCATGCTTGGAGCCTATGGCCTCAAGATATTACGCCATGTGCACTGTGACCCAACCCTCGAACCTCTTTTGATTGGGCGAAGTTGTGCTGCTGTGATGTTGTTGTTGTTGTTGTTGTTTTTGTTATTGTTGTTGTCGTTGGCCTAGGGTGATGAGGTGGAGGACCGATTTCCTCCGACCTCGGGGATACTTTGGATTATGCACCACTGCTCAAGAGGGGGCTCGGATTATACACCGTTGCTCACCCTCCTCCCTCGGCTCGGCGTGTTACACCCCTTTTAGATTCTAGGGGGGTGTGTCAGCGGTTCATGTCGGCTGTTGCCTTCCGGACCGAGGTGACGTGTCAAGAAGTGGCTTCAAAATGGCAGTCGTGGCGGAGTTCGTACTAGCCAAATTTTTCACCCAGCCACTTCTCGTGTTCTTCCAGCTTCTCCTTCGTCATTTTGCTCTTCTCCACCACCTTCTTTTTTCGTACACTCCCTTTTGAAGATGCCATTCTAGGAGTATTGGGATGTGGCCCCCGAGGGGGTCGAACTTGGATGATATTGTCTTTGAGGTCATATGCCTGGGAGGATGATGACGGAGACGCAACATGAATAGGCTAGGTCCTTAGGCTCATGCTGTATGCATATCACTTGTACTTCTTCATTTTTTGTAAGGATCCCCTGTGGGCCTTTGTAACCATATGTAATGTAATCATATGTAAGGACCCCTCGAGGGTCGTTGTAAGCGAATACTTGTATAAATACAAAGATATTTTCTTGATTTCTTCCTTCGACACTTGTTGTATCTCTTTATATTTTTGGCAGCTTCGAGTGCATGATCCTGTTTCATCGCCTATGATACTGGCCTTGAGTATTCTTCCTAGCATTTGGTTGATAAAACAGCTTTGTGTGAGGCCATTTGTGACTTCTCAAACTGGACCCGAATTAGGCTAATAACCTCGGGCCGCCGGGACCCTTTCTCTGCGTGAAAGCTTGGATAATATCTTCGGGCTTTGTAATGGCCTTTGAGAAGAGGATTGCCCGAGGACTCGCGGTCTCGGGATGCCGGTGACTTCCTGGAGGAAATCTCTAAATGGAGGCCTGGCCGTGCTCCGGGCCGCCCTGGTCATTACCCGAATCTGTTTTGCACGAGCGTTTGTAAGGGATGCCCATTTCTTCGTAAACTAGACTTCTTTGGCGGAGACTTTTTTGAAGCCGTATGCCAATTTGGTGAAGGTATTGTTGGTCAATTGGGGCGTTGTCTTGCTACGACGGAGGTCTTTAGGGTTGAGCATTACCTCGAAACCGGAGGTGGTGCCGGTGGTCGGTGCCTTTGATTGGTGTTGAATCGTTCCTGCCCTTTTCGTATGTAGCCATGAGGTTACTTCCACTTCCCAGGGGTCTTCGGGGTTCGATGATTTCATGATGCTGGTGGGTCGTGCCCTTAGAGGCTACTTATTCGGGGCGCGGCAAAGGCCGAGCGCGGCGATAGATGAGATGTGTGTTTCACAATCATGAAGGAGCTTTTATCGGGCGAGACGGGCCCGTGCTTTTGAGGAGAGTGCATCATCTGAACTTGGCATTCCTAGAGTCCTTGGTTCCGGAGCAGCGGTTCCTTTGGGACAACAAGGGTTGGGCCATCAGGAAGGTGCTCAGTGTTGAGTAGGTTTGCCAGCTTCACTTCGTGGTAAGTTTCAGCATATTCCGCCGTATCCTAGGTCTTTCCTTTCTTATAGGGTTTTCCTTCCGTAAGACTCCTACAGACTCAGGCTTTGAGATGTTCCGTCAAGGGTCCATACTTCAGGGTATATCGGAGCTCGCATTACAGAAGCCTTTTGGTGAGGTAGCAGTCTTCTTGTGGTAAACGTTTCGCCTTTTTGACCATAGGGGCGAAGCCGATCGAGATAGGAATACCTGAAGTATTAAATGCAGGCTTCGAGCTTCGATATGAGTGGCTATAATTTGTAAAGCTGTAGCTTAGTTTCTCAAGAGTCCGGATTGGGAACAACCGGTGCCTGGACTGGCATAGTACTAAGCCGGACCGAGGATGATAAAGGAGTGGTGACTTGTCGCTGATGATTGAGCCGGGCCAGAGCGGGCCTTCGAGGGATGCATTCGTCGTAGATCTTCGGGATAGACGCTTGAAAAGACCCATGCCAGGGGTTCCGTCCTTCTAGAAGGATTCGCTTGAGCGAAGGTAGTCAGGCGTGATGCCCAGTTTGTTTATTGCCGATGCCATGAAGAACGAGGCTGGGCTGGTAGGCCGTAACCCTTTAGGGGTGGAGCGTAGATTTTGCCACTTTGTATTTTGCTGTTTATAGAGCATGCTTGTAAATGGAAAGCATACATTTCACTCATATATAAGATGAGAGAAATCTTGAAATATTTCCTCCTTTGTATCTCTTCCCGTATCGCCTCTGATCCGGCGGTCTGGTTTCCATGTTTTGATGGGATCCTCATTGGTTCGGAACTGATCGGACAGGCTCGGGAGCTTTCGAGCGTGATCCTTGATGCGAGCAAGTGTTGGGGCCTCTATGTTTCACCCAGTTGTTTTAGGCTCAGTCTCTGAGTCAGGCCTTTATTTGAGCTTGCCTGTCCTTCGGTCTCGTGTGCCCGTGCGGGCGGATGGTGATTGTTCTCTTTTATCGTCCTTAAGTATTTCGCTGTTTCATCCATTCTGGGTCCAGTCTCCAAGTCATGTTGCGACTCGAGCTTTAATTGACCCATAAGCTCTTTCCCACCTACATGGGCGGTCGACGATGGCCATTTGTGTTCCGGGTCGAACTGACCTCACATGCGCGTGGCTCAGAGGCTCACTTGGCTAGTGATGGTGGCTTTTATGACGTGCCCTTAGGCATATTGTAGTTTACTTGTTTTTGGTCCAATCTCCGAGTCACGTTGCGATTCGAGCTTTAATTGACCCTCAGGTTCTTTCCTGCCTGCATGGGCAAACATCGATGGCCTTTTGTGCTTCGGGTCAAAGAGACCTTATAGGCACATGGCCCGGAGGTTCACTCGACTAGTTGATAGTGGCATTTATGTCGTGCCCTTAGGCATGTTGCAGTTTAATTATTTCGGGTCCAGTCTCTGAGTCGCTACGCGACTCGGAGAACTCGAGCATTAATTGACCCTTAAGTTGTCAATTTTCAAGCTGGCGACAATGGCTCTTACGCTGTTTGGTCGTAGAGACCTTTTAATATGTGGCCCGGAGGCTTGCATAGTTAACTATTTTGGATCCAGTCTCCAAATCGGGTTAAGATTCGAGCTTATTTTAATCCTCAAGTTGTCAATTTTTTAGCTGGCGACAATGGCTCTTACGTTATTTGGTCGTAGAGACCTTTTAATATGTGGCCCGGAGGCTTGCTTAGTTGGCGACAATGGCTCTTATGCTGCTTTTGCCCATGGGCTTTTTTGTAGGCTTTGTTTTCCGCTCGTTAAGGTCTTTTGAAATAGTTTTGCCTGACCCGTCGTCGGTTCTAGAAGAACCTCGATTTCAAGTCGTTATCGACGGTGTTTCGAGCACCTCGGAAGATTCATAGCTCGTAGGCTGAGTAGTTCAAAGCCTTTGTGATATGGAGCCGACATGGTCGAAGCTCGTTTTTGCCTGTTGAGGGAAGCTTGTTTTAACCGGTTCTTTTCGAAGTATATTCGAAGCAGTGGCCATCAATTTTTGTTTAGCGATGGTCGGGCGTCCCCGAGCCGCGTTAGTTTAGCTGTATCAGCCTTTTTGACCGTAGTCATATGTATTTGGCTGGAGCCATTTTTGATCCCGAGTGATAGTTTAGGCATCTACACCGAGGGTATGCCCTTTCGGGACTCTTACAAATGCGACGTATAGCCTAAACTTCGGGATTTTCATGCCTGTTGAGGTCTTACAGTTTGTCATGCCTGTTGAGGTCTTACAGTTTTTGTAATGTAGAATACATCTGGTTACGCTGAGTCTGCCCACTAGGGGTCTTACAGTTTTGGGTTTCCAGTGCATGGTGATTGGAAATGAATGACAGTCTCCGAGTTATCGAATTTGTTTAAGCGTGAAGACCGCTTTTCGTGAGCTTTGGAGTTGCCTTGTAGGGGTTTTATGAGCCCAGAGTTCTGATCCTGAGGTTGTCTGAGTGCCGAATTGCTGATACTAATTCTCTGAGTATCTCGAGACGCGTTTGGTGGAGAAGTTCCTGCTGGGAATACACTGTGATTTCCTCGCCTAGAGAATGGGATGTTGAAAGACATTCTTCGATCCATTGCCGCAATATATATCGTTGTTTTGAGTCGACCTATATTAGGTCGAAATCGCTCGGAGGTTTGTCTTACCTGAAATTTTTTTGTGATTTCAGAGCTTCAACCCAGAGGCCGTCGGGGCGTTTTGAACCGTTGGCGTCTATTCCCGAGTTATCGTGACGTTTCTGGTGAAAGAACTTGTTACCCTACTCTGGGAAGGAGTTCGCTCCCCCTCTTTTTTTTAACAAAAGGTATTTTTTGATTGCTCGATACAATAGTACATGTTTTTACTGACGGGGCCTAATTATATCGGCCGTTTGGTCTGATACATCGTTTTCCTACAGGAGACCTCATTTGGTGTTTTTCAAAACTCCTATGAGCGGGCAGCTTTCCGGGGGGAATAACCCTCGACTATTCAAAAGTCGGTCGCAGGGATAATCTTGAATATTTCTTGCGGAGTTCCCCCTTAAGTGGCTCGCAGACGTTGCCTCATTAAAAACCTTGCCGGTAAAAACCTCTTCTAGGATAAAAACTCGGTTGAAGGAAAAGAGTGCAACGGGTGCGCCTTTGGGGCCTCGAGGTCTTGCAATAGCACTATCGTCTCGGCAACTCCGGTTGGGTGCCTACACGAATATTAATTCCGAATTTTAAATAATAATAAAAAAGAATGGCCGTATCTTGAAACGAGATATGCCGGCGATGCCTTGGGATTGGTCTATTGTCATGCCCGGGGGCGGAGATGCGGCATGGATCTCTACTTTGTTTTGTCAAGTTCGACCGGGGGCGAGACCGGGTTTGCTTGTTGTTTTATTCGGGGGTAGAGGCAGGAGCGTTGGTACTACATCGTGTATAGCTAACATTTCCCTTGCCGCGTGTTGTTCCCCGTAAAAAGTTTTGATCTCGTCCTTTGTCGGGAATTTTATCACCTGGTGGAGGGTGGATGGTATTGCTCTCATGCAGTGTATCCAAGGCCATCCAAATAAGGCGTTACACCTCATATCTCCTTCGATGACATGGAATTTGGTGTCTCGAGTTGTGCCGGCCACGGTAACCGGAAGGATGATTTCTCCTTTCGTTTATCTCGCCATGTTGAATCCATTGAGGACCCGAGTGGCGGGCACGATTTGTTCGAGTAGCCTGCGCTGTTCTATCACCTTCGACCTGATGATATTGGCCGAGCTACATGGATTCACGAATACACATTTTATCTGAAAAGAATTTATAAGAAAGGAGATTACCAGGGCGTTATTGTGGGGTTGAGACAAGGCCTCGGTGTCCTCTTCGCTGAACGTGAGGGCATCTTCGGGGATATATCCCCGAGTCCATTTTTCTCTAGTGATGGATATTTTTGTTCTTCTCATTACGGGTTCCTACAGGGCATCGGCACCCCCATGATCATGTGGATGACGTGTTGTGGCTCGTTTGCCTAGTTTTTCTTGGTTGCCTCCCTCTATCAAAATTGATTTTTGGCCCGATCGTTGAGGAATTCCCGAAGGTGCCCTTTGTTGAGCAGTTGACCCACCTCCTCTCGTAGTTGATGGCAATCCTCGGTCCTGTGACCGTGCGTGATGTGGAACTCGCACACTAAGTTATAATTTCTCTGCGATGGGTCTAACTGTATTGGTTTGGGCCACTTGGCGTCTCTAAACTTGCTGATAGCAAACACGATGTCTGAAACATCGACGTAGAAGTTGTATTCCGATAAGTAGGGCACATTTGTCGGCGCTATGTTTCGATCGGACCTGGTTCTATTGACGAACCCTCGAGGGTCCTGTCCTCGATCTATCCTCCGATCGTTGTGAAGTAGGTTGCGCCTTGGGGCGTTCCTTCTGTCTTCGAGGTAGGGCTGGTACCTTTCTTTATTTGGTTTTGATTCTTTTACCAGAAGTCTATTTGGGTATACTGATCCCGAAAGGGCTCCCAGTTGGTCGTCCTCGGCCCTGATCTTTGACTGGTACCGGTTGTGGACGTCCGACCAGGTCACGGCCGGATATTCGATTAGGTTCTACTTCAATTGTTTCGTGGCCACCGATCTTCGTTCGTTCAGGCCTTGGGTGAAGGCCTGTATTGCCTAGTCATCGAAGACTGGCGGCAACTCCATCCATTCCATCTGGAAGTGGGACACGAATTCCCCCAGCATCTCATTCTCTCTCTGCTTAATTTTGAAAACATCAGACTTCCATGTTGCTACCTTGATGGCTCCAGCATGTGCCTTTACGAAGGAGTCTGCTAACATGGCGAATGAATCTATGGAGTTGGGAGCCAAGTTGTGATACCACATCATGGCCCCCTTCGAAAGTGTTTCTCCGAATTTTTTCAGCAATACGAACTCGATCTCGTCATTCTTTATATCGTTACCTTTTACTGCACAGGTATAGGCAGTAACGTGTTCGTTGGGGTCGATGGTACCGTTGTACTTAAGGAGTTCCGGCATTCTGAACTTTTTAGGAATGGGCTTTGGGGCCACAACGGCCTCTGTATGAACTTCTTCGAATCCAAACCTTTCAGGACCGGGGGTGCTCCCAGGATCTGATCCACCCTAGAGTTGTAAGTCTGGACCTTTTTATCATTTGTTGCAATCATCTTCTCACCTGAATCGATCCTTTTGGTGAGGTCCTCAAGTATCTTTACTATGGCGGGGTCAACCACTGACCCATTGTTGCTTGATATTTCGGGAACTTGCTCGGCAGGGGGAGATGTCTCTGGTGCCGCTGTGCTGGGAGTTCTCGGATGCAACTGAGCAATGGCCAGCTGTTGTGCCTGAAACATTTCAAAAATAACATGAAGACTAACTTCCTGTTCTTCCCGGGCCGAAGTTTTTTGAGCTTTCTATCAGTCGTTGTGTCGTACGCTCCTGTCAGTGTGAGAAGTTTCATCGACTTGTTGTGCATCCTGTGAGTCCGCGTCCGCTAGAATCGGCCCGGGCGCGTTATCAAGATTTTGTAGTGGTGCTCCGGCGACCGGGACAGCCACACCATTTTCCCCGTGGTTTTCAAGGTTGTCGTTCTCGAGTCCGTTTACCGAGCCGGACATTTTGACCTGAAATAAAAGGATCTTGGAAAAGAAAAAGTGTGAAGGATAATGTGCGGTTGTGCAATGAAACTAGCAAGAAAATAATAACTATTATTTTTAGCCCCACGGTGGGCTCCAAACTGTTTACCATGAAAATGTTAACAACAATTAAATTTGTAAATGGGATTCTAAAAATATGTGATCTACTCCCGAGCTAGTTGTTAGAGCAGTTGATGCTAATAATATGGAGTTTAATGATGAAATGTAAGCTAAAATGAGATAGTAATCGAACCGAAGGGCCTTCTACCCGGGTGTAGGTCTGATCGATGAGGGACCTCGGAGTCGATGACATGGTCGAGTTCGAGGTATCGGGGTTAGTCGGGGATGGGATCAGTTGAGATATAATTAAACAAGGCGCTTTATGGCCACTACTAGGTTATATAATGAAGAGAAAGTAAGAGAACGATAGATATTAAGGTGACTTCGAGCTAATACCAAGTGATAAACAAAGAACAGATAAGAAGGCAATAAAGCTAAATGGCTTCGAGCCAGTAAGGGTAAGCGAGTTGGAAAGGAGAAAGAGAGAGGAGATATTATTGCTCTTGAGTAGAATGGTTGGAGCTCTGCCTTTACAGGGTGTTAGCGACTCCCCTTTTATAGAAAGGGGGAAGTCCCAACTTCGTACAAGATACGTTGCGTGATAAAAGAAATAGGATGGGACAACCGACTAACTTTGCAATGTATGCGTGGGCTGATGTCGAGCCGCTTGAATAGACCTGATCGACCCCGGGTGTATTCCTCGGGAGATCCCTGGGTTCATCGGGGCTTTAGTCAACATTATCCTTGGCAGGATACCGGTCGAATTTGAGGGGCGTGACAGGCTCGAGATCCCGGGCTTCCGGGATCACCCTTCAAGGTATTCAGTCGAGGAGAAATCGGACTCCCAGATTTCACCGTGCACAGTTAGTTTATATTTTTGCATTTAGCTACAATATTTTCACAATCACCCTTATTAGTGTTTGACATTGCATAATAAGTGATAATTCTCTTATATTCCTAATAGCTTACATATTGTTTTCTATAGGATTCGACCCCGACTCATAGTTGGGTAAATTATATTGCATGCGACCATGTCCATTTACTTTTTAGTGGTGATTTGGACGTCATCAAAATTGGGACCATAGTCGGGGAACAATTTGGCGTATTTAGGTTATTTGAGAAATAAGCGTAAGTTCTTTGGTCCAAACTTGTGAATATTTGTGTAATTATTTTTCTTATCTTGGTCTATTTTTCTTGTTTGTTTCTTGTTTATTTTCTTAGTTTTTAAACAATGGAATCATATAATGAAAATTGGTCGGGTGGTAGTTGTTCATACTTTAATGACCCTTGTCCTTATTGTGAAGGACCACACTCGTGGAAAAATTGTTTGAATTTTCCCGGGGGCGGATTGTGCACACAATCTCAAACCCATGAGTGGAGTATTTGTGATAAGTGTAATCGTCAAAATGGTCATTGGGAGTATTGTGCTTATTTGTCCTTCACTTCCCCAAACCCCAACTATGATGATTCTACTTTTTGTGATGACAAGTATAGGGGCATGGAAGTGGAAAAAATTGAGCATGGTCAAAATGGAGAGTTCAAGCTCATGTTAGAATGCTTACTTGAAGGAGGAAACAAAGAGCAAAATGCCTTGAAGGAGCTTTTGGAAAATAGCCTACAAAATGACTTGGCGCTTGAAAGGTTTAACTCACAAATGGAAGAAATGCTTGAAGCTTTAGAGGTCCAAAAATCCTCGAAAGTGAATGATAGCCAAGAATCTTCCTTGGAGGTCGAAGCCGAAAATCATTCCTTGGCACTTGATCCAAATCAAGAAGAACTCCCAAATGCTCAAAATGAGAGGATGATGCTTATGTTGGAGGCCATTAGTGAAAATGAGGAGAAGCACAACTTTGCACTCGAGGACTTGAAGCAATTCTTGACTCAAAATGATGAGGATATCCGTACTTTGGAAGGTCAAACGAAAATTATGGTTGAGGCTCACTATACTCACCAACTTGAGAGTGTGGAAAGAAGTCAAGAAGAGTCCGACTTCGAGGAAGAAAATGAGCTTTATTTTGAGGAATCGAGAATTGAACATCCGCCAACCGACTCCATGCTTGTTAGTGATACCAAGAAAAATATGAAATTAGATTCAACCGGTGTAAATGAAAATTTGGTTGAGATTGACTTTAGTCCGAGGGAAAAAGAGGATGTCAAAATCCGGAAGAATTGCAATTTGGAGGTTTGATGTCACAATATGAGCATTTTTCAACATTAGAATTGTGTGATGATATGGGAATTGAACTACAAGAGTTAATGAGGGATTACGAGGAGGAAAGGCAAAGGCCATACATCTTACAATTTGAGGGAACAAGAAGGCAAAATGACATTTCTCCCATGAAAGCCAAGAAGTGAAAAATGAAGAAATTAATACTTGACTTGATCATCTACTTAGCACCCCCACTGCTCGTGGTTACAAGTTTGATTCCAAGTTAGGTGCCCAGTTCATATCGTCCAACCGGCGAGAAAAGTGGTAAAGTTGATTCGCGTCATGCCACGACATTAAATGTGGCGCTTGGTGGGAGGCAACCCATCATTTTCAAAAAATTTAGTCGATTTTTGAAATTTCTTTTTAGAGTAGCTTGGAATATTATTTTTGACTAATCTGCCAGGAGTTGATTTGATCAGGTCGGAGTAGTACGAAGAGCCAAAAACAATAGCTGCCAAAACTGCAGAACTGTAGAAAACTGTTTCCCTTCGCGATCACATAAATGGCTTCGCGTTCACGCTAAGCAAAATTTTTCTATCCCTAGCAGAATCTCAAATGCGGTCGCATTTTTTTGGTGAGTCTGTTCTACGCGAACGCAGGAACACTCATGCAATCGTGGTTAATAGGTAAGTTCCTAATCTTGAAACACTGGGAATAAAAAAAATTTGGGATACCCACTTTGCCCCAAGCAAAGAAATGACTTTCTCATACTCCTAACCCCCGGAAACCATCTCAAATCCTCTTCTTGCTTCAATTTCAATGCAAATTGTCACCCATCACTCCCAAGGTATGTGCATTTCTCTCCTATCTCTTGGATTTCTTTTCGTTTCTTCTACTCCTCTACTTGGTGTGAAATGATAAATGGCAGAAACTCTTGAGATTTTAGGGCTTGAATTTAATTTTCCTTGTCAAATAAAATGTTGTGTGCTTTGTGTGCTTGCTTGCTATGAGAGATTGGTTGAGAGTTTGAATGTTGTTCTGTGAAATTTTGGGGTAAAAGTCCATGGGTTGATGGTGTGAACTTGCTGAGAAAATTGGGGCACACAACCTGTTCGATGGAATGCCCAAATGAGCTGGTACTGGGCAAGGAAGAAGACCCTCACGATCGCGATGCCCCATTCCGCGATCGCGTAGGTCTAATTCTGCTGAGAACCAAAATTGCACATCATAATCGCGTTCTTTCTACGATCACGTAGCTTTGTTGCAGTTGGAAACCAAACTGTTCTTCGCGATCGCATGACTAGTTCTACGATCGCGATTCATTAAAGCCCATGCAACAAAAATAGTAGCTTCGCCATTTTTGATCCTAAGGCTTTTTGATCTCTTTCTTTGGCCTACGTACCTTCTAATACAATGTTTTAAGTGTCCATACTGGTATTTAACATGTTTACTCCTTTTATAGGTACTTTGAGCTCTAAAATTGATCCGGCAACAAATGAAAATGTTCAAGAATATGTCGAACAAGTTGCCGAAGAGGAGTACTTTGATCGGGACATATTCTCATCATTAAGATGTTCCCTCCGCTACGACAAACAACTGTGTAGAAGAATGATTAAAGAAAGAGTCATTCTCTTGACCGACCTTGAAGGTCGATGGCCCGAGTTCCATGAAAGATTAATAGTGAGTGGATGGATTTGCTTTGCGAACGAGCCAAGAACAACCAATCATGAAGTGATAAGAGAATTTTATGCAAATGCTGTAGAGACCGATTTCAAGAATGAATTGGTTGTTACTGTCAGGGGCAAACAAGTACGCTTTAATCCCGAGCTGATAAATGCATATAACAATTTTCCCAATGCTGACAACTAGGTGTACAGGGATAGATCTAAAGACTTGGGCACACAGTGGTTTGTAGACCATTTGCACGGTAGAAAGACGCCGAACTAGATAAGAAATCAATCAACGATTGAGTTTTCTGAATTCACTGCCGAGGCCAAAACTTGGCTCTCCATTATATGTGCTTGAGTCATGCCTTCACGTAATGAGACTGAGGTGACACTTGAGAAGGCAAGGGTGATTTGCGCAATCATAGAGGCATACCAATGAATGTGGGACAACTTATTGTTGATGAGATAACATATGTTGTTGCAGAAAGAACTAAGAGTTTATTCTTCCCATTCCTGATCACTCACTTATGTTATGAGGCCGGGGTGGAGAAGAGGCATGTAGAGAAGGAAAAGAACCCAGAGAAGCTCATTCATCCATTGTTGAGAAAGGGAGCAGTGAATGCACAGAAGAAAAGAAAGATTGATGTAGCATCTCCCTCATTTGGCAAGTGTCCTGACACAATCACTGAGATACCCGATTATTCCACAAATGCCACAGGGCCTTGTACTGCCATTGTACAACTTGATCAGGGACCTCTCACACTCAGGTATATCTCTCACCGGGTTTATGGCGTGCAGACACAGGCCTGCCAGCTTGTAGCTGGTCTCCCTTCTAGACCGTTTGGAGAGGGCACATCTGTAGGTCCAGCTAGCCAATGAAAGGTTCCAACTTTGTTAGATCTTGTTAGGGAGCAGCAAGCCATTAAAGCCAAATTGGGTAAGATTGAGCGGAGGCAGCTGAAGCAGAGAGAATATGAAAAGAAGAAAAGCAAGTTCTTAACAAAGATGATGAACACCTTGAGGAAGTTTTGTGGATAAAAGGACGACGACGAGGATGACTTGGAGCTCTCAGTTCCCAGTACCTCCAGCTCGGAGTGATGCCATTCAGGGAGCACCTCTTTCATTTTAGCTTGTTTTGTTTAATTGCATTGGGGACAATGCAACACTTTTAGGTTGGGGGTGGCTCATATATGATGGATATATGTGGAACATGATCATTTTTGTGAAAACTTATGTAGATTGGTTGACATTTGTAGTTTATTAGTAATATTTTGTAGTTTAATTCTAGCATGTTAGCATTAACATTTTCTTGTTTAGTTTTTATTTTTCATAGTAGTATTAATGAAACTCCTTGGTTTTTCTTCATGTCGCGGTTCTTTTCCAAGGAAATAATTTGTGTCGAACCAGGTAATTTTTCTCTATGATGGATGACATGACAACTTTCTTAAGGGATTAGTCTTGTTTAGTTCTTTTTTTAGTTAGTTTAGTAGCTATTAGTGAATAAATTGGTTATTGGGTGTGATCTTTTTTCCATAAACCAACGTGTGGCCTGTTTGGTACCAACATAATTTAAACTTTGGCATATGAAGTTTTGATCTTTAAAATGAAAAATGATTGAAGTGATAATTCTTGTGGTGACTTTTAGGTTCTATTTTTGGCTCTTTGATTCATTAAATAGTAGGCTATATATGAATTTCTTTGGGTTCATTGGTTTTAATTGGATTTTGGATTTATATGTCACTCAAGTTTGCATGTGCCATGTGTGGTGAGATTTGTTATGAGTTCGTTTGTATTATTTGTAGTCTAGAACTTTTCCAGAATGTGCTTCGAGGCGAAATCCTAAAGTGTCAAATCTTTGCACGTTTTCTTCAAGATGGAAAAAAAATATTGCAGACAGATGCCAGTAATGAATATTGGAGCACAATTTTGGTTGCGGAAGAAAATGGCCAGAGAAAAATATGTGGTTACGCCAGTATGTCACGGCCCGAATTTCCTACCGTCGGGATCGTAATGGCGCCTACTCTTGAAAGCTAGGCAAGCCGATAGATATAGTTTTACCACATTAATTATTAACCAGAACAAAAATAAATAATAGCTAAATCCAAATAGAGATAAAGTGTGGAAGTGTTATAACAGTTCAACAACTCAAATAAATGACTACCCCAATGATCTGGAGTTACAATCCACGAACGTCTAATAAGTTCGACAAATATAGTTTTAAAAATACATCTGTTCTCAAAATAGAAAGAGACAGGAAATCCAAAATGGGGAGAAGGGGACTCCAGGGTCTGCGAACGCCAACAGATCTACCTTGGGTCTCTTGTGGACTGAAGGCAGCAACCTAAACTCTACTCACGAGGTCCAACACCGAAGTCTTCATAGAAAGTGTAGAGTGCAGTATCAGTACAACAGACCCCATGTACTGGTAAGTATCGAGCCTAACCTTAGCAAAGTAATGACGAGGCTAGGACACGACAACGATATAAAACTGTGCAGTTAAATCAGATATGAGAAAACAATAATAACATAAATTTAACAAATAAAGTTGGGAAGGGAAAACATGCTGCAAGGAATATCAGATTCTGACAGTAATTCAATGGAGAAGCAAAGTAAACACCATATTTGAACCAACAGAAATAATGATATAGTAACACGTGCACGGCATCACCTTTCGTGCTTTTACTCTTGTCCTCACCATAAGAATGAACAGAAACGGCACGACATCACCCTTCGTGCATTAACTCTCATAATCATATTGGCACGACATCACCCTTCATGCATTAACTCTCAAAATCATGGCACGATATCACCTTTTGTGCATTAACACTCACAGAATATGGCACGACATCATCCTTCGTGCATTAACACTCACTCACAATATTGTGCACGGCATCACCCTTCGTGCTTTATGCTCTTCCTCACCCAAACAGTAGAAACAATAACATCCCGGCAAGGGAATAAACAATAACAAATTTCATTTCAACAATTAACTTCACAAAATAAATCTCAATTTGAGTCAATACTCGACAATGATCCAATACCAAGAAAATATCATAAGACTTGTTCAACATAGAGAATCATCAATTTAAGCATGAACAGTACGTAATAAGAGACACAACGGTCACAGTATAAGACTCACTTGCATGCTCAACATCAACGTGTAGATACTCGTCACCACACCTATACGTCTTACTCAATACTAACACATAGCAAATAGGACAACAACACCTATTCCCTCAAGCTAAGGTTAGACCAAACACTTACATCGATTCCACGACCAAAATCAAGCCTCAATTACTGCTTTATCTCTTGGTTACACCTCCAATCCACTTGTATTTAGTCATAATTAACTTAATAACATCAATAAATGCTAAAGAACTCAATCCCAATGCTTATTTTAGGTTTCCCAACATTTTCCCCAAAAAGTCAAAAATTAACCCTGGGCCCGCTTGGTCAAAACTCGAAGTCCGGACCAAAACCCGATTACCCATTCACCCACGAGCCCAAATATGCAATTGATTTTGAAACCCAACCTCAATTTGAGGTCTAAATCCCCAAATTTTGAAATTCCTAAATTCTACCCAAAAACACCCAATTTCCCATAAAACCCCTAGATTTTGTGATGAAATCTTGTAAAAAGATGAAATAGATTGAAGAAAATGACATAGAAATCGTTTACCTATGAGTTGGGGAAGAACTCTTCTTTGGAAAATTGCCTATGGGAGCTTAGGATTTGAAAATTTGAGAGAATGAGTTGAAATCCCGTCTAAGTCATGTTTTGATCAGTTGCAGATGTCACGTTTGCGACCAGAGCTTCGCAATTGCGAAGCCCACAAATGCGAGACAAATATCGCAATTGCGAACCTGCTGCATTTCTGCTCTTGTCGCAATTGTGAACCTTTGGTCAAAATTGCGAGGATTGCCCCTCCCTGATGACTTCGCAAATGCGAAGGTATGTTTGCAAATGCGAACTATGTTGGCCCAGGTCTTCTTCGCAATTGCAATAAAACCCTCGCAATTGCCAAGCCTGTGAAGCTCGCAAATGCGAAGCCCTGCAACAGATACCAGATGCAACAACAGATTTTCTAAGTCCAAACTCACCCCGTGGCCTACCCAAAACTCACCCGAGCCCTCGGGGCTCCAAACCAAACATGCACACAAGTCTAAGAACATCATACGAACTTACTCGTGTGATCAAATCGCCAAAATAACATCTTAAACTACAAATTTAACACCAAAACTCATGAAATTTTCAAGATAGTTTCAAACTTCGTATTTTCTCAACTCAAGGTCTGAATCACGTAAAATCACTTCTGTTTTTCATCAAATTTCACAGATAAGGTTTAAATATTATAACGGACTTGTATCGGGCTCCGAAACCAAAATACGGGCCCAATACCAACAAGTTTTAACATTATTCAATTTCCATAAACTATTATCTTTTTCATTTAACAATTTTCTTCAAAAATTCATTTCTCGGGCTAGGGATCTCGAAAATCAATTCCGGGCATACGCCCAAGTCCCATATTTTACTACGGACCCTCTGGGACTGTCAAATTACGAGTCCGGGTCTGTTTACTCAAAATATTGACCGAAGTCAACTTAAATTAATTTTAAAGGCAAAACCTCAATATTTTACTCAAATTTTTATATAAGGCTATCCGGAAGCTCATCTGGACTGCGCATGCAAATCGAGGAGAACGAAAATGAGGTTTTCAAGGCCTTGGAACACGGAATTAGATTCTAAAACGAAAGATGACCCTTTGGGTCATCACATAGTGGAAGATTCAAAGACGCTGAACAACACTATCGTTCCATTTTTAAGGAGATTCTTGCTGTGAAAAATGAGATTAAAAAGTTTAATATTTTTCTAAATTCACTCAATGTTCTTTATTGAGATGGATATGAAGGCTTTTTTGAGGATGATCCAGTTGAATCCAAAAATCATTCCAAATTCGCAAAATTCTCATATGGGCTCAGTTGTTCTCCCTACAAGTTTCAAGTCAAGCACCTGAAAAGAAAAGTTAATTTTCTTGCTGATTGTCACGACCCCAAACCGGATCCGGTCGTGATGACACCTCTCGTGAAGACAAGGCCAGCCGACACAATTCCCAAATTCAGTTTTAATAGTTTAATAAGTCAATTTAATTCATTTATAAGGATAAATCCCCAACAAGTATAGATTTAGCGAAATAAACAAGTGCGGAAATAAATACAGCCTGACATCGGAGTGTCACAAGTCACGAGCATCTACTAGGGTCTAAATACAAGGAAAAAGTCTGAAATATACTAAATACAGTCTAATGAAATCAAGAGGGAGAAAATAGTGCTGCGAATGCCGGCAACTATCTTGCTAAACTCCGATGACTCTGCCTCCGATCAACCAATACCCGCTACCGGGTTCAGAAATGTCTGAATCTGCACACAAGGTGCATGGAGTAAAGTGAGTACTCCGACTCAATGAGTAATAATCATAACTAAAGACTGAGTGATAGGAAATCATGAAAAATACATCAACATGCTGTATAGAGTAGTACAAAACTAGTAAGAAAGCAATGAAGCTGTGAAATCTCTTAAAGCACCTTAGCTCAGTTTAAACTTCTTTAGAAATATCTTTTTAACAGTTAAGCAATTGGATGCAAAGCAATTAGAACAAATAAGCACAGAAAATCCGCTTCTCGGGCACAACTACACAATTAAACAGGTAGACGATAGGCAAATAAAAAAGATAAACACATAAAGGTTCGCTCCTCGGGCATAATCTCAACAAATCTGCCCCTCGGGCAATATCTCAGAACAATACCAGCCCCTTGGGCTATATCTCAAATCACAATGGGTACTCGCGCTCACTGGGGGTGTGCAAACTCCTGGAGGGCCCCCTTACACAAGCACAATATCAAGCCATCTCGTGGTATCATCACTAGGCTCTCGGCCTCATATCAACAAGCCACCTCGTGGCGTACAAAACTCAGGCCCTCAGCCTCATAATCAGTGTATCACTATTGCGTTGTGCAGCCCGACCCAAAAGTATCCTCACAACACATGCCCTTGACCTTACTCAGTCAAAATCATATAAGCCACTCGGGCAACAGTAAAATATGATGCTCAGCCCAAAATATTATTTCAAGTGTTAAAGCAGAGTAAACATGGCTCAGTTTTGAAAATAGTAGAATATAGCATGACTGAGTACAAGTTTAAAGTCAAAAGAGTGAGAAAATATCAATAAAAATCCTCGAAGGGTTCAAATAGTTGGCACGAGGCCCAAATATGACATTCAGCTCAAACATGATGATATCAAATAGTTTTCAATCAAATACGCAGTAAAACAGTCATTCGGGATGGATTACGTCACAATCCCCAACAGTGCATGACCCCACGCTCGTCATCTAGCGTATGCGTCACCTCAATATAGCACAACGATGTGCAATCCGGGGTTTCATACCCTCAGAACATCATTTACAATCATTACTCACCTCGATCCGGTCCAAACTCTAGCCCGCGATGCCTTTTCCCTCACGAATCGACCTCTGGATGCTCCAAATCTAGCCACAATCAGTACATAACCATTAAAATATGCTAAGGGAACAAAGCCCACTCGAAAATATCCAATTTACATCAAAAATCCCGAAATTGCTCAAACCCAGCCCCAGGGCCCACATCTCGGAATCCGATAAAAATTACATCAATAAAATCCTTATTCACTCACGAGTCTACCCATATCAAATTCATCAAAATCCGACCTCAATTGCCCATTCAAATCCCTAAAAGAAATCTCAAACTTTTCTTCCATTTTTCTCCAATTTTCACTCTAATTTCTCAAATTAAATGATGAAATTCAAGACCAAATCATGGAATTAAACCAAATATGAGTGAAGAATACTTACCCCAATAGCTCCACTGAAAATTTCCTCAAATTCCACCTTCTCCCGAGCTCTACAATGGTTATTATGAAATTGGACTTAAACCCTCATTTTCAAAATATAATCTGACTGCCCAAGCATTTCTTCATTGCGAATGCGGCATAATCTCGCGTTCGCGAAGCACACTGCTTCACAGAGCAAAATTCCTTCTACGCAAACGCGATAACCTTCTCGCGAACGCGAAGCACAACAAACTCAATAGCTCGCGAACGCGACCTCTACTACGCGAACGCGTAGAACAAAAGCATTGGGGACCCACCTATTCCCCTTCCTCTATGCGAACGCGACAGGAGACTCGCGAACGTGATGACCAGAGACCACACACCTTCGCGATTGCGGAACCATCTTCGCGAACGCGAAGGCCAACTCCACAACCTCACACCTTAACCCTTCGCGAACGCGGGACATGCATCGTGAACGCGAAGGTCAAAAATCTGCAACACCAACAGCAGAGATTCTGCAATTTTTCACAATATGAAATGGTCCGATTGACCACCCGAAACTCACCCGAGGCCCCCCGGACCTCAACCAAACATTCCAACATATCCCATATCAAACTTGTTCCAACCTTCGGAACATTCAAAATAACATCAAAACACCAATTCGTATCGGATTCAAGCCTAAGAATTCCAAAATCTTCTAAATTACGCTTTTGATCAAAAACCCAACCAAACCACGCCCGAATGACCTGAAATTTTGCACACACATCCCAAATGATACAATGGAACTGCTGCAACTCTCGTAATTCCATTCCGACCCCTATGTGAAAATTTTACCTATCAACCGGAAATCGCCAAAAATCCAATTTTGTCAATTCAAGCCTAAATCTACTCCGGACCTCCAAAACTCATTCCGATCACACTCCTACGTCCCAAATCACCTAACGGAGCTAACCAAATCATAAAAATTTCGATCCGAGATCATATACTAACAAGTCAAATCTTTGGTCAAACCTTTCAAATTTTAAACTTCAAACTGAGGACTGTTCTTCCAAATTCATTTCGGTTACCCTGAAAAACCAAAACCAACGATTCACATAAGTCATAATGCATCACACGGGGCTAGTCATGCTCGAGAACTGGCGAGCAAAGTACACAAGCTCAAAATGACCGGTCGGGTCATTACATTAATTTCCTTTTAAGGCCAGATGAATTTTTCAAAAAGTTACACCTCCATGGTATCAGGCACTGGAAGAAGAAGCCAACATACCAAGTGTTCATGTTGTCGGAGGTCCCATGGCCAAGTTCCTCATCAATGTCATCACATCACCCGCCAGATCTATTAGAATTTTCGGATCCTCTTGATCTGTTCATCTTGCTAGGAAGCAAGAATTTTTATGAACTCCAATTTTTTAGGGTAGGCATTATCCATTCAGAGTATCCATATTATCAGATTTTCTCAGCACATGCTAGGAATTTTACACAGGAGCTCTTATGGTTCTTTTGGTTTCTATGTCATCAGTATTGCATTCTTATGGAATTTAAATATGATTATTTTCGGGATTTTAAAAATCTTGAACCACACCTAAAAATATTTTTGTTGTGGTTCAAACCTCAAAAATATTGGGTTCATCATTTTCATTATAGTGGAGTCAAAATATTTATGTTCCATGGGCCATTTGACATTGTCCAGAGCACCATTCATGTGATCCCTAAAGTGTCTCTCTGCTATCATTATCCAGTCACAATTCAAGCTAGGAAAGAAAAGTACGCTGAAGCTCATAAGATGATTTTCCAGCACAACAGAACCATTACAAAGGTGATATGGCCAGGAAAAGAAAAGAATTGTAATTATTCTTCCACCTATCCTCTTTGGAAAGATGTTAAAGCAGAGCTCAAAGAATACATGGCATTGCTTGAGGACTTACACGATCCATATGAAATTAATCCAGCAAAAATTGCTAAGATTATTTTAAATGAGAGAAAATAACACTTCGTCGCAGAAGAGGACATGTAAAAGAGCAAGAATTATGGAAGAAGATCATCCATACATTAAGAGATATTTCACAAGTGCTGGAAACGAAGGTTAGAAGGGTTAAAGACAACCATAATGCATAATCATGAGCTATGAAATAGCTTGCATAAGTCTTCTAAACCTTTTTAGCCAAATTCCTTTTCATAAGTCCCTTTTTTCCTAAACTAAAAAACCGCACAAGTGTCTTAAACCATTTTCACCTCTTAATCCCCTCGGTAAGTACCCATTTGAAGAAATAAAAGTATGAACACCTTCTTTATCCTTTTTACCACTCTACCCCTCAAGAAATTACCATGGAAAACAAAAAAAATCTGCATAAGTTTTTCACCTTTTAGCCACTTTAACCCACCAAAAATTACCATAAAAATCTAAAAACATATTAATAAAGTTGCATGCCCACGTCTTGCCATAAAGTTCCCGAAGTTCTATGTCACGCAAGTACTATTAAATGTTCCTTCAATCATCAAAGAAAAATCATTCATGCCAAGCCATAAATTTTTCGAAGTTCTATGCCATGTAAATACTATTTAAGGGTCCCTCACGTCGTCAAAGAAAAGTCATCTATGTCAAGCCATAAACTTCCAAACCTAACGCCATGCAAATACTATCCATAGGTCCCTTTGCCATCATCCATGTCTTATACAAACCAATACCAAAATCCAAGGCCATAAAATTTGTTTTCTAGTTCATGATCATGCTTTTATGCTTTATTTATTAGCCAAATAAGTGTCTTACATTTTAAGACTTTTAAGTTTGTTGTACTTGTTTTATGTCACTTGAACTATATAATTAAATAAGGGTAATACATGTACTAACTTTTCATCTCGTATAAATAGGAGTCTTTGTAATAGTTGGAGATCATCTAATTTTTAACTTAGTTCTCTTGGAAAAACTCTCGTGTAATAAAATGTCTTCTTCTAACTTAGTCCCTTATAGTTTCTTCCTAAAAAATATGGGGATATAACTGATTTATATTAAAGTGTAGAGTCTCAAAATACTTTATTAGTTGAAGAAGATTGATCTAGTAGTTGAGGAAGATTACTCTAGTAGTTGAGGAAGATTGCTTTAGTCACTGAGAAAGATTTCTTTAGTAGTTGTTGCATCAGGAGTGCAAAAGTTTTCTAAGTTCGTTGTTGACGACCTAGTTGTGGCAAGGGACGCCTTTTGTGAGCCTCCAGCACTCCATTGTAGGAAGACTTTTGTGCGAATAATTCAGCCGTTGCTAAGGTAATTCAACTGTTGCTAAGGTAATTCAATCTCTACTGAGGTAATTCAATATCTACGAAGGTAATCAAATCTCTACTCTAGTAATTCAATTTTTACTCTAGTAATTTAATCCTTACTATACTATTTTACTGATCTCTCTAACTTCCGGTACTCCACTCACTCCCTGTGGTGTCAGAGTCATGAAGAAGAGCTAGTGTATAAACTATGTTAAAAAAAAATAATACTAATAATAGACTATGCTGCCACTGTAAGGAAAAAAAATATGACTATATAAAAATATGACTATATAAATGAGTGCAATATAGAGTGCTAGGATGTACATATGTTAAAATCTCTCTATTTGAAATTTGAAAAATGTAGCAAAAGATAGTCATTCATTATTCATTCTATCTTTCTTCCTTTTCACCTTTCTACCTTATCAAATGAAATCTTTAGGAATAGAAACTTTGATTTGACCTCTTTCCACTAGTGATCCCTCTATCTTTGTGTGGAAAAGCTTGATGCTGACCTTGGTGCTGCTATATTGTGTTTCATTCATGGTCCCATTTCTCTTATCTACTAGTGGACACGGCATCTCATGTCTCTTCTCCCTCACCCCCAGTAAATAGCCACCATAAATCCAAATTCTACTCAGTAAAATTGCCATAAATCTATAAAAGCAGTGGAAAAGATGTTTCTTCTTTTGAAATGTTTACAACAGAATTTATACCCCCATTTTCGTCTCCCTCTGCACCTTTTGTCACTGTGTCCTTTCCATTATCAATACTTTGGCCCACCTCATAATAATTATAAAAAGGAAATTCCTCTCTTTCTATCTCTAAAAGCTGCTTCAATAAATATTTCCAAAAGTTGCTGAAATGTACACTCTTGGAATTTTTTACTATTTCCTTCAATCTTTGCTTCAAGAAAAAGGAAATATCATTATTTTAACAAACTACTGAATGTTTTTTCAATAGTGTCACGGAGTCGTCATACGTATATATATATATATATATATTAATAGGAGTTTGGTAGGCTTACCGGCGATGCCAACGCCGGTGAGCACAGCCAGGCAATGCTTGACGGAGGATGCGGCGCGTGCACTTGACGACGCGGTGGCTGTCGCTCGTCGCCGGAGCCACGCGCAGACTACCTCTCTCCACGCTGTATCCGCTCTCCTTGCACTTCCATCGTCTAGCCTCCGCGACGCGTGTGCACGTGCTCGCAGCTGCGCGTACTCGCCGCGGCTGCAATTCAGGGCCTTGGAACTCAGCGTCAGTGTTTCTCTCGATCGTTTGCCAACGGCCAAAACCCTAGATGAGCCGCCTATCTCGAACTCTCTCATGGCAGCAATCAAGCGCTCACAAGCTAACCAAAGAAGGCACCCTGATACTTTCCACATCTATCAACAACTTCAGCAACAGAATACCTCCAACTTCTCCATTTCCACTCTTAAAGTTGAGCTGAAGCATTTTATACTATCGATTTTGGATGACCCGATTGTGAGTCGGGTTTTCGGGGAAGCGGGTTTTCGGAGTTGTGATATAAAGCTCGCAATTCTGAATCCACCCGCCATTTCTAGGTTTTCCAAGACGACGCGTTGCCCGCCTCTGTTTCTTTGTACTTTAACCGATTCGGAGAACAACCGTGGGTTTAACTTCCCATTTTCTGGCGTTCCCAAAACGGTGAATAATGATGAGAATTCTAGAAGAATCGGGGAGATTCTTGTGAAGAAAGAGTGTAGAAATCCATTGTTAATCGGGATTTGTGCAAGTGATGCACTTTGCAGCTTCACTGATTGTGTACAGAAGGGTAAAAGTGGTGTCTTGCCTGATGAAATTAAAGGGCTGAGTGTAATTTGTGTTGAAAAGGAGATTTCAGAGTTCATAGGCGGAGGTGGGAGTGAAGAAATGATGAGCTTGAAGTTTAAGGAAGTAAGTGATGCTGTGGAGTGTTGTACAGCGGCAGGTGCTGGGATTATAGTGAATTATGGGGATCTGAAGGAGTTTGTTGATGATGATGAAGAGTCACTGGAGTCGGTGAAATACGTGGTTTCCAGGTTCACTAAAATAGTGGAAGATTATAGCGGGAAATTGTGGTTGGTTGGAGCAGCAGCAAGTTATGACATTTATATGAAGTTTTTGGGTCGGTTCCCCACAATTCAAAAGGACTGGAATTTACATCTCCTGCCCATTACTGCATCATCCACTCCAGGACTACCTTCCAAATCCAGGTGGGTTCTTCTATTGTATTCCCCTTTAGGACATATTATTATAATGCTTTAGTACAGCATATGAGAGTTTTTTTTAAATGTCTGACAAAGTCACAAATTCTTTAATACACTTGACTTGAAACAATTTAAATATGGTTGTACCTAAACAGAGTTATGAAATGTCATAAAGTTGAACTAATAATGTTAAGTTTTTGAGATCTATTAAGTCAACCGTGAAATTTTGTCATTTGGGACTCTGGATGTGAGCTGCTTGAGAACCGTGAATGCAAAAGATGAATCCTATGTTATTCTTTGTGTTTTGGTTTTGGAAGCTTGATGCGATATATGGGATTGTAATTTTGACACCATCTTGGGGCGATTTTAATAAAATGATTCTATGACTTATCAAGTACGAGTAGTAATAATGTTTTTCTATTATAATGTTTTATTATGTGCAGAATCTCTACTTGAGGCACGTACAGGTTTTCCACTGTTTCTGCTGGCTGGTAGTTGATAAATTTATTAGAAGTTACCTGAAGTATTTTATTTACTAGCATAATTTATTGAGTGTAGATCCACTTCTAGATGGATTTTCCACTGTGCAATCTCATCTAGTCCAAAAGAAGTTTTCTTTGGACGTACCTCATAACTCCAGAATCTGTTTGAATGTTTATCCTGCATTCATTCGGCCTTACCACAATTTTTGTTATTACTATGTTTGTACCGTCACAAGCGGTTGCAGATTAAACTGTTTTCTGCAGTAGTTGATTGGTTGTAGAGTATCTCTTTGCTTCTTAGCCTTGTACATATCTGATGTAATCACCATTTCTTGAAATGTCAAGAGTAGGTTAACTTGTACAAGTTTTATGCCATTTAGAGGGTTGGGGGTTTTTGGGGGGGTGGGGCTTTTTAGCTTTGGTATTGGCGTCAGCATTAAATATTGGTATCTTAAACTCTCTTTTCGAATTTTGCGTTATGAATATGTAGATGTATGTCTAACTTAACCTTTCACTTCTTTAATGACTCAGTATTAGAAGTAAGGAGTAGGACATAATAAAATGCAAAGCAGGATAAATGTCAAAGCATATCTCTTTTCCTCTAATGAAAGAAAACAATGTGCGTAATCAGGAAAGGGGATGCAACATGTCATAAATGACCAAGCATTTCGCCTTTCTTGATTACAAATCCGTAGGCTCTTTTACATGTTGCTTAATTGCAAGAGCAGCCTGACGAAGAATAAAGGAAACATAGGGAAGGACTATGTAAACTTAAACATCTTATCCCATATTTTCTGTCCTCAATTTTTTTTTCTTTAAGCATAAACATACGAGCTTCTTTTATTACAACTTACTTGGTACGCTAAAAATCATATGTAGTTCTATCTTTTTCCCTTTATTTAATTTATTAATTTTTTCTATAATATAGATTCCCTTTATTAGCTAGACTAAGTTATGTACTGGGTACACTGTGTTTTCCATCACTTCCCTTCTTGAAAAAGTTAAAGCTGAACATTTGTTAAGTATTGCACGAGCCAGATAAAAGAATCAAGCATAGTTTTTTTTTTTTTTTTTAAATACTTATGATGTAGCAGTAGCTGCTCTGGTTTTGGGCCGACAGTAATAGAGAACACATGTGATGACATGGTCTAGCATATGTAAAGACGAGGGTTCAAATCCAGATGATAAGTTTGGTTTGCAGTCTGCAATGTTTAGAACACCATAGACTGTCCTCCCAATGTTTCCATTTTGTAGGTATGTGAACATTGTCTCCTCTCAGTTGATCTGTTGCAGTGTTTACTAGGTGTATGTGAACACCATAGTCCCTGTTTGTTTGGTACATAACAGAAACATCTTAGTTTAAGCTTTGAGCCTTAAAGTCTAGATTTTTGACTGTGCCTCAAGTTTGATCTTTATTGAAACTTTAACCTTTAGCTGTGGATTCTTTTAAGGGTTCTGTCACAGTAATAACATGATCGTATAGTTTTTCGTGCACTCAACAAATTAAACAACCCTATGCTTTATTCTGCGGTGTCTGTCCAAAGAAGTTCCTTTTCTTTTTTTCCTTTTTTCTTTACTGAATCCCCGTTCTTTCTTTAATACACCTAGTAAAAGCGCTCCTGAGATTTCTTAATTTGATTCTGAGTGGTTTGTGCTGATTTAGTGCTGATTTAGTGCATATGCTAAGAGGTTAATTGTATAAGATTGTGTGCATCTTAGCTTCTGACTTTCTGTGTGCATTAATTCTTATGGTCGGGTACTGCTATTTGCAGCTTGATGAGGTCATTTGTTCCGCTTGGCGGGTTCTTTCCCACAGCATCCGAGTTTGAAAACTCGTGCAGAAACAAAAATGAATCTACAGCTCGATGCAACCTTTGCAATGAAAAGTATGAGCAAGAAGTTTCCACTACGCTGAGAGGAACAACTGGTTCAGTCGCTGATGAGCATGCAACACATTTATCTTCTTGGTTACAAAAGGCTGAATGTGGTCCAAGCAGGGGACTAGTTGGGGTAGAGGTGTGTCATTCAGTGTCCAATTCTTTTGCTTTTCATGTGATCATAGTTACATTATGGTTAACTGAGCTAGTAACTCTCAGTAAAGATGTGCTCTGTCAATTCAGTGCAGGCCAATGAAGACAACAGTTTATTAAATGCCAGACTGGTGGGATTGCAAAAGAAGTGGAATGATATATGCCAGCGTCTTCATCACATACATCCATTTCAACCAGATGCTCTTCAAGCCAGGTCACATCTTCCCAGTTTTGGTATCTTTCAGAGTTGTGCTGCTGCGGTTGAAAGCAGCAATAAAGGTTCATTGTTGGATGCAAGATTTACTAATCAAAGTTGTATATTATCAGACTTGCAAAACACCTCCATGACCCAAAAGAACATGTCAAAATCAATCGTTTCTGAAGGTGAATCTGATTCCCAAGCTGAACTACTGGCTCAGAGTTTGGAAACACAGCAGCTGAAGAAGCAAAATATCTGGACCCCTTCCCCTCATGCTCCACATGATCTGAGCCTGCCCCTTGATCATACATCATCAGCTTCAAATGCTTCCGTTAGCACGGACCTGGGGTTGGGAACCATCTATGTATCCACTGAGAGAGAGCTGTGGAAACCCAGCTTTCAGGAGCACCAGGATCGCCTTAATTACTTTTCAGGATCAGTTTCTTCTGCTTCTTCTGTTCCTCTGTTAGACAATAAGTTGGATGCAAAAGACTTTAAGAACCTCTATAAAGCTCTTTCTGAACATGTATGTTGGCAAGAGGAAGCCATTTATGCCATTAGTCAGACTGTCTCCCGTTGCAGAAGTGGAAATGGAAGGCGTCATGGCTCTAGCAAAGGAAATAATATATGGCTCAGCTTCCTTGGTCCTGACAAAGTGGGGAAGCATAAAATTGCCAAAGCTCTTGCTGAGAAAGTCTTTGGTTGCAGCGATAGCTTGCTCTCTGTGGATCTGAGCTCTAGTGATGGGAGTAGCTACTCAAATTCTCTCTTTAACCATCAAGATACAAGAAACGGTTACATGAATCTTAGGGGAAAGACAGTTGTCGACTACATTGTTGAGGAGTTAAGCAAGAAGCGTTGCTCTCTTGTGCTTCTTGAAAACGTAGAAAAGGCTGATTTTCTTGTTCAGAATAGTTTGTCTCACTCTATCAGAACTGGTAAATTTTTGAACTTGCACGGGAAGGAAATCAGCATCAATAACATGATTTTTGTGATTACCTCAAATTCGGCAAAAGTTACTAAAGATTTCTTTTTGAGTCCTGAGTTTTCAGAAGAGAATATATTAGCAGCCAAAAACTTGCAGATGCAGATAGCAATTGGATCTGGCAATGTAAATAGGATTAGAGTGAAGGATACGAATTTGTGGATTACTTCAGGGGACGGAACATCAGAATCTTTCCCTGCATATAAAAGAAAGCAGACTGACTCGAACAATGGCAAGCTGTTTCAAATGCCGAAACGTGTGTGCACCATCCCGAAATCTTCTCTTGATTTGAATTTGCCTGTGGAAGAGATGGAAGAGGAGAATCAACGTGATGAGTGTGACCGTGACTCTGGCTCTGAAGGTTCAAAAGCATGGTTGGAGGAAATCTTGGAGCAAATGGACGATAATGTGGTCTTCAAGCCATTTGATTTTGGTGCTCTGGCTGAGAAAATTTTGAAGGAAGTCAACTTCAACCTCCAGGAGATTGTTGGAGTGGATATCAAGCTGGAGATCGACTCAGAAGTAATGGTGCAGATACTTGCCGCTGCTTGGTTATCTGACAGAAAGGAAGCTGTCAAGGATTGGGTTGACAAGGTTCTATGCAGGAGCTTTATGGAGGTCCGAAGCAGGTTCCAACATATTGCTGATAGTTCCATAAGATTAGTTAACTGTCAAGGCATTGCTGTAGAAGACCAGGCTCCCGGAATTCACCTTCCAGCTAAAATAACTGTAGACTGATTTTTGGTCAGGTATGTGTTCTAATGTACAAATGCCGTCAATAGAATTTTGCGTGTTTAAGTGCTCTTTGTGCATATATTCCTGTAATCTTGTTCATCCGTCTCCAATTGTGTATTGTTGTATCTTCTAGAATTAGATTATTTCTCGTAATCTTTGTACCCGGAAGCATCCGTATTTGTATCCCAGACCCTTAAGTAATTTGGTTTCTCCCAGTTGAAAACTTTGACTTTTTTCGTTTTTGGGAAAAGCTAGGTATATGTATCATCTATGTATGTTTGCTTACTGGAGCATAAACAAAAAATAAAAATAAAAATGAAAGGCATTGCAAAGACTAATGCGGTTATTTTGGGCTTGCTTAATTTTTACTATTACTGCACTGCATCTATGAACCCCTTGTCAGTTTTCCTGTTTGTTTACCCTCCCTTTCCTTTGCTTTGTTTGCATTTGATATTTTTGACATTTATGAATATTATTCTGGCGCTCATAATAAAGAGCAAACGCAATATTCTTCTTAAAAGTTTTAACCAAAGAACTGAAGGCTTGAAGGTTGTGAGACTGCACTCCTCAAGTGTACTAGTCGATTAAGTCTGGAACACCTGCTAGATACGAGTATGGTAGATCAAAATGAACCAGCTCCTCGATGATAAGGGTCCTGTTAAAGCCCAGTGTACTTCACATGGCCCTACTGAAAAGTAACATGAAAATTACGTGACTCCGGAGGGTTGGATCCAAATCCATGCACCAAACTAGTATCAATATCTCAAAAACCAATCATCAATGCGCACGGAATGTACCATTGTGCCAAAATCACAATAACCGCATGAAATATCCTATCATGCCAATCTCAGTTCATATCAGAGAATCATATGCAGAGATGTATGCATATGAACAAGAAATAAGCATGTGTGATACATATGGGCAATGACATAAACATGTAGAATATACTACAATTACAACATGTAATCCATCATGCAAAATAGTCCATCATGTCCAAATAAAGAATCAAAAGCCTAAATATGATTTCTAGAATGAATAAAATCGCTCAAGTAACTATACACGCAAGTAAGGCGTAAACAAGAAGATACATATCTCACACACGACATAAAGAAGCCTAAAATCTACCTCAAACGTGGTATATTCTTGGCATTCACATATACGCTCGTCACCTTGCATATACATCATCCCTAAACACGTAATACTTTGCATATAAGTCCATTTTATAAATAAAAAAAGTCCTCAAATCGAGGTTAGTCAGGATACTTACCTCGTCCAAAATATGCTTCAACCTTCCAAATGCCTTTTCCTCTATCCTTGACCTCTAAATGCTCCAAATCTAGCCAAAGAATACTCAACGAGATCAAATAAATCTTTAGAATCAGCCTCAACCAATAAAGCTTCGATCTTTAATCAAATCTTTAAAGTCAACAAAAAACCAACTCGGATCCACATGGTAAAGGTTCAGAATAAAATTGGATCTCGTTGACCCATAACTGTACGAGTCCAAATATGTGATTCGCTTCCAAATTCGACTTCAAATCGTTGTCAAATCCACAAATTATACTTTCTTAACTTCCATGTAAAAAATCATCGTTTCTTCTTTTAGATTCCTTGATTTGGAGCCAAAATTAATGATATATGCATGCAAAAATTATAGATCTAGGTTAGGATTCCTCATTCCAATAATGTAGATGAAATTTCCCTCAGAAATCTCCTAAATCCGAGTTGTATAACTCCCAAAATAATAAAATGAAGGTATGTATAAATTGGGGTTATAAAAGAAAGCTGAATTTTCAACAATGAAGCTCCGCAAAGTGGTCTGCGCGACACGAGACCATAGGCTAGCCCATCTGAGGCCGCGTCTGGGGTTCATGTGACGCGAGACCATAGATGAGCCTGTATAATATGGTGCAACACCTTTTTCACTCAAAAACTTTTCCGAACACTTCGAAACTCACATGAGGTTCTCGAGACCTCGTCCAAGCATCATAACTAGTCCTTATACCCCATATGAACTTGTCCAAGTATTCAAGACATATTCGGAAACATCACAACTAAGAATCAAGATCCAAACCAAATTATAAACTCTCTTACGTTTTTCAAGTTTCAACGTTCGCAAGATACGTCTCCATCACATCTGAGCTTTTCCGGTGTTAAACCGAACTTCGTATAAGTCCGAAATCATTATACGAACATATTGGATCCTTCCATTCACTAATCCGAGCTCGTAATGGATACTACAATTCACATGTTTTTTTTTGGTGTTTAGCTGGAAAATCAAATGACTTTCCGTTGCTTTTTTCTTGATGTTTTCTTTTTGCCAGAGTTTTCTCCCATTGTTGACCTGTTCTTTCTACGTGTATGTCGTTTGTATATCACGTGTATCTCATGTATATAATATTAATACACATGTCACACGCAAAATATACTCACTTGTATATCATTGTATTTACTTGTAGTTCTTGTGTATTGTCACTATATGTAAAGTAATACATAGGTCATAAAGTAGCAGATGTACACCAAACATACACAAAAATACAATGAGATACACTGCATATACATTCATTTTCACCTTCAAAATCACCACCACAAAAGTACCATAAACCACCATTATCGCCATTCACTCCACCATAAAAATATAAAAATCACTTTCATATTAATAAAAGGGGGAAGAAGAAAAGAGGTTCATTCTAGATCTAGACAGGTTTATTTCCCAACAGAGGAACTGTTGCTGGTAAATCACCGCAAGCCGCGAAGGAGGAGAAGAAATCTGAAGCGAGGAAACCATTGCGTTTAGTCGCCAAGTGCATCACAAAGAAGGTGTAATGCCAATTTTATTAAAGCAAATATAAGGTAAAAAGAGGTCAAGAGATTTATAATGCCAATCCACCCTGCATTGTTGATTGTCCAACTTTTAAGACTAAAAAAAGTGTCATAAGATGATTAAAATTCCTTCATATTTGAAAAGAGTTTTTAGGTTCGAACTTTATAAAAGAAAAACTTTTCGAGAATACTAATACTCCTCCTCAGTGAATTTGTTCGACGCAAATTTAAATTAGTTGGGTAAGTAAATTTTTATCACTAAATGTCTAAAGCAAGTAAAGCTTTTAAATGTGTTGTTGATACTTTATAGTATAATATATTCCAGATACTGTATTTGAGGCAGTTGTCCGAATTCGTTATGATATGCAACTGAATCAAGTTCTTGCTAATAGTAAAAAGAGGGGGTAAAACATGAAGGTTGTTCTTATTTTACTAGAGGGGTTTGAATTAGCTCCTCTGGATCGTATCGCTCAAAAGAACCAAATTCGATTATTATTATGAAAAAAATAAAATTATGAAAACTTCTTTGTCTTATTTAGACCCTTATGAAAATATGCATTACATACCCTTTTTCTACGAGATGTTGGGAATCCCGTTGAGTTCATATATGCTTTTATGTTGACAACTCAATTCATTCAATTACTACATGGGTGATTCTGTCTAATATATTTAAATAAAATGTCATGCAATTTGTATTTCCATTTTTCTTCTGTCATACTGCATTCTATTACGAAACAATTCTTATTTGCAAAACAATTTTAATTAAAAAGTATTACTTAGTTACATTTGTATTTTGATATTTGAAGAGACTTATAAATTAGTTATCACGTTTGTTTTCTAAAAGTCAAATTGGGAATATTTTACTAGAATTTTTCAATGTTTTATTTCTTCATTTTAATAAGAGAAAAATTGTAACTTACAATTAATTTTGTATAACCCGATTATTTACCTCTTGTTTGAAAAAGAAATAAGCTTGTTCCTTATTTAGTTCAAACTGTTAGTCAAATCAATCATCAATAAATCGTAAAGTGGCAAACAATGTGACTCATACAAGAAATTTGTTTAAAGAAGGAATGTAATAAAGTTATACCGAGATTCACGACTGACTTCCTCTACAAAGTAGTAAAATAAGATGCGAGAAAGCCATGCCTTTAGAACAAGAAGGTTTTGATTCTGGGAGATGGAGCTCTAGAAGTGAAGTTCCACAAAGTATTGGTTTTCTGCCACTGAGACTGAACATCCACTTGTTTTTGGTGATTTGCACCTCGAAACACACCTTAGAAAAGAAAATTGAAGTTTCATTGAAAGAATGAAAATAATAGTCTGAGCATCCAATGCAAAAGCAGCCTTTAATTCTCTTGTTTCGTCGTGCCCCCCCCCCCCCCCCCAAGCACCCCTCGGCTCAGGGAAAACCAAAAAATGTCTTTCGTTTTCCACCCTTAGTTGGCCCTTGCCGCCTTCCCGACCTGCCTACTCGGGTCTTGTATGGATATGTAGGAAGGGGTGCTCCTAGGTGTGTGTAGGGGTTGTGTTTATTCGCAAGAAAGGATTCCTCGTCAAGTAAGTTTGGAGGGTATGGACACACTTGCGCGAATTCGGGTAACGACTACAAGGGAGAAAAAAGTTGACGGACTACGAATCGTCATATTTGACCTTTGAAAAGATGTGCCTCGCCTTGGTGTGGGCTAGGTAGAGGCTCCGACTTGCGCTTGCTTTGCATAGGCTCGCGTTGGTGGTAACTAAATGTAGAGAGAAGAAAATCCTTAGGTTGACCAAAGATAGGAAAATCTACTCTATCTATTGATACATGAAAGGTTGTTGAACCCTCGAATATGTTCGAAGATCTCGAAATGATCTTTCAGTTCGGGGAAGAATTCGCACAATTTTGTTTCCATCGAGAATTGAATTGACTTTTTCCTTATGTCGATTGGAGAATCTAACAATGACATTAATATGGATATTCTTACAAAAAAATTAAACATTCCGTGCCCTCGAAGAGTGCTTTGTCGTGCTAGGTCACTAATTTCCAAAAGAAGATGCCATTGTTTGATGAGAAATAAAAAGGAATATCGAAAATTCGAGTGACTGAAGCTAAAGCAACTACTTTCGAAGTAACAGAAAGAAAAGCAACGACTGGAGTGGGAGAGTCAGAGTCGAAAAGAGGATTCTTTACTTCTTTCTCTCATTCAAAACCGTGCATGAGACTTTCATCTCACATGCCTCCTAAGTGATAAAAGAAAGAAGAACCCATTTTCTTTCTTTTTTTGATTACCTTCCTCGCGTATGTATAAGACCGAATCCATTCGATTTATAAAAAGGATTACTAATCCTTAACTTTTCGAGGAATCCTTTATCAGTGGTTGTGAGTGATTGATTTTTTCAATCTTTTTCGACCTTGGTTTCGTAGGAGCAAGTCAGAAAGATTGGGAAACAAGCCATCTGGTTTAATTCATTCTTAATAGCCACGAGATGATCATCTTAGGGTGATCCTTTTGTTGATGGATGCTCTTATTACACTCATAGTCTCTAAAGGATGAGAACCAACTATATAGCATATACATCGAGAATTCAAGTATTGTATATGTCATTAGTCCGATATTTTGTAGGAACTAATCGTAATAACGAACTTGCAAAATGGATCTGTTTACCATAAAGAGATTCGTCGTTCCTGACCCTGCTTCACCGTAATTGTTATTTGAACAAGTAAAAGTTCTGTCTTGGTCTGAGTGGGGATAACATTTCTCTTTACATGTCCATGGAGTTTTGAAAAATCCAAACATCTTAGAGATAGATAGAGAGGTAGGAATTTCTCGAACGAACCGCACTCCTTCGTATATGTCAGGAGTCCATTGATGAGAAGGGGCTGATGAAAGCTTGAACTCAATTCATACGGTAATGAATATGAGCGCAACTGAAATTCCTGGGGAGTTATATATTTGTGTATTGATAAGACCGTTAACTATTTCTTGAAGCTCAATCTCCCCCTAGATGAACCATATAGACAAGAGAAACCATGAACCAGAATAGAAGAACTTGCCCCACCCATGAGTAAATATTTCATAATAGCCTTATTGGACCGAACATCTTTCTTGGTATATCCCGATAATAGGTATGAGCATAAACTAAAACATTCTCGGGCTACAAAGATAGTTGTTAAATTGTTAGCACCACATAAAAATATTCCCCCTAAAGTAGTTGTTAATACGAATAAGAGAAACTCAATTATAGACATTTATGTACATTCAATATACTCTACAGATAGAGGAATACATAGAGTTGAACATAGTAAAATAAGAAATTGAAAGATTTTGTTGAAATTGTTCGTTTGGAAATTTTTCGAAAAGCTAATCACAAGTTCTTCTCTCCATCAGAACAATAGGTATGTTATGCTCATTACAAAACTTTTTGAGGAGATGAAATATAACCAAGGTATATCTTTTTGATCAAAGGTTGAATCGCTCATCAGAAGAAAATTTAGGCCAAAAATTAGGATACATTCTGAGAAAATCAAAGTTCCATCTAAGAGAAGCAAATGAAAGGTTTTCCTAAAAATTCTCATAGAATCAAGAATGAAATTTTCATTCTGTACATGCCAGATCATGAACTAGTAACTGTTTCCAATTTCTAAAAAAAATCCTAATTGTATCGAACTTTTCATTTTTGGAATAGTTACGAAATCTCCATGAATATGATCAAACCTTATTCCATGGTATTTACATGAGGTTCCTCTTTAATAAAGTCCCCCTGAGGGCTTAGTTGATCCATAATTTATGTTTCATCTTTCAAGAAGAGTCTTTCCTGCTTTCAATTCATAGACTTCAAAAAAGGGATTTGCCACATCGTTGAGTGATTTTTAAAAAGGAAGTCCTCTAGGGGAGTTTAAGGACTCATTTCCAAGGCTAGAAGCCTAGACTAGAAAGGATATTTCTTTGGTCTTCAGTCAGCTCTACTAGATGTAGTTGCCTAGGAATCCAATGCACTAACTCTCGGAAGCTCCATTCATGCCCACCTACCTACCGAGGAAGACACTACCGATCCCTGAATCGAGGGGCGAGCACGACTAAAGTGGATATACATAAAACTCTATTTACGGATCTATATGCTTCGATTGGGACTGGAAGTTCCAGAACAGGTGGCTGGTATACCACAATAATAAAACTTCCTTTAATTTTTTTATTCGGATCGAATTTATGTTGGCTTCATTGGGAGGCTCGCGTAATTTGTTACGTCATCTCCAAAAGGATAAGTTGCATTGGTATTGATAAAGTTCCGTGGAGTTCATAATTTCATAAAAGGAGTCAAACATTATTCCAGTCCTAGTATACTTATCCATTGGCATTGAAAGAGAAGAATGACAAGGTCTACTTCCACAGTAAGGATTACATCTTAGTCCAATCCAAGTGTAAACAAGGGACGCTTCATTAAGCAAAAACCCGAACTAAGAGCGGGGCAGTTCAATTAAGGTATAAAGAAAGCTCCAAGCAACTACCATTGATCAACCTAATTCAAGCACATCAATCAAAGATCTTTCTTACCAGATAACTTTCTAGTGAAGGAGAGAAAGTTTGATAAGCTAAGAAAGTCGTAAGATTGTAAGACATTATCGCCTTCGCGTCACCGAGACTATATTTCTGTCATTTTTGGAAAGTCACGGACAACCGCCATTTCCCCTTTTCAAATTGTTTTCATGTAGTTGCTCACAAATCAAAGTGTGAATGTCCCTTTGAAGTCTTGCATGCTCTTTTTGATCGGGAGCGGGGTGGGAAATTTATGTCGGTGCTAGCACCTGCGGCAACGCCTCTGGAGCCCGGTGCCTCGAGGGAGGGGGGAAGGGGGCGAATCAGGCTAGGAGATGACTCGTAATCGATCCAGCAAACTTGCTGATCGCATATTAGTTTGTCGGCGATGCCAGCGGCCTCAACTCAAAAGCGCATGCTGATCTATCGAGGCTGCATTCATTTTTTCATATTCAACTTGACACGAGGGAAGGGCTTACTCTACTAGTGTCTCGGCTTGGTGATCACGCCTAACTCTAGTCCTAAAAAGGATAAGCGGTCGCTGCAAATATAATCCGGTCTAAAAGTCCGGAGTCGAATCCCACAGAGAACTAAGGCTTAGCTATATCTGTTTAATATCACTAAAAAGACAAGTTTGAACAATTTTCTAAATTATAAAGATTGATATTTATATTTCTAACTAATTAACTAGCAAATACTAGAAAACGGTAAAATTATCAACTAACGAGACAAAGGGTTGGAGACTAAATTAAGGAGGTCTAGAGTTATGATTTCCCCAATTGTCGGAATCTTTCTAGCTATGTTCCCTACAATTTTTCCAATGTATTCTCTACTGATCGTGAGCACTTTAGGTGCCGTAATTCTCTCTCGAGCAACTACAACAATTTACTAGACATATTCTCTTGAACTACGCTAGTTGACTTTATCTAACCGCTCATTATGACCACGTCAAGGCTTTGTTATTTCTAAACCTACCTTTAAACCCGCTGTATTGATTTTTCACATACGTTAGGAGTGACGTTGTTCAACAATCACCTAAATACGTATCCTTTCTCAAGCAACACATAATAAATAGGCACAGTCAATTGATGGCCATTCAATCAACAACAATAAACACGTAGTTGAACAAGTAGAGAAATCCAACGGCTCAATTATATAAAAATATAACAAGAATTTATCCTACAAAAGGTTCTATCAAAACCCTAGATAACAATTTAGCTATTTATAATAGTATGTAAAACTACAATACTAAAAATCATAACCAACAATGAAAAATAGGAAGAGGAAGGAAAAACTCGTTGAAGCATTCCCCGCCTTGCTCCTATTGTGTTCTTGACTCCTTAGGTCGAATCTCCAGTCTCCTTAGGTCTAATTGTTATGTCAAAAGTGTGTTCAACCCTTAAAAATACCGTTTTTCCATGTATATATACCAAGTAGAGTCGGGCCCAAATAATTATACCTTCTCCTATGCAAAAAAGGACAATATTTCACGTCTGGACTACCGCGGTTAAACGCGGTCAAACGCGGTCAACCGCGGTCAACCGCGGTATATGGCAGGTATCCGTGGTCGCATTTTCGACCGCGCTTTTCACCCTATTCCGTTTGGAAATTGAAAAAACGTAAAACACGAAAGTTGTAGCTCTTTGAGTTAGCTTTCCAACCATATATTGTGGAGCTCAATGGAGTTCTGATAAAAAAGTTATGTGCATTTTACTAGACAGTACGCAATATGCCTACTCGAGTCTTCGTTTTGTTGCTTTATCATCCGTTGATCCCCGAATACGATCCCGGCTTAATTCCTTGGGATTTTACTCAGACTTCAAAGCTCCAAATCACTTTAATTCATTCCATAACATCTATATAGCTTGAAATCACTCCTACAAGGCATAAAACACACCGTTAGTGCAAAACACTAGCGATTAAAGCGCAAACTCAACTAAAGTGCAGTAAATTAGAGTGTAATAATCGACTAAAATACGCAATTATAGCCGATCATCAACACCCCACACTTAAACCATTGCTCGTCCTCGAGCAATCAAACTACACTTTATATAGACACGACCTTTTTAAACAATTTTCCTAACTCATCACACCAAGAATATTTAAAATAGACTAAGCACAAAAGCGTAACATCTTCACCTCAAGGTTTGACTCACAAGTACCACGCATTATTCACAACTCACCTACTTACTCTAACATAGAGGTCACTGACATTACCTTTCCTTCATGAATCAAGTGCCCTCACACAACAAAAGAGAGTAGTTCCACACAATAAAATTTAAGAACACTTAGGAACTCAAGATAGAAAGAATTTACTCACTCTCAGAAATAATATTCATATGCCACAAAAGATGCACCATAAGCTTTCCCGTAGTGTATTACTCCACTAATAAAGCTCATTCAATCTAAGATCAATTAGGACTTTATTTGGTTATAATGTAGGCTACGGGACGGGTAGGATACGTTTATATATAAGAGTGACTACACCTCCCTAAGCACTTTAATACATGTACTTTAACATTCAAACATAATACTTATGTCAAACCAAAACTCCACTTTCACATCAATGTATATTACCCCATTCTTTTTTAAGCGCACTTACATCAAGAGCCACCACTTATCAAGGAATTTTTTTTCGCAACAATCCAACTACTTTTTTTTAAAATTCAAGTGGCTATTACTTTTTCAAAACAATGCACATTTCTCCTTATTTAATTTGTTCCACTCAAAAGCCAAACCAACCACCCCACACTTTAACATTTACAAGGTCCATTAACAATTCAAGTGCTCATGAGAGGTTACAATGGTTCAAATAGATGGTTAATTCGAACAAATGGGTAAGGCTTGTAATGTGGTTGCCAAAGAAACAAGATTACAGGCTCAAAGGGGTTAACTACGATACATAATAATTAGGTGGATAAAATATACATATCTGGGTCAACAAAGAAATGCCTATATCACTTCCAAGACTGAACAAAACTACTATTTCGCTTTGCAAACACACGGGGCAAGTTATAGGCCTCAAATGCAATGCACAGAATGACACAAAACCTTACACACACATGACACATAACTCACTCAGGATTGGATTCATAGACACTCTAGTCAAAGCAGTTAAGCAAAGTTAAGATTATACAATTTAAGGTACTTATACAAGAGACAAAAACTGAGCCTAAGCGTCACAACCAAAGTACTCACTATTTTCAAAGCGTAACAAAGTCAAGAGATATTGCTTCAATTCATAACACAACACAACGGCTCCTACTCCAAAAAAAATAACTACACCCGGTTCAAACAAAACCCTTGGAAAAGAACCGTGGTTTAAAGATAACCAAGGGGTAATTGCTACACTACCTAACAAAAGAAAATCTTTTTTTTAGACTTAAATCCCTCAAGAAAATTGTCTAATAGATCCATCGTCGGGAAAAGTCCAATTTTTTCTATTTAAAAAAAATTATTCAATTAAACTAACACAACTAAAATAGCATAGAAAGTCACCTAGACAATCTCTTCACCCCACACTTAAAATCGTGCATTGTCCCCAATGCACACCATAACTAATAAAAGGATAAAAGAGACTCCCTGGTAGGCCAAAGGCCGAAGCACTAACAGCTCATGGGGTACTCAGACTTCTCCCAAGCTTGGTCCTTCGTGCGGGTACCTTACACTTAGTTCCAACCATTTGGTTTGTTGTTGCATCCTTCCAATACCTTTGCTTTCTATGATCCTAGAAAATAAAAAATTGACACTACAAAAATAATACAATTTAAAAAAATTAAAAGAAAGCAATAAAGTTGGGTTGCCTCCCAACAAGCGCTTGATTTAACGTCGCGGCACGATGCAAATCACTTTTTGCCTCCACCTCGAGCTTATGAATTGAACCCCCAATTTGGCATCAAGTTTTTGACTATGTTCTAGGGGTGGAGGAACAAATCTAATTGGCCCAAGCAACCATTGTACTATTCTACACTTCTTGGCTTTTAGATGAGGTATGTAGTCCTGACTTTCTGGCAAGAAGAATTCCAGACTGTAGTCACCTTGTTCCTCATTCCTTGACTCCTCAATCGGCTCGGATGACTCTATTTCCATATCATCATCCAAGCCCAATGTAGAAAAATGTTTGGAGTGAGGACCAATGCGCTCAAATACATGAACTTTAGGACTTTCAACATCCTCAACATCAATAATACTAGAATCAACAAAATTTGTATCCTTAAAGTCCTTGGCTGACTCTAGTTTCACTTCTTCAACATCGACATCCTCAAATTGTAGTTGGCTAGGTTGTTGATGTTCTACTCTGACCTCCTTAATTAACACCTCAAATTCATGCTCTTCTTGGCTACTATCCCCAATATTGGCTTGTTGAGCATTAACAACTCCAACAACTTGACTCAATTAAGCCTCCAAATTGCGAATAGTTGCCTCCTGCCTCTCTATCTGCAGTTGTTTCTCATTATTTTGTGCCTAAAGGAACTTTAACATATCCTTGATCTCCTTCAGGCTAGCATCCCCAGGTTCTTTGTTCCTGTTAACTTCACAAGAAAAGGTAGAACCATCATAATAAGGGGTTGGGGGAAGATAAGAAATATAAACACAACCATAAAAGTGACCATTTTTACCACCACACACATCACATATATTCCACAAATAAGATTGAGTTGGTGCACATAACTCTCTTTCAGGAACATTTTGAAAATTTTGCCACGGGTGGTTTCCTTCACAATATGTATGGAGATCAATAGTAGAATTATCTACACCTAAATTCCCATAATTCGAAGATGTCATGTTTCTCAAATCAATAGATATAAAAAAATACAAAAAAAAACCAAAAAAAAAACAAAAGAAAAGTTCAAACTTGAAACCTAGCAATATGTACAGTTACAACTACACCGTTAGTTCCCCGGCAACTGCACCAAAATTTGATCACGCCCAACTCTAGTCCTAAAAAGGATAAGCGGTCGCTGCAAATATAATCCGGTCTAAAAGTCCGGAGTCGAATCCCACAGAGAACTAAGGCTTAGCTATATCTGTTTAATATCACTAAAAAGACAAGTTTGAACAATTTTCTAAATTATAAAGATTGATATTTATATTTCTAACTAATTAACTAGCAAATACTAGAAAACGGTAAAATTATCAACTAACGAGACAAAGGGTTGGAGACTAAATTAAGGAGGTCTAGAGTTATGATTTCCCCAATTGTTGGAATCCTTCTAGCTATGTTCCCTACAATTTTTCCAATGTATTCTCTACTGATCGTGAGCACTTTAGGTGCCGTAATTCTCTCTCGAGCAACTACAACAATTTACTAGATATATTCTCTCGAACTACGCTAGTTGGCTTTATCTAACCGCTCATTATGACCACGTCAAGGCTTTGTTATTTCTAAACCTACCTTTAAACCCGCTGTATTGATTTCTCACATACGTTAGGAGTGACGTTGTTCAACAATTACCTAAATACGTATCCTTTCTCAAGCAACACATAATAAATAGGCAGAGTCAATCGATGGTCATTCAATCAACAACAATAAACACGTAGTTGAACAAGTAGAGAAATCCAACGGCTCAATTATATAAAAACATAACAAGAATTTATCCTACAAAAGGTTCTATCAAAACTCTAGATAACAATTTAGCTATTCATAATAGTATGTAAAACTACAATACTAAAAATCATAACCAACAATGAAAAATAGGAAGAGGAAGGAAAAACTCGTTGAAGAATTCCCCGCCTTGCTCCTATTATGTTCTTGACTCCTTAGGTCGAATCCTCAGTCTCCTTAGGTCTAATTTTTATGTCAAAAGTGTGTCCAACCCTTAAAAATACCGTTTTTCCATGTATATATACCAAGTAAGGTCGGGCCCAAACAGTTATACCTTCTCCTATGCGAAAAAGGAGAATATTTCACGTCTGGACTGCCGCGGCCGCGGTCAAATGCGGTCTATGGCAGGTATGCTACCTCAGCTCCGCAGTCGCATTTTCGACCGCGCTTTTCACCCTGTTCTGTTTGGAATTTGAAAAAACGTAAACATGAAAGTTGTAGCCCTTTGAGTTACCTTTCCAACCATATATTGTGGAGCCCAAATGGAGTTCTGAGCAAAAGGTTATGTGCATTTTACTAGACAGTATGCAATATGCCTACTCGAGTCTTCGTTTTGTTGCTTTATCATCCGTTGATCTCCAAATATGATCCCGACTTAATTTCTTGGGCTTTTACTCAGACTTCAAAGCTCCAAATCACTTGAATTCATTCCATAACATCTATATAGCTCGGAATCACTCCTACAAGACATAAAACACACCGTTAGTGCAAAACACTAGCGATTAAAGCGCAAACTCAACTAAAGTGCAGTAAATTAGAGTGTAATAATTGACTAAAATACGCAATTATAGTCTATCATCACTTGGTCTCGCTCCCTTCCCACACTATTCCTCCCCACTAAAAATTTTAGAAGGTGAGAGAATTGATTTTGGATAAGAGAAATCAAAACACAATAAATTGTAATAGAGGAGCTAGTTGGGTAGATAATTGTATATTTTTCTTATTTGTTCTTTGACCCTCCTCCTCCTCCCCCTCCCCCTCCCCCTAACCCTCCCTTCCTCCCCCTCCTCCTCCTCCTCCCCCTCCTCCTTTGACTACTTCACTGACAAACTACTATTTCAACATGTTCGAACTGATTATCAAAAATCTCTTTATGAGTACAGAGTTACTTCTCTTCTGCTGACAAACTACTATTTCAACATGTTCGAACTGATTATTGAAAGTCTCATTAAGAGTACAAGGTTACTGCTCATTTGCAAACGAAACCGGTGTCTTTTCCCCAGAGTCAACTATGTCTTTAAATTCGTTGCATGTAGTTGTTAAGAATTCAGTTTGCTATCAATCCAAATATTAGAGGAGAATTTGAAGAATATGAGTTTTCGTACTGTCGTATCTCAATTGTAAATACTAGATTAGGATACTTACCAATTTCTCTTTTGCGAAAGTGGATCTGCAGCAACCACGACTTGTGTCACCTATCATCAGGAATCTTCATGAAGCGGATGGATTCCCTTTATCTACAATCTACCACCAATCTCTAAGATGAAGAGAATCAACCTGTCACGACCCAAACTGAAGGGCCATGACTAGCACCCGACCACACTTGCCGAGCACCAACGTACATTTCATCTAACCTTCATTATTATCTTTTAGGGCTGACGAGACCAATATAAATGGTAGACCTAGATCATGGACAACCAGCAATAAAATATGACGGCATGAACATACATAGCAGGGGATGACCAGACAATCAAGAAACTACATATAAGGTATGAGCTACCACGCTACTATGAAAGACTATACAACAAAAACTAGCCGACAAGGCATACCAAACTATACATGAGCCGACACCTGTCTATGAGCCTCTAAAAGAACATAAGTGTTGCAACATAGCCGGAACAGGGCCCCGACATACCCATAATGTCTATAACAAAAATTGCATACCAAGACCAAGGCAAGTCCGGAGAAGGGATCTCGCCAATCACCGCTGAACTGGACAGTCTACTGTGGTGGGGGAGCTGCACCTGCCTGTCTATCAGGACCTGCAGCACGACATGCAGCGTCCACAAATAAAAGGACGTCAGTACGAATAAAGTACTGAGTATGTAAGGCAAGGAACCATAAATACGATCAGTAATGTAAGCAAGGATAGAGAATATACAACCTGTAACATCTTAGTACCTCTGAGGGCTACTTACATGAAATGCATGATACATATGTATAAATACATAAACCTTTAAAGCATTCGCCTCTATGGGCATCATCATCATCATATCGTACCCGGCCATAATAGGCTCGGTAGAATCGTACCCGGCCACGTGGAGCTCGGTAAAACCCAACTGATCAGTGGTTGCACAATAGGTGCCGTACCCGGCCAACTATAGCGTGGCTCGGTAGAGTAAAATAGATACATATATATAATGCATGCTCGACTCATGGAATCACATTCTAAACCTTTCGGAGTGACGTAAGGTCGGTATCCTCTGTACACGTTATTAGGACTAACTCTTCACTATGAACCTTATAAGAATCAGGAAGTACCAACAACATTGATAACATAAGACTAAGAGAAGCAACATTAACATCAATCGTTCCATAAGAGGGAAAACAATGTAAGTACTGCTAGCTTCTAAGAGTAGAGTATCTTGGAAGCTCGTTCATTACATTATGTACAATCAGAGTCGTGCAAAAGAAGGAAAGGGATAGCCTCACATACCTTGTATATACTGCCCCAATCTCAAGCTATGCAATTGTCAAAACTCCTTAGTCTACAATAAGAGAAACGATACTATCGTTATCATTTAAGCGTCATAACTATTATGTATCGACCACAACCTATTTTACGATGAAACGGACAACACCTCCCCTATATATATGACCTCACACCATTCAAAACAGTCACCAAACAGCCCAAACAACATCAATAATAAACATATTGAGCCTCCCAAAATAGTCCACACACAGCCTAATCACTTCATACATACGACGACCACCGTAGTCGTGTCAAACAACCTGGAAATGTTACGGATAACTATCAGCCCATAACCCTACATATATATGGTTTTTATCCACACCCTTACTCCTCCAAAACTCCACAAGATAGTAGTAAAATACGCAGCCCAACAACAACGCAAAACAGTCCACAAAACAATAACATTACTACCAAGCCTTTCGATATATATCTCACAAGTTCTAGCTTCAATGGCTTAGCCGCAACTTGGATAATCTTAAATACATATAGAGTAAGAGGTTCCTTACCTTTATACAGAAAGAACAACTCCAATTTGACCTTAAATTTCCATGAAATATCCCTCCAATGCTGCCACAACAACAAAAAAGCGAAACTAGCGATCAATTAGTGTTTTTCGGCACTAGAATCACTTTAGAAGGCTTGAAATCACCTAGGATTGATATTAAGAACATGAGGGAGTATTTACAGAACATAAACCCTTTAAAAAAACCTCCCACACGAGCTGGAACGACACAAAAATGAGCAACAACAAGAAGAACAAGAGACTTACTAGCGCCACGGAATTCCCGACACTTAATTTGTGTTGTTTGCCCTTTTTTTGGGTCTTGAATCTTGAGAGAACCTTGAGAGGATGTTCCTAGGGTTCTAAGGTCTGAAAATAGTGAGAAGAAATGGCTTAAAACGGGTTGGAGGCATCCTATATAGGTCCAAATATCTTAAACCGCCTTAGTGGGCCCCATAGAAAGGTGCTTGGCGCAGTCTCGCGAAAACGCGAATATCTCTCTACTCCGAGATCGTATCGATGAACGGTTTAATGCGTTGGAAACTAGACTCATAGATATTTAATTTGGTTGGTAGATCACCCCGTAATTCCTTGTAAATTATGAGAAAAGATTAGAAACATTTGACCTAATGTTTAAGTAAAATTATGAACCTAAGTTGCGACAACTTTTGTCGACTTTTGTTTCATAACTCGTTTGACTTCAAGACTTATGATACGGATATTATATGATTAAAATACCTTAATAAATGACCTCTTGAGTGTATTAAGCACCGCTAGATTACCTGAAAATACGAGTTACAACATCCTTGATTCGTTTAACTTCTAATACTGGTTAATCACCCTTATACACTCTTGTATCACTTAAGACCAATAGGATTGACTTCTTATCATCTCAAAGATAATTCCTTCTTGGATTTATGTTAACTAATATATGGCATGAACTAACACATGTGGATATGGGTTGTAACACCCTCCCCCCCTTAGGAACATTCGTCCTCGAATGTAAGGGTTTATGGGGAGTTTAAATCATCGTGGATTCCAATGGAAATTTCCGATCAATTTTCCCCTATAAAATGGTCACTAGCAAAACTTGCAAGTAATTAAGCCCAACATATGGCTTCACAAGGCTACACAAAGCATTATGCGTATTTACATTATCTACATATCACCATTTTGTATTAAGGAGGAGTATTCTCAAATTATTGCTTACCTCATAGAGCCGTTTCACCTTCCAATGTATCCTGTCTTCCACCAGCATCCTTGTTATCTTCATTCTGGAATAAGTAAGGGTATTTAGACTTCATCTCCTCTTCTGCTTCCCATGTCATTTCTTCCATATTTTTGTTCCTCCACAATACTTTGACGGAAGCTACATCTTTTGTTCTCAGCTTGCGGACTTGCCGATCTAATATCGCCACTGGCACTTCTTCATATGATAGGTCCTCTGTAACTTGTACATCTTTGATAGGGACGACTCGAGAAGGGTCTCCAATACATTTTCTCAACATAGATACATGGAATACCGGGTGGACAAATTCCAATTCGGATGGCAATTCTAACTCATAAGCAACCTGTCCAATCCGTCGAAGAATTTTATACGGCCCGATATACCTTGGACTCAGCTTACCTTTCTTCCCAAAACGCATAATACCCTTCATTGGTGAGATCCTCAGGAAAACCCAATCACCAACCTCAAACTCTAGATCACGACGTCGGACATCAGAATAAGATTTTTGCCTGCTTTGTGCCGTCCTCAATCGCTCCTGTATCACTTTCACCTTCTCAATAGCTTGGTGAATCAAATCTGGCCCATATAATTCTGTTTCACCGACTTCGAACCATCCAACTGGTGATCTACATCTCCTCCCGTATAGTGCCTCGTATGGGGCCATTTTAATACTGGAATGGTAGCTATTGTTATAGGCGAATTCTATGAGTGGAAGATGATCATCCCAATTCCCCTTAAAATCTAGAACACATGCTCGTAGCATATCTTCCAGTGTCTGAATGGTACGTTCAGCCTGTCCGTCAGTCTGCGGATGAAATGCAGTGCTGAGATTTACCTGTGTGCCTAAACCCTTCTGGAAAGACCTCCAAAAGTTAGCCGTAAATTGAGCTCCTCGGTCTGATATAATAGATATGGGCACACCATGAAGCCTAACAATCTCCTTGATATACAACTTTGCATAATCTTCAGCCGTGTAAGTTGTCTTCACTGGCAGAAAATGGGCACATTTTGTAAGTCGATCAATTATCACCCAGATGGAGTCAAACTTATGATAAGAGCGAGGTAATCCAATAATGAAGTCCATATTAATCACCTCCCACTTCCAGGTCGGAATCTCTATATTTTGAAGCAATCCACCGGGTTTCTGATGTTCTATCTTTACTTGTTGACAATTGGGACACTGGGCTACAAATTCTGCAATAGACTTCTTCATATTATCCCACCAATACTGCTCCTTGACATCATGATACATCTTTGTCGAGCCGGGATGGATGGAATATCGGGATTGATGAATCTCATTCATAATCTTCTCTCGCAACCCTGCCACATTAGGCACACACAATCGGCTCTGGTATCTCAGTGCCCCATCTTTTCCGATCCCAAAAGCCATACTTTTACACTGTTGAATGCTTTCTCTTAATCGTACTAAGATAGGATCTTCATATTGTCGTGCTTTTACCTCGGCTACCAAAGATGATTCTGATGTATTCTGTACAGTAACACCTCCGTCATCAGAGTCTAACAATCTGATTCTCATATTGGCTAGCTGATGAAGCTCTTTAATCAACCCCCATCTACCTGCCTCAATATGTACTAAGCTTCCCATTGATTTACGGCTGAGAGCGTCTGCCACAACATTGGCTTTACCGGGATGATACAATATCTCGACGTCGTAGTCTTTCAATAATTCAAGCCACCTACGCTGCCTCAAATTCAACTCTTTCTGCTTGAAGATGTATTGTAAACTCTTGTGATCTGTGTAGATGTCAACATGGACGCCGTATAAGTAGTGCCGCCATATCTTCAAAGCATATATTACTGCAGCCAATTCCAAATCATGGGTTGGATAATTCTTTTCATGCTTCTTCAATTGTCTTGATGCATAAGCAATCACATTCCCACGCTGCATCAATACGCACCCCAAACCTATACCTGAGGCATCACAATATACCACATAACCTTCTGTTCCTTCAGGAAGAGTGAGCACTGGTGCAGATGTCAATCGATTCTTCAGCTCCTGAAAACTACGTTCACAAGTGTCAGACCACTGGAATTTGGTAGCTTTTTGTGTTAACTTAGTCAATGGTGATGATATAGAGGAAAATCCTTCTACAAACCGCCTATAATATCCTGCTAGCCCTAGGAAGCTGCGGACTTCTGATGGTGTTGTAGGTCTCGGCCAATTCTTTACTGCATCGATCTTCTGAGTGTCGACACTAATACCCTCATCAGATATCACATGGCCAAGGAATGCTACTGAGTTCAGCCAGAATTCACATTTGGAGAGCTTAGCATATAACTTACGATCCTGAAGCGTCTGTAATACTATCCGCAAGTGGCCCGCATGTTCCACCTCCGAACGAGAATACACTAGAATGTCATCAATGAATACAATCACGAACACATCAAGATAGGGCCTGAATATAGTATTCATGAGATCCATAAAAGCTGCTGGGGCATTTGTTAGCCCGAACGACATCACCAAGAACTCAAAGTGCCCATATCTTGTCCGGAAGGCCGTCTTTGGAATATCCTTCTCCCTAACCCTCACCTGATGATACCCTGAACGTAAATCAATCTTAGAGAAATACTTGGCACCCTGGAGTTGGTCAAACAGGTCATCAATTCTTGGAAGTGGATACTTGTTCTTTATAGTAGACTTATTCAACTGTCGATAGTCGATACACATCCGTAACGACCCGTCTTTCTTCCGCACGAATAGGACTGGTGCACCCCAAGGTGAAGTGCTAGGCCTAATAAAGCCCTTATCCAGCAAGTCCTTCAACTGCACCTTCAACTCTCGCAACTCTGCCGGGGCCATTCTGTATGGAGGAATAGAGATCGGTTGAGTGTCAGGCAACACATCAATGCTAAACTCAATCTCCCTTTCAGGAGGAAGGCCTGGGAGTTCATCTGGGAAAACATCTGGGAATTCGTTGACCACAGGGATTGATTGTAAAGTAGGCGGTTTCGCCTCCGCATCCCTAACGCGAACGAGATGATAAATGTAACCTTTTGAGATCATTTTCCTTGCCTTAAGATAGGAAATAAACCTACCTTTCGGTGTAGCAATGTTCCCTTTCCATTCAATGACGGGTTCACCTGGAAATTGGAACCTAACCATCTTCGTACGACAGTCAACATTTGCATAGCATGAGGCCAACCAGTCCATTCCCATTATCACATCAAAATCAACCATTTCTAACTCAAATAAATTTGCCGAGGTTTGACGACTACAAATCATCACAGTGCAACCTCTATATACCCTTCTAGCAATCACAGAATCTCCTATCGGAGTAGATACCGCGAGGGGTTTACTTATCAATTCAGGTTCAATGCCAAACTTATTAGCCACAAAGGGTGTAACATATGATAATGTAGATCCCGGATCAATCAGCGCATATACATCATAAGAAAACACAGATATAATACCTGTAACAACATCTGGAGACGACTCGAGATCCTGTCGACCTACTAGAGCATAGGTTCGATTTTGAGCACCACTCGAACTCGGCACTGCACCTCTACCCCTACCACGACCTGTCGACTGCTGAAAACCCCGTGCTGGAGGTCGAACTGATGAGGAAGAACCAGACACAGATCCAGTCGGCTGAGCCATACCATCACCTCCTCTATTAGGACAATCCCGCATCATATGGCCAGGCTGCCCGCACGAATAGCATGCATCAGAACCTCGACGACACAGTCCAAAGTGGGCCTTGCCGCACTGATCACAATGTGGTGTTGGGGGTCTCATCTGACTAGTATCCCTGTGATGTTGCGAGCCAGATGCCCGCGAACTCTGACCTGGACCAGAATAGGATCGATCATATCGAGGCCTCTGAAACTGTGGAGGAGCACTAGCTACAGGTGGCGCCGAACTCCTCGAAAACTGTGGCCTGATGCGGCCTCTGAAGTCATCAGAATACCCTGCAAATCTCGCCCTCTTATGCTGGCCCCTATCCTGCTCCCTAACTGCCCTCTGCTGGCGCTTACGATCCTCTAGGGTCTGGGCATAAGCTTGAATACGGGAAATATCCATGCCCTCCACCAAGGAGGCTGTCGTACACTCATTTATCAGATGTGGTCCCAACCCATTCACGAACATATGCACCCTATCACTCATCTCGGCCACCATATGGGGAGCATACCTTGCCAAAGAATCAAACTGCATACTGTACTCTCGCACACTCATATTACCTTGTCTAAGGTTCAAGAACTTATCAGCTCTAGCTCGTCGTATCTCAACTGGCAAGTAGTGACGAAGAAAGGCCTCAGAAAATTCCTTCCACACAGCTGGAGGAGGGTTCGGACCCCTGGATCTCTCCCAACTATCATACCAGAGAACCGCTAAATCCCGTAGCCGATAAGAAGCCAACTCTACTGCCTCTGTATCACTAACATGCATAACCCGAAGTGTACGATGAACCTGGTCAATAAAAGTCTGTGGGTCCTCCTTGGGGTCTGATCCGGTAAACACTGGAGGGTCTAAATTAATAAAATCACGAACTCTTGTACTAACTGGTTTCTCAGCAGCACCTGTATTCTGCCTCTGAGCCTGAGCAGCTACCAAGCTAGTCAATAACTGCAAAGCACTCCGCATATCCTGGTCTGGAGTGCCAGACGGAGGAACTGGAGGCGCTGGGTGCCTTCTAATATCCTCTGGAGGAGATGGAGTAGATGAGGTATGAGAGGGCATCTCACTTTGAGCCTCACTTTGTCCTGCTCTGACTTGGGGCACCTGACTGGTACCCTCTCCCGCTGCTGTATCAAGCCGTCTACTAATCGTTTGCTTCCTAGTCGAAGGCATCACTGAAAAAAACAAGGTGAATATTAGAGACGAACACTTACGACTCAACTCTACGCACGATCTAGATTCAGGAAGAAGGTAACAACCCTAGATGTCATGTAGCCTCCTGATTATAAATGTGGCGCGCTACACATCCATAATCAAGACTCTACTAGACACGGCTCATAGACAACCCCTAGGACAGACTTGCTCTGATACCAAGTTTGTCACGACCCAAACTGAAGGGCCATGACTAGCACCCGACCACACTTGCCGAGCACCAACGTACATTTCATCTAACCTTCATTATTATCTTTTAGGGCTGACGAGATCAATATAAATGGTAGACCTAGATCATGGACAACCAGCAATAAAATATGACGGCATGAACATACATAGCAGGGGATGACCAGACAATCAAGAAACTACATATAAGGTATGAGCTACCACGCTACTATGAAAGACTATACAACAAAAACTAGCCGACAAGGCATACCAAACTATACATGAGCCGACACCTGTCTATGAGCCTCTAAAAGAACATAAGTGTTGCAACATAGCCGGAACAGGGCCCCGACATACCCATAATGTCTATAACAAAAATTGCATACCAAGACCAAGGCAAGTCCGGAGAAGGGATCTCGCCAATCACCGCTGAACTGGACAGTCTACTGTGGTGGGGGAGCTGCACCTGCCTGTCTATCAGGACCTGCAGCACGACATGCAGCGTCCACAAATAAAAGGACGTCAGTACGAATAAAGTACTGAGTATGTAAGGCAAGGAACCATAAATACGATCAGTAATGTAAGCAAGGATAGAGAATATACAACCTGTAACATCTTAGTACCTCTGAGGGCTACTTACATGAAATGCATGATACATATGTATAAATACATAAACCTTTAAAGCATTCGCCTCTATGGGCATCATCATCATCATATCGTACCCGGCCATAATAGGCTCGGTAGAATCGTACCCGGCCACGTGGAGCTCGGTAAAACCCAACTGATCAGTGGTTGCACAATAGGTGCCGTACCCGGCCAACTATAGCGTGGCTCGGTAGAGTAAAATAGATACATATATATAATGCATGCTCGACTCATGGAATCACATTCTAAACCTTTCGGAGTGACGTAAGGTTGGTATCCTCTGTACACGTTATTAGGACTAACTCTTCACTATGAACCTTATAAGAATCAGGAAGTACCAACAACATTGATAACATAAGACTAAGAGAAGCAACATTAACATCAATCGTTCCATAAGAGGGAAAACAATGTAAGTACTGCTAGCTTCTAAGAGTAGAGTATCTTGGAAGATCGTTCATTACATTATGTACAATCGGAGTCGTGCAAAAGAAGGAAAGGGATAGCCTCACATACCTTGTATATACTGCCCCAATCTCAAGCTATGCAATTGTCAAAACTCCTTAGTCTACAATAAGAGAAACGATACTATCGTTATCATTTAAGCGTCATAACTATTATGTATCGACCCCAACCTATTTTACGATGAAACGGACAGCACCTCCCCTATATATATGACCTCACACCATTCAAAACAGTCACCAAACAGCCCAAACAACATCAATAATAAACATATTGAGCCTCCCAAAATAGTCCACACACAGCCTAATCACTTCATACATACGACGACCACCGTAGTCGTGTCAAACAACCTGGAAATGTTACGGATAACTATCAGCCCATAACCCTACATATATATGGTGTTTCTCCACACCCTTCCTCCTCCAAAACTCCACAAGATAGTAGTAAAATACGCAGCCCAACAACAACGCAAAACAGTCCACAAAACAATAACATTACTACCAAGCCTTTCGATATATATCTCACAAGTTCTAGCTTCAATGGCTTAGCCGCAACTTGGATAATCTTAAATACATATAGAGTAAGAGGTTCCTTACCTTTATACAGAAAGAACAACTCCAATTTGACCTTAAATTTCCATGAAATATCCCTCCAATGCTGCCACAACAACAAAAAAGCGAAACTAGCGATCAATTAGTGTTTTTCGGCACTAGAATCACTTTAGAAGGCTTGAAATCACCTAGGATTGATATTAAGAACATGAGGGAGTATTTACAGAACATAAACCCTTTAAAACAACCTCCCACACGAGCTGGAACGACACAAAAATGAGCAACAACAAGAAGAACAAGAGACTTACTAGCGCCACGGAATTCCCGACACTTGATTTGTGTTGTTTGCCCTTTTTTGGGTCTTGAATCTTGAGAGAACCTTGAGAGGATGTTACTAGGGTTCTAAGGTCTGAAAATAGTGAGAATAAATGACTTAAAACGGGTTGGAGGCATCCTATATAGGTCCAAATATCTTAAACCGCCTTAGTGGGCCCCATAGAGAGGTGCTTGGCGCAGTCTCGCGAAAACGCTAATATCTCTCTACTACGAGATCGTATTAATGAACGGTTTAATGCATTGGAAACTAGACTCATAGATCTTTAATTTGGTTGGTAGATAACCCCATAATTCCTTGTAAATTATGAGAAAAGATTAGAAACATTTGACCTAATGTTTAAGTAAAATTATGAACCTAAGTTGCGACAACTTTTGTCGACTTTTGTTTCATAACTCGTTTGACTTCAAGACTTATGATACGGATATTATATGATTAAAATACCTTAATAAATGACCTCTTTGAGTGTATTAAGAACCGCTAGATTACCTGAAAATACGAGTTACAACATCCTTGATTCGTTTAACTTCTAATACTGGTTAATCACCCTTATACACTCTTGTATCACTTAAGACCAATAGGATTGACTTCTTATCATCTCAAAGATAATTCCTTCTTGGATTTATGTTAACTAATATATTGCATGAACTAACACATGTGGATATGAGTTGTAACACAAGCCTAACCCTACTTGTTTTTTCCTACATGAGAAAGAGTTTTTCAACACCCATAGTGGTGTTTATATACAATGTATTTGAGCTTATGGTTAAGCTAACTAATGGGCCTAATTAGCTAGTACTCATTATGGGTGTACTAGACCCAAAAGTCGTATTTTCGAATATCTCCCTCTCGCACATAAGAAAGTGCTCAAACTCCATCAAGTTAAGGAAACACATATTTTCCTTCTATTTCTCTTGCATCATTTATACTGGATAAATAGGCTGTACGACCAACGTACTATGAGAGTATGTTGCTATACATATGTTAGGAGTATGTAGCATGTCTTTATTGTCATGAAGATCTTCAAGTAGATCATAAAGAGTATGATTAGTGCCCTAGATCATTTGAATCACAGTGATCCCTGAGATCTCATGTATCATACTTTTTTATGTTCACATTTATGACCCATAAGTCATAAGCGGTACCAGCAAGCACAATCTAAATGAGATTCCATCAATAGTCTTCCTCTTCTCACTAGTCTCTCAACTGATAGAAATCGTAAGGCTACTCAATTTGGGATCATGAGAGAACTTTGAGAGAAAGCTTTTAGGTGTCTAGGGTTTGAAGAGAGTGAACAATAATGAGTTAAAATGGTCTTTAGGCGTTACACACACACACACATATATATATATATATATATATATATATATATATATATATATATCAAGATATTCTCAACCGCCAAAGTAGGTCCCATAGGGAGCTGCTTGCGTAGTCTAGCGAAAATGCAAATATCTCTCTACTCTGATGCACTATCGATGAACGGTTTAATGTATTGAAAACTAGACTCGTAGATCTTCAATGTTATGTGTATCATCTCATAATTCCAATTGTATTGGGATAAAAGCTCAGCTACATTTGACCTAAGTTTCAACACATTTATGAATATAACTTGTGATGACCTTTACCAACTTTTGTTGCACAACTCGCTTGACTTCAAGACATAACACAAGATTATCATAAGACTAAAATAACTCATAACATAACCTCCTTATCATGTTGACAACCCTAGTCTTACCCCAAAGTATATGTTATAACATTCTCACCTTGTCGACATTCGACAAAACTTATTTTCTTCAATTCGTTTAGCTTTTAAGCCTTCCAACCCTCTTGGTACTTGCAGTTCATGTAAGTGTTTGTAACCTCCAAGTTAGCATGATTTACATACTTTATGTAATTTAAAAGATGATCTCATTTTTTAGCTTACATCAATTAACTTGTGACAAACCTTTACGTACGAAAACTTGAGGTGCAACATCATTCCCCCTTTGAAACATTCGTCCTCGAATGTTGACTGGTGCGCTTATCAGTCTCATAACCTATAGCTCTTACAAATACTTTAGTACTATCCTTTCCATATAAGAAACTATTCTATGAATAAATCCAAAGGCCAGGGCGTTCCCCCCTTTAGGTATCTTTCTCACACCACGACTTGTGGTTGAAATTCTTCCAATCATGTAATTGTCGCTGCCTTCTGGCATGCAACGTGTAAGACTTTGTCCTTGTATGCGCGCCTATGTGACTCTTCTCTCTTTTTTCCTCCAGCTTTTAGCCAATCTATAGGCCTCATTTTGTGAACATATACAGTACTATGACAAGCTATTCCTCTAGGCATCTGTGGGTGTATTGAAGTTCTTCGCTCGGTACCTTTTTGAACTTACGACTACTGTTATATTTTATTTCATAGCCTCGATTATCTATCCTTATGACTTTACTGCATTTAGGTAGGTCATACTATACCATAACACTTACTTCGGTTTATTATTACTTAGGTTTGCTACCTAACTCTAGTTTACTCTCTCGTTGCTTATCCTATATGCATAAATCTAAGTCCTTTAATGCTTCCTCATTACTGTTCATTTTAAGAATGACAGCCTAATCTCATCTCATATAATGATTTTTATCCATCTATTGTTGATTCACCTTAATATTTATCTATAATTTACCACTGATAACTTGTCTGTAATACATTGTCACTAGGGCTCACGTCTCATTGGGGAACTTCTAAAGTTATTTGCCTGACCCACCTAGGGATGATACTATACTTCAGTAATCATATTTCGTAGCCTACCAGTGTGATTCACCTTATGGGTTATTCTATTCTCGTGCAATTAATGAAATCCCTTCTCTTTGAATCATTACTCAATCAAAGGCCTAAACATCATCCTTTTATCAATTATAATTACACCCTTATTCTACTTCCAGGGAACCATTCCATCATTTCTAAATGCCCCTAGTCTTAAATTCCTCTAATTTCATTCAGGCTATATTGAGCTTTTTATAACTTACGTAAACCATCAACTCTCTTGTTTTGAAGAGTTTAATCTTGAGGACTTACCTATTCTCGTCACCTTCTCACTCACATTTTTTATCCTTACTCCTTTCTACCTAAAACCTTGTCGCTCTACCATACCTTAGCTCGCGACTTCACATATCTATTTATACTACTCGCAACCTTTCTTTAAATTGCTAGCACCATAGATTTCTTTATGTTATTCTGGAACCTCAAGCGAGACGTTACGTCGTTTCCAACTCTTTTTTACTCTCTTAAGTAGACCTCTAGGTACCTGGAAATCATAGGCTGGAAGATATGCCACTAACGACACCACCATTATTTTTGGATACTGAATCACAACACTTCTAGCCCTCTATCTAAAGTCTAGACTATTCACAACCTTCTACACTTGACTATCTCGTACCTTCTTTACCTTTACCTTTCTTACCTTTAAATCTTGCATTGTATATTATATCGCTTTCATAACCTCTCTTCCATATAGGTGGGATTCACGTCCAGACCTTAAAGCTCTACTATAATACTTGCACCTCTAATGCACAATTCGGTGAGAGTTTTATACTGACTTCTTATGAGGCTGGTACTCTTCTAACTGGCTTTATCGTAGAGCCATTATAGAATATGGACGTTGTACTATCTCTCTTCTACCTCTGATATTAAGAGTGATTCTGCAGTGTTCTGAATCACGATTTTTATAATTATCTAGGTCTAATAATCAGACTCCTAATTCACTTAGTTGATGTAACTCTTTATTTTCCTCTTATCTCTCAGCCTATAAGTAGGCTTAAGCTATCTCCTGATATGCAGCTCAGGGTATTAGTTATTACTTTAGTTTTTCGTGGATGCTATGGAACATCCATGATATAACCTTCTAAAAATTCAAGCCTTTGTCTGTGACGTGGACTCAATTCTTTCTTTTAAATTATACTGGAGTCTCCTATAGCTGTTTGAATGTCAACAGATATGCTGCATAGATAACACTCCGAGATATTAAGTGCGTTCATAATGTAACTAACTCTGGATCATTGATCGAATAATTCCTTTCGTGCCTTCTCAGTCTTCTTTAAAAGTAAGCAATTACCTTTACTAGTCGTTCTACCACTTGTTGCATGAATACTTGGCTTACCTTAGTGCCTACATATATTGTAATTTCGTGCAACTCATATGATCTCGAATGTTACTTTTGATTTTACTTCCCCTTCATTGTCACGATAGGTGCCACTTTATTATGGAGTGCATACAATGTTGTAGTGGGACTATTGTTCCAAGATCATTTCTGCTTCAGGTCACTATGCTTAGGTTGGAGCCTTCTTCCTTATTTCCTCAGATAGTCTTTCGTTGTAGTACATAGGGGAGGCCCTCTAACTCTTGTAAAGTTGCGAGCTTATTACCTCGTATACCTGACATAATTTTTTATGCTCTTACTCGCCTATAATTATCGTTAGTTACTTACTTCCGTGCCCTTGTGCTTGTAGGGTTGCTTCTGAACTGAAATTTTGATTGTTTCCCTAGTGGCACTCTCTTTTATTTCCGCAATACTTATACAATGCCTATAACTACCTCAAATCCTATCTGAATGTTTCTCAAGGATTACAATGTCGTATATGTGGGATTGAATTCCCTACGCTGGGGTTCACTACGTTTACTGTAATGACCCGACCAGTGATTTTGCTTTCTACATCCCCGTTTCCCTCATTTAGACTTTCCATCTGTGCTTTTACTGTTTTATGACTTGGGGGGATGGTTGGTTTAGGCTTGGAAGGGCTCTGGTTGAAATCAGAACAGTTAGTTCCTTAATAGTGGCCTAAGGTGGTCAAGTTTGACTTGAGTCAACATTTTGAGTAAATGACCTTGGAATCGGAATTTGAAGGCTCCAATAGGTTCGCCTAATGATTTTTAACTTGGGCGTGTGTTCGGATTGGGTTTCGGGTAACTCAGGGGCATTTCAGCGCTTAATGTGGAAAGTTAGTTCATTGAAGGTTTTTTAGTTCTTTAAATTTGGTTTGGAGTAGACTTTGATGTTATCGAGTTCCATTTGGGATTCCGAGCCTAGGAATAGTTTTGTGTGTTGATTTTGACCACAATATTTGGCGTCATTCCTAGTTGATTTGATAGTGATCAGACGCGCAGAAGTGTTTTGTTTTTTGAAGTTCTTGAGTTTCATGTTGAATTCTTGAGTTTTGGAATCTGATTCGTGTTTCTAGATGTCATTTTGATGTTTTAATCATGTGAGCGAGTCTGTATTATGTTGTTGGATGCATTGGTGTAATTGGATAGCGCCATGAGGGCCTCGGGTGTGAATCGAACTTAGTTTTGGACTTGGGTACTATTGGAGTTTTTAGATTTGGTGTAATTTCACCGAGGTGGGGGGGGGGATGGCCACAGGTGCGAGCACGCAGATGCGGCTCACTGGCTGGGCGCAGGTGCGCATCCGCAAAAGCGTGAAATGTTCCGCAGAAGCGAATGTTTGGGGGCCTGGCGTGGGATCGCAGATGGGATCAACTTTTTCATAGAAGCAGGCTCGCAGAAGCAAGACCTTGTCTGTAGAAGAGAGGGGAGATGGCCTAGGCAAGGACCGCACCTGCGACAATTTTTCCGTAGAAGCGGAGTCGCATGTGCGAAAAACGCTGAGGCAGAGGGGAGTGCATTTATATTGGACCTATATCCTTTTTCTCTCCTTTTCACTTTAGGGTGGTCGATTGTGGAGCTCTTAGAGAGGGATTTTTCACCTATCTTCATAAGGCAAGTAATTACTAATTAATGTGAGTTTAATACGCGGATTTTGGGTAGATTCTTCACATATAAATTGTAGAAATTATAGGTTTAGTTAAAAAAAATCCAGGTTTTGATAAAAACGGGATTATGGCACAAAAATGATTATGGAATTTAGTTGAAATTACATATTTGAGTTCGGAAGGTCATGGGTAAATTTTACATTCGAAAATTTCCGGAATCCAGGAACGTGGGCCCGGGGGTGAATTTCATGAATCTTCCAAAATGTAATAGCTAAAATATGAACTTTCGAGCATATATTTATTAGTTTATACGACTTTTGATTGGTTTTGGAGTCCTCAGTGTCATTTAAGGAGTTCTAGTAAGTTTGAAGAGTCGGATTGAGGGCTTGAAATCGAGGTAAGTCTCTTACCTAATCTTGTAAGAGGGAACTTATCCCCTTTGGTGTATTATTGTTGTGTGCTACTTGTGTGGGGAGATACGTACGCACGAGGTGATGAGAGTACGCACGTATCTATATTTCATGATATGTCCCGGTAGACTTAGATACATATCATGCCTTTAATTGTATTGTTTATGCCCATCATGTGTATTAATTGTCTTGAATAGGACTGAGACAGAGGATTTAAATTTGAGATATTGACTTAGTTCTTTTGTTTAGAAAAATTGGGAAATACTTGATAAGCTATAAACTTGTGTCTTCTCATCTCGCAAGTGCTTCCGGGAGCGTGGTAAATTTCTCTATTCTTATGGGATCGGGTCGTTCGCCTCGGCATGATGGTAATACTACTCTTATGGAATCGGGCCATTCGCCTCGTCATGATGGTCATACTACTCTTATGGGATCGAGTAGTTCGCCTCGGCATGATGGTAATACTACTCTTATAGGATCAGTTCATTCGCCTCAGTAAGTTGATAACATTATTCTTATGGGATCGGGCCGTTCGCCTTGGCAGCTTCGTGCTTAATAATCAAAACTGGTTCTGGTTTGGTTATAATTTAGTTAATGCCTTCATGGCCGGTTATGATATGTTAGTGATTTTATATAGACTCCTGAGTGGATTTACTATAGCTAATCTTATTTGCTTCATTGATACTTGTTGTACACTCACTAGGGCTACTTCATGTATTTATATTATTATTTGACCTCTAGTAAGTGTCAAGTCAACACCTTGTCACTACTTCTTTTAGGTTAGACTACATACTTACTAGGTACACGTTTATTTTGTACTCACGCTACAATTTTGCACTGATGTGCATGTACTGAAATAGGTACTACTAGTGGTCACGTGGGCGCATAGCCGATCATCTACGAAGACTTAGTGGTGAGCTACTTGCCTTGCTACAATCTACAGCATCAGAGCCTCCCTCTATCTTATTTTCTATTTCGGTCTATCACTTTCAGACAATAGTTGTAGTAGTTTTGTATATTCTATAGATTCCTCATGTACTTGTGATGCTGGGTTTTGGAGATTTTTAGCATTTAGGTACTACTGTACTTATCATTTCTATCACTAGAGTGGATGTACCTTTTATGCTAGTATTTTGTTAAGAAAAGAGTATGTACGGTTGCATGAGATCTTACTCATTTTGTTCTTTTAAAAGGAAAACATTTGTTTTAAATGTAGAGAAGGGATAAATGAATAGTAGTTTCACTTGTGGTCTTGCCTAACAGCGACGTTAGGTGCCATCGCGACCTATTATGGATTTTGGGTCGTGACATTTACCTTGCACGATCTAATTTATTTGTATCCTTTTGTCTAGCCATAACTAGGCTCTTCCATCACCTACTAACTACTCATTGGTCCATTCTCATGTCTATATTCCATGTAATCTCTCTTAGGTTATGTCTTTTGTCTTAACTTACCCCTCGCATTGGCTCCTTATATATCAAGTGTCCATTCACAATACTTATTTATCAATAACATCCTAGCCGGGAACCCTCACTGCCTCTCCCCGGCATCGTGCTTGCATAATGTTCTGGATTCGTAACATATATGTAGGATCTAAATAAATGCAATCTCATTTCTTTTTCCATTTTACTACTTTCTTCCTTTACTATTTCATAGTTACCCGAACCAGAAAACTTCGACTTAATACCATATCACACCATCTTCCACCCTTTTGGGGAGCACTAACATTTAATGCTATGAACATTTACCTATAGATGTTTTACCTCTTCATCTTTGACGTCTTTTCATATCTTTAATGACTCTTACTCGCCTTGCGATAACCCTTCTGTACCTAGGATAACTGAATTTCTTACACATGAAGGCGACACCTAGTATAACTGGCACACATAGTCCCTTAAGCTTAACTCTCCTCACAGTGCTTGCTTTAGGGAAGAGTCTTCTTGAATGACCTTTAAAGGTTATTTTTCTATTGTTCAATCTATTATTGTCGGAATGCGATTCTTGAAATTCTCTTGATGTCAACTATTATCACATCTTCTGATCCCTAATTCATGTTTAGTTTATCTTGTTCACTATCCCACATTGATTTTTATTACTCCGGACATCTATCTTTTCCTTCTGGTAATCACGTTGGAGTCACTAACTCCTTTCTCGAAAGGATGATATAACTTCATGGCTTATACTCTTTTATTATCTCAAGGCATGTATCCTCTTGTCTTTTCCTTAACTTGACTATAGACTCCGTCATCCTGTCATATACCATTATCACACATTTATCACATCTTACTCATAATACTTCACTTACTCTCTTCTTATTCTCCTGCTAATATTTTTGTCTATCACTTTATTCTAAAAACTTCAACAAAATATTCTTTCACTTTTAGCTCCCCTTGCTCCATCTCACTGGCTCTTCAGGTCACCTAACATTCTCTATTTACTAGGGGCGGGGGTCATACTAATGTAAATATTTATCCCTTTTAGGATTACACTGCATAGCTTCTAAAATTCCTGAACATTTTAGTATTCATATCTTACTGTACTATTCTAGAGTGCACCACCTGGGTGTCTCACGGATAGAACTAGTACCATGCTTGCAATATCCTTCGGAAATATCAGCTAATGCTAGAAATCCATCCAACATTTTTGTGTTACTCTAACCTCACCTGGATCTTGATATCCCATCCTACTCGTAAACTATGATAGCTCCCATAGGGCATAACTGATATGGGTGTGGCCAATTGTAAATACCTCAGTTACTGTTGAATGTAGAATGCTTATATTTCTCTGCCTGAATTGTAAATACTGATAATCTTTACTAATTTGGTACCTCGTACCCTCCTTCACCTTACTTTTGGTACCTGGTGAAACTTATTCTTTTATCTTCGGATACTCCCATGGCCTACTATTCACGGGGTGTGTTTGATATTCCCATCTTAGGGTCTTAAGTTGGAAATTTGCACATCTGGTATGCAAGATCTGATAGGGCCTCAAACAAGGCCACGTCATCAAGAACTCTCTCTCTATTGGTTCCCTAGCCTGTTACTGTATTAAGCTTTTTGGCTAGTTGTAATCTTGATAATTTCAAACATCTCTCTATCATTAGCAAACATAAGTCCTGAATCAGCTCTATAGCACGATTTGGATTTGAAAGAAGAATAACATGCTCCTAAATTCCTTGTAACTTCTTGTTTATATAATGTGGTTCACAACACATCTATGAACAAGACTCTACTAGACATGACTTGTAGATTCCTTAGGATAGAATTGCTCTGATACCAAGTTTGTCATGCCCCAAACTTGGGGAGATGTGGTCGGCACCCGGTGCCATATTTGGCCCGAGCATACCACTCTGTAACTATAAACTCTAGAAGGGTAATCCTCAACTTAGGCCGACGAAGCCTACCTTACAAATCAAGGCCGACGAGACCTCCATGAATGTCTACAACCAACAATACCAAACTAACATGTACAAAGGGGTGGAAAGGCTACAATACTGACATACAAAATATACATAATTCGTCTACAAGCCGTTAGAGATAACTGAACTGTATCATGGTCGAGACAGGGCCTCGACCTACCCATAAAACCTGTATATATAAAATGAACCCTAAGGTCTAGAACTGGTAACTCCAAGGAAGTGGATCTTACCAACCAAGCTGATGTTTGACTCTGTCTACTAGGAAGGTCTATCCAGCTGTCTATCAGGACATACAAGCATGAAATGCAGCGTCCCCAGCAAAAGGGACGTTAGTACGATATAATGTACCGAGTATGTAAGGCAACAAAATAACTGAAAGCTAAAACTGAACTTATAATATAATATCTAAAAGTAACTGGAAGTCAGAGATAATCTGAAAATATGCTTACCTACTAATACTGACTAACCTCTCTCAACATAGTAAGTAAAATAGTTGTCCAGCTCTATAAGGCTCGGTACGTGTAACTGCTCTGCCGTAGTAGGCTCGACCATACTAGGCTCTGTATCTCGGCCATTCTGGGCTTGCTCATAGGTGCTCGGCCACAATAGGCTTAGTATATAGCTTACCATCTGATCAGAGGTTGCCGAATAAGGTCCTGCCCACAGATTATAGGTCGATGATGGTGAAAATACTATAATACTTCCCAATAAGGGTTTGCCTATCAATTATAGCTCGATGGTGGTGAAAATATTATAATATTGTATATATGTATAGACTCTCTGCTCTCTTGATAGGAAGAGAAAATACTTAACTGAATATAAAGTCCCGATAAGGGAGAATACTGTAACTTATGAGACTAGGATAATGTACATAAATTCAGGAGTACGAACTTCTCCTTATGTCTCATTATCTAACACATGTAGTTAAGAGATCATGCCAAAATGAAGGAAAGGTTTATATTTAACATACCTTTGCAATCTTCTCTCCAATCGTCGACCAAGCTCAATATGATCTTCTTACGTCTACAATGAGTAAACCGACTTCGGCGTCATTATATAAGCGTTGTAACTCTCATATTTCAAAGCCAATATTCTACAAGAAAATGGACAGAACTTCCCCTATTTTTACTACATTCCATAAGTTACTAAAAGTTACCAAACAACCCAAACAACAACCAGTAGCTATATGGAACACATCCAACACAATAACACGTCGAGCGGCAAACTCGATTTATGTCTAATAACACTATATTTTGAACCCTTTCACTCTTATTTATATTCAGGAAAATGTTGATAATAAAAATGCAATATAATCAGGTTAATCCATAAATTTTCCAGCCATAAAGCGCTGCACAAACATCCCCCAAACATTCTAACAATCAACAACATTACTAACAAGCCTTTTGATCGATATCTCACAAGTTCTAGCTTCAACGACTTAGTCATAACTTGGATAAACTCAAATACATGTATAGTAAGATGTTCCTTATCTTTAAACATATAGAACAACTCAAATTTGAGCTTACTTCATCACGAAATATCCTTCCAACATAGCCACAAAAACAAGATAACGAAACTAGCAATCAATTCGGGTTTCTCGGCACTAGAATCACTTTGGAAGACTTGAAATCACCTAGGGTTGATATGAAAACCATGGGAGGGTGTTTTAAAGAACTTAAACCACTTTAAACAACCCCCACCCGAGCTGGAACCACACAAAAGCCAGCAACCACAAGAAGAACAAGAAACTCACTAGCGCCACGGGATTCACGACACTTGATCTATGTTTTTTACCCTTGGTTTGGGTCTTGGATCATGAGAGAACTTTGAGAGAAAGTTTTTATATGTCTAGGGTTTGAAGAGAGTTAAAAATAATGAGTTAAAACGGGCTTTAGGCGTCACATATATATCAAGATATCCTCAACCGCCTAAGTGGATCCCATAGGGAGCTGCTTGCGCAGTCTCGCGAAAATGTGAATTTCTCTCTACTCCGATATCGTATCAATGAACAGTTTAATGCGTTGGAAACTAGACTCATAGATATTAAATTCTATATGTATATCATCCTTTAAAATTTATTGGGAGAAAAGCTCAGCTACATTTGACCTAATTTTCAACACATTTATGAATGTAACTTGTGATGACCATTGCAAACTTTTGTTCCACAACTCTCTTGACTTCAAAACATAACACAAGACTATTATAAGACTAAAATAATTCATAATATAACCTCATTATCATGATGAGAACCTTAGTATCACTCCAAAGTACATGTTATAACATTCCCAACTTGTTGACTTTCGACAAAACTTATTTTCTTCAGTTCGTTTAGCTTCGAAGCCTTCCAACCCTCTTGGTACTTTCAGTTCATAATCTTAAGTGTTTGTAACCTCCAAGTTAACGTGATTGACTTACTTTATGTACTTTCAAAGATGATCTTATTTCTTAGCTTACATTAATTAGCTTGCGACAAACTTTTACGTACGAAAATATGGGGTGTACTAGAAAGATACCATGTCGGCTAGGTTTAAGGTTTACAAACAACAGTATTTGGGGGTGGCTGGAATGGGAAATAGGGATTAGGGTTTGGGGTAAGAGGATATATGGAGGAGGCATCTATTGTGTGTGGCTGATCTTAAGAGATCAACAGATGTGATTTTAAGGGTGAAACGGACGAGTAACGGGTCATAGACGGGTAAAGGGGTATTGGATCGTGGGTGTTGGGTTCATGTTGTTGGTCCAAGTGCCTTTTGGTCCTGTTTTAGTTTAAAAAATTGGCTTAATTAGGCCATATTTTAAAATGCATGGAAATTAATCTAAATAAACTTTAAAAAGATGGCTGTAAAATGATTTAAAAAATGCTATTTTTGAAATTAACACCTTTTTAAATAATAGATTATAATTGTAAAAATGTAAATAATTTTAAAATGCAAATGCAAATACAATTGTATAAATTAATGTAAAATATTAGAAAATATTCATAAAAATATAAATAATTAATATGGACAACTAATCACTCAGAAATAATAATTAGGAAATAATAAATAAATTTTTATCAATTAAAAATGCTAGAATCGATTAAAAAATACTTATAATATGACAAAATTATTTTGTATAAAACTTTCATGATAATAATTTGATAAAAGTATTATGAAGATGATAGATCGATACTTAAAACATGTAATGGAATAGTAGTCAGGGAAATATTCTATAAATATTATTTAAAATATATAAATTACATTATAAAATATATTAGCTAAGTGAAAAAATATGAGGGCAAAATTGAATATGAACAACTAGCTCTCTTTACCTGGGAATGATGAAAGAATTGCCGGGAAAAAAATCGAAATGATAGTCAATTTTTTCTGAACAACTGAGAATGCGATATGAGATATTAAAAAATATGGGGGTTGGACCCTGGTTCTTGAGTTGCCTACATATTCCTATTTTTACGGGAATTAAGCTGCATGTAGTTCTGGATAGGACGATGTCATGAATAGTTGATATCACAGATGTAGAGTATAAATGACAATAGTGCAGAATTGATCATTACGGATGAGTGAGCCAATGTAATTGGGGGATGGTTATGGAAAAGGAAATGCTCGATTATTGATTGGTGGTTACTTGGAGATATGTGTATGTATGAACGAAAATTGGAGCGAGAATTGCTCCCGTTTGAAGAATAGTTACCTTTCGAGTTACCTGCAAAGCTTAAAAAATAACAAATACGGAAGCATATACATAACAGTTATAGTATCATGCTGTGAGTGTGAAAATTTAAACATGATGCAAATTCACTTCGAACCTTGAAAGTTGTCTTCGGACTATATGAATGTTGTCCTTAGACCATGATGTCCTGGGCCATGGAACATATAATAAAGGAATTCACAGGCCATGAAATGGTGTCCTTGGGCCATGAGATGTTGCCTTTGGACTATGATGCATTTGAGTAATGATGTACAACTTTGGGATCCTTAGGCCATGGAATGTTGTCCTTAGGCTATGAAGATGATGCCTTTGGGATAAGATGCCCTCTGATAATGTGGCAATATTTCAGCCCATTAAATGTGACGGTGTTGCGATATTTGATTGTTCGACAAAGAAAATAGGCAATGCTTAGCTATATGAAGAAGGTAGGGTTTAGCCTTATGAAAGGTAGTGCTCAACCTTGTGTTAGATGGAAACCCAGTGCTTAGCCTTATGCAAGTAATGAGGGCAGTGCTTAGCCCTATGCAGATAAAGGCAATGCTTAGATTTATGCAATAATGAAGGCGGATATTAGCCTCATGCAAGTAAGGAGGGTTGTGCTTAGCCCTATGAACATAATGAGGGAAGTGTTTAGCTCTATGCGGGCGAAGGTAATGCTTAACCTTATGTAATGATGGAGGCAAAGCTCTGCCTCATGCAAGTAAGGAGGGCAGTGCTTATTTCTATGCAAGTTATTAGGGCAATGCTTAGCCCTATGCAGATGTGGAGGCAGTGCTTGGCCTCATGTAAGTAGAAAGGCTGTGCTGAACCCCATGTAGATAGTGAGGGCAGTGTTTAGCCCTATGCATGTGAAGGCAATGCTTAGCCTTACGCAATAATGGAGGCAAAGCTTAACCTCATGCAAGTATGAGGGCAGTGCTTAGCCCTATGAAAATTATGAGGCCTGTGCTTAGCTCTATGCAAATGAAAGCAATGCTTAGCCTTATGCAATGATAGAGGCAGATTTTAGCCTCATGCAAATACGGGAAAGGAAAGCATGTCTTAGCTCGACATATTTAGTCATGGTAGCATTTATCTATGTCAAGGTAGCGATCTTGTTGTTTATCCTTTCTGGACACTCCTAATAGTGTTGCATTTGTTATTCCCGCATTCAAAAACTTTGTAAGTCGGTGGAGATTGGTTCGTGCTTTTGATTCCTTTTTCTGTCCCTACTTCTGACTTTGCGTTATGAGTTTGAAGCTTTTGTGTTTTGAGCTAGCCTGGGTAGCACTTGGCTATTACAAAAATTGAGTTTTGAAAATATGCATTTTGAAATTTGTCAGTCATAAAGAATGCAATTATTGAATCAAGTGATAATGCATAAAAATAGATAGTTTTGTCGAATCATATACTATGACACATTTTGAGACATTGCAACGTCCTTTTCCTATGTGGGATTGTGAAGAGCCTCCTCGAGATTCGAATTTTTGCCCCAGTTCTAATGGGTTATCCATAATATATTTTGATAATCCTTTTCTAGTAACTCTTTGGCAGGATGATATTGGATCTGATGAAATTCAAAGTTTGTCCCAATCTCTGACCACGAGGGAAATGAAAATTGTAGCAGTCCAATTCCTTAGAATAGTTCCATCTCTAGCCATCTTAATGGTGATATCCTCCTCCTCCTACTCTCCTAAAATCACATTGTAGCCCATGTCTTCCTTGGTCAAGAAAACATTTCTCATGCCAGCTAGAATCTTATCTTCTTCAGAACCCCAAATCACGTCAGCTTTATGGAATGTCTGGTACAATGGTGGTATAGGTCTAGGAAATGGGTAATAAAAATCATTCCATGGTGGAAACCAATCCTGATACTCTTGCACAATGTACTCATACCCCGAGACTGAAAGGGGTGCCCTAAGTTCGTGGCCATATTGGTTATGTTATCCCTTGAAGCTTAAGACCAAGACATAGGCCTAGCTCATACCTTAGCAAAAGTAGCATGCTTAGCACATAATCACTCTACCATCGTCCCTTCTCGACTGTGTTTACTGATTGATGTTGTGCAATGTCTCCCCTCATAAGTTCCTTTTGCCTTCAACTGCTGGCATGGTCTGTTTGGTATAAATAGGATTGTTGACACCTCTGTGAACGACCACCTCCTGATGATTCCAATTGAACTTCCTGATGCATATTAGAAGTAACTGTCATGGCGATATGTATCCAAGGTCGCCCCATCAGCAGGTTGTAAGTGGTAGAGATGTCTAGTACCTGGAACTCGACATCGAACATGGTTGGACCTATCTTTAAACTCAAATCAATCTCTTTGATTGTAGCTCTTTGGGACTCGTCAAATTCTTTTACGTTCATGCTCTCTAACCATATTTTAGTTATATATATACCAAACCTCCTCAAAGTGGTTAGAGGGCATATATTCATACTCGAATGTCCATCGATCAAGACCCGAGCGATGAACTTATTTTCATATTGCATAGTAATGTGCAATGCGCGATTGCGACTCAAATCTTCCGATGGCAACTCATCTTCATGGGAAGTGATTTTGTGTGTTTCTAGTATTTTTTCCACCATGTTTGACATTTCTCCACTGGTGATACAGTCATGCCCATAAGCATCACGTAACACCTTATTCAAGGTGTTTTTCCGCGCATCTGAATTCTGTAGCATCGATAGAATGTATATATGGGCAGGAGTTTCGTTCACATGATCAACAACAAAATATTCCTTGGCTTGTACTTTCCTCCACAAATCATTAGTACCTATTTTCACAATAGGTGGTTTTGGTGTAGCTTCGCTACTAGTCATTCATTTGGCAAGATTCTCCGGTGTGTACACTCTCCCTGTTCTAGTCATTCCTTGAGCGGCACCTACTTCTTCCGCCTTAGGCTTTCCTTCTCTTCATGCTTCAGCCACATAGTCCTATGGAACATGATTAGATTGGTAAGACGGTAATGGAGATACCATCACAATGAAATGTGGCCTAGGTATGGCCACTTCGACTTCAAACGGCGCCTTGTCTTGCACCACAACTAGTGAGGGTGTTACACGAGATGCCACAACAGTGTCTCCTTACGGAATAAGGCCAATGGAACCTTCCTGGTCCCATTCTTCATCAGTCTCAATCATGTTTACTCTCTCACCCCTGTGATCAGGAAGGAGGTTATCTTGAACATTAGGTGCGGACTCCTTCAATTGTATTACTTTGGTGCTGATTAGTGTTTGAATCTTATCTTTCAACATTTGAGACTCCTCAATGGTGTGCCTTTTCATAGCAAAGTGATATGAACATGTTTTGTTGGGGTTGATCTACTGAGCTGAGTTTTCGGTTGCAGCCATAGGGATATGGGTAATATAAATGGTAGCTTTTAGTCTCTTATACAATTGGGCTTTGTGTTTGGTGAGAGGGTTGTATTTCCTGGGAGGTCTGCGATCAAAGTTGGCTCGAGGTTTAGGGTAGTTCTGTCGGGCGGGTGGGGATGAGTGATAGTATGCTTGGTGGGTATTGTAGGTATGGTAGGTGATAGTAGGATAATGGTATTTTAGGGATGAGGGCTTATATACTGGTGGGGGTGTTTGATAGGTGAGAGGAGATTTCGGCCTTTGGGCTACTATCACGGCACCCACTTCTTTCTTCTGTGAGATACCTCTAGATTGTAAAGCTTTTTTAGTGGCCTGCGGAGCTTTGAAATTGGTAACCATGTCACTCTTGATACCTTCTTCAATTCTTTCTCCTAACTTGATGATGTTAGATAATTTGTGATTTTCTATGACCATCAATCATTCATAGTACTATGGGTCTTGAGCTCGCATGAAGAACTTATTTATTTGTTCTTCCTCCAATGGTGGCCTTACCTTAGCGACTTCAAATCTCCAAAGGGTAGCATACTCATGGAAGGTTTCTGTGGGTTTCTTCTTAAAGTTATGAACATAGAACACATCTGGTACATTCTCCATGTTGAACCTAAATTTGTCCATAAAAGACACCATACTCACCCAATTAGACCATTTCTTCAGGTTTTGACTGATATACCATGACAAGGCATTTTCTGTGAGACTTCGCATGAACAGCTTCATCCGAATTTGCTCGTTTTTACCTACATCCACGAGCTTGTCGTAATAAGTCCTCAAATGTGCTTTGGATCACTAGTACCATCAAACATCTCAAACTTCAAAGGTTTGTAACCCTTGGGTATTTCTATATCTGGTTGAATGCACAAGTCTTCATGGATCAAGCCTTCAATACCTTTTCCTTCTTCAACCCTTCCGGATAGCTTCTTCAACTCCTCAGTCGTGTTCTTAATGAGAAGGTCACTTTCAGTGGGTTCGGGTGTGTATAAGGTTTGTTGTGGTGTGTATGGTAGGGTTTCCACGTATATAGGGTTGCTTTGGTAAGTACCAGGGACTTGGGGATATGGATGATCATTGATGGATACTTGGGCTGTATTGTGGGTAAGTTGTGGTGCAGTCTAAGGAGAGGGGTAGGTGGCGGTTTGTGGGTATTGAGTTATGTTGTGATGGTGTTGTTGTGGAACTTGTAATGGTGCATGATTCAGGTTTTGTGGGTTATGGTATTGTTGAGTGGTAGGGGGATTTTTTGGAGCTTGAGGTTGCAGATTCTGATGTTGTAGATTCTGGGGTTGTGGCGGATATTGAGTAATAGCATTTTGGTGGTTGATATTAGGGACGTTTAGGGTGAGGGACAAGTTGGCGAGGTTACAGACCCGCTCTAACTCACCTTGCAGTTCCAGGATATTTTGTTCCAAACTCAGAACCAGCTCGTTATGTCCTGGTGTACTTCTTCCATCTAAGGTTTCTACATTCTACACCAAAGGAGCATTGTCTTTCTAGTTTCCACTTAAGTTATCCATCTTTCCTTTACCTTTGCTTTTGACGCTTGTAGAAGGGGTGGTTGTGGAGGACCTTTAGATCTTGTGTGGTATGTTGATGTTGCAAGAGTGTACGGACCAACCTTTGGGAATGGTAATAATCAAAAGAAAGAAAAATAAAAGGTAGCTGAGTTAGTAAGGTAAGAATAAAAAGAACCTTGCGATATTTAAACAAATAGCACATAAGGCATTCAATAGTTCGTATCCTAATTTGGGGACCTTGTTGTGCCCGAGGTAGGCCTAAGAGACAAGTAAACTTCGAGAAATTTGTGCCAACATTGTTTCATCCCATCAATGCGAAATAAATCAAATCATTCTATTACTAAATCAAAATAATTAAATAGTGTCACTAGTGGCACAAGGCCTTATTACACTAATTCTAAAATGAAATCTATAAAATATTAAAGGAAATTTCCTATTATACTTGGTTTTGGATACCCCTTCTCAATGTCTTGCTTTCCTTGCTCCTTCGATCATATTCCCTAGGTCGCGCATGTACAACAACAGGTAGGCCAATGCTAGCTTTCCACCTTCATCATAACCCATACCCTGACAGTCCTAGATTCTTTTCCTTACTTTCCCCTTACACTCCATCAGTCCCTGCTCCGAATACTCAACCCTTTATGTCATTTTTTTGCTATTTCTCTCCATTCTCTTATAGCGTCCATGTCTGTCTTGTGATGTTCCATGTGTTTGGCTTCAGATTCGAACAACCTCTTATGCAACCTCTTGTATTTCACCTGAGCTTCAGCCTTTTCATCTATACTCCTTCCCTTTAGCTTGATACCCTATTTGACATCCCTGGTTATGTCATCTTCCATCCACGAATGGTAATAATACATGTGTCCAGCATAATACTTATCGCGCTCTATGGTCTCTTATTCCACAATGATTTTTTGATTCCACATATGCTGAGCTTTGAACTTGAAAGGGATGACATCCCCCTTAGAATCTGCCTTGTATTATGTCATGCTGGCTACTTATGGTATAACCGGCTTTCATCCAGCCTGCCTCATGACTCTTATTGGAACATAAGGGTAAATACCTTACAATCCTATCAATACTAGATGGGTAGCCTTCTTGGATCAGATTATGAACTCCTCACTTGGAAACCAGTCGAACTTCCATTGTACATGTTCCTCGGTACAATTGCTGAAGAGGTGTGACCATCCCTCAACATTTGTGGGCCTTGCAAATCTTTCAGGAGCAAATGTCATCTTCTTTGGGCGGTGGCTGGCAATGTAGTCATTCATTGGCATGCGGAGGGATTCTTGGCAATAATCTCCTCTTTGGAGATGCTCTAATAACCACATTTGCAACAGAAGGTTGCTCCCTTCAAAGTAGCCTACCTCGTGCTTGCATCGGTCCAAAGCTTGATATATTTCTGCCAGTATCATAGGGACAATGGTGTAAGTTTTTCCCTTGATTCCCTCCATCATGGTTCTGGCTGCCATGGATAGTCGGGTATGGATTGACCTCCTTGTATTGGGAAGATCAGCAACCCCAAGAAACATACAATAAAGGCGTAAACCCAACGATGAATCCACTTAACGGAAGTGATGGACAATTCCTCGTGAAACAACATATATGATTTGTTATCTTCGTATCATCCATACAGAAATTCAAAAGAAATATAAGATTTCTTTAAGCAGCCCAGTTATTCATTCTTCTTGATCCGAACATTTTTAGAAAATCGCGAGGTGTACAGTTTTCATATACCTACAAACCCAAACTGTCCCAGGGGAGTCTAGAAAAACCTCCAATTTCCTCCAAGAGCGGGGTCATCTCCAAGTTTCTGAATTGAAAGACGGCCTCTTCTCGTCCCAAAACATAGTAGCAGCCTCGATCAATTCCCTGCTCGGCCGAATGTCCATTAGATATGGAAAATTACCCATTATCCTTCTTGCATGATTCATATCACACTAAGAGAGGTCGTTCCACCAATCAATCAACTTAGGTGGAATGCTCTGGACCATACCGAACCTAGGAATGTTGTGCTTCATTTTATGCATTCAAGAAAAGAGTTAGCCCTGCACCCTCTTAATTTGATTAATTAAGCGACAATAGTCAACATGTTGGCACATTTTCTCCAAGTAATGCACAGAGTATGAATGTGTCCCTCAGGATTGTAGAGATCCCTTTGGACTTTGGACAAGGTTGATCTAAACGGATTTAATACACCACGGGTATTTAATCCATCCTAGATTTAACTTGATGCATACAAAGTTTCGATCATAGTAGTTTTCTAAAGGTCTAAACAAGTACTCTCAAGTAGACAACTTGAGAGGGAAGGGCACGGGACTATCGGCTGCACTGCTGATCGACTAGTCTATTGCTAATAAGCCTTTTCAATTTAAAAAAAAGGGTATTTTCTGATAGCGCGGAGACTCGTCAAGTGCCGCTATGTAAGTATATCCCTTGATTTCCTTTATCATGGTTCTGGCTACTATGGTTAGTCAGGTATGGATTTTACTTCATTGCATTGGGAAGATTAGCAACCCCAAGAAACATACAATGAAGGCATAAACCTGATACTGAATCCACCCAACGGAAGTGATGGCCAATTCTTCGTGAAAAAACGGTATGATTTGTTGTGTCCATACCATTCATACAGAAAGTCAAAAGAAATATAAGATTTCTTCAAGCAGCCAAGTTCATCATTCTTCTTGATCCCGAACATTTTTAGAAAACCACGAGTTGTACAATTTTCCGGTATCAGTAAACCCGAACTATCCCAGGGGAGTCTGGAAAAGCCTCCAATTTTCTCCAAGAGTGGGGTCATCTCTAAGTTTTTGAAAGAAACGACCTTCTTATTGATTTGATTATTTAAGCGACAATAGTCAACATGTTGGCACATTTTTTCCAAGTAATGCACATAGTCTGAATGTGTCCCTCGGGATTGTAGAGATCCCTTTGGACTTTGGACAAGGTTTATCTAAACAGATTTAATACGCCACGAGTATTTAATCCATCCTGGGTTTAACTTGCTGCATACAAAGTTTCGATCAGAGTAGGTTTATAATGGTATAAACCGGTACTCTCAAGTGGACAACTTGAAAGGGAAACACATAGGACCATCGACTGCACCACTAATCAACTTGTCTATTGCTAATAAGCCTTTTCGATTTAAAAAAGGGTATTTTTGGATAGCGAGCCTTTTCGATTTAAAAAAGGGTATTTTTGGATAGCGCGGACGCTCATCAAGCGTCACTGTGTTTATAATAGGCACGTGTGAAATATGATATTGAAATCATACTTATGCAAAAGCATTAACAAATAGTCAAGTAATTTTACATAAAGACAATATTTAATAATGCGATAAAACAAGGAAGGAAGAAAAGGAAAACAAAAGACAAAGGGAAATAGTTGGCATGGTTCACTGTCGCACCTCCTTTTTACCTACACCCCCGGAAAAGGAGTATATAAGGGAGTTTTTTCCAACTTAAAGTGACAATCGAAATGGAATTTATTTATTTATTAACTTCAGAGCCGCCACTTGGGATAATTTTATGGTGTTCCAAGTCACCGGTTCAAATCCCGAATCGAGGAAAAAATTGACTCTGTTTTACAGTCCGCGAACATAGAAATCTGGGTAAGGAATTCTGTTAACACGGGAGAAGGTGTTAGGCATTCCCGAGTTCCGTGATTTTAGCACGATCGCTCAACTGTCATAATTGGCCTATTATCTGATTTTAATACATGTTTTAGACAATGGTTCAATTTTAACCTTATAACCGCTTTAATTTAAATATATTTATTTTTTAGGAAGATCCAATGCCATCTAAAACACATCTTGAACCATGTCAAATACCGCACCCGCGGTCTACGACACATTTCATCTAACGTTGTTGAGATTTGGATTTGGGTCACATAAATGCACACCCAAATTTGGGAATTAGGTATCATGACCATGCCACGGGAACCGTACCCATAGTCATGATGCTTATTATTAATCGCGCCTAAAGCACTCTAACGGTGTTCATTAATCTCCTTAAACTTTGAGATTATTGTAAGGTCATGATTATGGAACGGGCATTGTGGAGGAAATGCCACTTATAAATAATCTATCAAGGTAATTAGTTTTTTATATAGTTACTAGAAACCTTGAAGCATTGGAATCAGTATTCGAAATTGTTCTAAAAGATCAGGTAGTAGTTTACATAGTATCGAACTTCTCAATTTTCATTGTCAAATTAACAAGATTGTTAAAAATTTGGATCTTCAAGAGAAGATTATATCTCCTTAAAATTTCTTAACAGCTTAAGTTATTCAACTTAGAAAGTAATACTTCTCCTTATTAAGCCTGATTAAGAAAATTCGTCTCTTTAGCTATAGATACCAAAATAGTGAAACACAGGTCTAATTTTATTAACAACACAAATAAATTGCTGAAAAAGTCAACATAAATAAATAAGTCACTCAATAAATTATACAGATACCACTAATAAATAAGTTACAAACAATAAATTTATCCATAAAGTCACTCAATTTAAACCATGTAACAGTATAATTAAGCTCATACCGAAGAAGATTTCAACTCTTAATTTCACAAATGAACTTTTCGTTTTGATTTAACAAACAATCAGCGAAAATGAATATCACTAGAAATGAGTTAAATAGATCGGAAACTTCAACGGACCTCTCTGAAGGGAACCTCACCGAAAATCTCGTAACTCCGCAAATTCCTCAGCTCGACTTCGACGTATCTTTGGACGGAAAATTAGTTAATTTTTGTGACTTATATGATGTTTGGAAATTAGGTTTAAAGGGTATTTGAAGGTGGGATTTCTAATGGATTTTTGGGGTAATCGTTGGTTGGTTTAAGGTGAGGTCTTGGAGATGGAGAAGGGAGATGGCTGCCCGCCGTTTTTCTTCTTTCTTTAGGTCTTAGGTCTTGAAAACTTAAGGGTAGAGTTTCTATAATTGGTTATTTTATATGGAAGTGGGAAGGGATGATGACCATTGGATTAGAAGAAAATAGATGGCTATGATTAAATCTTGCACTTAAATGAGCTAATGGGTTGGGAAGAATGGGCTAAAGATAATTGGGTTGGACCATATCTTTTTGTGTCTCAATCTTGGGCTAAGAAGACTCCAAAAATTATTATTTAAAACCATAGCTAAATTCCCTTAATATAAGATAACTATACTACATGATGCAAAAATAAATTCTAACTAATTAAACTAAACTAAATTAAAACATAAAACTATTACATATTTTTTTTTTTGTATTTTTCAAGATTATATAAAGATAAAAACAAAGTCCTATTTTTGTATTTTTTTTACTTTATGAAAGGTACATAAAATAAAATATTTTTTTTTGTAATTTTCATTTTCTTATAATAATTTAAATAAAAGAGTCAGAATTAGTTGAAATAGCGATATTAGGCCTAAATTAAATATTTACATGCTAAAATATAAAAAATCTTGGGGAGGATAAAAAATCACATGTTTACAGCTGCCCCTCTTTGACTGGAAACGTGAAGAGTTTTCAGACAAAGAATGACTAGATAGATTTTTTGACCCGACCTTTATTTAAGGAGACCAAAAACTAAGAGGAAGGAGAATGTGACCGAGCCCTGGTATCTGAGCTGCCTACATATCCTTGGCTATAAAGGAATCAGGCCACATGTAGTTCAGAGGTGAGTGAGATGATGGAGTATGCCGAGGTGAAGAGCCGGTCGAGGTGCCATTCCGCCGAGGTTCCGGTCCGCGGTCATGATGTTACATCAAAAATCAAAACATGAAAAAGACTAGCTAAGCCTATTAACTACGAGTTACAAGATTCCTATCTATAAGTTTTCTGAAGCTTGATCTTGAGTGGTTCTTCATGCAGACTTTAGATTTGAACCTTGACGCTTGCTAGTTGTAGGTGCTAGTTCGTTCTTCTTTAGCTTTTTGGATCAAGATCGGACATGCAGTGCTTGTGACCTCAGTCATGTCTTGAGCAATCCGCCTCTTGTTTCAACTTCTGCATTATGGCTTCACTCCCTTTTTTCCCTTTTTCTTTTCTTATTATTTATTTTTTTGTTTTTGTTTTATTTTAATTCTGGACTGAGATTACTTCCATTGATCATCTCGTCTGTTGACTCGCCTTCTTGCCGCGAGCTTCTGCTACTTCTAACTTGAACTGTTTTCCTTTGAGACTTGAACTGCTTTCCCTTGAAACTCAAATTGTTTTCCGTGAAACTGCTTTTCCTTGAAATTTGAACTGTCTTCTCTTGTTCTCCAGGTGGGCGCTTGATTGCTGAACTTGACCTGTCTTTCTTCGAAGCTTGAACCGTTTTCTCTTGTTACTTGAAACTGTGTTTCCTTGCACCTTGAACCATTTTTCCTTGAAACTCGAACTGTTTTCCTTGAAACGTGAGTTGTTTTTCCTTGTTCTCCAGGTGGGCGCCTGATACCACAACAAAACAGACAAAACAAAAGAAACTTTTCTTCTCCAGTTTGGACTAGGAAGATTTGTGAGTTGTTAGCAAAATTGTAAACCACTTGTACTATTGATGCAATGATGAGAGTAAATTAAAGAATAGACTAGGAAAACAATAAACTAAGCTTGACTAAAGTAAAGACTGACCCTATTCTCCAGGCGGGGCCCCTAATTTCAAGAAAACTAGACATTGATAACTAAAAATTGACCCCTCTTTTTCAAATTCAGACTTCCCCTTCTTTTTTTTAAATTATTATCCTAGGAGACAATTTGTCAGACTAGGTTTTCTATCTTAGGAGAAAGATTCATCAAACTAAAATTTTGATCCTAGGAGAAAGTTCATCAGACTAGGTCTTTTTTTTTGTATCTTAGGAGAAAGATTCATATCCTAGGAGAAAATTCATCAGACTAGGTCACCTTTTTTTGGTATCTTAGGAGAAAGATTCATCATACTAAGATTTCTATCCTAGGAGAAAGTTCATCAGACTAGGTCTTCTATCTTAGGAGAAAAATTCATCAGACTAAGATTTTGATCATAGGAGAAAAGTCATCAGACTAGGTCTTCTAATTTATTATCTTAGGAGAAAGATTCATCCGACTAAGATTTTGATCCTAGGAGAAAATTCATCAGACTAGATCACTTTTTTGGTATCTTAGGAGAAAGATTCATCAGACTAAGATTTCTATCCTAGGAGAAAGTTCATCAGACTAGATCTTCTATCTTAAGAGTAAAATTCATCAGACTAAGATTTTGATCCTAGGAGAAAAGTCATCAGACTAGGTCTTCTAATTTATTATCTTAGGAGAAAGATTCATCCGACTAAGATTTTGATCCTAGGAGAAAATTCATCAGAGTAGGTCCTCTATCTTAGGAGAAAAATTCATCAGACTAAGATTTATATTGGGAGGAAAATCCATCAGACTAGGATTTTTTATCCTAGGAGGAAAAATGTGAAGATCAATGGCAAGATTTTATGCACAATAGCAAGACAAATAAAGGCAAAGATTTGAGAAACTTCCCTTTGTCGGCTCTTCTCGTCTTTTCTTTTTCTTCCCTTTTTTTTGTTGTTTTTTTTCTTTTTGTCATTTTTTTCTCTTTTTGAATCACTTTCCTTGCACCGCTTTGTTCCTATTTCATACAAAGAAAAATTTGTCAGTTTTGAAAATAGTGGTCAGTATGTGGCCTTGAGTCTTGGGCAGCTTGACTTCTGCTCAATCAGCTTGAGTCGACTTCAAGAGACTTTTGCTCTGCATTAACCCTAATTGTTTCACACCTAGTATTAATTTGTACTTGCGGCTCAATCAGCCTTATCTCAATTGGAGATCTTTGCCTAGGTGACCCTTTCCGATATCTTGAATGACTTTCTGCTTTTTGAGCAATTTGTCTATCAAAGAGAATCACCAGTTATCTTTCTTTTGCCAAGTAGGCTGAGAAGAGTCTTTTTGGGGAAGCCTTTGTATGAATCCTTAATGTATATTGACAGAAACAACTTAGTGCTGGACAAATTTGATTTATGCAATTGAAAAGCTGGTAGAAGATTTTGAAATCTTTTCTTGCTTGTTTTGACAAGGACCGACTCGGAGTGCAGGACACAATTATGTAAAGAAACAAGTATTAACAAGAAATGCCCCTCGGAAGGACAGAAGGAAGAGTTCTTTTTTTTTTTCAATAACTAGCCTTAATGATCATGACATGCATTTTGGACTTAACGGCCGATCTACCAAACTTATCCAATCTTCCCTTTTACCATTCTTATGACCTTTGAAGTCGGGCTTGTTTATGCCAATTCTTCGCATCAGCTTCACGACTCACTTTTGACAAGTAGTGCCCCAGGAGTTTTCACCAACAAGTCTCTCTCATTTATTCATCTCTGCTTACCGTCGCCTTACAGTGCCCGTGAAGGTTTTCACTAGTAAGACTCTCTCATTTTCCTTATTTTTCTTTTTTTTTTACTTTATTGTGCGAGCAACTTGACAGTGTTCTATGTCGCGTGACAGCCATTGCTCATTGCATGCTTCTCTTGGCATTCTTGAAGGCATATTTGGAGGTCTTTATTTGGACGGTTTTGGATAGGGTTGGACAGAAGGGTCGGCATGAAGGCTTAACGTAGACTCAAAATAAAAGGGGGTGTAGACTTACAACTCTTAGAATCGACTCTTTCAAAAGTAAAATAAAATCTTTGCCCCAGTTTCAGATACTGGGGTTCTTTTTTTGAAATTTTTCTTTTCTTTTCTGAATTCTTATTTGGTTGGACCGAACCGTGAGGCTACCTACGTATCCTTTTTTAAGGAATCAGGTCGAACATAGTTCAAACATCTGACTTAACTATTTTTTTTCATTTTTCTTTCTGTTTTTTTTTTCTCTTTTTTTTTTCTATCTTTTTTGTTTCTTTTGTTTTCAAAACAAGTTGCCCCAGCTTCTATTTTTTGAGGGTATGGACCTTTGATAATTCTTTTTTTTTTCACTTGAACTTTCTAAAAGCTGCCCAGTTTGTACTCATGGGGCATGGACTTTTCTTTTCTTTTTTTTATTTTTTTTCTTTTTTTCATTTTTTTCTTGACTCTAAACTTGATTCCGAAAGAGGGTGGTCAAAGAAAATAACACAGGTTCAAAAGGGTGACAAAGGGTATAAAGGGTTTGGGTAGCAGAAAAATGGCCTCCCAATCTCGAGAATGCCAAACATAGTATCTTTCATAATCACGACATTGATGGACCTGTTGCTTTCTGGGTCTTTTTCAGTGTAAAGCTGTATGAGCAATACTTTCCTTGCAGTGAATGCCCCTTGCCAATTCAGGTGACTTTTCTTGGATTTTGTCTTGATGAAGAAGATTCATTTTGCCACTAACTAATCCATTTTAAGTTGTCTGGAATAGATCATCTTTTAAAAAAACACTTTCTATCTCTTAGTGCTAAACAATTTCAACCCGTTCTATCATCTTTAAGCCCGATCTTCTCAAATGATTCAAAAAGTAGAGATCTTTAACTTCTATGAGCATGACTGCTTTGGTTCCATGTAAACTGGGCTCATGCTTTTCTTTTTTTCCCAATTGTTTCATGTCTCTATTCATCTTCAAAAGTGTCTCTTTCTCACTTATCCAATTCAAGACTAAATAAGTTTTCTAAGATCTGGCCAAAAATTCCTCATACATGTCATGTCACCAAAAACTAGCATGGACAGAACTATGCACAAAATGGATACAAAATGACTGACTGCTTTTTATTGAATAAAGAATAGCAGGGTCGATAACACAAAAGAAGAAGAAAAAATGAGAAAATAAGCTACCATGCTAAAAGAGGAGTGACTTTCCAGTTACTAAGCAACATCTTAGCCACACATTCGCACATCAGCATTACTACAACATTTAACCATTTTGATTGCTTTGGATTCAACACTCAAATTTTGACGATCATCCCGAGTAGCCCATGTCCTATTGCTCAAATCTGGTAAAGTCAACCCCACATTTGCCTCCATTTTTAATTTTTCACCGCCAACTTGCCTACTTGCCTTTTTGTGACCCTGGATCAACAACAATGGTGCTTATTCCCTTGGTTGAGAATATATTTTTATTTTCGAGAGATCTTGGATTGATCTTGTGACTCGCCATTGCAAACCAACAAACCGACTACATTTGACTAGCTTTTATTTCAAAACAACAACCATGTTAGAATAAACACTCTTTCTTTTTTTTTCCTTTTTTTTTCTTTTTTTTTCTTGTTTCTTTCCTTTCTCTTTTTTTTCTCTTTTTCATTTTCCCTTTTTTTGAAACCATTCGATCGAACCTGATGTGGGTTGCCTACGTATCATGTGGGAACATGAGTCAGATTTTGCGTAGTTCGGGAAGATCATGAATAAAGGAAATAAACTAACTCTTTTTTTTTGAATTTTTTATTTTATTTTTTCGAAAGAAAGACTTATAAAGAAGAAATGGAATATTTTTGGATTTTGATTTTTCTTCAGAATTTTTGCAAAGAAAGACTTCTAAAGAAAAAAGATTATTTTTTTGAATTTTTTTTCTGGAATTTCGAAAGAAAAACTTCTAAAGAAGAAAGAAAATATTTTGGAATTTTATTTTGAATTTATGAAAGAAATGCTTCTAAAAAAAGAAAATATTTTTGAATTTTGAATTTTCTTTTCAATTTTGAAAGAACAGTGAAAATATTTTTGGATTTTTGGAAGCAATTAAAAGAAAATATTTTTGTATATTTTTTTTAAAAAATAATTAGGGTCTAAAAGAAAGGCTTTCTAAAGAAGCAAGTAATGAAAAATATTTTTGAATTTTTTGAAAATTGGAGTCTAAAAAAAAGACTTTTCTAGAGAGGAAGTAAAGGAAAATATTTTTGGATTTTTTGAAAATTATGGGCCGGAACCGATAAGGTTTGCCTACGTATCTCACATCCGGTGAGAATCAGATCCGCGTAGTTCGCCTAGTTTGGCGGAATAAAAGAAAATATGACTTATTTTGAAATGATTTTTCTTTTTTTTTTAAAAAAAAATTTCAACAGAATTTCAGGGTAATTCAAATACCTACCTCTCACTCTCTTTTCTTTTTTTTTTTTTTTTTCGATTTTCATTTTTTTTCATTTTCTTTCCCTATTCTAGAAGCCAGTCAGCATGCAAGCCGAAATAGACATATACGCAAGTAGCACGTAAGATGTATCAGGATGGTCTTTTAATTTGGGTGCACCTGTCCTAGACGGACTCAACCCCTGTATTGAGTCCCCAAGGTCAAATGCACAGATACAAACAAACATTTCTACTAGGGATCCGGTATGAGACCGAGTTATTCTAAGCTAAAAACCTAGGTATATTATTCTAGACTTGTGTACCCGAGCGAACAACTCGAGCCGAGGAGGGGGCTACGTACCGAAAACCAAAAGGTCATCCGGCTTTGTAACTTGTCCGAGCCTCTTTCTTATTTCAAGGTATGACACTAACAGAAGAGGAGTCACACCAGCGTGCACATCCCCAAAGATGAGAAGAGAAGAGTTTCGTAGCAGTTTATATACAATTCAGGTAATATCAAAGCAGTAAAAAGCAACATTTAGCACATTAGACCCAAACATGTAAATAAAATCAGACAATAAATAAAGCCAAATATAACAATTACTCTAAGCTCGAATTCTGAACCCTGAACCAGAAGTTCTGGGTTCTTTTCCCCAGCAGAGTCGCCAGAGCTGTCACACCTCCTTTTTACATACACCCCCGGAAAAGGAGTATATAAGGGAGTTTTTTCCAACTTAAAGTGACAATCGAAACGGGATTTATTTATTTATTAACTTCAGAGTCGCCACTTGGAATAATTTTATGGTGTCCCAAGTCACTAGTTCAAATCCCGAATCGAGAAAAAAATTGACTCTGTTTTACAGTCCGCGAATACAGAAATCCGGGTAAGGAATTCTGTTAACCCTAGAGAAGGTGTTAGGCATTCCCGAGTTCCGTGGTTTTAGCACGGTCGCTTAACTGTCATAATTGGCCTATTATCTGATTTTAATACATGTTTTAGACTATGGTTCAATTTTAACTTTATAACCGCTTTAATTTAAATATATTTATTTTTTAGGAAGATCCAACGCCATCTAAAACACATCTTGAACCACAACACATAAATGCACCCGTGGTCTACGACACATTTCATCTAACGTTATTGAGATTTGGATTTGGGTCACATAAATGCACACCCGAATTTGGGAATTAGGTATCATGACCATGCCATGGGAACCATACCCATAGTCACGATGATTATTATTAATCGCGCCTAAAGCACTCTAACAGTGTTCATTTTTCTCCCTAAACTTTAAGATTATTGTAAGGTCATGATTATGGAACGGGCATTGTGGAAGAAATGCCACTTCTAAATAATCTATCAAGGTAATTAATTTTTATATAGTTACTAGAAACCTTGAAGCATTGGAATCAGTATTCGAAATTGTTCTAAAAGATCAGGTAGTAGTTTACATAGTATCGAACTTCTCAATTTTCATTGTCAAATTAACAAGATTGTTAAAAATTTGGATCTTCAAGAGAAGATTATTTCTCCTAAAATTTCTTAACAGCTTAAGCTATTCAACTTAGAAAGTAATACTTCTCCTTATTAAGTCACTGATTAAGAAAATTCGTCTCTTTAGCTATAGATACCAAAATAGTGAAACACAAGTCTAATTTTACTAACAACACAAATAAATTGATGAACAAGTCAACATAAATAAATAAGTCACTCAATAAATTATACAGATACCACTAATAAATAAGTTACAAACAATAGATTTATCCATAAAATCACTCGATTTAAACCGTGTAACAATATAATTAAGCTCATACCGAAGAAGATTTCAACTCTTAATTTCACAAATGAACTTTTCGTTTTGATTTAATAAACAATCAGCGATAATAAATATCACTAGAAATGAGTTAAATGGATCGGAAAATTCAACGGACCTCTCTGAAGGGAACCTCACCGAAAATCTCGTAACTCCGCGAATTCCTCAGCTCGACTTCGGCGTATCTTTGGATGGAAAATTAGTGAATTTTTGTGACTTATATGATGTTTGGAAATTGGGTTTAAAGGGTATTTGAAGGTGGGATTTCTAATGGAATTTTGGGGTAATCGTTGGTTGGTTTAAGGTGAGGTCTTGGAGATGGAGAAGGGAGATGGCTGCCCGCCGTTTTTCTTCTTTCTTTAGGTCTTAGGTCTTGAAAACTTAAGGATAGGGTTTCTATAATTGGGTATTTTATATGGAAGTGGGAAGGGATGATGACCATTGGATTAGAAGGAAATAGATGGCTAGCATTAAATCTTGCACTTAAATGGGCTAATGTATTGGGAAGAATGAGCTAAGGGTAATTGGGTTGGACCATATCTTTTTGTGTCTCAATTTTGGGCTAAGAAGACTCAAAAAATTATTATTTAAAACCATAGCTAAATTCCCTTAATATAAGATAACTATACTACATGATGCAAAAATAAATTCTAATTAATTAAACTAAACTATATTAAAACATGAAACTATTACATATTTTTTTTGTATTCTTCAAGATTATATAAAGATAAAAACAAGGTGCTATTTTTGTATTTTTTTTACTTTATGAAAGGTACATAAAATAAAATATTTTTTTTGTAATTTTTATTTTCTTGTAATAAAATAAAGTAAAAGAGTCAGAATTAGTTGAAATAGCGATATTAGGTCTAAATTAAATATTTACATACTAAAATATAAAAAATCTTGGGGAGGATCAAAAATCACATGTCTACATTCACGAAATCTGAAAAGCATGATTGAATCAATAAAGCAAATAGAGGGGAGGGGAAAGGAAGGTTCATGGTGTAACAATTTCAAGCAAGTAAATGGATGGGGAAAGGTAGGTACATGAAAGAAGTCAAAGAAAGAAACTTGATAATCCAGACAAACAAAGATTTGTCATGGTAAAAGCCTAAGTATATCCCCGCAGAGTCGCCATGTTGTCGCATCCCGTTTTCTCGCAAAAGTGAATTTCGACATGTGACAACTCTTTTAAATGTTATTAAAAGAGAAGAGTCACCACCTAATGATTTTTGAGGTGCGTCAGGGCATCTATTTGCGAATAACTCTGTTTAACTAGTCTATGTTTCTAGTATCGGCTAAGGGCTCAAATTACCTCGAGAAGAAAGTGTTAGACATTCTTTGAGATCGAATTAACTATCCTAAGTGAGCATGCAAGTTAATTTGTTAAGTTTTATATGTTCCACCTAGATAAATCAAAATTTCTCCACAACACTAGATGTACAAGGAACAATAAGGCACGATGAGGGGTATCTTAGATTTTTTAGCCTAAAGGATTACCCCATTCAAATGAAATAATACTTTACAACCTTTAAGTGCAATGGTTGCTCGTATTATCCAGCGAGCACAAAATATCATCTCCAACTACCCTATTAATATTTTTAAGTATTTATCTAAAGCGCACTAATTCAATTCTTAGTCATACCTGTTTACCTTGAAAATGGTAATTACAATTAGATTTGATTTTCTAGTTCTAAAAATACGTTATTTATTTTTATGCTAGTTGTTAAGCAGTAGATGCTAGGTGTGAGACTAGAAAAATGAGATAAGAACTTTGAAAGCAGTATGTTTAAGCAAACCGAGTGGTTGAGAATCGGGGTCTCGAGCCAGATTATACGGGGCCTCGAGGTCGAGCTAGATACTGAGCTGTGGACAGCCGATGAAGGACTAATAGCTTTGAGAGCTTTGATGAAGGCTCTTTAAGATCAATAATGAGTAATAAATGAAGAACAATTAATGAAATACAATAAATGTAAGTAATAGAATCAAGGGAGAATATGTTTAAGTTAGAGAGCAGAGAATGTTCTTGTTCTTATATTGAATGTTGTGTGTCTTTACAAAATGACAAGGGTCCCCTTTATATATGGGGAAGAATCCCAACATAGTACAAATGTATTTATTACAATGATATATAGCTGGTACAACTATTTAATGACACGGTACTGGCTCATAGTAGCCTAATAGACTTGGTCAGCCTAAATCACGTGCCTTAGGAACTTTCCATTTTTCCATCATAACTACCGATCTGCACTGCCCCGAGGTCAAACATTGATAACCCCTCAGGTTTGAACCTCGACCATTTCTTGAGCATTTGGAGACGTGCCTACGAAGTGTCATAATGACTATAAAATCAGACCCTCTGATTTTTACCGTATACAGATAGTCCCCACGTTTCTTAGGATGAAAATGACAAGAAACGGTCTTGAATTCTTACCTCTTCAATACTACCCCCGTGACGTCAGCCTATCAGAGCACTAAATGCCATGACTCAAAAGAATGTGTAGGGGTCGTTGTCAATACGACTATCGAGAAGCCCATAAACCGCTATTGGTTCAACCTTTTCGCTTCCCAAACGCTGCTCATGTGGCTTCTATAAATGCCTCAATCGTTTTGCCATTCAAATTTTACAACACCTTCAAGATTTTATAGCTAAGTTCACCATCTTCTGCATTCTTCTCCCTTATGTGCTTGCTTATTCACTTTCCTTCCTAGAGACCCCTCCTTTTCATAGTCATGGCCAGAACCTCTAGAACGGTACCTCAAAAGGAGGGCACCGCCTCATCGTCACGCCCATCGAAGTGCAAACCAAAAGTACCCCCAACTGTCGAGAAGTGTACCCCTACCGAATTCAATATTGTATCCGATTTTTCCATCAAAAACCCCCTGCTACACCAGGCCGATCTGAGCACATGTCTCGGTACATCAGCGTGGTGACCGATACGAACAGAGTGAAGAGAGACTACCGATGGGGGGAGGCGGCATTATTAGAAATCCCCAATTCTGGGGAGAGCATAGTAGACCATAAATCTAGCTTCCTCAGCGTATATACATACCCATTTACTTTAGGCCCCGCATATTCTTCGGATCCTTCTTCCCCGTTGATAGATCCGGTGATTCTCGATTTCTACCATGAGTACCGAGTGACGCTTGGTCAGATCTATCCTTCTTTCTAGAGGATCATTGACATGCTTTAATACTTTTCCAACCAGGTCGAGGGTATGACCTTCACCCTCAATCACTTGGTCAGATTATATAGCCCTCGTCTTTTTTGTGGTTTGATCAAGCTTCATCCTCGATCCACGAGGCTGTTCTTTTCGAGCATCGATGAGGACAAGGATCGGGGGTGGATGTGCCGGTTTGTCCAAGTGAGGACCTCAGACATTATCCCGGCTAATAGGATGCCATTCTAGGAGGAGTGGAATATGAACCGTAAGTTCCCCTACTTCGAACATATTTTATTGCCTTTTCATCCCCTTCTGAAAATGATCTTCTCTTGATTATGCAGTCACCATTTGGTACCCTGGCGCGGTTCAGAACCTATTGGGATGGATCAGACATTTGGATTCTGCTTTCCCCTATCTCGATCGTTCTTGGCGCGACTTGGCCAAAACGTGGTGGCAGGCCAAGAACCACAGTATGCTCTTTACTGCTATTTGTACCATGTTTCCTTATAAACATCTTTTATGGTGGTAATTTTGATGCATCGCGCTTATGTAGTCCTCGAGGATGGAGTGTTGATGAGATCGTCTCCTGATGGTGAGGAAGGGACCTCAAAGCCCGATAAGGGCAAGAAGAGGAAGAAGTAGGCGTCGACTGCGTCTCTCAAATCAGAGAAACCTAAAGTTCAAAGGCCTCGGACCGATGCCAAAGTCTCAACTTTGGTTGCTGTGGCGAGTCCCCGTGCCGAGGATGAAGGCGATGATAATGATGAAGTCCCTTTGGTACAAAGGACGAGACCAGGTGTGGATGCTCCATAAGTTGTTGGGCAGAAAGCCGCCAAATCGGGTGTGGTCGATATAGACCAAACCCGTGCTAAGAAGACCCTCGAGGAGGGTGCGGGTACAGTCCCCAAGTTCCAAGTCGGACATAGTGCAATCCGCGCTGATGAGCCCGCCGCTAGTGACTTCGGAAGGCCTGAGCCCGAAGCTTCTCGGGGGCAAGATGAGACCCTTAGAGAAATTAATGCCCTAGGTGGCTTTAATTTGGGCCATTCGTACTCACTGAGGGAAATCAGGGATGCACAAGACTCGGGTACCGCCGACATGGGGGCTTCTCATAAAGGGGAAGATGTACTCGAAAACCTTTTCGTGGGTGTCGACAAAGACATCGACCTTGATGCTCCTATTGCTCTCGAGGAGGTAGAGAGGCTTCAGTAGCAGGTGATATTCTTTGGCATATTTTTTAGCGCTTCAAATTTTTTGCCTTTGTTTTTCTAACTTCCTTGCTTCGTTACAGTCCAAGAAAATGTATGACCATGCCTTTTCTAGGCTTTGAGACGAGCTTTCGTGCTGTGGGAAGGAGATTGAGAAGCTCACCTCGGAGCTAAAGAAGTCGAATGCCTCTTCTGCCCAAAAGGGGGAGGAGTTGAGCGGACTTGGGGCGAATTTGGAGGGAGTGCGCTAGGAAAGGGCTGGCCTCGCTGAGCATGTATCACGGTATCTATGAAATCATCTTTTATTCTTTTAACTCGATGCTCACCGACTTGTTTTTCCTTTGCAGATTGGGCAGAAATATGCCCTGGTAGGGCGACTTCAAGAAAAGGCTACAGTCAAGGATAAAAAGATCCTCAAGCTAAAGGAGCAAAATAAGGCCGTGACCTCGGAGAGAGACCTCTTGTGGATAGAGTTGACATTGGTCCAGGGTCTTCTTCGAAATGCTCAGGAGGAGGCTGCTGCACTATCTGTGGCCAAGTCTGAGGCCGAAGAGAATGTGTCTTCATACATGAAAGATACCGCTACTACAAATGAACGAGCCCGAGAGATATTAGAGAAGGCCAAGCAGAAACTGGCTCGGGCCGTTGCTTACGCTCGTTCGCAAGAAAGGAGGCAGGCTCTCGAGGAAGCAAGCGCCATAGGCGTCGATCTCTCAGCTGAGATTGAGGAAGCTCGAGTCTTGAAGGAAGAATTGGCATTTTCGGCCACTTCAGACGAGGGTTCCGGAGTTGATCCAAATAGTAGCGATGGTGAAGAATAGACCCACGCCGTCTTCCTTTCTTTTTTGTGTATGAATTTCTCGGGGGGAACGGTTTTGTAAAGACACCCCTTGTAAATATATTTTTGGTAATGCTAGAAGATTTTCCTGCTTCAAGTCTTCGAATTTGTTTTCAACTTTTATGTTAAGTTAGTTTGTTGGATTTTGATGTTGGCTCTTTTTGGAGCCCTTATTCGAAGTAGCTGAAATCCTCAAGATCGAGCACCATCTCGAGGCTTAGATTGATACAGATGGCTCCTTAGAGCTTATTTCATTTTGATAGAGATCTTCGAGATCAGGCACCATCTCGAGGCTTAGAGTGATATTGATGGCTCCTTAGAGCCTATAGTTATAATGGCAAAGATCATCGAGATCGGGCACCATCTCTAGGCTAGATTGATACGAGAATCTTGGCCCTTCGAACGCCGTATGACGGCGTCATTTGTATGGCACAGTCGCAAAGAGATCGGGGTGGTCCCACCTGTACACTTCCCCAAAAGTGGTAGTGACATGGTCAGAATTAATTGGCCTTCAGAATAGGCGAATAGTCGCTGCTTGCTCTATATATGCATTTGCTTGTTTCTTAACTGAGGACTCCGCTACTTTGAGTAACTATCCCTTTTATAGAGCTCTTATTCTTTGTGCTAGTTCTCTTACCATTTCAACTCAAAGCTTTCGCCCAAGTCTTCATCCTCCTTTTCTTATTTTACCATATCCATGGTCGCTACGTCAAAATCCGTTCACCAAGAAGAGGAGAGTTCTGCCTCTGTTTCGTGCTCGGTCGGTGGTACACTGCCGGTGCCTGGTGAGCTAACCTCGAGGTGCTTTGTCTCGAGGAGAGATTTTACATTAGAGAGACCTCCCAACGTTCAGGGCCATCGGGATCAGGCATCAAGGTTTATCTCCTCAATAGGGGAGGAACACCTCGAGATAATTAGGAAAGATTGCGGATGGGGAGAAAAGGTGGTACTGCAGGTACCTTCCCTGGAAGAGAGCGTTATGGATCATGTCGAGGGGTTTTTGAACGTATATACGTACCCCTTTACATTGGGCCCTATCGATATGGTTGTGCTTGAATTTTGTAGAAGATGTCAGGTTACCCTAGCACATGTTCACCCGTCGTTTGGGAGGATAGTGCTGATGATAAGATATTTTGCAGATAAGGTCGGGCTCGAGTTCACCCTTAGCCATCTTATTAGATTGTATCAGCCCTTGAATTATCGAGGCCTGATTACTCTACGATGTCGATCCACTCGGCCCTTTGTTGCTAGCAATGAAGAAGATGGAGACCGAGGGTGGATGAGCCGTTTCGTCCAAATGTGGACTGTCGATATTATCCTTGTAGAGTTCCTTCCATTTACTAAGAAATGGAACTTTACACGTAAGTGTTACACTCGTGTTCCTATTATTTCTGTCTATAGTGGAGGCAGATTCTGTAAAGATGCTTTCTTTTTCTTTTCTTTTTTGCAGCAATCCCGTGGATGCCACACGAGGTTCCCGACCTGACGAATTGGACTGGGAGACTAGTAGCTTGCTCAACTTATGATGAACGTAAGTTGCGAGATTTGGCCAAGGGTAGATGGGAGGCAAAACATCACGGTACATGGTGTGTGGCTCGCTTTCTTTGAAAGGTAATTTCTTTTATGCGTACTAACTCCGTCACCACAGGAATTGGATATTTTTTTGAGATGAGGCCGTGCCCCCTCGGGGAGGATGAAGAATCGTCAGCTTTGGGTCGAGGACTAATAACAAACGGAAGGAGTTCTCGAAGGACGAGGGTGCTTATAGCGAGGCAAGCCCTGCTCAAAGGCTCAAAGAAGATGTATCTGCTAAGCCTGTGGCATCTGAGGCTTCTAGCCTTGGAAAAGTGGTTCCTCCCTTGCCGCCGTCTTCATTTCTCGTCGAAGATACTTCGAGGGATACATGTGTTCAGCCGTCGTCCTCGTCCCCCGCCGAAGGTACTTCGAGGGATGTTCTAAACCAGGGGCCATCTAAATCAAGCGAGGTCTCAAGCGACCATGTCCCCACCGAGATCGGTTCAACTGGGGCCGATGGGACCAGGTTAGTAGATGCACACTCAACCTTTGAGGAGGCTCAACGGCTTTGTTCGGTGGTGAGCTTTGGTTGACTTCGTTGATCTTTTAATATTACATTTTTGTTTTCTCATTGAGCTTCTTTTTCATAAGCCTTTGACAAGCTCAAGTCCGAGCTGCTCCGTTGTGAAGTCAGGTTAGGCGAAGTCCTGGATGGGGAGGAATACTTTATGCTTCTTTGTGATAAAAGGGGAAAAGAATTGAGGCACCTTCAGTACGAGGTGAATCAAAGCCTGAACTACGAAAGCCACCTCGAGAAATAGGTAACCTTTGCTTCGAGGGAATTCATGCTTCTTCTTCTATCCATAGAGATTAATATTTTGATATTTCAGTTGTAGAGCAAGACAGTGGATCTAAAACGCCTTCGGGGCGATGTTAGCTAGGCCAAGCGTGAGTGTAATGAGCTAAAGGCTCAGATAGATGCCCATATTGTGGCCAAGAAGAATGCTTTGGCCAAGGTTTCTGCCCTTGAGGTACAGCTCTGGAACACCCGTGAAAATAGCTCGGTTCAGACGAGCAGGATTGCAAGGCTCGAGTCCGACCTTTTCGAGATGAAGGCTGAGGTCGTGGACGCTCGGACTGAAGCTAAATAGTTTCGAGCTATGGCCGACAAGAAAGTGGCCGTCTATTTAAAAGATGTTGCTGATGCTTGAACTGAGCTGAGAGTGGCTTCTGATCGAGAGAGCAGAAGCAACGAATATGCCCGATGCAAATCTCAGAGGGAAACCCTCGAGGAGATCCATGGTAGGGGCTTCGATCTTTCATAAGAGATAAAGCAGGCAAAGGCAGACGAATATGATGCCAAGTTCCTTTTGTCCGATGCCGAAGATAATGGAGAAGAGGCCGATGGGGCCGCAGTTCTAGAGGGAAAATAGACTTGGCTTTTTTCTTTTTGATTCTTTGTATAGTGTTCTTAGAGAACTTTGTAAATGTAGCATTATATTGTTTCATGTATACGTATAAAGGAAACCTTTCGGCTTCATCTTTCATTCGAGGTAAAACCCTTAGGTTTGTAAGTCGGCCCTGAGGCTTGTTGGGCTAGCTCGTAGGCTATTATGTATTTGCTCTTAGGCGTTTTCAGTTAACTATTTCGGGCTCAGTCTCCGCGTCGGATTTCGACTCGAGCTCATTGACCCTTAAGTTTTTGAATTTTAAGTTGGCTCTTAGACTCTTACGCGTAGAGTCTGTACGACCTTTAATTATAAGCTAGCGACAATGGCCCTTATGCATTGGATTAGTACGACCTTTAATTTTAAACTGGCGACAGTGACTCTTATGCATTGGGTCGGTACGACCTCTAATATAGGCTAGAAATAGTGGATCTTAAGCATTGGGTCGATACGACCTCTAATGTAGGCTTTATTTTTCCCTCGCTAAAGACTTTTTGAAGTTTTGTGTCCGCTCGGCTCTTCGACGGCTCGATAAGAACCTCGATTGTGAGTCGTTATGTAGTGATGAATGAGAACATCGGGAGGTTTCACTCGATGGCTGAATTATTTCGAAGCCTATTGTTTAGAGCTGATATGATTGAAGCTCTTTTGCTTATGCCGAGGTTAACCTGACTAACCGGTTCTTTTCGAAGTTTTTTCAAAGTAATTAAAGGCCTGTGATTTTAAAGCGACAGTCAGGCATCCCCTACTCGCGTGTGTTTCGCCATAGCCTTGTGACCGGAGTCATTGCGTTTGGACGTAGACTTTGAGTCCCCGAGTGAAGTAGTTTCGGCGTTTATATCGAGGGTATGCCTTTTTAGGGTCTTAAAAGTTCGAATATATAGCCTTAACTTTATGATCGGGATGATGCCTTTTTGCAAGGTCTTATAAATTTTATCATGCCTTACTTGAGGTTTTACAGATTTGGTTACTTGGTACAAGTATAATTCACGCCTTGCTTGAGGTCTTACAGATTTGGTTACTTGTTACAAGTCTAGTTCACGCCTTGCTTGAGGTCTTACAGATTTGGTTACTTGGTACAAGTATAGTTCATGCCTTTCTTGAGGTCTTATTTGGTGTTGCCTTATAAAGGTCTCATGAGCTCGAGGTTGCCCGCATAGGGTCATATAGCCTCGGGTTTTCGACAAATCGATAGGGGTGACAGTCGGCGACAGTCCCTGAGTCATCGAAAGTTTCTTGGCTCTGGAGCCGTTCCTTGTAAACTTGGTATTGCCTCATTGAGGCTTACGAGTTCGAAGTTTCCGACCCGGAGGTCATGTGGCCTCAAGTTTTTGGCGTCAGTCCCCGAGTGTTCGGGAAATTTCTCGCTCTGAAGTCGTTTCTTGTAAAAGTAGCATACTTCTTTGAAGTGTAAAGCGTTTTGATGGAGGAGAAAATATTCTTTGATTACTTGTTACAAGTGTACATGTTTTGCTATCAAGGGATCAATTATTCTATGTGGACATGGTTCAGTCGACCGTTTGGCCCGATACATCATTTTCATATTGAGACCCTTTTTGGCTCAACTTGACTTCTTCGAGAAGGTGATCTTCCGGGGGGATGCCCCCTCAGTGTTCGAGGTTGATTGAAGAGAGGCCTTGAACACTCGTGAAATTCTTCTTAGGTAGCATATAGATGTTTCCTCGTTAAAAAGCCTGTCGGTAAAACCTTTCTTGGGATAAAAACTCTATCGAAGGAAAAAAGTGCAACGCATGCTTTGAAACCTTAAGGTCTTTGAGATGGATAGCGCTTTGACTATTCTGATCGGACATCTGCACAAAGGTTAGTGTAAGATGTAAATAAAAAGGGAGATGGTTATACCTTAGTGGTGATGGCTTTTTGAGCCTTGATATGCTTCAAACGTTTGCTTCGAGGACGTGACACAGTCCTTTGCATTGTTTTATTCGGGTGTGGCCGAGAATGTGTCTCGTGATTGCTACTTCACTGTTTGCTTTTTTTTGGCTCCTTCGATGTTGGAGGTGTTGATGTCGGTGCCACATCATGCACCGCGAACATCTCCCTCGCTTCATGTTGTTTCTTATATATGGTTTTTATTCCGTCTTTTGTCGAAAACTTCATCATCTGATGAAGGGTTGATGGTATTGCTCTCATGCAGTGTATCCATGGCCTTCCGAGTAAGGCATTGTACCTCATATCTCCTTCGATGACATGGAATTTGACATTTTGGGTCGTGCCGGCCACATTGACCGGGAGGGTGATTTCCCCTTTTATTGTTTCGCTCGCCATGTTAAATCCATTGAGGACTCGAGAGGCGGGCACGATCTAGCCGAGCAGTTCGAGCTCCTCCACTACCCTCGACCTGATAATGTTGGTCGAGCTACCTGGATCCACGAGTACACGCTTAATTTGAAATGTATTCACAAGGAAAGAAATTACCAAGGCATCGTTATGAGAATGAGACAGGGTCTCGATGTCGCTGAATGTGAGAGCATCTTCGGGTATGTAACCCCAAGTTCGCTTTTCTCTAGTGATGGATATTTTTGTTCTTTTGACAATGGGTTCCTGCGGGATGTCGATTCCTCCAATGATCATGTGGATGACATGTTGTAGCTTATCTGTTTCATTCTTTATGTTTGCCTCCCTTTCCCGGATCTGATTTTTGGCTTGGTCACTAAGGAACTCTTGGAGGTGCCCCTTACTGAGTAACCGGGCTACTTCTTCCTATGACCGTGTGTGCCGTAAAATTTGCACACTAAGTTGGGGTTCCTCTGTTACGGGACTGATAGTATAGGTCTTGGCCACCTAGTATCTCTGATTTTATCGATGGCAGATACATGTCTGAAACGTCAACGTTGAAGTTGTATTCTGACAGGCGAGGTGACTTTGTAGGTCCTATGTGTCTGTCAAATCTAGCTCTGCTCATGAGTCCCCGAGGATTCTGACCTCGATCTATCCTTCGACCGTTTCGGGATATGTTACACCTTGGGGCATTTCTCCTATCTTCGGTGTATGATTGGTACCTTTCTTTGTTTGGCTTTGGCTCCTTTGCTAGGAGTCTGCTTGGATATACCAAGCTCGAGGGGGCTCCTAGTTGGTCGTCCTCGACCCTAATCTTCGACTGATATCGGTTGCGGCCATCCGACCAAGTCACAGCAGGGTAACCAAATTTTGCTTCAGCTGCTTCGAAGCCACCGAGCTTTGTTCGTTCAAGTCTTGGGTTAAGGCATGTACTGCCCAGTCATCGGAGACTAGTGGTAATTCCATTCGCTCTATTTGAAAGTGAGATGCGAACTCCCGCAGCATCTCATTTTTTCTTTGTTTGATTTTGAAGATGCTGGATTTCCTTGTAGCCACCTTGATGGCTTCAGCATGTGCCTTTATGAAAGAATCTGCCAGCATGGAAAACGAGTCTATTGAATTCAGAGATAGGTTGTGGTACCACATCATGGACCCTTTTGAAAGTGTTTCCCCGAATTTCTTCAACAGGACGGATTCGATCTCATCGTCCCTCAGTTCATTTCCCTTCACAGCACAAGTGTAAGCTGTGATGTGCTCGTTGGGGTCCGAGGTCCATTGTACTTTGGGAGATCGAGCATTCTGAATTTCTTCGGGATGGGCTTCAGAGCCGCTCTTGACGGGAATGGCTTTTGTACGAATTTCTTTGAATAAACACCCTTCATGATCGGGGGTGTGCTTGGGATCTGGTCGACCCTTGAATTGTAGGTCTCCACCTTTTTGTCGTTAGCTTTTATCATCTTTTCTCCCGATTAAATCCTCTTTGTGAGGTCCTTGAGCATCTTCATAATAGTAGGGTCGGTTGCTGATTCGTTGTTACTCGATCTTTTCGGTACCTGTTCGGCTCGAGAGGCCATTAGTAGAATTAATCAGTAAAATCCTATAGGCATGATGCTAAGTGTGGGATCCTAATACATGATTTCTAAGTGTAGTAGCAAATAGTCAAGCGAGTGAACACAGAATAGGTCCTATAGGCATGCTTTCTTGATGATATTGTAAATCACGTTAGTAGTGTTTAGTTACCAATTACTTGAGATCCTAAACATATTATTTCTATGCGGGATAGATAAATTAGAAGTCCTATGGGCATGATATCTATCAATAAGTAATACACATAAGTGATCATGGTTGACAAGTAGCAGGAATAATGATTTGAACCTACAAGCATGTTATCTACCCAATCATGCAAAAATCAAACTACCTGGGACCCTCTTTTTACTATTTTTCCCATCTTCAATTTTTTTATAAATTATTACAGACCAAGAATAAATAGTTACATGCCCAATACAAGTACATAAATAACCTAGTAACATATTTGGGCCTTTAATAGCTTCATGTGAACCAACTAGTCCAAGCTCCAGGTGCATAACGACAGATGAAGCACATCTAAACTTAGTGCCCAGACCAGGCCCAGTAGGCTAAGCCCAAATTACCAAATGGAACCAATTCGGCTAACTAACACCCCACTAGATAGAAATTGCAAGTGGAAGACTACGCAAACAAGTTATCCACATAACTTTAGAACTCAAGCAAGAAGCACACATACATTCAAAATTCAATCTCTGAGGTTAATAAACTACCCATGAAGTAGGATTCCTTAAGAAATTTTCTGGGATGAGGTTTAGGAGATAATAAAAGGGACATAGATGAATAGGTTTGAAAGCTTTCAAAATCACATGAAAAGCCTCATAGACATAGGCTATACGCATAACATCTAAAAGACACACATAATTACAACATAAACACCCCTGATGGATTCAGCTTAGAGTGACTGCATCTTAAATACAGGTTTTCTACGGTGGCCAGGCTTAAAACATCACAAGCAAACCAGGGATTCATAGCATGAAAGTTCAAGGAAAAAACAACCTATGCACATGATTCCTAAGTACAACATTTAGCTGGTCAAATAGAATGTATTCATCTAAGTCTTAAGGAGAACATAGGGGTACTACAGGCTTATTATCGCATACATATGAATTAATATAGCTATATGTGCTAGAGCTCGCATTAGAGGTGATTGAGCCTAAATGAAAAAGTATCGAACAAGGATTCCCAGAATATCATACCAATAACAAAATCACAACAAAATTAGATTAGCACATAATTTGACATAGTACTGCAATTCACAAATTTTAGAGGACCAAGACCCTAAGTCATGTCTTCTAAAGATTTTTCACATAGCAATGGCATAGAGAGTGCATTAGGCATGATTGAATGAATGAAGGGAGTAGTCTACAACATGTTTGCACTAATAAGTAGAGATTTGAATTGTAGAACTAAGGGTACTAACTAGTTGCAAAGAGAAATGGGCAAAAATGAGAAAACACAATTCCAGAAGCGATTTAGCGACAAATGCGAGTGAAGAAAAGTAGTGATAACCCCCGGGGACTCTGGCATTTCAGAGTTCACAAAAGTTTAATGGGCTCCGTGCAGTTCTTGTGCCAGAGGAAGTTATTGAGTAATACCATGGTGGCCTTGGCTTTCAGCCAGTCATGAACAAAATTGAACACATTAGTTTTCAAAGAACCAGCAAAAAATAAAACAAGTGCGAGTTAGGAGAAAAATCTATCCAAACGGGAAATTGGGGAGGGATTTATATAGTATTTGATTCACACATATAAAAAAGGGAAAATACCAATTAAATCACGGAACAAAGGAAAGAATCACATGCAAACCAATTTTGAATTGGATTAGGGCAAAATATATACAAAAGATCAATCAATAATCCAGGCTACTAGAGGAGTATGGATTTACTCCTCAATGTATCAAGCCATGATTCCATGTAGAATAAAAGATCCAAAACCACGTAGAATCATAACATTCGATACTGCCCTTGTTCAAGCAAGTATCATTAGCTCTTCGTACAATGGCTTGCCATAAATGGGTAAGTACCACATAAGTAAGGAGCCAAGAAAAGTAATAGTGCCATAGGAGAACCACAGATCGACTCCAATACAGGAAAGGAAGGGGAAGATACCATGTCGGTGTCACGACCCTAAACCCGGATCCGGTCGTGATAGTACCTCTCGTGAAGACAAGGCCAGCCAACTATTCCCAATTCGACGTTACACAGTTAAACAACAAAAAAATAGTCTAAAACATGATTTAATAATACTAAGTGGCAGGTAATATCAATAAAATGCGGAAGTACAACCCACCACAGTCCTAACCGGGGTGTCACAAGTCACGAGCATCTAACAACATTGAATACCCAAAAGTAACTACAGATTTTAATACTGAGCTAAGGACATAAAGGAAAAGAGATAGGGAGGAGCTCTGGGCTACGAACGCCAATAGCTACCTAAAAACTCCTCGAATTCGCCTAAACCTGGAATGATCAGCACTTGGGAGCGGGACCAGCGACGCCTGAATCTGCACACAGGGTGCAGGGAGTAAGGTGAGTACTCCAACTCAGTGAGTAACAAATGTAAATAAAGACTAAAAGAAAGAAAACACGTAAGGCACAAGACATTCTATAATGATGTAGTAAAACCATTTAAAAATAGTAAACCAGTTAGAAAGATATGTAAAATCCTTTTTCAACAAGTAAACATATAATTGACAGGCAATTAAGGAAAAATAAGCACTTAAAGGTTCGCCCCTCGGGCACTATATCAACAAAACCACCCCTCGTGCAATATCTCAGAACAATACCAGCCCCTCAGGCTCAATTTTAGATCACAATGGGTACCCACGCTCACTGGGGGTGTGTAGACTCCTAGAGGGGCCCCTTACGGCCCAAGCACAATATCAAGCCATCTCGTGGCATCATCACTAGGCTCTCGGCCTCATATCAATCAAGACACCTTGAGGCGTACATATCTCAGTCCCTCGGCCTCATAATCAATATCAAATGTTTCCTCACAACATAGGCCCTCGGCCTTACTCAGTTAAAAATCCTCACAAGCCACTCGGGCAATAGTAAAACATGTTTCTCAGCCTAAAATATCATTTAAAGATCATACAAGTGTTAAAACAGAATAAGCCTGGCTGAGTACAAAAAACAGTGAAATATAACATGACTGAGTTCAAGTATAAAGTCAAAACAGTGAGGAAATACCAGTAAAAATCCCCGAAGGATTCAAATAGTTGGCTCAATGCCCAAATATGGCATTCAACCCAAATCATGATGATAGCAAAATAGATTTCAGTCAAATACCTGGTAAAATCATCAATCGGGACGGACTAAGCCCCAGTCCCCAATAGTGCACGACCCCATGCTCGTCATCAAGCGTGTGCCTCACCTCAATATAGCACTAGGATGTGCAAATTCGGGGTTTCAAACCCTAAGAACATCATTAAAATCATTACTCACCTCGAACTTGTCAAATCTCTAACTCACGATGCCTTTGCCCATCGAATCGGCCTCCACGCACGTCGAATCTATCCAAAATCAGAATGAGGATGTCAAAATATGCTAGGGGAACAAATCCCAAGCAAAAACAATCAATAATAGACCCAAATCCCGAAATTACCAAAACCTGACCCCCAGGCCCACGTCTCAAAATTCAAATTTTTTTATATCAATAGAGTCGTAATCTTTCCACGAGTTCATACATATCAAAAGTTCTAAAATCCGACCTCAAATAGTCCTTCAAATCCTCAATCAAAAGTCTAAATTTTCAAGCCCTAATTCTTCAATTTTTGGCTTAATTTCCATGATTTTCTAAGTGGAATTCACATAATAATAGAGTTTTAAGTCCAAGAATCTTACCTCCAAGTGATTCCCCTTGAATCCCTCTTCAATCCCCTTCAAAAAGCTCCAAAAATGACCAATAATGGAAGAAATAAACCCAACCTTCGCGGACAAGACGACCCTTTAAACCTTCTGCCCAGGCCTAATTTCCTTCTCCGCGAACGCGGTCAACGCCTCGCGTTCGTGAAACACAAAAAATAACGCGACAAGACCCTCACGAACGCGATGGTTCCTCAAACTTACCCTTCGCGAACGCAGACCCTCTCTCGCGAACACTATGAACAAACTCGACCTCAGACCCAGCTGACCAAAAGACTCTAAGCGGACGCGACTCCCTTCTCGCGAACGTGATGCACGGGCATCCAGCCCTTCGCAAATGCGGAGCCTCCCTCGTGAATGCGAAGGCTAAAATTCCACCGACCACCACCGACACTTCGTGAACGCGATGGTCCACTCGCGAACACAAATAGTAAAAACCTGCAACAGCTGAACCTGCAATTTCTGCAACTCCAACTTCATGAAATGGTCCAATTGGCCACACGAAACTCACCCGAGGCCCCCGAGACCTCAACCAAAGGCACCAACATATCCTAGTACCTTATTCAAACTTGTGCCAATCTTCAAAACACCTTAAACAACATCAAATCAACCAAAATATATCGGATTCAAGCCAAAGTTTCTAAAATCTTCCGAATTCCGCTTTTGATCAAAAATCCAACCAAACCACATATGAATGACCTGAAATTTTGCACACACATCCCAAATGATGCAATGGAGCTACTGCAAAAATCGCCAAAATATCAACTTCGCCAATTCAAGCCTAAATCTACTCTGAACCTCCAAAACTCATTCCGATCGTGCTCCTAAGTCACAAATCTCCTCCCAAGCTAACCGAACCATCGAAACTCACATCCGAGCCTTCTAACACATAAGTCAACGTCTAGTTGACTTTTCCAACTTAAGCTTTCTTAAAAGACACTAAGTGTCTCAAACCTTACCAAAATTATTCCGGATTCGATCCGACCAAACCGATATCACATAACACGGATAACAAGGCATAACAAAGCAAAAATAGGGGAAACGGAGCGGTAACACATGAGATGACTGGCCGGGTCATCACATCCTCCCCAACTTAAACAAACGTTCATCCGCGAACGAGTCAAGAAACATACCTGATGCCTCAAACAGGTGAGGATATCTGCTCTGCATCTCCCGCTTGTTCTCCCAAGTAGCCTCCTCAACGGGCCGACCTCTCCATTGCACTTTCACTAAAGCTATATCCTTCGACCTCAACTTTCTAACCTGATGACCCAAAATAGCTACTGGCTCCACATCATAAGTCAAATCATCATCCAACTGAACCATGCTGAAATCCAAAACATGAGACAGATCTCCAATATACTTTCGGAGCATAGAAACATGAAATACAGGATGCACACTCGACAAGCCACCTCCCCAATCCTCCGAAGCACCTCAAAAGGTCCAATGAACCGAGGACTCAATTTCCCTTTCTTCCCAAATCTCATAACACCCTTCATGGGCGAAACCTTTAACAGAACCTTCTCACCAACCATGTAGGACACATCTTGAACCTTCCTGTCAGCATAAGTCTTTTGCCTCAACTGCGCTGTACGAGGCCTCTCCTGAATCACCTTCACCTTCTCCAAAGCATCCTGCACCAAATCTGTCCCCAATAGCCTAGCCTCATCGGACTCGAACCAACCAACTGGAGATCTATACCACCTCCCATACAAAGCCTCATATAGAGCCATCTGAATAATCGACTGGTAGTTGTTATTATAAGCAAACTATGCAAGCGGTAGAAACTTATCCCATGACCCTCCGAAATCAATGACATAAGCACGCAACATGTCCTCGAATATCTGAATAGTGCGTTCGGACTGTCCGTCCATCTGAGGGTGAAAAGCTGTGCTCTACTCAACTTGAGTACCCAACTCTCGCTGCATAGACCTCCAAAACTGCGATGTAAGCTAAGTGCCCCTATCTAAAATGATGGAAACTGAGACACCATGCAAACGAACAATCTCCCGGATATAGTACACACAGGAATGAAATGCGCGGACTTGGTCAGCCGATCCACAATCACCCAAATAGCATCAAACTTCCTCAAAGTCCATAGAAGTCCAACAACAAAGTCCATAGTGATCCGCTCCCACTTCCACTAGGGAATATCCATCTGCTGAAGCAAGCCACCTGGTCTCTGATGCTCATATTTCACCTACTGACAATTGAGACACCGAGCTACAAATCCCACAATGTCTTTCTTCATTCTCCTCCACCAATAGTGCTTCCTCAAATCCTGATACATCTTCGCGGCACTCGGATGAATGGAATACCACGAGCTCTGGGCCTTATCCAAAATCAACTCTTGAAGCCCATCCACATTGGGCACACAAATCCGACCCTGTATCCTCAGCACCCCATCATCAACAATGGTCACATCTCTGGCATCATCATGCTAAACTCTGTCCTTAAGGACAAGCAAATGCGAATCATCATACTAGTGCTCTTTGATGCTATCTTATAAGGAAGACCGAGAAACCATACAAGCCAATACCCGACTGGGCTCCGAAACATCTAATCTCACGAACCAATTGGCCAAGGTCTGAACATCAACGGCAAGAGGTCTCTCCCCAACTGGAATATATGCCAAACTCCCCATACTCACTGTCTTTTGGCTCAAAGCATCAGCCACTATGTTGGCCTTTCCCGGATAGCACAATATAGTGATATCATAATCCTTAAGAAACTCTAACCATCTTCGCTGCCTCAAATTAAGATCCTTTTTCCTTGAACAAATGTTGAATACTGCGATGACCAGTGAACACCTCACAAGATACACCATACAAGTAATGCCTCCAAATCTTCAACGCGTAAACTATGGCAGCCAACTCCAAATCATGAACGGGGTAGTTCTTCTCATGGGGTTTCAACTGACGAGAAGCATAAGCAATAACTCTACCCTCCTGTATTAACACATAACCAATCCCAAATCTCAAAGCTCATAATACACGGTATATGAACCTGAAGTTGATGGCAAAACCAACACTGGAGCTGTGGTCAAAGCTGTCTTGAGCTTCTGAAAGCTCTCCTCACACTCGTCCGACCATACAAATGAAGTGCCCTTCTGAGTCAACTTGGTCAAGGGCGATGCAATAGATGAGAATCCCTAAACAAACCGGCGATAATAGCCTGCCAAACCAAGAAAGCTGCGAATCTCTGTGGCTGAGGACGGTTTAGGCCAACTCTGTACCATCTCTATCTTCTTCGAATCAACCTGAATGCCCTCGTTGGACACCACGTGCCCCAAGAAAGCCACTGAACTGAGCCAAAACTCACACTTGGAGAATTTTTCATAAAGCTTCTCCTCCCTCAACCTTTGCAACACAACTCTCAAATACTCCGCGTGCTCCTCCTGACTACGCAAATATACCAGAATATCATTAATAAAGACTGACAAACGAGTCAAGATAAGGCCGAAACACATTGTTCATCAAATGCATGAACACTGCTAGGGCATTGGTCAGCCCAAAAGACATCACCAAGAACTTATAATGACCATATCGGGTCCTGAAGGTTGTCTTAAGAATATCTGAGTCCCTGATCTTCAACTGGTGATAACCTGAACGGATATCAATCTTGGAGAACACTCTCGCTCCTTGAAGCTGGTCGAATAAATCATCAATTCGAGGCAAAGGATATTTGTTCTTAATTGTTACTTTGTTCAATTGCGTATAATTAATGCACATTCTCATAGTACCATCCTTCTTTTCCACAAATAGAACCGGCGTGCCCCAAGGTGACACACTAGGCCGAATGAACCCCTTATCAAGGAGTTCCTGAAGCTGCTCCTTCAACTCCTTCAAATCCGCTAGTTCCATACGATATGGCGGAATAGAAATGGGCTGAGTGCCCGACACCAGGTCAATACCAAAATCAATATCCCTGTCTAGTGGCATGCCCGACAGGTCTGCAGGAAACACATCAGCAAAATCCCTCACAACTAGAACAGAATCAATACTAGAGTGTCAGCACCGACATCCCTCACAAAGGCTAGATACAAAAGACAACCCTTCCCAACCATACACTGGGCTTTCAAGAATGAGATCACTCTACTGGGAACATAATTAGTCACATCTCGGCACTCAATCTGTGGCACACCCGGTATAGCCAATGTGACTGTCTTAGCATGACAATCTAGAATAGCACGACATGAAGATAGCCAATCCATGCCCAAAATGATATCGAAATCCACCATACACATTAATAGAAGATCCACACGGGTCTCCAAATCCCCAATAGTCACCACACACAACCGATACACATGGTCTACAACAACAGTATTGCCCATCGGGGTAGATACATGAATAGGTGCAGCAAGAAACTCATGGGGCGTACCCAAATAACGAGCAAAGTATGATAACACATAAGAAAAGGTGGAACCAGGATCAAATAATACAGAGGCATCTCTGTGGCAGACTTAAACAATACCTGTAATACAGCATCTGAAGCAATAACATCGGATCTGCCTGATAGTCCGTAAAAATGGGCCTGACCACCTCCTGATCGACCTAACCCTCTGGGAGGACCTATAGTTGACTGACTCCCACCCCTAGCTGACTGGGCAGGTGGTGATACAGCAATTGGCGCTGAAGCCGATGACTGACCCCTCTACTGAGATGAACTAGCAAAATGACAAGGGCACTTCCTACGCATGTGACCCATCTCTCCACACTCATAACAACTCCTAGGTGCTGGAGAAGGGGACTAAAGGGAACCCCTCGCACCAGAGTGACTAGCAGATGCACTCGGCATAGAAGAGCCCTGAACTGATGGAGCACGAGACGAATTCTGAGTTGGAAGGGCACTAAGTGATGACTGGCCCTGATAAGAACTGTGAGTACCATGACCCGATATAGCCACACGATAACCTAGGTGAGTTGGCTAAGCATGCTTGAATGGACGACCTCTGCTGTGCTGAAACTGACCCCTCGGAGGGGTACCACTATAACTACCAGATCCTCGAGGCCTCTTGGCCTCCCTCTCCTCTCGCTCCTGGAACCTAACAGACTCAATCTCATGGGTGATATCCACAACCTCCTCGAACGTAGAACCAGTCACCCTCTCCCTAGTCATGAGGATACGGAGCTGATAAGTAAGACCATCGACAAACCTCCTAATCCTCTCTCTATTTGTCGGAACCAACCAGATGGCATGACGAGCCAACTTAGAAAACCTCAACTCATACTATAAACGGTCATCTCCCCCTGACACAACCACTCAAACTGCCTACGCATCTCCTCTCTGTGAGACTGCGGCGCATACTTCTCCAAAAAGAGAATGGAGAACTGCTGCCAAGAAAGGGGTGTTGCACCAACATGCCTACGCCTCTCAAAATCCTCCCACCAAGTGAAAACAACTCCTGAAAACTGATATGTGGTGAAAGAAACCCCGCTGGTCTCCAGAATACCTGTTGTACGAAGCATCCTCTGACACATGTCCAAAAAGCCCTAGGTATCCTCGCCCTCTATTCCACTGAAGGTCGGAGGCTAAAGTCTACCAAATCTCTCCAAGCTACGCTGCTCATCCTACGACATGGCAGGAACTACATAGTCTTGAGCAGCTGCAACCGGCTAGGCTAGATGTGCCCCCGGTGTCTAAAGTCCCTGCACGACCTGCTCAGGTGTGCGAGCGGCGGGGTTCTGATTGCCCCCCCCCCAACCTGAGAAGTAGCTGTGGCTGAAACCGCTTGAGCTAGGCCAGTGCAAACTGATAAGATCTGAGCCAAGGCCTCCTAAAGACCTGGAATTATAATGAGCATAGCTGGTGTCTAAGCGGGTGCTGCTGGAGCGTCCATAGCTGGGACCTGGTCCTGAACTGGGGCAGCTGATGGATCTGCAGGTGCTGCCCTAGCTATTCTACCCCTTCCACAACCATGGCTGTGTCCTCGGCCTCTGGTGACCACAGCTGGTGGCACTGGTGGTCGCCCATCCAGTCTGGTAGCGCGTGTGCTCACCATCTGTGAGACAATAGAATAACAGAAGATTAGTACTCGGATCAACAAATTCGCACGACAAGAATTTCAAGAATGTGAAGTTTTTCCTAAAGGTTCTGCAGCCTCTCGAGGATAAATACAGACATCTCCGTACCGATCCGCGAGACTCTACTAAACCTGCTCATGACTCGTGAGACCTATGTAACCTAGGCTCTGATACCAACTTGTCCCGACCTTAAACCCGGACCCGATCGTGATGGCGCTTCTCGTGAAGACAAGGCCAGCCAACTATTCCCAATTTGACGTTAAATAGTTAAACAACAAGAAAATAATCTAAAACATGATTTAATAATACTAAGTAGTAGGTAATATCAATAAAATGCAGAAGTACAACCCAACACAGCCCTAACCGGGGTGTCACAAGTCACGAGCATCTAACAACACTGAATACCCAAAAGTAACTACAGAGTTTAGTACTAAGCTAAGGACATAAAGGAAAAGAGATAGGGAGGAGCTCCGGGCTGCGAACGCCAAAAGCTACCTAAAGACTCCTCGAATCCGCCTGAAGCTGGAATGATCAGCACTTGGGAGTGGGACCAGCTACGCTTGAATCTGCATACAAGGTGCAGGGAATAAAGTGAGTACTCCAACTCAGTGAGTAACAAATGTAAATAAAGACTGAAAGCAAGAAAACATGTATGGCACAAGATCTTCTATAATAAAGCAGTAAAACCATTTAAAAACAGTAAACCAGTTAGAAAGATAAGTAAAATCTTTTTTCAACAAGTAAACATATAATTGACAGGAAATTAAGGAAACATAAACACGTAACGTTTCGCCCCTCAGGCACTGTATCAACAAAACCGCCCCTTGGGTAACATCTCCGAATAATACCAGTCCCTCGGGCTCAATCTCACATCACAATGGGTACTCGCACTCACTAGGGGTGTGTAGACTCCTGAAGGGATCCCTTACAACCCAAGCACAATATGAAGACATCTAGTGGCATTATCACTAGGCTCTCGGCCTCATATCAATCAAGCCACCTCGTGGCGTACATATCTTAGGCCCTCGGCCTCATAATCAGTATCATATGTTTCCTCACAACATAGGGCCTTGGCCTTACTCAGTCAAAAATCCTCACAAGCCACTCGGGCAGTAGTAAACATGTTTCTCAGCCCAAAATATCATTTAATAGATCATATAAGTGTTAAAACAGAGTAAACCTCGCTGAGTATGAAAAATAGTGAAATATAACATGACTGAGTTCAAGTATAAAGTCAAAACAATGAGGAAATACCAGTAAAAATCCCCAAAGGGTTCAAATAGTTGGCACAAGGCCCAAATATGGTATTTAGCCCAAATCATGATGATAGCAATTAGATTTCAGTCAAATACACGGTAAAATCATCAATCAGGACGGACTAAGCCCCAGTCCCCCAAAGTGCACGACCCCACGCTCGTCATTAAGTGTGTGCCTCACCTCAATATAGCACTACGATATGTAAATTCGGGGTTTCAAACCCTCAGAACATCCTTTACAATCATTACTCATCTCGAACCAGTCAAATCTCTAACTCACGATGTCTTTGCCCCTCGAATCGACCTCCACGCGCGTCGAATCTATCCAAAATCAGAATGAGGACGTCAAAATATGCTAAGGGAATGAAGCCCAAGCGAAAACAATCAATAATATACACAAAATCCCAATATTACCAAAACCTGACCCCTGGGCCCACATCTTGAAATTCGAAAATTTTTACATCAATAGATTCCTTATCTCCCCACGAGTTTATACATATCAAAATTTCTGAAATCCGACCTCAAACGATCCTTCAAATCCTCAATTAAAAGTCTAAATTTCCAAGCCCTAATTCTTCAAGTTTTGGCTTAATTTCTATGATTTTCTAGGTGGAATTCACATAATAATCGAGTTATGTGAATTCCCCTTGAATCCCTCTTCAATACCCTTTAAAAGCTCCAAAAACGACCAACAATGGAAGAAATAAACCCAACCTTCACAGACAAGACGACACTTGAAACCTTCTGCCCAGGCCTAATTTCCTTTTTCGCGAATGCATTCAATGCCTTGCGTTCGTGAAGCACAAAAAATAACTTTGACCAAAATCCTCTTATGCGAATGTGACAAGACCCTCACGAACGTGATGGTTCTTCAAACTTACCCTTCGCGAACGCACACCCTCTCTCGCGAACGCGATGAACAAACTCGACCTCAGACCCAGCTGACCAAAAGACTCTAAGCGGACGCAACTCCCTTCTCGCGAACGCGATGCACGAGCATCCAGCCCTTCGCGAACGCGGAGCCTCCCTCGCGAACGCGAAGGCTAAAATTCTACAGTCCACCACCAACTCTTTGTGAACGCGATGGTCCACTCGCGAATGCAAAGAGTAAAAACCTACAACAGTTGAACCTGCAATTTCTGCAACTCCAACTTTATGAAATGGTTCAATTGGACACCCGAAACTCACCTGAGGCCCCCGGGACCTCAACCAAAGGAACCAACATATCCTAATACCTTATTTAAACTTGTGCCAATCTTCAAAACACCTCAAACAACATCAAATCAACTAAAACATATCTGATTCAATCCAAACATTCTAAAATCTTCCGAATTCCACTTTTGATCAAAAACCCAACCAAACCATGTCCGAATGACCTGAAATTTTGCACACACATCCTAAATAACACAACGGAGCTACTGCAACTCTCGAAATTCCATTACAACCCCTATATCAAAATCTCGCCTACCAACCGGAAATCGCCAAAATATCAACTTCACCAATTCAAGCCTAAATCTACTCCGAACCTCCAAAACTCATTCTGATCGTGCTCCTAAGTCCCAAATCACCTCGCAAAGCTAACCGAACCATCGAAACTCACATCCGAGCCTTCTAACATGTAAGTCAACGTTCGGTTGACTCTTCCAACTTAAGCTTCCTTAAAAGATTCTAAGTGTCTCAAACCTTACCAAAATCATTCTGGATTCAATCCGACCAACCCGATATCACATAACACGGATAACAAGGCATAACAAAGTAGAAATGGGGGAAACGGAGCGGTAACACATGAGACGACTAGCCGGGTCGTCACAGTCGGCTAGGTTTAGGGTTTACAGACGAGAGGATTTAGGGGATGCTAGAATAGGAAATGGGGATAGGGTTTTGGGTAAGTGGATATAAAGAGAAGAAGGGGTCTATTGTGGGATGTTGATCTTAAAAGATCAACGACTGAGATTTTAAGGGTGAAGCCAGTGGGTAACAGGTCATAGATGCATAAAAGGGTATTAAGTTGTTGGTGTTGGGTTCAGGATGATGGGCTAAGTGCCCCTTGGTCCTATTTTAGTCCAAAAAATTAGCTTACAACAACATCCTAGTGAGTTCCCACAAGTGGGGTCTGAGGAGGGCAGAGTATACGCAGACCTTACCCTACCATGGAGACTTGAGACGATGTTTCCAAAAAGCCCTCGGCTCAAGAAAACAAAAAGAGATAAGAGAGACAATATGTCAGTACCATTAATAGAACAATATGAGTAATAGAAACAACATAAGAACCAGAAAATAGATGAAAAATATTTTTAAAAAACCTGTTAATAAGGCCCGATACTATGAAAAACGAAAGAATAGTCTGCACACAACAATAATTGCTAGCAGTCTAGGACAAAACCCTATCAGACCAGCCTCCCACCCGAATAAACCTTATCAGCTACCTCCTAACCTACCACCTTAATGCTCAACCTCCATACCTTCCTATCAAGGGCCATGTCCTCGAAAATTTGAAGTCATGCCATGTCCCGCCTGATCACTTCTCCCCAATACTTCTTAGGCCTCCTTCTCCCTCTTCTCAAACCCGACAAGGCCAACCGCTCACACCTCCTGACCGAGGCATCTGGGCTTCTCCTTTGCAGGTGCCCGAACCATCTAAGCCTGCTTCTTACATCTTGTCATCCACAGGGGCCATAACCACCTTCTCCCGAATATCTTTATTACTAATCTTATCCATCCTAATATGTCTGCACATCCACGTCAACATCCCCGTCTCTACTAATTTCATCTTCTGGATATGTGAGTTCTTAACTGGCCAACACTCTGCCCCATACAACATGGTTGGTCTGACCACCTCTCTATAAAACTTACCTTTGAGTATCGGTGGCACTTTCTTGTCATGCAAAATTCCGTATGCTAACCTCTATTTCATCCATCCAATCCATATCAGTGTCTGACATCCTCGTCGATCTCCCCCATCCCCATAGATAACCGACTAAGGTACTTGAAACTACCTCTCCCAGGGATGACCTATGATCTAAGCCTCACATCCAAGCCTGCTTCTCTCGACTCAACGCTGAACTAGCACTCCAAGTATTCTGTCTTAGTCCTTCTCAACTTAAAACCCTTTGACTCAAGGGCCAGTCTCCAAACCTCTAGCCTATCGTTAACACCGCCTTGCATCTCATCAATCAGAACTATATCATCAGCTAACAACATACACCATAGAACCTCCCCTTGAATATGTCATGTCAATGCGTCCATCACCAGAGCTAATAAGAACTGGCTAAGCACAGATCCTTGGTGTAAATCCATAACAATCGAGAAGTGCTCCGAGTCGCCTCCCATGGTCCTAGCTCGAGTCTTAGCTCCATCATACATGTCCTTACTCACCATAATGTAGGCAACCGACACACCTTTTGCCTTCAGGCATCTCCGAAGAACCTCCCTAGGGACCTTGTCATATGCTTTCTCCAAGTCAATAAACACCATGTACAGATCTTCATATCCCTGTACTGTTCCACCAACCTCCTAATAAGGTGGATCATTTTCGTAGTCGAACAACCCGACATGAACTCGAACTGGTTTTCAGATATAGATATCGTCCTCCTCACCCTCACCACCCTTTCCCACATTTTCATAGTATGACTTAGTAACTTGATACCCCTATAGTTGTTGCAACTCTGGATATCACCTTTGTTCTTGTAAAACTGTACCACCGTACTCTACCTCCACTCATCTGACATCCTCTTTGCCGTGAAAATAATATTAAACAGCCCGGTCAGCCACTCCAAGCCTACTCTACCCACATACCTCTAGAATTCTACCAAAATTTCATCTGGCCCGGTTGCTCTGCCCCTACTCATCTTACACATAGCCCCCACAACCTCCTCAACCTTAATGCGCCTACAGTACCCAAAGTCTCGGTAACCCTCAAAATGCCCCAATTCACCTACCACAATATCCCGGTCCCCCTCTTTATTCTGAAGTTTATGAAAGTATGTCTGCCATCTCTGCTTAATATGAGCCTCTCCCATCAAAACTCTACCATCCTCGTCTATGATGCACCTCACTTGGTCCAGACCTCGAGCCTTCTTTTTTGTCGCCTTGGCCAGCCGGAATGACTTCTTTTCCCCGCCTTTATTCCCCAGTTCCTTGTATAGACGACCAAATATTGCAGTCTTAGCCTTCGTGACCGCCAACTTCACCATAGTTTAAAATACATGGATATTGATTGACATAATATTTTTAAAGTGGCTTGTAAAATGATGAAAAATGCTATTTCCGAAATTAACACCTTTAAAGTTATATATTATAATTTTAAAAATATAAAAATACTATTTTGACCTAAATAGCATGATAAATACGATTAAAGCAAAATATAGGTTATTATTGCAAATAATATGTAAATGGGAAAAAAAATACAAATGCATTTGTATGAATAAGGTAAAATATTGTAAAATATGCATAAAATATAATTAACTAGCTTGGACAACTAATCACTCAAAAATAATTTTGAGAGAATAATAAATAAATATTTATCTATTAAAAATGCTTGAATCGATTAAAAATGCTTATAATATGACTAAAAATTATTTGTATAAAACTTCCTTGATAATAATTTGATAAAAAGTATTATGAAGATGACAGATTGATAATTAAGGCATGTCATGGAATAGTGCAAGGAAATATTCTATAAATATTATTTAAAATATATAATAATACATTATAAAATATACGTACTAGCTAAGTGAAAACTATGAGGGAAAAATTGAGTATCATTATCTGCCCAGTGATAACCTTCACGAACGCGGCCCAAGCCTCGTGTTCGTGAAGCACAACCCAGCATTGGCCCAAAATTACCCTTCGCAAATGCAGTCTAGCACCTGCGAATGCAATGCATAACCTCCACTGGCCTCCGCGCATATGGCATCCCACCCGCAAATCATGTCAATTCTTTAATAAATGAATGATTGAAGTTCTTTTCATCTATAGGAATATGAAATTTGTGAATAACTCAAATAACGAACCATAGTATTGCATAGTTACTATTTGAGAACATCGTGAGGGTGACTATCATTTGAGTATTTCTTCTGAAAATAGATAACCAAAATTTATATCTTTACTTTCTAGATCTTACTGTCTTAGTTCTATATCTCTCAAAATAATCATACATTTATTATTTTGATATTTAAATGTAATTTTACATACTTGTGAATGAGTAATATTTTAAATTACAATATTAATAAAATTTATGAGTATTTACTTTAGGGAGGTAAAAATGCAATTTTATAATATTTTTTGAAGAAATTATGATTTTGAGTCGTTGAAAGTTAAGATGTTATAGTTGATTTATATTTCATAGTAACCTTAAGAATATCACATTATTTATTCTTGTAAACATGCTAGATATTTTATTAGAGTTTCTTTAATTTTTTAAAATTTTCTTGAACTTTTAATGCTATATTAATTTATGAATTGTTTACCCTAAAAATGGATAACAATTAAATTTATACTGTGGTTTTAAGGACACATGATTCAGCTAGTACAAACTGAAAGAAAATGCAAATTGATACTGAAATTAACTGCAAATATGAATAAAGCAAACCAAATGAAATCTATAGCTTTGATCTTTGAGCTTGGTTGCCCTCGAATCAAGTGAATATTTCACCGAAAAGTATGAACAAATTGACAGGAATATTGAGAGCTTAAGAGAAAGAGAATATATTACTTTATGTAACGTGAATATGTTCTCCTTGACAAATGATCAGGCCTTCTTTATATAGTAGGGGAGTCCTACTCTTTGTACAATTCTAAATACAATAAGGAATCCCATGATTGACTAATTAATCGGCCTCCTCTTGATACGTGACAAGATTCGCGTCATGATCCTCGTCCGATTGCGGATATTCGCGTCATGATCCTCGTCCGATTGCAGATATTTCGTCTTTCTGTTATTCAACCCGATAAGCTTCCCTCTATCTCCATCTTATTCGGTCCCGATCTTGGTCGATCTCAATCTTGGCCGGTTTCGGTTTTTGTTGGTCTCGATCTTAATCGGTCTCAGGATCTCGAACTTAACAATTGAACTTTTCACCATAAAAATCGAAGCCGATCCCTGACTTATCATGCTCCAGCCTCGATCAGTCACACAAAAAAGGGGCAAGCCCGATTTTGACCACATATAGATAGTCCTCTCATTTTTTGGAGAGTAATGACAAGAAAGGATTTGATCCTCGATCTTCACCTCAATACATCATGATGTAAGTATCATGACATAGTGTAACGATCAGGCCGGCCGTTTTGAGCTTTTGCACTAGATTGCCCAGTTCTCGGGCATGACTTACCCCGTGTAATGTATTATGACTGATGTAGATCGTTGGTTTTGGTTTTCAGGAAAATCGGAATGAATTTGAAAGAACAGTCTCAAATGAAAGCTTTGAAATTGAAAGGTTTGACCAAGAGTTGACTTATTTATATATGCACTCAGAACGAAATTTTTATTATTTGGTTAGCTTCGTTGGATGATTTGTGATTTAGGAGTGTGATCGGAATGGGTTTTGGAGGTCCGGAGTAGAATTAGACTTGAATTGACGAAGTTGATATTTTGGCGATTTCCGGTTGATAGGCGAGATTTTGATCCGGGGGTAAGAATGGAATTTCGAGAGTTGTAGTAGCTTCGTTATGTCATTTGGAATGTGTGTAAAATATTTCAGGTTATTCGGACATGATTTGTTGGGTTTTTGATCGAAAACGTATTTCGGAAGATTTCTCAAAAATTAGGCTTGAATTCGATGTGTTTTGAGTAATTTGATGTTGTTTGAGGTGCTTTGATGATTGGAACAAGTTTGAATAAGGTATTGGGTCATGTTGGTGATTTTGGTTGAGGTCCTGGATGCAGGTGCGGCATCGCATGTGCGAAGGAATTTCCGCAGATGCGGATTTGAGAAGAGAGGTCAGAAACCGCAGATGCGGAATAGGAACCGCACCTGCGGACCCGCATATGCGGCAGTGTACCGCAGATGCGGTTTTGGCTCGTCAAGTGGATTCCGCAGATGTGGAGAAAATGACCGCAGGAGCGGTGGTGGGGGTACCAAATGCAAAATCCCCTAGGCAGAATGTTTTAAGTTATTTCATCCGCGATTTTGGGTCATTTTTCCTCCATAGTTGGTCTTTTTGAGAGCTTTTTGAAGGAAATCGAAGAGGGATTTAAGGAGAAAGGTTTGGAGGTAAGATTTTCGAACCTAAAACTCGAATCTATTGTGAAATCCACCTAGAAAATCATGGAAACTTAAGCTAAAAATGGAAGAACTAGGGCTTGATATTTTGAATCTTTGATTGGGGATTTGGAGGACCATTTGGGGTCATATTAGAGAACTTTTGATATGTATGAACTCGTGGGGTGATAAGGAATCTAATGATGTAACAATTTCGGAGTTTCGAGGAGTGGTCCCGGGGCTCGGGTTTTGCTAATTTCGGGATTTTCGATATTTTCGACTGTTTTCGCTTGGGCTTTGCTCCCTTAGCATATTGTGATGTATTCGTTCTGATTCTGGAGAGATTAAACACGTGTGGAGGACAATTTGAAGGGCAAAGGCGCCCCGAGCTAGAGATTTCGCCGGTTCGAGGTAAGTAATGATTGTAAATGCTGTTCTGAGGGTTTGAAACCCTGGATTACACATCGTTGTGTTACTTTGAGGTGATGCACACGCTAGATGATCAGCGTGGAGTTGTGAACCATTGGGGATTGTGACTTGGTCCGCCCCGTACGACTGTTAAGTCGCGTATTTGATTTGAACTCTTATGATGTTCCATGTTCTAGAGATTGATATTATATGTTTGGGATGTATGCCATGCTTGGGGCCTTGTGCCGACCTGCTGAGACCCTTAGGGGAACTTTCACTATTTTTCCTCACTCTATTTGTTTTGAAAGCATATCCTCAGTCATGTTTTACTTGTTTATTGTTTAAATCTAGTTTATCTCTTTATTTCTTAAAAATATGAAAACTGTTTGGGCTGAGTTCCCTGTTTTACTGATGGTCCGAGTGATCATGTGGTTAATGACTGAGAGAGGCTGAGGGCCTGGTTGTGAGGATTATATAGTTATGGATCGAGCTGCACGACGCAGTAATATATATGTATATGGATCGAGCTGCACGCCGCAGCGACACTTATATGGATCGGGCTGCATGCCGCAGCGATATATATATATATTGGATCGGGCTGCGCGCCGCAGCGATATAGCGCTTGGACTGTAGGAGTCCCTCCGGAGTCTCCACACCCCCAGTGAGCACCGTCGACGAGATATATGGATCGGCCTGCATGCCACAGCGATATATGGATCGGGCTGCGCGCCGCAGTAGTTGCTATATGGTACCTATTGAGTGTGAGTGCTAAGTGTGAGCGCTGATTAGTAAGAGTTGAGTCACGAGTGACTAAAAGGCTTGCCCGAGGGACGATAGATATATACATGCATATGAGTGATGTTTTACCTGAGGGGCTTGTTTATGAACTTATTGATTTTTTTCACTCCTCTTTAAAAATGAGTTTCTATCGAATATGTTGATTATTGACTGTTTTAACTCATCTTTATATTGAGCCTATGTCGAAAGTGTTGAACAAATGTTTTAAAACAACTTTCATTTAAGCTGGGATTTATGAGATGTTCAGAATTTAATCACTAATTTGGCTTTGTTTTTTCCACTGAGATTTTCATGTTATGTGGAGTTTATGATTCCTGTTTTTTTTTTGCCCGAGGGTCTGTTTACGAACTATGTATTGCCCGAGGGGCTGATTATGGTTTTCATCTCTTTTATTATAAATGGTATTGAACTCCTACTGAAACTGTCGGAAAGCATTTTCACCTGTTTAAATGATTTTTACCAAAAGGCTGGATTTTAAATAAGACGATCGACTCGTATTCTGAATTAGCAGCCTGTGTGCTTATTGAGTTATCATGAATGTGGATTCTTTGTTTCCTACTGCTCAGTCTTTATTTACTCTTATTACTTACTGGGTTGGAGTACTCACATTACTCCATGCACCTCGTGTGCAGATTCAGGTATTTCAGAATCCGGTAGCAGGTATTGATTGCTCAGACGCGGAGTCATCAGAGTTAGCAAGGTGGCTGGACGACGTTCGCAGCACTGCTTCTTCATCTCATTTCCATTTTTGTACTTAGTACACTTGACTATTTTTGTTGTATTCGGACCTTAGTAGATGCTCATGACTAGTGACACCTCGATGTCGGGCTTGTGTAATTATTCCACATTTTTCTTTTAAATGTTCATTATGAGATTAATGGTTTATAGATGGTATAAAAACCACTTTTAAATGGAAAATGGTTGATTTGGGAATTGTGTCGGCTGGCCTTGTCTTCATGAGAGATGCCATCACGACCGGGTCCGGTTTGGGGTCGTGACACATAGGCAACAGAGATAACCAAAACGTCTTGTTGTTAAGGGTATATTGTGGGCCGGGCCCAGCCCGAGACTGGCCCGGGACCATTAGCAAACAGGTCGGTCCCTACCGGTCCTAAAAGCTCACTGTGGGCCAATCCTCACCAAATAGCCTGCGAGCCTGGGACCGGCAGGCAGGCCTGGGCTGGTTCAACCGGGCCCAACGACTATTTTTCAAATTTTTTTTTAAAAAGGCCAACGGTCTGAAATTTAAAAAGTAGCCGTTGGCCTGCAATTTTAGCCGTTTGGCTTTTTATAAAATAGCCATTTGGCCCCCCAAACGTTTTATAATTACACTTTTTCCCTATTCTCAACTTTAAATACCCCCTCATTCTTTCATTTTTACTCACAAATTCGTCAATCTCTCTCTAATTTTCTTCTATAGTTGCTTACTTTATTATTGCAATTTCGTGAAAAATTGTGAAATTTGTGAATTGAAGTATTCAAGTCTTCAAGTCTTCAACGATATTCAATTTTCAAGTTGTTCGTCAATTCGGTAAACTCGTTCCAACTCTTAAATTTTAATATTATAGTTTTGTTTGCTTTAGTTAGTATAATTATAATTAATATGAACTTTTATTTGAAAAAATATTTGGTGGTAAGGGTAAGGGAAAATCTAAAATTGGTGAATCTAGTCGCCAAGCTACTACTCTTCCCCCGGCTCCCCGACCAAGACCTGTTACCCGTCCTCCTCGACCTGTTATTCTTGATAGTGATAACCCTTGTTTTCAATTTTCCGATAGTCAATTTTGCCATGATGTTGCACTAGGTCAACAATTAAATGATGAAATTATGAGTGCTCTTTATCCTAATCAAACTATCTTTGAAAATGATGAGAAAAATGATGATTTAGATGAAACGCAATGGGATTTAGATGATACACCTACTAGTCATGTTAATAACTCAACTGATAATAATCCAAATGATGCCCTGCTTGACCCTCCTGTTGTAACCCCTACTTTTAATAGACAACCTTCTAAACGGACCGGAATATCTCTTGTTTGACACTTTTTTACTCAACTAAGAGAATAAAATAAGGCTAAGTGTAAAACTTGAGGGTCTTTGATAGCTCATAAATATACTGGAGACCGTAGCGGTACGGGTACTTTGACTAGACATATAAAGAAATACCCTAGAGATAAAGATAGATATTTACAAATGAAAGTTGCGCAAGAGGGTAGAAGTTTAGATACTGAGGTTAACCCTAGTACAAGATCAAATCTAGTTCAACCGGGAATTAACACTATTACCGGTGGCATTTTATATTATGATCCAAATAAAAATCGTGAAGAATTGGCAAAAATGGTTACTGTATGTGCTTACCCTATAGTTTTCCTTCTAACCTCACTTTGTGCATTATATTATAAGAGTTTTTAATCCTACTTATAAAGGATGGCCTCTTGCAACCGTAAAGAGCGATATTTATAAATATAAACATGAATATGAACAATATTTGCGCTATTTATTTACTCATATAGATTATCGCATTGCTATTACTATTGATATTGGTAGAAGTGGTAATGACTGTGATTATCTAACTGTTACAAGTCATTGGATAGATGAGGATTGGATAATGCAAAAGCGCATTATTGCTTATAGAATAATTAATTCATGCCACAGAGGCAAGTTTATTGCTAACACAGTTGCAGATATTTGTAGATATTTTTGCATTAGAGATAAAATAATGTTGGTTTCAATGGATAATGCTTCTAGTAATACTAATAATATATGCGTGCTTACAACTACACTAAATCCTGCATTTAGTAATATTTTTCATGTTAGATGTATTTGTCATATTTACCTTTTAATTGTTGGTGATGGTATGAAAATTTTAAATGTGAAAATTGAAAAGGTTAAATAGCTCTTAATTGGATTTTTTATTCAAACCGTAGAAGTAGACTTAGAGAATATTTTAAAAAATGCGATGAATTTGGCCTAAGAGAAAGAAAGGTTCCTAAACCTTGTCCGACTAGATGGAATTACATGTATGAAAGTTTAGTTGTTGCATATGAATATAGAAACCCAATTAACGCAACGTATAATACTCGTGTTGGTGGTGATGATGATGAGTACTTTACAAATCAGGATTGGACTAATGTTAAAATGCTTGTAGACTTTTTAGAACAATTTCATGTTGCTACAAATGAATTATGTGGGCAATATTATTGTAACGACCCGATCGGTCGTTTTGAGCTCTAGCGCGTCGTTCAGCAGTTTAAGGCCATGAGCAGCTTCATTTTAGGTATTATGACTTGTACGAGTGGTCGGAATTGAATTTCGAGAAGTTCAGAGTAGATTTGGAAAGAGAATTCTCATTTTGGGAGCTTAAAGTTGAAAGAATTAACTAGGATTGGATTTGTGAGTAAACAACCTCAGAATTGGGATCTGAAGGTTCTAGCAGGTTCGTATGATGATTTCGGACTCGGGCGTATGCCCGGATCGGGTTTTGGATGACCCGGGAGCGTTTTGGCGCCTATTGTGGAAGTTAGCATTTTGGAAGAAATTTTATAAGTTTGGCTTGAAGTGCATTTCAGTGTTATCGATGTCTGTTTGGGATTCCGAGTCTAGGAGTAGCTCCGTATGGTGATTCTGGAGTTGGGAGCGCGATCGGGAGTGAATTCGGAGGTCCGTAGGTCATTTTGGAGTCATTTGGCTAAAGATAGAAAATTGAAGATTTTGAGAAGTTTGACCAGAAGTAGACTTTTTGATATCGGGGTCTAAATCCAATTCCGGAAGCTGGAGTAGGTCCGCAATGTCAAATATGACTTGTGTGCAAAATTTGAAGTCAATCGGACGTGATTTGCTAGGTTTAAACATTGAAAGTAAAAGTTGGAAGTTCTAAAGTTCATAAAGCTTGGATTGGAGGTCGATTCGAGATTTTAGCGTTGTTTGATATGATTTGAGGTTTCGAGCAAGTCCGTAATGTGTTTTGGGACTGGTTGGTATGATTGGTTGGGGTCCCGAGAGCATCGGGTAGATTTCGGGTGGTTAACGGATCGAAAATAGGATTTTTGAGAAGGGCTGAAGGTTGCTGCTTCTGTCATAACTGCACCTGCGGTTGGTAGACCGCAGGTGTGAGACCGCAGAAGTGGTCCTTGCATCGAAGAAGTAGCCCAAGAAAGCTAGTCCAGGAACCGCAGAAGCGGCTCCCAAGCCGCAGATGCGGCTCCGCAAATGTGGCCCCTAGACCGCAGAAGCGGTCCCAACCTTCTCTCCTCATTTCGCAGATGCGGTCATCTTCTCGCAGATGTGGGACCGCAGATACGGTCCCCTGACCGCAGATGCGGAAATTGCAGAGGCAGTGAGGTTCATTTAATACGGGTTCTTAGCCATTTTTATCACTTATACACTCTTCTATTGGCGATTTTGGGAGCTTTGGAGAGAAGACTTCCACTTAGCATTGTGAGGTATGTTACCCCACCCATCTTTAGTTTAATACTTGCATATTAGGTAGATTAAATACTAGAAAGTAGGTAAAAATCAAGGGGGTTAGAGCAAGACCTAGGGTTTTAATTAAAGTTAGATTTAACTATGAAAATGGTTATGGAATTGATTAGAAATCATATATTCTTGATCCTTAAGTTATAAATAGCAACTTCCTTTGGAAAATTTCGGAATCCGGGCACGTGGGCTCGGGGATGAATTTTAGGAACCTTGCACTTAAGGTTGGGAAATTGGTTTAGTAATTAGAATATTAACTTTTGAACATGTATTGACTAGTTCTTACCCTATTTGAATAGTTTTGTATCGTTCGGCTCCAAATTGGAGGTTTGAGCGCGTTCTTGAACCTGAGCATAGGCTTCAAAGCGAGGTGAGTCTCCTTTATAACCTTGTAAGAGGGAATTGACCCCATAAATGAGTTAATTGGTTATGTGCTCCTATTTGTGCGGGCTACGTACGCACGAGGTGACGAGAGTCCGTGCGTAGCTACTATTATGCTATTGTCCGGTTAGTTTAGGTCCCAAAAGCATGCTATACTTGGAATGTTTGTAAACTTATTGACAGCTTGAATTGCTTCACATCGAATTAGTAAATGAATTTCTAAACGGGTTAAACTTCATATTTCTTAAATCATTAAAATAGAATTGGCTTTTATTGGAATAAACATTTCCCAATAAACTCTTAATTGGTTGTTTGACTGTATATATCTATGTGTGCCCGCGTCGCATGTATAATTTGCGAGCGAGGTATTTGTTTATTTAATGTTGACCGCGTCACATGTATGATGTGCGAGTAGGGTAATAAATACATCTATGGTTCATGCCATTCCACCCTCTGCAGTGTACATTTTACATTTCTGTTGGATCAGGCCGTACGACCTCCGCATGATATGCGCATGCTTGTATTGCTTGCCTAAGAATTTTATGCGATAATATTTTCCTTCCCTGGCCAAATATAGTTGATAAGCATAATGAAAAGTAAACTTTGGAAATCCGCACTTATTTGAGATGTTGTTTACCTACTATCTGGTTTTACGAGTTTATAATTATTTTATAAAAATCCATGATTTCCACACATTTTCACTATATTGTTATTGGACCACAAGTAAGTGTCAAAGTCGACCTCTCATCTCTACTTCTTCAAGATTAGACGAGATACTCATTGAGTACACGTTGTTTTCGTACTCATACTACACTTCTGTGCATTTTGTTGAATAGGCATATGTATCTCTAGTGGCCTACTGGGCGTAAGCATGGTTAATACGGAGACTTAGTTGAGCTACACTTCTCGAGGCGACCTGCAACCAGCAAAGTCTCTTTTAGTTATCTGTTTTTATTTTCTGTCCAATATTGTAATCCAGACGGTTGTTGCATTTTATTTCCTTCTTAGTAGATGCTCATGCACTTGTGACACCAGGTTCTGGGATGATTATTGGGTATCTTGTATTTACTTCCAAACATTCTTTTATTTACATTGTAAAGATTGTCTTTTACTAGTAAAATTGAAGGAAAAAATCTTAGTTTTCAAAATTTTTAAAATGAGAACTTAATCAAGTAATTTGTTTGGCTTGCCTGACAGCAGTGTCCGGCGCCATCACGACCCTTAGTGGATTTTGGGTCATGACAACATGGTATCGGAGCACTAGGTTCACTTAGGTCTCACAAGTCATGAGCAAGTCTAGTAGAGTCTCGCGGATCGGTACGAAGACGTCCGTACTTATCTTCGGGAGGCTATAGGGCTGTTAGGAGTACTTCCTTTCTTGATTCCTCATCGCGCGATTTGATTCTTTGAGGCTTATGCTCTTATTTCCTTCCTACTCAATCTTACGCGACACAAACCGCTAGTCAAATCGAGAATTTAAGGATTGTAATAGTGCTACGAATGTGGCATGAGGTGTTTCTCCCAGAAGAGTTGTTTGAGCTAATATCGTCGCCTTGTGGAAGGATATTCTATTGTTTTAGCCCAGTAGCGGTGCTTCTGAGAGCTCTGAGGCTAGGCACAAGTTGCCATGATGCCTATGAACAATTGTTCCGCAGTATTGATATGATCGTAGAATGTTTGTCTACTTGTCAGGGAAATGAATGACTTGAAGGGAGGTTTACTCAGTACATAATCTAGAGGTTTGGTATTTTAAGTTCGCTGGTGTTATGGTCTTCTGCAATTTGCCTTTAGGGTAAGATATTATGAAATGATATGGGAGAAATGACTGTTAGATATCGCGGGGTGCGGTGGTTCAGATCGAACCGGTGTTTCTAATGTTGACAGATCGAGAAAGATGATCTTCAAAAAGGTTTAAAGTTGGTAGCGATTGTTGGTTCAAGTGCTACGAAGATAGATTTTATTTAAGGCAACAACGGAGCAGCAAAAGATGAGGAAAGACATGTGGGAAGTGTCAGGCGGTGACTAAGATTTCTAGAAGGCTAAGTATAAGAAGCAAAGTTCGAGTAGTTGATTAAAGGGATGAGTTCTGCCAAATTGGGAGAGTGGCGGAGGTGCATATGGGAATTGTGATAGGATGACTACGAACCTTAAGGAGAGTTTGGAATGACTTGGGAACTCTAGAGATTAGTGATTGGGGCCTATAGATTTAATTTGAAGCATGGGCCATTATGCGGCGGAAGATTTGATATAACGAGAAGGAGCTGCTTGAAATGAAGAAGGATACAACATAACTTTGAATTGGAAGGATGTTTCCACACATTTAATTGATGTCCACGAGGGGATAATGGACTTGTGCAGCCAGAGGGTGAGCTAGGACTCAGGATGGGTTATTGATGTCGTAGTGATTGTACCCCGTGCAACAGCATTGGAAGATGTCGGGAAGTGATTTCCATAGGTGGGTTATTCCCTGTGAGCAGGTTAGCGGTCGTGTGGTTGGCGAGGCTTCTGCGTAGAATTCTATTGGTTATTCAGAGAAAAGATTGGTCGTGCGAATGTGGTTGATGATTCAGAGTATGAAAAGGGGTTTTACAGAAAGATTCCAAGAATTTTGGTGGTTGATTGCGCAAGGTTATGTCAATAGGAGATTAAGAATCTTGGTGAATTCCAGAGTTGTGTAATTGTGGCTTCGAACTAAGTGGGAGAGTCACACTACCTATGATTGGCTTGCATGGTTAACTACTTGTGAGGTTCCCAGTTATTAGCATGTTTATGGGTTATTTCAGCTACGGGAAGAGAACATAAGTGGTAATTTGAGCAAAGGAATTGTTAAAGGTATGCGATAGTTGGACTTATTGGCTCATGTTCAGACTTGGGGAAGGATTCAGGATTTATGCCTTATATATATGCGGGTTTCAAGGGAAGTGATTCCGCTGGGTGCTTCGTCGTGAGGGTATTCATGTGCTAGAAGGTTCGTATAGTTGATCATATTCGGGGCCAAGTCAGAGCGGGCGGCTCTCAGCAACGGTCCTAGTGGATTCAAAGGGGTAAAGTGTGGAGCCTAATGATTTCGAGCCTATAGGTACGGTTAAGATTCAAGCTTTGTAGCAGCTTATGAGAAGAGGCCCAGAATGTTCTATGATGTTTTGACTTGTAGTGCAGCATTTGGGAGGAAAATGAGAAAAGACTTCAGATTCATAGTGAGATTATCAAAATGGGCATACCAGTTGAGGATGCGAATGTGCAGCTTTTGGGAAATATGAAACAGTTCGTGGGATTTGAGATAGCATGGTCTCGTGATTTAAGGTCACTTGGGATGAGTGAGGATGGAATGTACTATGTGCTGAATGGTGTTATTATTATTTCTAAGGCAAACAAGGATAAATTGAAAGAAGATAGATCAGTTAGCCATAGTTAGGTTGGCATATTGGTGGTAGTGATCAGTTCTTTCGGCGTGGTCAAGATATGCAAGCGATTTGTGGCGGTACGTATGAGGCTTGTCGGCTGCGTAATCGATGTGATTCAGAAGTATTCTACTGTTATGGTCTGTTATATGGAGGCGAATCCCAGAAGGGCTTTGGTGGCCTAGATCACTACTTAGAGATTTGCATATCCTACGATTATGAGAACTCACCTGTGTATTGCTAGGGTCCTCCTGAAGTGAGTTAAGTGAAAAGTTTTATATGATGAAGTGTTAATCAAATAGTGGTTCCGAAGCTATGATGAAAAGCATGTTCTATCGTATATTGGCATGTTGGGTGTAGTGAGTAGTATGGAATTTGAAGTGAAGATCAAGGTTGCAGTTCGGTGTTGTCAAGGATGTCACGAGCTCGGATGAGCAGGGCAGGAGTTTCGATGTTTAAAGTAAGTTGGTATTTTCTTCAGTGTCACCTGAGATTGAGTTTTGTGAAAAAGACCTTGCGTCCTAGTTAAGGATGCTAGATCCCTTTCAGTGTTAGTGTGGCCGGTGGTTTGGATGCACGAACCTGTTATTGTTACGAAAGGTTATGGGAGCGTACCCCACGGGAAGTTTGTAGAAATGTGGCATGTAGTCACTTGATTGATTAAAGAAATTAAACTGAGTATGAAGATTGCAGTAATGTTATTAAATTGAGAATTTGATGCCTGGAGGGCACTCAGTTTATTGTGTTGTGGATTGTGGGGGATCACTCCGATTGTGATGGTTGTTCTTGTGTGTTATGAGAAAAGGGAAGTTAGTATGGACCTCTGAAAGGTTGTTAGCCTAGTTTGGCATGATCAGAATCGTCTTGAGGTCGGTGAATGGATTTAAGTATGAATATGGGCCTTATATTAGGCTGAATGCGTTCATTTCAGCATAGTGCTCCTTATGGAGGAGTATTCAGATGTGGATATTGTTTCGTCGTCGGCTATTTCGTGTAATGCTATATTGTGCCGTGTGAGTTGTGAATAGCATGATGATTTTCTTATGTGTTGATTTTCCCCGTAGAGATGATGTTATATGAGCAGGATGTCCCTCAAGATTCAGATCGTATATCGCACATCAGTTGTACTTGAGTTTTGTAGCCTATGGCACTATATGTTCCCCCAGAGATGGTATTATGCACTTAGCGTACTTGTGACCGGTATTCGGTATTTTGTTGTAATGAGGAATTTAGCTCGATGCATATCTCCTTATGTGAATTCTATGTGTGGATCGGATGGCACGCCGCCATGGGTATGTTATTTTAATAGGGTTGCATGCCGCAATAGTGTGATGCTGAGTACAGTTCCTCATATATGTTTTGTTTCCTATTTTATGAGGAAAGCTCATATTAGCTGTGTGCCCAGATCGCATGTATGATTCGCGAGCGGGGTGTATGTTTAGCATGTTGACTGTGTCGCATGTATGATTCGTGAGCAGGGTAATTGGATTTTCCTTTCAAGGTTCATTTTCCTTTTGTATCGCGTTCGAATTGGTAGCCTATTGGCACATGGTGGCGTCATATGAGACTTTTGGTCATGTCCAGGGTGACTTATTGCCTGAGCAGTTCGTACTGGGTGAGTCGAGGTCATTGGATTTAGGATCAGTGCAATCTAATCATATGAAGTATATTAAGGAGCTAAGACCATTATTTGGTTCAGAATGAGGTGAGGGTTCTTGTTAGGAGTATAGACCCAATTATTTGTTGATTCAGCAATTGGTTATGAATTTCTACGCCTATCTTCCATCGTGAAGATATTGTAAGAGTTAGAGTAAGAGCAATGTATGTCATGCGTGCAATGGGAGCATCAGATTCGTGAAATTTCGAATAAATTGATCAAAGAATGTTATTGTGGTCCTATGAGTAAAATGGTGCAAGGTGTGAGTTCAGGTAAGGTATGCAATCACGTCTTGGTGCTGCGTGTAGTTATTGACATGGTGAGTGTATGTTGGAAACATGTCTAGCATAGAATTTCGGATGTTGGAATTGGGCTCTAAGGCTTATTTGCTTGAATAAAAGGGAATATCTTTAGAATTGATCGAGCTAATGTGCTCAACTAAGTTGTGGTAGCACGGGAAGGTGCATGAGGTGTTAAATAGTGATTTCAGACTACTTCAGTGTAGTTCTCAGCACGTTCGAGGACGAACATATGTTTAAGTGAGAGAGAATGTAACGACCCGACCGGTCATTTTGAGCTCTAGCACGTGGTTTAGTAGTTTGAGGCCATGAGCAGTTTCATTTAAGGTATTATGACTTGTACGCGTGGTCGGAATTGAATTTTAGGAAGTTCAGAGTTGATTTGGAAAGAGAATTCTCATTTCAGGAGCTTAAAGTTGAAAGAACTAACTAGGATTAGATTTTTGAGTAAACGACCTCAGAATCGGTATCTAAAGGTTCTAGCAGGTTCGTATGATGATTTCGGACTTAGGCGTATGCCCAGATTGGGTTTTGGATGACCCGGGAGCGTTTTGGCGCCTATTGTGGAAGTTAACATTTTGGAAGAAATTTCATAAGTTTGGCTTGAAGTGCATTTCAGTGTTATCGATGTCCGTTTGGGATTCCGAGTCTGGGAGTGGCTCCGTATTGTGATTCTGGAGTTGGAAGCATGATCGGAAGTGAATTCGGAGGTCCGTAGGTCATTTTGGAGTCATTTGGCAAAAGATAGAAAATTGAAGGTTTTGAGAAGTTTGACCGGAAGTGGACTTTTGATATCGGGGTCGAAATTGGAATTTTTGATGTTAGGGTCAGAATCCAATTCCGGAAGTTAGAGTAGGTCCGCTATGTCAAATATGACTTGTGTGCAAAATTTGAAGTTAATCGGACGTGATTTGCTAGGTTTAAACATCGAAAGTAGAAGTTGGAAGTTCTAAAGTTCATAAAGCTTGGATTGGAGGTCGATTCGAGATTTTAGCTTTGCTTCATATGATTTGAGGCCTCGAGCAAGTCCGTAATGTGTTTTGGTACTGGTTGATATGATTGGTTGGGGTCCCGGGGGCCTCGGGTGGATTCCGAGTGGTTAACGGATCGAAAATGGGATTTTTGAGAAGGGCTGAAGGTTGCTGCTTCTGTCATAACCGCACCTGCGGTTGGTGGACCGCAGGTGCGAGACCGCAGAAGTGGCCCAAGCAAGCTAGGCCAGAAACCGCAGAAGCGGCTCCCAAGCCGCAGATGCGGCCCCCAGACCGCAGAAGCGGTCCCAACCTTCACTCCCCATTTCGCATATGCGGTCATCTTCTCGCAGATGCGGTCCCCTGACCGCAGAAATCGTTGAGGCAGTGAGGTTCATTTAATACGGGTTCTTAGCCATTTTTATCACTTATACACTCTTCCATTGGCGATTTTGGGAGATTTGGAGAGAAGACTTCCACTTAGCATTGTGAGGTAAGTTACCCCACCCATCCGTAGTTTAATACTTGCATATTAGGTAAATTAAACACTAGAAATTAGGTAAAAATCAAGGGGGTTAGAGCAAGACCTAGGATTTTAATAAAAGTTAGATTTAACTAAGAAAATGGTTATGGAATTGATTAGAAATCATATATTCTTGATCCTTAGGTTATAAAGAACAACTTCCTTTGGAAAATTTCGGAATCCGGGCACGTGGCCCGGGGATTAATTTTAGAAACCATGCACTTAAGGTTAGGAAATTGGTTTAATAATTAGAATATTAACTTTTGAACATGTATTGACTAGTTCTTACCCTATTTGGATAGTTTTGGATCATTCGGCTCCAAATTAGAGGTTTGAGTGCGTTCTTGAACCGGAGCATAGGCTTCGGAGAGAGGTGAATCTCCTTTCTAACCTTGTAAGAGGGAATTGTCCCCATAGGTGAGTTAATTGTTTATGTGCTCCTATTTGTGGGGGATACGTACGCACGAGGTGACGAGAGTCCGTGCGTAGCTACTATTATGCTATTGTCCGGGTAGTCTAGGACCCAAAAGCATGCTATACTTGGAATATTTGTAAACTTATTGACAACTTAAATTGCTTAAATCACATCGAATTAGTAAATGTATTTCTAAATGGGTTAAACTTCATTTTTCTTAAATCATTAAAAAAGAATTGGCTTTTATTGGAATAAACATTACCCGATAAACTCTTAATTGGTTGTTTGACTGTATATATCTATGTGTGCCCGTGTCGCATGTTTGATGCACGAGTGGGGTAATAGATGCATCTATTGTTCGTGTCGTTCGACCCTCGGCAGTGCACATTTTACATTTCTGTTGGATCGGGCCGTATGACCTCGGCATGATATGCGCATGCTTGTATTGCTTGCCTGAAAATGTTATGCGATAATATTTTCCTTCCCTGGCCAGATATAGTTGATAAGCATAATGAAAAGTAAACTTTGGAAATCCGCACTTATTTGAGATGTTGTTTACCTGCTATCTGCTTTTACGAGTTTATAATTGTTTTATAAAAATCCATGATTTCCTCACATTTTCACAATATTGTTATTGGACCACTAGTAAGTGTCAAAGTCGACCTCTCGTCTCTACTTCTTTGAGATTAGACGGGATACACATTGAGTACACGTTGTTTTCGTACTCATACTACACTTCTATGCATTTTTGTTGCATAGGCATATGTATCTCTAGTGGCCTACTGGGCGAAGCAGCATGGTTGATACCGAGACTTAGGTGAGCTACACTTCTCGAGGCGACCCGCAGCCAGCAGAGTCTCTTTTAGTTATCTATTTTTATTTTCTGTCCAATATTGTAATCCAGACGGTTGTTGCATTTTATTTCCTTCTTAGTAGATGCTCATGCACTTGTGACACCAGGTTCTGGGATGATTATTGGGTATCTTGTATTTACTTCCAAACATTCTTTTATTTACATTGTAAAGATTGTCTTTTACTAGTAAAATTGAAGGAAAAAATCTTAGTTTTCAAAATTGTTAAAATGAGAACTTAATCAAGTAATTTGGTTGGCTTGCCTGATAGCAGTGTCCGGCGCCATCACGACCCTTAGTGGATTTTGGGTCGTGATAATTATCCTACTATTTCTAACTGTTTAGTTTATATTACAGCATTTGCAGATTTGTTTTATTCAATTTTCAGAGGGTGGGGTAATTTATCAACTTGCTATTAATTCTATGAAAGATAAGTTTAAAAAAAAAATTCCCTATCCCCTCTATTTTTGGTGTTGCTGTCATGTTAAATCCAACAATAAAATTAGGAGGTCCTCACTTTTGGTACACAGAAATTTATAACTCTTTATCACTTTCAGCTGAGGAATTTGCTACACTTGGAGATGCAAAAGCCTCAATTAAAATAAATGCTTAAACAATTTATAATGCTTATCAACTTGCCTTAGATCATGCTAGACCAAATGTTCCAACTCCTACTTCGTCTAGTTCGCAATCATCTAAAACAACTACGGGCCTAAAAGCCCTTAGTTCTTGGACGGAGTTCAGGGGTTCTCAAGGTTATAATATTGGTGATAGTTCACAACTAAATGAGCTTCAAGTTTATTTGTCGCAGGGACTTGAATCAGAGAATCCCGATGGCTCCTTCGATATTTTGGAATGGTGGAAGGACAAACAAAAACACTATCCGGTTCTTTCAAGGATAGCTCGAGATATTTTAAGTGTTCAAGCTTCAATAGTGGCATCGGAGAGCGCTTTCAGTCAAGCGAGGCTTCAAATCGGTGATCATAGAGCATCTATGAGGGAGAGCTTGGAAAAATCAGTACTCTTCAGAGTTTGGATCCGTTCGGAAAGAAGAAATTTTGGACTTGTAGAATCACAACCGGAGATAGACGAAGCTTATGAAGAAATGCTAGCGGAACTTGCACAGGATGTTGCTTCGCCCGGAAGCGGTGATGAACAAGCTTCTTTTCCACCACCACCAACGGAAATTCCTCCGAACCTTGAAGGATTTATGAGATTTGCTAGAGATAATACATAGACTAATATGTAACTTGTATTTTGGCACATCTTCCTTAGTTTTTTTTCCCTTTTAATGGTGGTATTAGTACCTTGTTATGCTCATTCCATTGGGAGAGGAAGACTAAGAAAGATATTGCCATTTTTTGTTAATGTCCTAATAATAAAAATTATAAGACATTCCTTGATTATTTCTTTGCAATTTATTTTGTGTTTAAATTTGATATTATATATATATATAAGGCAATATATATATATATCTAATATATATCTATATATATTTGTAGATATAAATATAGTATATATAATATAATATATATATATATATATAAGCTATATATTATATAAGGAAATATATATACATACTATATATATATATATATATATATATATATATATATAGTTTATAAAAAATTGCCTTAGATAAAAAAAATTAAATACACAGCCTAGAACACTTAGGCCCATTTAGGCCCATGGGCCTGGCCCATTTAGATAGGGACCATGTGGGCCGGTTCCACCCATCTGGACCATTTGTGTGACGATCCGTCCAGTCGTCTCATGAGTTACCGCTCCGTTTTCCCCATTTCTGCTTCCTTATGCTTTGTTATCCGTGTTTTGTTGTATGGGGTTGGTCGGATCGAATCCGAAATGATTTTGGTAAGGTTGGAGACACTTAGTCTCTTCTAAGAAAACTTAAGTTAGAAAAGTCAACCGAATGTTGACTTATGTTATGTGTTAGAGGACTCGGAAGTGAATTCCGATGGTTCATTTAGCTTCGGGAGGTGATTTGTGACTTAGGAGTGTGATCGGAATGAGTTTTGGAGGTTCGGAATAGATTTAGGCTTGAATTGGCGAAGTTGATATTTTGACAATTTCTGATCGATAGGCGATATTTTGATATAGGGGTTGAAATAGAATTCCGAGAGTTGCAGTAGCTCCGTTGTGTCATTTGGGATGTGTGTGCAAAATTTCAGGTCATTCAGACATGGTTTGGTTGGGCTTTTGATCAAAAGCGTAATTTAGAAGATTTTGGAATTCTTAGGCTTGAATCCGATTCGAATTTGGTGTTTCGATGTTGTTTTGAACGTTCCGAAGGTGGGAACAAGTTTGAATAAGGTTATGGTATATGTTGGCATGTTTGGTTGAGGTCCCGGGGGCCTCGGGTGAGTTTCGGGTGGTCAATCAGACCATTTCATGAAGTTTAAAATTGCAGAAATTTGCTGTTCAGTGTTGCAGAAAATTGCTCTTCGCGTTCGCGAGAGGGGAGCCACGATCGCGAAGGGTTAGCTAGAGAAGGCTGAGACTTTGGCCTTCGCGTTCGTGATGGAGTCTTCACATTCGCGAAGGAGTGGGAAACGATGCATCGCATTCGCGAGGTCTACTCCGCGTTCGCATAGAAAGAATTGGCCAGCTGGTTTTTGAGATATTTTGTTCATCACGTTCGCGGGCGAGGGAGCGCATTCGCGAAGGTCTGTCTGGGTAAAGCATCGCATTCGCGATCGCGAAGAAGAATTTTGGTTAACAGAATTTTTGTGCTTCGCGAACGTGAGGCTTTGAGTGCGTTTGCGAAGAAGGAAATTTAGGCCTGGATAGAATGTTTAAGTACTCGTCTTGTCCGCAATTTTGGGGTTTATTTCTTCCATTGTTGGTCATTGTTGGAGCTTTTTGAAGGGGATTGAAGAGGGATTCAAGGGGAATCACTTGGAGGTAAGATTCTTGGACTTAAAACTCGATTCTAATGTGAATTCCACCTAAATAATCATGGAAAATAAGCCAAAAATTGAAGAACTAGGGCTTGAAAATTTAGACCTTTGATTGAGGATTTGAAGGATCATTTGAGGTCGGATTTCAGAACTTTTGATATGTATGAACTCATGGAGAGATAAGGAATCTATTGATGTAAAAATTATTGAATTCCAAGACATGGGCCCGGGGGTCGGGTTTTGGTAATTTCGGTATTTATGTTGTAAATTCATTATTTTTACTTGGGCTTCGTTCACTTAGCATATTTTGACGTCCTCATTTTGATTTGGATAGATTTGACGCGAGTGGAGGCCGATTCGATGGGCAAAGGCATCGCGAGCTAGATATTTGACCAGTTCGAGGTGAGTGGTGATTGTAACTGATGTTCTGAGGATTTGAAACCTTGGATTGCACATCGTAGTGCTATATTGAGGTGAGGCACACGCTTTATGACGAGCATGGGGTCATGCACTAATGGAGATTGTAACTTGGTCCGTCCGATTGATGATTTTACCGCGTATTTAATTGAAAACTATATGTTATCATTATTGCTCAGGCTGAATGCCATATTTGGGCCTAGTGCCAACTATTTGAACCCTTTGGGGATTTTTGCTGGTATTTCCTCACTGTTTTGACTTTATACTTGAACTCAGTCATGTTATATTTTACTATTTTCGTACTCAGCCATGCTTACTCTGTTTTTAACACCTATATGATATTTTTAATGATATTTTTGGGCAGAGGAACATGTTTTACTACTGCCCAAGTGGCTTGTGAGGATTTTTGACTAGGTAAGGCCGAGGGCCTATGTTGTGAGGAAACATGTGATACCGATTATGAGGCCGAGGGCTTGAGATATGTATGCCACGAGGTGGCTTGATTGATAGGAGTCCGAGTGCGTAGTGATGATGCCACGAAGTGTTTTGATATTGCGCTTGGGCCGTAAGAGGACCCTCCAGGAGTCTGCACACCACCAGTGAGCGCGGGTACCCATTGTGGCGTGAGATTGAGCCCGAGGGGTTGGTACTATTCTGAGACATTTTCTGAGGGAAGGATTTGTTGATACTGTGCCCGAGGGGCGAACTTCTGTTTGTTTACTTTACCGTAACTGCCTGTCAATTACCTGCTTACTTGTTGAAAAAAAATTGTTACTTAACTTTTCACTGGTTTACTGTTTTTAGATGGTTTTACTGCTTCGTTATAGAATTTCTTGTGCCCTACGTGTTTTCTTACTTTCAGTCATTATTTACATTTATTACTCACTGATTTGGAGTACTCACTTTACTCTCTGCACCCTGTGTGCAGATTCAGGCATAGCTGGTTCCGCTCCCGAGTGCTGATCCCTCTAGCTTCAAGCAGATATTCGGAGTTCATGAGGTAGCTGTTGGCATCCACAGCCCCGTGTCTCTACTCCTTTATCACTCCTATCTCTTTTCAGACAGTTTGTAATAGTTTATAGACTTCTCAGACTTGTATTAGAACTTATAGATGCTCATGACTAGTGACACCCCGATTAGGACTGTGTATGGGTGCTCTTCCGCGTATTTATGTTATCATTGTTATTTCGGATTTATTTTATCATGTTTAGACCGTTTCTTAAATGCTCAACTATTAATAATTGGGAAATGGGAACTGTCGGCTGGCCTTGTCTTCACGAGAGGCGCCATCACGACCAGGTCCAGGTTAGGGTCGTGACAAGTTGGTATTAGAGCCTAGGTTACATAGGTCTCATGAGTCATGAGCAGGTTTAGTAGAGTCTCGCGGATCGGTACAGAGACATCTGTGTTTATCCTCAAGAGGCTGCAGAACCTTTAGGAAAAACTTCATATTCTTGAATTCTTATCGTACATCCTTGATTCAGCTTGAAAAGTAACTCTTTGAATTCCTTCCACGCATTCATATGCGCGCATGAGTGCTCGGTATCAGATATGCATCGATGGCTTGTGATTCCTTGATCGAGGGGCAAGATGTGATTTCCGTGTGTTGATGTTGGGCTAGTCTAGAGGACTCGAGGCTAGATTTTTGTCTATAGCTTAAGCCTTGAGCTGTTGATTTTGTGAGCGCGTGTTTCTTGATCCATATGTTCTGTTATGTCCCTATTAAGGGAGGTGATGACTTGATAGTTACGTGATGAGTGTGATGTGACCGCGAAATGTATTCATGCGATTTGGAAGCGACAAGAAGGGTCTGCTGGAGGATAAAATGACTATTATGTGCTCGATTTTCATCTTGATTTGAGGTATAGCCCCGAGTTATGGGTGTGTGAAGAATATTTCCATGTTTCCTAGTTGGGAGTGGAGTAAATTTCATGTTGCGGTATGAGTTCAGACTCAGGAAGTTAAGCGACTCCGTAATGTTTATGATGGTGGAAAGTATACAGAAATGTTAGTTCGAGGCAAAGCAGGTAGGGTTATCTCCTGCGGATTGTTCTGAAGTTTGCGTGACCCCTTGTGTCATTTATTGGAAGATCTCTCTTACCAGGGAAATATATGTTTCACAATTTGAATTTGGGTTGCTCAAGAGAGTAGGTTTGACTACTACGAGAGTGAATGCGAGATTTGCATAAGAGTTAAACTACCAGATGGTCTGTGTTTCACAAACTTATGAAGGATCGAGTTTGATCTCACTATGGTACTATGGCAGCAATAGAGTATATGTGTTATGAGTTATTCAGTGTGTTTTGATCTATGGCTTCGAGCCAAGTGGGGTAGTCCACTATTAATTAGTCGATTGTACAGTTATGTGCTATGTTGGTTCCAGTTTGAGGCGTGCGGGTGAATCAGTCATCGGCTTCAGTGCCAGTTACTTTACCACCACCCGCCCAGTCAGCTAGGGGTCGCCCCAGAGGGGGAGGTCGATCAGGTGGTGTTCAGGCCCATTTCTATGCACTATCGGGGAGACCCGATGCTATTGCTTCAGATGCTGTTATTACAGGTATTGTTTCAGTCTGCCATAGAGATGCCTCTGTATTATTTGATCCTTGTTCCACCTTTTCTTATGTGTCATCATACTTTGCTCGTTATTCGGGTATGCCCTGTGAGTTTCTTGCTTCACCTGTTCATGCATCTACCCGGTGGGCAATACTATTATTGTAGATCATGTGTACCAGTCGTGTGTGGTGACTATTGGGGGTCTGGAGACCCGTGTGGATCTTTTATTATTGTGTATGGTGGATTTCATTGTCATTTTGGGCATGAATTGGCTATCTCCGCATCGTGATATTCTGGACTATCGTGCTAAGACAGTCACATTGGCTATACCAGGTGTGCCACGGATCGAGTGGTGAAGTGTGACTGATTATGTTCCTAGTAGAGTGATCTCATTCTTGAAAGCCCAGCGTATGGTTGGGAAGGGTTGTCTCTTGTATCTAGCCTTTGTGAGGGATGTCGGTGCTGAGACTCCCATTATTGATTCTGTTCCAATTGTGAGGGATTTTCCTGATGTGTTTCCTACAGACCTGTCGGGCATGACACCGGACAGGGATATTGATTTTGGTATTGACCTGGTGCCGGGAACTCATTCTATTTCTATTCCGCCGTATCGTATGGCACTAGCGAAGTTGAAGGAATTAAAGGAGCAGCTTCATGAACTCCTTGATAAAGGGTTCATTTGGCCAAGTGTATCACCTTGGGGTGTGCCGGTTCTATTTATGAATAAAAAGGATGGCACTATGAGGATGTGCATCGATTATAGGCAATTGAACAAGGTAACAATTAAGAACAAGTATCCTTTGCCTCACATTGATGATTTATTTGACCAACTTCAGGGAGCGAGAGTGTTCTCCAAGATTGATCTCCGATCAGGTTATCACTAGTTGAAGATCAGGGACTCGGATATTCTCAAGATAGCTTTTAAGACCCGATATGGTCATTATGAGTTCTTGGTAATGTCTTTTGGGTTGACCAATGCCCTAGCAGTGTTCATGCATTTGATGAACAGTGTGTTCCGGCCTTATCTTGACTCGTTTGTCATAGTCTTCATGGATGATATTCTGGTATATTCGCGTAGTCAGGAGGAGCATGCAGAGCATTTGAGAGTTGTGTTGCATAGATTGAGGGATGAGAAGATTTATGCAAAATTCTCCAAGTGTGAGTTTTGGCTTAGTTTAGTGGCTTTCTTAGGGAACGTGGTGTCTAGGAGGGTATTTAGGTTGATCTGAAGAAGATAGAGGCGGTTCAGAGTTAGCCTAGACCATCCTCAGCCATAGAGATTCGCAGTTTTCTTGGTTTGACGGCTTATTATCACCGGTTTGTTCAGAGATTCTCATCTATTGCATCGCCCTTAACCAAGTTGACTCAGAAGGGTTCTTCGTTTGTATGGTCGGACGAGTGTGAGGAGAGCTTTCAAAAGCTCAAGAAAGCTTTGACCACAACTCCAGTGTTGGTCTTTCCATCAGCTTCAGGTTTATATACCGTGTATTGTGATGCTTCGAGAGTTGGAATTGGTTGTGTGTTGATGCAAGAGGGTAGAGTTATTGCTTATACTTCTTGTTAGTTGAAGCACCATGAGAAGAACTACCATGTTCATGATTTGGAGTTAGCTACCATAGTTTATGCGTTGAAGATTTGGAGGCATTACTTGTATGGCGTATCTTGTGAGGTTCTCACTGATCATCACAGTCTTCATCATTTGTTCAAACATAAGGATCTTAATTTGAGGCAGCGGAGATGGTTGGAGTTGCTTAAGGATTAGGATATCACTATATTGTACCATCCGGGAAAGGCTAATGTGGTGGTCGATGCTTTGAGCCAAAAGGCAGTGAGTATGGGGAGTTTGGAATATATTCCAGTTGGGGAGAGACCTCTTGCAGTTGATGTTTAGTACTTGGCCAATCGGTTTGTGAGGTTAGACATTTCGGAGCCCAGTCGAGTATTGGCTTGTGTGGTTTCTCGGTCTTCCTTATATGATCGCATCATAGAGCGCCAGTATGATGATCCGCACTTGCTTGTCCTTAAGGACAGAGTTCAGCATGACGATGCTAGAGATGTGACCATTAGAGATGATGGGGTGTTGAGAATGCAGGGCCGGATTTGTGTGCCTTATGTGGATGGGCTTTGGGAGTTGATTCTGGAGGAGGCCCATAGCTCACGGTATTTCATTCATTCGGGTGCCGCGAAGATGTATCAGGATTTGAAGCAGCACTATTGGCGGATGCGAATGAAGAAAGACATTGTGGGATTTGTAGTTCGGTGTCTCATTGTCAGCAGGTGAATTATGAGCATCAGAGACCGGGTGGCTTGCTTCAGCGGATGGATATTCTAGAGTGGAAGTGGGAGAGGATCACTATAGACTTTGTAGTTAGACTTACACAAACTTTGAAGAAGTTTGATGCTATTTGGGTGATTGTGGATCGACTGACCAAGTCTGCGCACTTTATTCCTATGTGTACTACTTATTCTTCAGAGCGGTTGGCAGAGATCTATATCCGGGAGATTGTTCGTTTGCATGGTGTCCCAGTTTCCATCATTTCAGATAGGGGCACTCATTTCACTTCGCAGTTTTGGACGTCGGTGCAATGAGAATTGGGTACTCAAGTGGAATTGAGCACAACTTTTCACCCTCAGACAGACGGGCAGTCCGAGCGCACTATTTAGATATTGGTTGACATGTTGGTACTTGTGTCATTGATTTCGGAGGGTCATGGGATCAGTTTCTACCGCTTGCAGAGTTTGCTTATAACAACAACTACCAGTCGAGTATTTAGATGGCTCCATATGAGACTTTGTATGGGAGGCGGTGTAGATCTCCAGTTGGTTGGTTCGAGCCCGGTAAGGCTAGGCTATTGGGGACAGACTTCGTGCAGGATGCTTTAGAAAATGTGAAGGTGATTTAGGAGAGGCTTTGTACAGTGCAGTCGATGCAAAAGAGTTATGCTGACAGAAAGGCTCGAGATGTGTCCTACATGGTTGGTGAGAAGGTTATGTTGATGGTTTCGCCCATGAAGGGTGTTATAAGATTTTGAAAGAAAGGTAAATTGAGTCCTCGACTCATTGGGCCTTTTGAGGTTCTTCGGAGGATTGGGGAGGTGGCTTATGAGCTTGCTTTGCCACCTAGCTTGTCGAGTGTGCATTCAGTATTTCATGTTTTTATGCTCCGGAAGTATATTGGGGATCCGTCTAATGTTTTGGATTTCAGCACGATTCAGTTGGATGATGATTTGACTTATGATATGGAGCCAGTAGCTATTTTGAGTCATCAGGTTCGAAAGTTGAGGTCAAGGGAGATAGCTTCAGTGAAAGTGCAGTAGAGAGGTCGCCCCATGGAGGAGGCTACCTGGGAGACCGAGCGGGAGATGCGGAGTAGATATCCTCACCTGTTTGAGGCTTCAGGTATGTTTCTTGACTCGTTCGAAGACGAACGTTTGTTTAAGTTGGGGAGGATGTGATGACCCGGCCAGTCGTCTTACGAGTTACCACTCCATTTTCCCCATTTCTACTTCCTTATGCTTTGTTATCCATATTTTGTGGTATCGGGTTGGTCGGATCAAATCCGAAATGATTTTGGTAAGGTTGGAGACACTTAGTCTTTTCTAAGAAAGCTTAAGTTAGAAAAGTCAACTAGATATTGACTTATGTGTTAGAGGGCTCGGAAGTGAATTCTGTTGGTTCGGTTAGCTTTGGGAGGTGATTTGTGACTTAAGAGTGTGATTGGAATGAGTTTTGGAGGTTCGTAGTAGATTTAGGCTTGAATTGGCGAAGTTGATATTTTGGCGATTTCCGGTCGATAGGCAAAATTTTGATATAGGGATCGGAATGGAATTCTGAGAGTTACAGTAGCTCCGTTGTGTCATTTGGGATGTGTGTGAAAAATTCCAGGTCATTCAGACATGGTTTGGTTGGGGTTTTTTATCAAAAGCATAATTTAGAAGATTTTGGAATTCTTAGGCTTGAATCCGTTGCAAATTTGGTGTTTCGATGTTGTTTTGAGCGTTTCGAAGGTGAAAAAAAGTTTGAATGAGGTTATGGGATATGTTGGCATGTTTGGTTGAGGTCCCGGGGGCCTCGAGTGAGTTTCTGGTGGTCAATCGGACCATTTCATGAAGTTTAAAATTGCAGAAATCTGCTGCTTAGTGTTGCAGACAATTGCTCTTCGCGTTCGCGAGAGGGGAGCCGCGATTGCGAAAGGTTAGTTGAAGAAGGCTGGGAGTTTGGCCTTCGCGTTCGCGAAGGAGTGGGAAACGATGCATCGCGTTCCCGAGGTCTACTCCGCGTTCGCATAGAAAGAATTGGCCAGCTGGTTTTTGAGATATTTTGTTCATCGCATTCGCGGGCGAGGGAGCGCATTCGTGAAGGTCTATCTGGGTAAAGCATCGCATTTGCGATGGGGTGGTCGCTATCACGAAGAAGAATTTTAGTCAACAGAATTTTTGTGCTTCGCTAACGTGAGGCTTTGACCGCGTTCGCGAAGAAGGAAATTTAGGCCTGGACAGAATGTTTAAGTACTCGTCTTGTCCACGATTTTGGGGTTTATTTCTTCCATTGTTGGTCATTTTTGGAGCTTTTTGAAGGGGATTGAAGCGGGATTCAAGGGGAATCACTTGGAGGTAAGATTCTTGGACTTAAAACTCGATTCTAATGTGAATGCCACCTAAATAATCATGGAAAACAAGCCAAAAATTGAAGAACTAGGGCTTGGAAATTTAGACTTTTGATTGAGGATTTGAAGGACCATTTGAGGTCGGATTTCAGAACTTTTGATATGTATAAACTCGTGGGAAGATAAGGAATCTATTGATGTAAAAATTATCGAATTTCGAGACGTAGTCCCGAGGGTCAGGTTTTGGTAATTTCGGAATTTATGTTGTAAATTGATTATTTTCGCTTGGGCTTCGTTCCCTTAGCATATTTTGACGTCCTCGTTTTGATTTTGGATAGATTCGATGCGAGTGGAGGCTGATTCGAGGGCCAAAGGTGTCGTGAGCTAGAGATTTGGCCGGTTCGAGGTGAGTAATGATTGTAAATGATGTTATGAGGGTTTGAAACCCCGAATTGCACATCGTGGTGCTATATTGAGGTGAGGCACATGCTTGATGACGAGCGTGGGGTCGTGCACTATTGGGGATCGCTACTTGGTCCGTCCCGATTGATTATTTTTCCGCATATTTGATTGAAAACTATATGCTATCATTATTGTTCGGGCTGAATACCATATTTGGGCCTAGTGCCAACTATTTGAATCCTTCGGGGATATTTACTGGTATTTCCTCAATGTTTTGACTTTATACTTGAACTCAGTCATGTTATATTTCACTATTTTCGTACTCAGCCATGTTTACTCTGTTTTAAACAATTACATGATCTTTTAAATGATATTTTTGGGCTGAGGAACATGTTTTACTACTGCCTAAGTGGCTTGTGAGGATTTTTGACTTAGTAAGGCCGAGGGCCTATGTTGTGAGGAAACATGTGATACCGATTATGAGGCCGAGGGCCTAAGATATGTACGCCGCGAGGTGGCTGATTGATAGGAGGTCGAGGGCCTAGTAATGATTCCACGAGGTGGCTTGATATTGCGTTTGGGCCCTAAGGGGCATCCCCAGGAGTCTGCACACCCCCAGTGAGCGCGGGTACCCATTGTGATGTGAGATTGAGCCCGAGGCGTTGGTACTGTTCTAAGACGTTCCCCGAGGGGCGGATTTGTTGATATTGTGTCCGAGGGGAGAACTTCTATTTGTTTACTATACCTTAATTGTCTGTCAATTACCTGCTTACTTGTTGAAAAAAAATTGTTACTTAACTTTTCACTGGTTTACTACTTTTAAATGGTTTTACTGCTTCATTATAGAATGCCTTGTGCCCTACGTGTTTTCTTACTTTCAGTCATTATATATATTTATTACTCACTGAGTTGGAGTATTCACTTTACTCCCTACACCCTGTGTGCAGATTCAGGCATAGCTAGTTCCGTTCCCGAGTGTTGATGGCGGACATTCGGAGTTCACGAGGTAGCTGTTGGCATCTGCAACCCCGCGTCTCTACTCCTTTATCACTTCTATCTCTTTTCAGACAGTTTGTATAGTTTATAGACTTCTCAGACTTGTATTAGAACTTATAGATGCTCATGACTAGTGACACCCCGGTTAGGGCTGTGTATGGGTGCTCTTCCGCGTATTTATGTTATCATTGTTATTTTGGATTTATTTTATCATGTTTAGACCGTTTCTTAAATGCTCAACTGTTAATAATTGAGAAATGGGAAGTGTCGGCTGTCGCGTCCCCTTTTTCTCACGAAATCGGGCTTGTGACATTTGGGAGGACAACTCGTTCCCTTTTGGGAATTGGGTTTTGGAACTTGAAGAGTCGCCACCTAATGATTAAGTGCATTAGGACACTAAGAAGGGTTTGAGTTTGAAGAACCAGAGTTTGGGTAAGGGCTAGAAATTATCTCGAGGGGAAGGTGTTAGGCACCCCTCAAGATCCACTAGTGTGGTTCCCGGTCATGTTACAATTGTGACTTCACATAATCAAATAAACAATTAAGGGCTCAAGTAAGAAGGGGTTCACATATTATTGCAAGCAAATTGAAAGTTTGAAGAGAATAAAGAAAGCAGAAATTTTAAGGAAATAGTTCGGACAATAAAACAAGTTAAAAGAAAGGGGGTCCTAGGTTTACAAACAATATGGATCACATCAATGCAATACCCGGTAATTCTCAAAAGAGGGGTTACACGGGGTATTAGCGCACCAGTCATCATATCCATATCTACCCTTTCCTACCTCGTTAAGGTATTGAGCACGGAATAGTATCGTTACTCCTTGCATGCTAGTACCTGCCCCAATCCTATCAGTCCCGGAGGCATTTGGGACTACTAGTCCTAAAGGGAAGGGAGATTTGGCTTTTCAGATTTTAAAAGGATAAAATTCTAGGGCGACAATCAAAACATATAAGGCAGTTAAAGGGGGGAACAAATAGCAGTTAAGGCTCAAGTAGGCCTCCTCATTTAAAGCAGCAAATTATTTAGCATGACTTACAAGTACTGGTTATGGTCTGAATTAAATTAAGGCACAGGATAGGCTGATTCATCACATATGAGGAGTCCGAATTAGCCTTGTCTAGATGTAGTTATCAAAGACTGACACAGTTAATTAATCACCTAATAGTTTGCCTAAGTGAGGCCTATAGGCATGATATCTAATAGAGTTGTATTGATTTTAAGGAAAAAGTTTGCTGGTTTTACAAAAAAAAGAAGATCTGCAGACTTTAAGACTGGTTTTAGATTCAAAACGAGACTGGTTCAGTTGATTCATTCTTATAGGCATGATCTCTAAGTGTCATTGGTTTTAAAAAAAATTCATAAATGCTAAAACCCTATAGCCATGATATCTAGAATGGATTGGTTATTATTAAGCCTAAGATTATTTGCCTAACGGCGGGTATATTCAGAAGTGCATAAAAACTTATAGGCATATTTTTTATATGTAGAACCTATAGGCATAATCTCTAAGATGCAGAACTTATAAGCATGTTTTCTAAAATGCAGAAATGCAGGACTTATAGGCATGTTTTCTAAATGCAGCAATGCAGAAGTTATAAAGACTTATAGGCAGGTTTTCTAAATGCATGATGAAACAATCTTATATGAAGAATTTCTGAATGCATAATGAAACAATCTTATAGGCAGAATTTCTAAATACAGATATATAAACGAAAAATGTTGTGATTGCAGAAATAGAACCTAAAGCATGATATCTACCCCATATGCACAACATGAAAGACCCTCCCCCTATTTTACTATACACCCCATAGTTATTACAAATCATTACAGACCCGAGTGAATCAGAAAAATAAGTAAAATTACATCAGCAGTTCCAGCTACATCTAAACAGCCTAATTCATATGTGAAGTCCAACAATATGAGATGAACCAACTTCCATGATCAGATTTCCAAAAGACTTTCTCATATTTGGAGCGTGTCAAAGTTCCCAAGAGTCTCAAAGGGACTCCGGGCAATGCTTACACCCCAAAACATTGCAGAATTAAGAACATAATGCAGTATGGAAATGCTAGCCCTCAGATGTCCAAGTTCAGAGGGAACTCAAGGTCCCAAAGCAAGGCTCACAAGATAGGAGCAGAACTTAAGAGTCTAAGAATAAGTGTAAGTGCACAAGGGGAAAGGAATTAGGGAGAGACATGGTAGGCTGGTGGTCATGCCCAGCAATTGGAATGCAGGCACGCCCCTGACCAACCTGCTAGCCAAACATTGAGAGTTAGGATCCATTGTGGATCAGGTTATGGCCTAGGCTGTAATTAGGATACTGGCAGGCCAAGACCTTAACTCAGGCATATAGAAGGGAATATGGGTAGGGATTTATAACAGAAACAAAAGCAAGGAAGAAAAATATTTAGCACAAATTATTGAACATGAGCAGTAAAGTAAACAAAAAGTCTGAAACTGTAGAGTGAACACATAGGGGTGAGGCAGAAAATTAAATAAAAGACATACCAGTTTCAAAGGAAAATAAGTAAGAAAACAGTAGCCTTGAGAGAGCCATGTTGCAAACAAAGTAGTTCCAAAAGATCTCAAGCAAAGCCAAGTATTGAATTCAAACAGTATTGCAAGACAGTAAGTAATCAGAAGTGTTTTTGTTCGTGTGTATTTCAGTGTGTGTAAAGAGGGAAGACTAGGTCTTTATATAGTTTTGAAAACAAGTAATACATAGGCAAATGATGCACAAATATGGAAATAGCAATCAATTAGTGTCAATTAAGATAACTGGAATCCTTTAATTAAGGAGTCTAGTTCAAACGGTTAGTCAAGACAGAATAAGGAAAGAAATTAGTTCAATAGGGCTGATTAGGGCAGAAAAACCACATAGTGCATAAACAAGGTCGAATACATAGTGGGTAATTAAGGAAAGTTGGAATAATAGTGTATTTATAAAGTAAAAATAGGGCATCAGTTCGAAAATCAATCAAGAGGATCCCGGATCCAATTGTAATCATAGGGAATCAAGGTAATAAAGGAAAAAAATCATATAAGTATAGAAATAATTCAAACATTGGTACAGAATTATTGAAGGAATACACGAGACCATGTATTTAAGGAAAACATCACAAGCATTGAATTTCTACACAAAGAGATCAAAATAAACAGCCAGTAGGGTAAAGGAGGTTCAATCGAAAGAAATCAGTAAGGAATCATTAGCTTTATTAAAGGGATTTCGGAATCAATCACTTGGTTGTGAAAACCTTTTGAAAGAGGAGTTTTTCTCATATATAAAGCACCTAAATCAAACAAAATACCCTAGAAAATAGTTACTGAAAGTTTCAGAGTCACAAACAAAAGGATTCAAGTTCGATTACAGGCTAATAGTGAGTCAGCAAACCTAGGGTCCCAAAATGGAACCCTAATGCCACTTATCAAAGAAAATCCCCAAATCTTTAGGGTTTCAAGTAGAATCAGAGGTGAGAAATAAAAGTCATTGAGAGAGGCATAGAAGCCCCTTTCAAAGGCTTGTGAGAGGCAAACATACACAAACAATTCGGAAGAAAGAGAGGCTATGAGTTTTAAAAAAAGCAGTTAAAAATATGCTTAGCAGGAACATCAACAAAATTTAGTAAGGTGAAACAAAATCAAAAATCTCAAACTTAAACACATGTAGAAAAGAATGAGGAACAACAAACCGAGTTAACATGTGAGCATCAGAGCGACAAAAAGAACAGAAATGTCATTCATAATCAGAAAAGAAACAAAAGAGAGCAAACTCGAGCATAATAAGAAATAAACATACGAGTATAAACACACATAAAGAGAGAACAAAGGAGTTAGAAAACATTTAAAGAAACTTTCCAGAAACACTAAAAAACGAATTTGAACGATTTTGAAAAGGAAATTTTGGGGAAAAATCTTAAGACGTCAGGTAAAGACCAGGCATGGCACAGATTTAAGAAAACATAAGTAAGTATAGAACCTTAGACGGTTTAAAAACAGCAGAGAATACCCTAGAATGAGAAGGTCTTGAGGAAAGTCGGATCCTGAGTCGAAGAGACTCATATTGCTCGAATACGCCAGAAAATGGACGGAGAGGCCATAAATCTTACAGATCTGAGACAGCTCTAAAGGGAGCCATTGAAATTGTCTTTCAAACCTCGAGTGGATTAGGTTAATGGTGATAGAGAGTGAGCACAGGCCATATATGGCCAGGAATGCCATGGATTCCGGTGGAAACATGACAGAAGTAGGTGGGAATCGATTAGGGTTTCGGGGAGGGCTAGAGAGGATTTGGGAGATGAAGAGAGTTCAAAGGCGGCGTCTTTTATACAAATGAGTTAGGGTTAGGGGGTATGGGAATTAAAGAAGGAAAGAACGAATCACGGTCGTTGATTAAAATGATCAACGACCAGGATTAAAGGGGAGGCCGGGCGGGTCTGAAAACGGGTCAAGGGTTGGGTTAAAATTGGAACTGGGCTGGTCCGGTTGGGGTTAGGATTGGGTCAATTTAAGGGATAAAATTGAAAATAAAATGGGCTGTAATTGAAATGAAATGGGGCTAAATGTTAAATAGCCAGTTTTCCCTTTTTATTTATAAAAATAGTAATAATGACTTTAAAAGTAAATTAAAAGTACTGAGCCAACAAATAATATATAAATATCAATTTAAAAATACAGAAACAAACTTTACAATTATAAAATACTATTAATCTTAAAATAGGCTATAATTGCAATTATATGCAATTTAGTCTTTTAAATACCAAATAAATTTGTAAAAATATACAAAAATTATCTTAACTATGTATATATATGGGAATAAAATAAATTATTCACCAAAATTGATGATTTTGGGAATAATTATGGATTTTGTACTACTAAAAATAGATAGTAAATTGATTTAAAAACTCTTCAAAAGATTGAAAAAATACTAAAACACTTGGGTATGCTTACTTATGCATATATATGTTATTTTGAAAGTATTTTGTATATAAAATACATAGGAAAAAAATTGGGTATCAACAGCTGCCACTCTTTACCCAGGAAGGATGAAAGAGTTGCCCGGTAAAGATATGATGGCCAATTTTGACCGAATGAAACGATTTGAAGAATTTTGACCGAGCTCTAGTTCCTGAGCTACCTACATATCCCTGGTCTTACATGAATCAGGCCATATGTAGTTCAGGATCCATTGGCGGAATATACCGATGGAGATTTCGGAAAGCGGACGCGATGTTCGGGTTGAGAAGGATGGTCGGAGTCTGATAAGCTGCGGGAACTGGAACGAGATCGCCCCTGCTGAGACGGCCATTGCTAGCCAGTTTACCTGCAAATGAGAATATATTGTGCATAAATTTAAACGTGATGCAAGTTCCCATTGGACCATGAATGTTGTCTTCGGACAGTTGGGATGACGTCCTCGGACTATGACGTCCTGGGCCATGAAGCGTATGATAAAGGATTCACAGGCTATGAAATGATGTTCTCGAGCTATGAGAATGATGCCTCCGAACTATGATGCCTTTTAATAATGATATGCAAAAAATAAAATGGGGTCCTCATGCCATGGCATGGCGTTCTCGGGCTATGCAAATGGTGCCTTCGAACAATGACGCCTTTGGACAATTTGGCGATCTTTCAGCCCATGAAATATAGAAGGTTGCGATATTTCAGCCGATGCAAGACGTAAATAAAAGGTGGCGATATTCCAGCCGATGCAAGACGTAAATAAAAGGTGGCGATATTTCAGCCGATGCAAGACGTAAATAAAATGTGGCGATATTTTAGCTGATGTAGGATGGGGACAGTGCTTAGTCTCGGAAGGCAGAAAGTTAGCCTTATGCAATGCAGAGAAATGCATATGGAGACAGAGCTTAGTCTCGAAAGGCAGAAAGGTAGCTTTATGCAATGTAGAGAAATGCAGATGGAGATAGAGCTTAGTCTTGGAAGGTAGAAAGGTAGCCTTATGCAATGCAGAGAAATGCAGATGGAGACAATGCTTAGTCTCGGAAGGCATAAAGGTAGCCTTATGCAATGCGTGGAAATGCAGATGGAGGTAGAGCTTAAACTCGGAATGTAGAAAGGTAACCTTATGCAATGCAGGAATGCAGATGGAGACAGAGCTTAACCTCGGAAGGTAGAAAGGTAGCCTTATGCAATATAGCCTTACACAATGCAGGGAAATGCAGATGGAGACAATGCTTAATCTCAGAAGGCAGAAAGGTAGCCTTATGCAATGCAGGGAAATGCAGACGGAGGTAGAGCTTAACCTCGGAAGGCAGAAAGGTAGACTTATGCAATGCAGGAATGTAGATGGAGACAGAGCTTAGTCTCGGAAGGCATAAAGGTAGCCTTATGCAATGCAGAGAAATGCAGATGGAGACAATGCTTAGTCTCGGAAGGTAGAAAGGTAGCCTTATGCAAGGAGGAATACAGATGGAGGTAGAGCTTAACCTCAAAAGGCAGAAAGGTAGCCTTATGCAATGCAGTGAAATGCAGATGGAGACAATGCTTAGTCTCGGAAGGCAAAAAAGAAGCCTTATGCAATGCAGGAATGCAGATGGAGACAATGCTTAGTCTCGGAAGGCAGAAAGGTAGCCTTATGCAAGGAGTAAAAAGAGCAAAATGAAGATAGAATTTTCTTAGCTGATAGCGGATCGAGATATTGCAACTGCTGGGGATACTGTGTCTGCTGGGAGCATTGCGTGTGGATAGCAGCTGTGAGTAGGTGCAACAATTCTGAGAGTTGTATTTCTGAGCAATGTGACTCTCGTGAGTGTATAGTATATTTGATGATTTTGCAACTCAAGTGCCTGCATTCAAAGAAAAATCGTGAGTTTTGTACAGGGAGGAGGTTAGTTCGTATTCTCGCTGGCTTTGCTTGACCTGCTCAGCTCCGTTCTGATGATATTGAGCGTATCATTGGGGTAGAGTTGCTAAACGAAGCAACTTTTGTAACAGACGTGCATGATTTAGTAATGAAATGTGACAATAAATGCATAATTAAGAATAGTTTTCTTTAGATAAACTGACGACTGCGACGTGGCCCAAGATACTACAACTTCTCTCGCTCCGAAATTTTGAGGGTCCTCCTCAAAATTCTGCCCCAGTTTACTAGGTTGCTGCTTCCGATGGCTGCTTGCGTCGAATGGCTGAAATCACTTCAGAATTTTGAGGGTCCTCCTCAAAATTCTGCCCTAGTTTCCAATAGCGGGGAGAAATGAAATTTTTATTGAATTATGACCGAACCCATAGGGTTGCCTACGTATCCTCTCTTAAACGGGAATCAGGTCAGGCATAGTTCGAATTACATTATATGAGGAAAGCATAAAAGTTACACATAGTATCGCTTCACTGCATTTGAATTGATTGGCTTCGGCCAAACTTCACCGTCCATTTCTGCAAGTATGAGGGCTCCTCCAGCCGATGAACCATGTATGGACCCTTCCAGTTGGGAGAGAACTTCCCTTTGGATTCCTCTTGATGTGGGAAAACCTTCTTTAACACCAGATGCCCCGGTGTAAACTGTCTCGGTTTGACTCTTTTGTTGAAGGCTCTGGACATTCTGTTCTGATAGAGCTAACCATGGCAAACTGCATTTATTCTCTTTCTATCTATAAGAGCTAGTTGCTCGTAGAGACTCTCTACCCATTCTGCATTGTCAAGTTCGACTTCTTGTATGATTCTTAAGGAGGGAATTTCTACCTCGGCGGGAATGACTGCTTCTGTACCATAAACCAACATATAGGGAGTTGCCCCGGTTGATGTGCGGACTGTGGTGCGGTATCCCAACAAGGCAAATGATAACTTCTCATGCCACTACTTATGCTCTTCTATCATTTTCCTTAGTATCTTCTTGATATTCTTATTGGCGGTTTCTACAGCTCTATTCATCTGAGGTCTGTAAGCTGTGTAATTCTTGTGTTTGATCTTGAAGGTTTCACACATGGCTTACATCAGGTCACTGTTGAGATTGAAACCATTATCAGTGATGATTGACTCCGGAATTCCGAACCGACAAACAATACAGTCGCGGACAAAATCTGCTACCACTTTCTTAGTCACTGCTTTGTACGATGTTGCTTCAACCTATTTGGGGAAATAATCAATTGCCACTAGAATGAACTTGTGCTCGTTTGATGCGGCAGGCTCAAAAGGTCCGATAACATCCATTCCCCAAGTGGCGAACGGCCATGGCGAGCTTGTTGTAATAAGCTCATTTGGAGGCACCTTTATCATGTCTGCTTGTATCTGACAGCGATGGCATTTTTGGACATATTGGATGCAGTTCGTTTCCATAGTCATCCAAAAATAACCAGCTCGGAGTACTTTCTTGACTAAGACAAAGCCGTTCATATGCGGACCGCAGGTCCCTGCATGAATTTCCTCCAATATCCTGGATGCTTTCTTTGCGTCGACACACCTTAATAACCCCAAATCAGGAGTCCTCCTATACAGGTTTCCTCCGCTATGAAAGAAGTTGTTAGATAATCTCTGAAGTGTGCATTTCTGAGTAGGATTTGCGAGCTATGGATATTCTCCTTTCATCAAATATTCCTTGATATCATGAAACCAAGGTTTTCCATCCGCTTCTTCTTCTACATGATTGCAGTAAGATGGCTGATCATAGATCTTTACCGAAATAGGATCAATGAAGTTCTTGTCTGGGTGTTGTATCATGGACGATAGGGTAGCCAATGCATCGGCAAACTTATTCTGAACTCTGGGAACATGTTGGAACTCTGTCTTTGTGATCCTTTTCCTCAATTCCTGTATATGATGCAGATAAGGGAGTATCTTGGAGTTCTTGGTTGCCTATTCTTCTCAGACCTGATGTATAAGCAGGTCTGAATCTCTGATCACTAGCAATTCCTGAATGTTCATGTCAATGGCCATCTTAAGCCCTAAGATACAGGCTTCGTACCCGGCCATGTTGTTGGTGCACGGGAACCTGAGCTTGGCCGACACCGGATAATGCTGGCCGGTTTCTGATACTAGGACTGCTCCTATTCCAATTCCTTTGAAGTTTGCTGCTCCATCGAAAAACATTCTCCAACCATCATAGGATTCTGCAATATCTTCTCCTATGAAAGATACCTCTTCATTAGGAAAATACGTCTTTAAAGGCTCATATTCTCCATCCACGGGATTTTCAGCAAGATGATCTGCTAGTGCTTGTCCTTTGATTGCCTTCTAAGTCACGTAAACAATGTCGAATTCACTCAGCAGGATTTTCCACTTGGCTAGCTTGCCAGTGGGCATGGGCTTCTGAAAGATATACATCAAAGGATCCATTCTTGATATGAGGTAAGTGGTATAGGCACAAAAATAGTGTCTCAACTTCTGAGCTACCCAAGTCAGAGCACAACAGGTACGTTCCAATAGAGAATATCGGGCCTCGTACGGGGTGAACTTCTTGCTGATATAATAGATGGCCTGCTTATTTCTTCCTATTTCATCATGCTGCCCCAGAACACAACCGAAAGCTCCATCCAATATTGCGAGGTAGAGTAATAGGGGTCTACCTGGCTCGAGCGGGACCAAAACTGGCGGCGTTGACATGTATTCCTTGATTCTATCGAAAGCTTTCTGACAATCATCAGTCCATTTGGTAGTGGCGTCCTTCTTCAACATCTTAAAGATTGGCTCACAAATGACAGTGGATTGAGCTATGAACCGACTGATGTAGTTAAGTCTTCCCAAGAAACTCATAACCTCTTTCTTGTTCTTCGATGGTGGAAATTCTTGGATGTCTTTGACCTTTGACGGATCCAGTTCTATTCCTCGACGACTCACAATGAACCCAAGTAGTTTTCCGGCAGGGACCCCGAATGCACATTTTGCAGGATTCAATTTTAGGTTGTATCTTCTCAGTCTGTTGAAGAACTTCCTCAAATCTTCCATGTGGTTAGTGGCTTTCTTGGACTTTATGATGACATCATCTACATACACCTCAATCTCCTTGTGTATCATATCATGGAAGATAGTAGTTATGGCCCTCATGTAGGTGGCTCCAGCATTCTTCAAACTGAACGGCATCATCTTGTAACAATACATCCCCCATGGCATAATGAAAGCCGTTTTCTCCGTATCTTACTTATCCATCCATATCTGATGATATCCAGCAAAACAATAAACGAACGACTGCAGTTCATGCTTGGCGCAGTTGTCAATTAGAATGTGTATGTTCGGCAAGAGAAAGTTGTCTTTCGGACTGGCCCGGTTGAGATCTCGGTAGTCGACACAGACTCTTACCTTCCCGTCCTTCTTCGACATTGGCACAATATTGGCTAACCATGTTGGATACTCTACTACCCTAAGAACCTTGGCTTTGACTTGCTTGGTGATTTCTTACTTGATTTTCAAACTCATGTCAGGTTTGAACTTCCTGAGCTTCTGTTTTACTATGGACATGTTGGATCGGTTGGTAGTTTGTGAGCTACAATAGATGTACTGAGACAAGTCATGTCATCATAAGACCAGGCGAATATGTCCTCATATTCCCTTAGAAATTTCGTGTACTATTTCTTTTCTGATGGTGACAGATGAACGATGATTCATGTTTCTTTGACATTTTCTGCATCTCCCAGGTTGACAATCTTAGTTTCGTCCAGGTTAGACTTAGGTCTGTTCTCAAAATCCCCAACCTCTTTAACAACCTCTTCTAGTATATCATCTTCTTCTAAGTCTATTTCTGTTTGTTGCGTTGTCTCGTTGCATGTCACAATCGTCAGTTCATCAAGATAAGTAATAGTAATGCTGTGTAAATAAAATAAACGATAAAAAGTAATAAGAGCAAGATTTATAAGAAACTGAAATGCTTTGGTAAATTTCATAATTGTTTTGAACATTGGAGCTCTTATTTCAATATTAAAAATGCGGCAAGAAAGTCAATTAGCGAAAAATAAAGATAATGCATGGTGCTTTGTTCAGCCTTGCTACCCCGAAGCTTTTCGAGCCCTGGTGGTTCTGATGGACCAATTGTTGAGGCATGCTCTTCGGCTCACAGCTTGTATAGAAGGACCTTCCTCCCCCTCCTCCTCGAAAATGACACAACAGTCCATATTATCATCTTCCAAAAACAAATTCCTCATCGCCGCCAGTGCTTTCTCTTCTCCCAACCCATATATGACATTGGTTGGCTGGAAAGTCTACTCCAAGTGAGGTATCGGATGCTCCAGTGGGTAGTAGGGACTGCTCCATAGTGGCGACCAGTGGTTGAATTCCTCCCAAGTGTATTCATATCCCAAACTGAAAGTGGTACTATGTTTCTTCAACTTGATAGGCTTGGCAATTCCTTAGAGATTCTTGCCAAGTCCCTTGCCAGGTTTGTATCCATACCAATTCAGTATACTTTCAATTTTGTTATCCTGCCATTTGTCCTTGTCCGCGGCGTTGACTCGCTCAATGTGATGGTAGGTTTCTCCGCCTATCTTCCTTCTTCCTCCTATTACTGGGATGGTCTGGTGATTGTATATGGGATTGCTACTGTCGCTGTGAATAATTACCTCTTAGTGATTCCACTCGAATTTCACTGCTTGATGTAGGGTTGATGCTACAGCCCCAGCAGCATGGATCTAGGGCCGTCCCAATAGCAAGTTGTAAGATGTTGGGACGTTTATCACTTGAAAATCAACGTCGAACCAAGTCGGTCCCATTTGCAAACACAAACTGATTTCCCCAATAGTGGACCTTTGGGATCCATCGAAAGTTTTGACATTGATGGCTCCATCCTTGATCTCATGCAGGCTCTTTCCCAATGTTCTGAGAGTCACCAATGGACAAATATTGAGGCTGGACCCTCCGTCAATCAGGATTCTGGTGATGAAATGATCTTCGCACTGCACAGTGATGTGCAAGGACTTGTTGTGGCTTAGCCCTTCAGGTGGCAGCTCATTTTTGTGGAAAGTGATTTTGTGACTCTCCAATACTTGCCCCACCATGTTTGCCATTTCTCCTTCAGTTATGTTGCTGGGTACATATGCCTCGCTCAGCACCTTCAATAAGGCATTCTTATGTGCGTCAGAGCTTTGTAGCAGAGCCAAGATACAGATCTGGGCTGGAGTTTTGTTCAACTGATCAATGACCAAATACTCTTTGGCTTGTATCTTCTTCCAGAGATCATCAGGCCCAGTTTCAGTGACGGTTGGCCGTCCAGAGGCCTGCTTACTGGACTCAACTAGGTGTTCTGGGGTATAAACCCTGCCGGTTCTTGTCATACCCTGTGCTGCAATTGCCTCTCCGGATTTGGTTTTCCCTTTCCTTCTCGCCTCGGTGGTGTAATCCCATGGTATGGCCTTCATATGGAATAGTGTTACGGCTATCAAGGCCACTGGAATGGGCACCTTTGCCTTAGATGGTAACACAGCCACTTCTAATGATACAGGTGTCTTTGGAGACCCAAACTCGACCTCGATAGGTCCTGGCGTCTTTGCAGAAGAATGTGCTTCGAACTCAAGTGGTATGGACATGTCTACTTCAGCCTTTTCATAAGGCTGGATCTGGAACACAATCGGATTAAGTGTGACCGTTGGTTCCTTTGGCTCGTTACCTTCAGCGATCAATCTGATCGACCCTTTGGGGTCCCAATCGTCCTCTATCTCAATCAAGTGAACGCCTTCATCCTTGTGGACAGGCAGAGGGTTGTTGTGGACATTTGGAGCTGGCTCCTTTGCTACGATGATCTTGTTGTCAATCAAAGCTTGGATCTTATCCTTCAGAGAGCGGAACTCATCAATGGTATGCCCCTTCATGCCGGAATGGTATGCACAGGTTTTGTTTGGGTTGACCCATTGGGAGGGGTTTTCGGGGTTTACGACAAGGATGTGGGTGATGTAACCAGCAGCTTTGAGCCTTTCATACAGTTGGTCGATAGGTTCGGCAATGGAGGTATACTATTTGGGGGGTCTACGGTCGAAGTTTGGTCGAGGTCTAGGAAAGTTTTGGAGGATGGAAGGTGATTGATAGTGAGAGGGTTAAGTATTATAGGTTTGATAGACATGTGGGGTTGAGAATATCTGGGTGAAGTAGGCTGATAAGTGGGAGGTGGAGGTGATTGGTAAGTAGGTGATGGAGTTTGGTAAGAGGACGAGGGTGCTTGGTAATTTGGGGTAAGTGGAGGTATTGGGTAGGTTTGGTATTCAATTGGGGATTTTGTTCTTTGTGCAACCATCACGGCGCTCACGGCCCTTTTCTTGGATGTGACTTCAGACTGTAGAGCCTTGTTGGTGGCCTGCAAAACTTCAAAGTTAGTGACCGTACCACTTTTGATACCTTCCTCGATCATTTCCCCTAGCTTGATGGTGTCGGAAATTTTCTGGCTTTCAATCAGCATTAACCTTTCATAGTACTGTGGGTCTTGAGCTCGGATGAAAAACCTATACATTAGTTCTTCTTCTAAAGCCGGTCTGACCTTAGCAGCTTCTGATCTCCAACGAGTAGCATACTCGCGGAATGCTCCGTGGGTTTCTTCTTTAAGTTCTGGATGTAGAACACGTCTGGTGCATTTTCCGTGTTGAACCTGAACCTGTCCATGAAATCGGACGCCATACTTAGCCAATTTGACCACTTCTTAGGGTCTTGGTTGATGTACCAAGACAAAGCATCTCCTTTCAGACTCCTCATGAAGAGTTTCATGTGAATCTTTTCGTCCCTCCCTACTCCGACCAACTTGTCACAGTATGTCCTCAGATGAACTCTCGGATCCCCGGTACCGTCAAACATTTCGAACTTAGGAGGTTTGTACCCCTCGGGCAGTTCGACATCTGGTTGTATGCAAAGGTCCTCGTAATTCAGTCCCTCAATCCCCTTGCTTCCTTCAACACCCTGAACTCGGCTAGTCAGTTTCTTGAGTTTCGCAGCCAGATTCCTGATAATAGAGTCTTTGTTATCAGACTCAGGTGTGTTTGAAATAGGTTGAGTATAGTGTGGTGTGGTTTCAACATAGATGGGGGTGTTGTGGGGATGATCATTTGTGGAGTTTAGTGGTTCAGGAATGAGTAGTGGGGTGTTGTCTGAAATGTGGCATGTGTTGCAGTGGTGATGAGGAGCGGGTTGGTTTTGTGGTTTCGGGATGCTTTGTGGAAGTGTGGGATTTTGAGTGTTGGCAAAGTTGACATTTGGGGTAGTGAGGGAAAATGACAAATTCTCCAAGTTCCGAACTTGGTCCAGTTCTTCCTGATACTTCAATAACTTCTGTTCGAGCTGGGAGGCACTTTCCTTGGAAACCTGAATACCGTGAGGAACCTCTACCCTTTCATCTGAGTTCTCATTTATGATGTTGCTCAAATCTTCCATCTTTCACTTGTTCTTGTTTCTGTTAGGACTCGGAGGAGGAGGAGGTGGAGGGCCTTTGGATCTTGTGGGGTAAGATGACGATGCCAGAGTACACGAACTAACCTTTGGGGGACGGGAATAAACAAAAGGTAAAAACAAAAAAGGTAGCAAGTTAGTGTGGATTATGAGAAGAAAACGTTGCAATATTTAAACACATAGTGCAAGAATATAAATCGTGTCCTAATTTGGGAGCCTCGTTGTGCCCGAGGGGCCTAGCGACAAGTTGATTTGGAGAACTTATAATGCTAAATGCCTCATTTTACTGATAAAAATAAGACGAATCCCAAAACGACACTAAAATAGCAGAAAACAAAATGTTACTAATGGTCGTTGGCCTTATTACATTTAAAGCAAAAAGAAAATAATCCTATCTATTTGGTCCAGAAGGACCTTCCCCAGGTTGAATGCTCTCGTTGATCAAATCCTCCAGTTTGCGCAGATTCTCCCGTAAAAATACCTTTGCCAAGCGTTCTCCTTTGTTTCCCTCAATGTTCTGGCAATCGATGACTCTTTTCCTCACTTTTCCTTCCAATTCCAACAGACTGTATTCCAGATATTCTAGCTTTTTTGCTAGCCTTGATGGCCCTCTCTTTCCATTCATTGATTTGATCACTTGATGGGAGATTCCTCCACCAAGCTAGCAAGAGTGAGGGTGTGCTAACCATACCGAAGTTGGGTACCTCGCTCTCCATTTTCTACAAAACAAAAAGGGTTAGGGCCTTACCCCCACCAGACTCGACTATTTAAACCAATAATTAGCATAAGCAGCATTTAATTCTCCAAATAAATGCACAGAATATGATAACGTCCCAGGTAACCCAGTGAACTTTGGACAAGGCTATCTTAAAGAGTCATTATGTGGACAACATAACTAACTCGGCTAGGTTTTGATAGTGATGCATGCACAATTGAATAGAGTAGGGTTTCTATAGGGTATTAGACTGGTACCCTTGAGCGGACAACTCAAGAGGGAAAGGAATAGAACCGTCAACTACACCGTTGATCAACTGGTTTTACCGCAAATACGACTTTGCCAAATTTAGGGGGTAATGATATTGGAAGGGCGGAACCACTCATTATAAGCGTTACTATGGTATTTTGTTTGGCACGAGTGGAATATGATGTTGAATATGCAGTTACAAGTTGTCATGTAGTTGCACATTCATAAAGTAATGATTGCAATAATTGCTCATAATTACAACAGTATTGAAGGAAAGCGATAAAAGAAAGCATTAGAGAAAAGAACAAAGAGCCAAGTCAGTTTCGTAATAGAAGAGAAATAAAGACATTAAATAAAGGCAATAAAGAACCAGTAAAGTCATAAATAACATGAAATGGTAAAAGCCTAAAAGAAATATCCCCAGCAGAGTCGCCATGCTGTCGTGCCCCCTTTTTCTCGCGAAATCGGGCTCGTGACATTTGGGAGGACAACTCGTTCCCTTTTGGGAATTGGGTTTTGGAACTTGAAGAGTCGCCACCTAATGATTAAGTGCATTAGGACAATAAGAAGGGTTTGAGTTTGAAGAACCAGAGTTTGGGTAAGGGCTAGAAATTATCTCGAGGGGAAGGTGTTAGGCACCCCTCAAGATCCACTAGTGTGGTTCCCGACCATGTTACAATTGTGACTTCACATAATCAAATAAACAATTAAGGGCTCAAGTAAGAAGGGGTTCACATATTATTGCAAGCAAAATGAAAGTTTGAAGAGAATAAAGGAAGCAGAAATTTTAAGGAAATAGTTCGGATAATAAAACAAGTTAAAAGAAAGGGGGTCCTAGGTTTACAAACAATATGGATCACATCAATGCAATACCCGGTAATCACTCCTCAAAAGAGGGGTTATACGTGGTATTAGCGCACCGGTCATCATATCCATATCTACCCTTTCCCACCCCGTTAAGGTATTGAGCGGAATAGTATCGTTACTCATTGCATGCTAGTACCCACCCCAATCTTATCAGTCCCGGAGGCATTTGGGACTATTAGTCCTAAAGGGAAGGGAGATTTGGCTTTTTAGATTTTAAAAGGATAAAATTCTAGGGCGACAATCAAAATATATAAGGCAGTTAAAGGGGGAACAAGTAGCAGTTAAGGCTCAAGTAGGCCTCTTCATTCAAAGCATCAAATTGTTTAGCATGACTTACAAGTACTGGTTATGGTCTGAATTAAATTAAGGCGCAGGATAGACTGATTCATCACATATGAGGAGTCCGAATTAGCCTTGTCTAGATGTAGTTATCAAAGACTGACACAATTAATTAATCACCTAATAGTTTTCCTAAGTGAGCCCTATAGGCATGACATCTAATAGAGTTGTATTGATTTTAAGGAAAAAGTTTGCTGGTTTTATAAAAAAAAAAAGAAGATCTGCAGACTTTAAGACTGGTTTTAGATTCAAAACAGGACTGGTTCAGTTGATTCATTCCTATAGGCATGATCTCTAAGTGTCATTGGTTTTAAAAAAATTACACAAATGCAAGAACCCTATAGCCATGATATCTAGAATGGATTGGTTATTATTAAGCCTAAGAATGTTTGCCTAACGGCGGGTATATGTTGAAGTGCAGAAAAACTTATAGGCATGTTTTCTATATGTAGAACCTATAGGCATAATCTCTAAGATGCAGAATTTATAAGCATGTTTTCTAAAATGCAGAAATGCAGGACTTATAGGCATGTTTTCTAAATGCAGTAATGCAGAAGTTATAAAGACTTATAGGCAGGGTTTCTAAATGCATGATGAAACAATCTTGTAGGCAGAATTTCTAAATTCATAATGAAACAATCTTATAGGCAGAATTTCTAAATGCAGATATATAAACGAAAAATGTTGTGATTGCAGAAATAGAACCTAAAGCATGATATCTACCCCATATGCACAACATGAGAGACCCTCCCCCCATTTTACTATACACCCTATAGTTATTACAAATCATTACAGACCTGAGTGAATCAAAAAAATAAGTAAAATTACATCAGAAGTTCCAGCTACATCTAAACAGCCTAATTCAGACTTGAAGTCCAACAATATGAGATGAACCAACTTCCAGGATCAGATTTCCAAAAGACTTTCTTAAATTTGGATCGTGTCAAAGTTCCCAAGAGTCTCAAAGGGACTCTGGGCAATGCTTACACCCCAAAACATTGCAGAATTGAGAACATAGTGCAGTGTGAAAATGCCAGCCCTCAGATGTCCAAGTTCAGAGGGAACTCAAGGTCCCAAAGCAAGGCTCATAAGAGAGGGGCAGAACTTAAGAGTGTAAGAATAAGTGTAAGTGCACAGGGGAAAGGAATCAGGGAGAGACACGGAAGGCTGGTGGTCATGCCCAGCAATTGGAATGCAGGCACGCCCCTGACCAACCTGCTAGCCATACATTGAGAGTTAGGATCCATTGTGGATCAGGTTATGGCCTAGGCAGTAATTAGGATATTGGCAGGCCAAGACCTTAACTCAGACATATAGAAGGGAATAGGGGTAGGGATTCATAAAAGAAACAGAAGCAAGGAAGAAAAATAATTAGCACAAATTACTGAACATGAGCAGTAAAATAAACAAAAAGTCTGAAACTGTAGAGTGAACACATAGGGGTGAGGCAGAAAATTAAATAAAAGACATACCAGTTTCAAAAGAAAATAAGTAAGAAAATAGTAGCCTTGAGAGAGCCAAGTTGCAAAAAAAGTAGTTCCAAAAGATCTCAAGCAAAGCCAAGTATTGAATTCAAACAGTATTGCAAGACAATAAGTAATCAGAAGTGTTTTTGTTCGTGTGGATTTCAGTGTGTGTAAAGAGGGAAGACTAGGTCTTTATATAGTTTTGAAAATAAGTAATACATAGGCAAAGTATGCACAAACATGGAAGTAGAAATCAATTAGTGTCAATAAAGACAACTGGAATCCTTTAGTTAAGGAGTCTAGTTCAAACAGTTAGTCAAGACAGAATAAGGAAAGAAATTAGTTCAATAGGGCTGATTAGGGCAGAGAAACCACATAGTGCATAAACAAGGTCGAATACATAGTGGGTAATTAAGGAAAGTTGGAATAATAGTGTATTTATAAAGTATAAATAGGGTAGCAGTTCGTAAATCAATCAAGAGGATCCCGGATCCAATTGTAATCACAGGGAATCAAGGTAATAAAGGAAAGAATCATATAAGTATAGAAATAATTCAAACATTGGTACAGAATTACAGAAGGAATACGCGAGACCATGTATTTAAAGAAAACATCACAAGCATAGAATTTCGACACAAAGAGATCAAAATAAACAGCCAGTAGGGTAAAGGAGGTTTAATTGAAAGAAATCAGTAAGGAATCATTAGCCTTAATAAAGGGATTTCGGAATCAATCACTTGGTTGTGAAAACCTTTTGAAAGAGGAGTTTTTCTCTTATATAAAGCACCTAAATCAAACAAAAGTGTCGTTTACCCTAGAAAAGAGTTACTGAAAGTTTCAGAGTCACAAACAAAAGGATTCAAGTTCGATTACAGGCTCATAGTGAGTCTGCAAACCTAGGGTCCCAAAGTGGAACCCTAGTGCCACTTATCAAAGAAAATCCCCAAATCTTTAGGGTTTCAAATAGAATCAAAGGTGAGAATCAAAGTCATTGAGAGAGGCTTAGAAGCCACTTTCAAAGTCTTGTAAGAGGCAAACATACACAAACAAATTCAGAAGAAAGAGAGGCTACGAGTTTTAAACAAAGCAGGTAAAAACATGCTTAGCAGGAACATCAACAATATTTAGTAAGGTGAAACAAAATCAAAGAGCTCAAACTTAAACACATATAGCAAAGAATGAGGAACAACAAACCGAGTTAACATGTGAGCATGAGAGCGACAAAAAGAACAGAAAGGTCTTTCATAATCAAAAAAAGAAACAAAAGAGAGCAAACTCGAGCATAATAAGAAATAAACATACGAGTATAAACACACATAAAGAGAGAATAAAGGAGTTAGAAAACATTTAAAGAAACTTTCCAGAAACCCTAAAAATTGAATTTGAACGATTTTAAAAAGGAAATTTTGGGGAAAAATCTTAAAACGTCAAGTAAAGACCAGGCATGGCACAGATATAAGAAAAAATAAGTAAGTATAGAACCTTAGACGGCTTAAAAATAGCAGAGAAGACCCTAGAATGAGAAGGTCTTGAGGAAAGTCGGATCCTAAGTCGAAGAGACTCATATTGCTCGAATACGCCGGAAAATGGACGGAGAGGCCATAAATCTTACAGATCTGAGACAGATCTAAAGGGAGCCATTGAAATCGGCCTTCAAACCTCGAGTGGCTTAGGTTAATGGTGAGAGAGAGTGAGCATAGGCCATCCATGGCTAGGAATGCCATGGATTCCGGTGAAAACATGACAGAAGTAGGTGGGAATCGATTAGGGTTTCGGGGAGGGCTAGAGAGGATTTGGGAGATGAAGAGAGTTCAAAGGAGGCGTCTTTGATACAAATGAGTTAGGGTTAGGGGGTATGGGAATTAAAAAAGGAAAGAACGAATCACGGTCGTTGATCAAAATGATCAACGGCCAGGATTAAAGGGGAGGTCGGGCGGATCTGAAGACGGGTCAAGGGTTGGGTTAAAATTGGAAATGGTCTGGTCTGGTTGGGGTTAGGATTGGGTCAATTTAAGGGATAAAATTGAAAATGAAATGGGGCTGTAATTGAAATGAAATGGGGCTAAATGTTAAATAGCTAGTTTTCCCTTTTTATTTATAAAAAATAGTAATAATGACTTTAAAAGTAAATTAAAAGTTCTGAGCCAACAAATAATATATAAATATCAATTTAAAAATACTGGAACAAACTTTACAATTATAAAATACTATTAATCTTAAAATAGGCTATAATTGCAATTATATGCAATTTAGTCTTTTAAATACCAAATAAATTTGTAAAAATATACAAAATTATCTTAACTATTTTTTGGTATAAATATGGGAATAAAATAAATTATTCACCAAAATTGATGATTTGGGGAATAATTATGGATTTTGTACTGTTAAAATGGATAGTAAATTGATTTTAAAACTCTTCAAAAGATTGACAAAATACTAAAACACTTGGGTATTCTAACGTATGCATATATATGTTATTTTGAAAGTATTTTGTATATAAAAATACATAGGGAAAAAATTGGGTATCAACATCGGATGGCATTGTCTTCACGAGAGGTGCCATCACGACCGGGTCTGGGTTAGGGTCGTGATTGTTTGGATCGGGACCGTTTGGCCCGGGACCGCCAAAGACTGGCCCGCTAAAGCGCAGGACCATTTGTCCCAGCCCGTTTACCCATTTAGGCTCGGGCCCATCCCAGAATACAACCTTACTTGTCGGTACAGTTTCCCAGGCATTTAATGCGTGCCAGTCGACGGTCGGCCACTACCGGATTTGAACCATCGTCTTAAACCTATAAATGTATTTTTCTTCTTTTGCCTAAACTTTACTTTCAAATCTTCTTTGCCCTAATCTTCAAAACTCCTTTGCCTTCCTCAAAGCTTTGTGTTTTAAGATTTTTTCGCATGTTTCATCACAAAATACCAAGTGTTTCTTCTCAGTTTTCATTCTCCTTCATTTGTAAAAGTAAAATGGCTAAGATTTCAAAGACTGTTCCTTACAATGAAATCGCTTCTTCATCAAGTCCCGTCGGCGACTGAGCCGTGGCAGAACCTCCCCTAGAGTACTTTGTTCCGTCAAAGTGCCCTACTATTGCCGATTTTAAGGTAGAGAATGCACCCTCGGTACCGGGTCGATGTGAACCGATGTCGAGGTACATATGCACAATTACCGGCGATCTCCTCAACCAAGTTTAAAAGGATTGCAACTGGGTTGACAAGCACGTAGTGGTGCCCTCGCCTGAAGAATCAATCAATGCTCATGTGGAAGGGTTTTTAATTGTTTACACTTATCCTTTCATATTGGGTCCTTTAGACCCCATAATCGCTGCCTTCTGCAAGAGGTACAATGTGACCCTTGGCCTTATCCATCCATCATTCTGTAGGATCGTGATCCTTCTCCGATTTTTTGTAAACTAGATCGAGGGGCATCCTTTTACACTCGACCACCTTATGCGTCTCTACAGTCCCTTGCTTTATCGAGGAGGGCTGATCAAGTTTTACCACCGAGCCACCAAACCCCCATTCTCAAGCATAGACAAGACCCGAGATCGAGTTTGGATGGGCCGATTTGTTCGAATAAAGACTTCAAACCTAATCCCTACCGAAGACACGCCGTTTCCTGAAAAATGGAACATGAATCATAAGTATTGCTTTGCCTTGAATATCTAACTTCGCCGTTTCCCTTCTCATCTTCTTTCCTCATCTATGTTTTTTGTGTTGCAACTGTGGCCCATGTGTCGGAACTAATCTCAGGCAATGGGTCGAGGGCTTAGTGTCGCAGAAGTTTTACTCCTAGCATGATTGGACGGAGTTATCAAAGGGTCAATAGGAGGCCCGTAACCATGGTAATCTTCTTTTCTCAGTACGATTTCCGTTCGGGCTTCGAATTGAGCTTAAGCATCTTTTTCCTTTTGTAGGCCTCGGGAAGGATGTAAAAATGAGGCCCCCCTTTTCTAAATAAGAGGCATTTTCCCCTCCACCTGCCTCGAAGCAGGCCAAAGAGAAGAAAAGAAAAGGGGCTCCGAGCTCTCCGAACTCTGAGGGGCAGAAATCCCAAAAGAAAACAGCCCGTAAACCCAAGGGGAACATCATTCGTCTAACTTTAGAGTTAGTCCAATGGCTAAGGGATGAGGCCGAAGAAGATGAAGAAGACTCTGGGCTAGTGGCCCGCGTGGAGCTGGCACCGAGATTCAAGGAACTACTAGGCCGGCGGGAGCTGAAACTGCTTTGCCTCGATTTAATGAAGCCCACGAGCCAGAAAGAGCTGAAGACACTTCACCTCGAGGTGAGAAGGCTACCGAGGAAGCGATCGATGATGGTGTAGAAACCATTGCTTAAGGCTTCCCAAGATAAAGGTGGAGACCCAAAAGATTTACTTGGGGACATAGAGATTGGAGATTCCTCCTCGCTATCGCGCCCCCTTTTTCTCACGAAATCAGGTTTATGACATTTGGAGGGACAACTCATTCCTTTTGGGAACTGGGTTTTCATTTGAAGAGTCACCACCTAATGATTAAGGTGCATTAGGACACCAATAGAGATTCAACTCTGAGTTTGTTTGAATAACCAGAGATTGGGTAAGGGCTTGAAATTATCCCAATGGGAAGGTGTTAGGCATCCCTCAAGATCCACTAGTGTGGTTACCGGCCAGACAGTTATTGTGAATTTAGTGAATAGACAAGTATGGGCTCAAATATTAGGGGATTTAAACACATAAAAGAAAGAGCATTTGAAATAAGCGTTTAAAAAAAAGAAAAGTTTGCAAATAAAGGAAATGGGTCCTAGGTTTATATTTAATATGGATCACCCCACACAATGTCCGGTAATCACTCCTCAGTGAGGGTCTACACGTGACATTATCGCATGGTCATCATATTCATATCTACCCTTCCCACCACGTTAAGGTATTAAAGTGCGAGTTGGTCTCGATTACTTATTGCATGCTATTACCCGTCCCATTCCTATCAGTCCCGGAGACACTTAAGACTACTAATCCTAAAAGGGGGGGATATTAGGCTGACTATAGGTTTCAAAGGTAAAATTCTAAGGCGTCATACAAAACATATAGAAGACTGCACGTTAAAGGGGAAACACATAACTCATACGGCTCAAGTATACCTCCTCAAACAAAAGCACATAACTAGCATGACTTGCACATACTTTTTTGGGTCTAATTAAAGAACATAAAGACAAGGGAAGTTAATTATTGAGGGAGATTAGTTTATTACATAACTCATATAAGAAGTTCAAATCAGGCCTGCCTGCAGTTTACAGTTATTACTCCAAGGTTTTCCTAAGTGTTTAGACGGGGTCCTATAGACATGATATCTACTGAGTTCAGAAGGTGATGAGACAGTAATAATGAAGTGTTTGAGATCCTATAGGCATGCTCGCTAAACCTTGTTAAGTAAGGGAATTAGATTATTAAAAGAGATGCAGAATGTTTAAAATTAAATCAGATTGATTACAGATTCTACAGGTGATATTATCTACTATTACGGATTTTAATCCCTATGAATATGATATCTAACATCGAATGTGAATAAAGAGAATCAGAACTATTTAAGAATCCCTATAGGCATGATTTCTATGCGTTACTGATTTTAGATCCTTATAGATATGATACCTAACATTGCATGTGAGTAGAAACGAACAGGATTTTACTTATAAACCCCTATAGGCATGATTTATATATGTTATTGATTTTAACGCGTTACTGGATTATAACCACTTGGGCCCTAAAACATGGTATCTAAACGGTGACAAATGCACAGGATTTTAGATGATCCCTATAGGCAGGTTATCTAGATGTGAAGTTGAACAAGAAGTCCTATAGACATGGTTTCTAAATGTAGTTTGAATATGCAAAAATTTAAAATAGTCCAATTGGCATGGTTTCTACCCTTGACATGCATAAAATACCCAACCCTTTTCACTAGCCAACCCCAAATATTTATTACAACTTACTACAAATCAAGAATACTAAATACTAAATATATCAAGAAAATACAAAGAAAAGAATTACAACCAGAGGAAGCCTGATTCTTGACTTCCCATCTGAGTTATGAGATAAACCAACTCAAAGACACTGATCCAAAGATTTTCTCGGACTTGAGTGTGTCAGAGTTCCCTAAGGGCCTCAATAGGACCCTGGGCAGTGCTCACACCCAAGTTTCATAACCAGAATAGGGACAAGTGTGATGTGGAAACGTCAGCCCTCATGTGTCCAAGTTCAGATGGAGCTCATGGGTGCCAAGGCAAGGCTCACATGAGGGGGGCAGAACTTATGTCTAAGAGGAGAGTGCAAGTGCAAAAACAGAGCTTTGAGAACTAAGGAAGTAAAGAAGAGGGAAAGAGGTGCTAGGAAACGGCCATTAACACTTCAAACAAGTTGATAATTTTACATCAAAGGGGGCAGGGGTTTGGGAATCCATTGCAAGGAGCCTATATACATAGGCATAAGTTAATTCTGGGCATGCACAGCAATAGGGAGTGCTGTCATGCTTGTAAAATAAACCAGAATACACAACATATAAGGGTAACATGGAGGTTATGATCCTAGGAGGACCAAATTTGAGTCATGTTCAGCAATATTCAATGTTGTCATTCCCCAAACAAACCATAAGTATCAAACATATTGGGATAAGGATTTAGGATTCATAATACATTGATTCAGAATAGGAGAAAAGAAATTACAGCATGCTAAATAACGTACTGAATTAGATACAAGCAATAGGCAGACAAGAAGGCAAGAATATTAAGTAACCATGTTGTTGTTGATGCTGAAAACTTAACTAGAACATACCAGTCAAAGAAGCAAAAATGCAGTAAAGAAAGGTAGCAGGACTTTGAAATATAGCTTTGACTTTCAGCCAGTTAAACAGGCCATAGTACAAGTAGTAAAGCAAGAGAGGGTGTTTTTAGTGTAAATGTGAGTTCAGAACTAAAAGTGTTCCTCTTGTGTTCGTTTGTCTGATAGAAGAGAAGGTGAAGGGTACGTATAGCTTTTGAAAACATGTGAGAAGTAAGGTAATAAGTAAAGTTTCAATACAAATATGGAAAAAATCACAATCGGAATCAGTTAACCAAGTGGATCCCCTTTAATTAAGAGATCACTTGTTTAACGGGCAGTGACATACTCAAAATAAGGAAAGAAAAATCAGTTTATAAGCAAAATGATTGTTGCCATAAAAGGAGTAGTAAAACCATCGAGTAAGTAATCCAGTCTAAGTACAGAAATATACTTATTTTGGGAAAGGGTTCAGCAAAGCAAAATAATAAAAGGAATCAATTAACCTTGACAGGCGAGTGAAATTAGAATTCATAAAAGAAAGGTTTTGAAATCGGTCACAAGATTGAAGATCAATCAAAGAAGAAATCTCAGCATATAAATAGAGTACACAAAACACTAGATATGCGAGGCCAAACCTATTGGCAAAAGAAACAGCATGCAATAGTAGCACAAAGTTCAGTAGATAGAAAATATTCGAAGCATGATAGTCAAATAGGTCAAGTCAAGAAAAAATAGAGTATCAGAAGCATGCAAAGGTCTCACAGTAACAGATGAGAAACCTTTTGAAAAGTTAGGGTTTCAAGCATAGTCTAGTTTTAAAGATAGTAGAAACGCAGAGTCAGAGGAATCACATAAAGGAAAAGAGATTCTGAAACAAGGAACTTCAAATCGAGTCAAGTATTTAAATGAACAGTTTTAGACCCAAAGACATAGGGTTTTTCAACAATAGTAGAGCTTAAAAGATGATAAACAAACAAATCAAACAAAACTTAACTAAACAAACACTCATCTGACAAACAGCTTTTAGAACTCGACTGAGACCCAAAAGAAATTAGGGTTTTCAACAACAACGAGTTCGAAAGATAGTAAACAGATGAGTCAAGCAAGAATTTAAACAAACAAGCACACAACTTAAACGTATTAAAAGTTAAAGAAGAGATTTTGAAATAATTTAACAGGAAAACCCATAATCTGAAAAGACAATGAGTCATTTTTGAAAGCAAAATTGAAGAAACTTCGAGAAGATGCTTAAAAGTTCAAAGCAAGCATAGATCTAAAGTAGATCTAAAAGAAATCGAAAGGTATTAGAAATTAGGGTTTCAGAAGAACCCAAAAGCAACAAGAAAGGCCTTGAAAGTTACCGATCTAACCAGGAGAGTCAAAGGTCTTACTCGAACGGCCATGGCTGGCCGGAGCAAGGGTCAAAGATTACTGGAGAAAGGCCATGAACTAAAATCGAACGAACACTGGACCAGAGTTCTTCATAGTCTGACCTTAAAACTATAAGAACAAACACGTAGAAGCCATGGACGGCTGGTACAAGTTTTCGATGACCTCGGAAGGCCATGGATTAGGGCGGATTAGGGTCGCGGCGGTTAGGGTTTGAGGGTGTTGTAGAGAGGATTTGGGAGAGGAGGGATTTCAGAGGCGGCATAAGGTAACAAATGAAATGGGTTAAGGGGGTCTTTTGGGTTTAATTAGGAAAGGGCAGCCGGTGGCCGTTGATCTAAATGATCAACGGCTGAGATTTAAGGGGTTAGGTGGGGATTCGGGTATGGGTCAGCTTTAACTGGGTCAGGATCGGGTATGAGTAGGAATTGGGCCGGGGTAATTGGGTTTGAATTGGGGTAGAATTTGGGCTACAATTGAAATAAAATCTGGCTAGACTTTAAATAGCCATTTTTCCCCTTTATTTTATAAAAAATAGTAAATTAAATTTTAGAAATAAATTAAAAGTGCTAAAATGATTTATGGCATATAATTATCAATTTAAAAATACTGGACTTAATTTCTATAAATATAAACGCAATTAAATCATAAAAGGGGTTAATGTTGCAACTATATGCAATTTAGCTTTAAAAATACTAAATGAATTTGTAAAAATATGCAAATATTATCTTAGCTATATTTTAGTATAAATATGAGAATTCAATAAATAAATCACCAAAAATGATAATTTTGGGAATCATTACTGGGTTTTTTATGAATAAAATAGGGGAATAAATTGGTTTAAAAATCTTTAAGAATTAAGGAAAAATAATAAAAATATCTGGACATGCTTATATATGCATACATATGTTATTTTGAAAGTATTTTGCATATTAAAAAATATATAGAGAAAATTGGGTATCAATAGCTGCCCCTCATTACCCGGGAAGGATGAAAGAGTTGTCGGGTAAAGATATGATGGCCAATTTTGACCGAGCGGAATGGTTCGAAGAGGTTTAGGCCACACCCTGGCTTCTGAGCTGCCTACATATCATTGGTTTTGTAGGAATCAGGCCATATGTAGTTCAGGATCCGTCGGCGGAGTATGCCGATAGAGACCCTTCAAGAACGGACGCAATACCCAAGGTGGGGTGGTTAAGGTTTGACATGGCTGTGGGAGCTGGAGCGGTATAGCTCCTGCCGAGATGGTCGTTGTTTGCCGGTGTACCTGTAATTAGAAACAATACATGCGTATACTGTGCATGAATTTAAATATGATGCAAGTTCCCGTCGTACCATGAATGTTGTCTTTGGACATTTAGGATGACGTCCTTTAGACCATGATGTCCTGGGCCATGAGCGTGCAATAAAGTATTCGCCGACCATAAAATGATGCTCTTGGGCTATGAGGATGATGCCTCCGAACCATGATACCTTTGAATAATGATATGCAAAAGATTTAAAGTGGGTTCCTCAGGCCATGGCAGGGTGTTCTCGGCTATGAAAATGGTGCCTCCAAACGATGACGCTTTTGGATAATTTAGCAATCTTTCAGCCCATGAGACGTAGTAGGCGGCGATCTTTCAGCCCACGAAGTGCAGTATTTGGCGATCTTTCAATCATGCAATGTAGTAGGTGGTGATCTTCCAGCCATGCAAATGTAGATAAAGTGGCGATCTTTCAGCCATGCAAATGTAGATAAGGTGGTGATCTTGCAGCCATGCAAATGTAGGGTGGCGATCTTTCAGCCATGCAAATGTGGGGGTGGCGATCTTTCAGCCATGCAAATGTAGGGGTGGCGACCTTTCAGCCATGCAAATGTAGGGGTGGCGATCTTTTAGCCATGCAAATGTAGGGTGGCGATCTTTCAGCCATGCAAAGGTAGGGGTGGCGATCTTTTAGCCATACAAATGTAGGGGTGGCAATCTTTTAGTCATGCAAATGTAGGGGTGGCGATCTTTCAGCCATGCAAAGGTAGGGGGAGGTAACGCTTAACCTTGGAAGGCAGAATGGTAGCCTTATGTAATGCAGAAATGCAGATAGAGACATTGTTTATTCTCGGAAGGCAGAATAATAGCCTTTTGCAAGGTAGAAAATGCAGATAGAGACAACGTTTAGTCTCGGAAGGCAGAATGGTAGCCTTAGGCAATGCAGAAAATGCAGATTGAGACAGCGTTTAGTCTCGGAAGGCAGAATGGTAGCCTTATGCAAGAAAAAAAAGGGTAAATGGTAATAGAGTTTTCTTAGCTGATAGTAGATTGCGGTATTGTGACTGTTGGGAATATTGTGACACACGGAATGTCACTGGTGTGTGTGTATAGCAAATGTTGGTAAGTGCGACAGTTTTGAGAGTTGTATTCCTGAACAATGTTTTTCTCATGAATGTATAGTATGTCTAATGCTTTCTTAATCCAAGTGCCTTCATCCAAAGAAAAATCGTGAGTTTTGTAGAGTGGGGAGGTTAATTCGTATCCCCAATGGCTCTGCTTGACTTGTTCGGCTTTGATCTGGTGATACTGTATGTATCATCGAGGTAGCATTGCTAAACAAAGCAATTTCAGTAATAAACATGCATGATTTCGTAAAATATGACATAAGTATGTAATTACGAATAACTTTTAGATGAACCAATGACTGTGACGTGGTTTAGGACATTGCAACCTCTCTTGCTACGGAATTTTGAGGGTCCTCCTCAAAATTCTGCCCCAGTTTAATGGGTTGAGGTTTCTTACTATTGCTTACGACGACTGGCTGAAATTACTTCGGAATTTTGAGGGTCCTCCTCAAAATTTTGCCCCAGTTTCCAATTGCGAGGGGAATGAAAATTTTATTGAATTGTGACCGAACTCATAGGGCTGCCTACGTATCCCCTCTTAAATGGGAATTAGGTCAGGCGTAGTTCAAATAAATCATATATGGAAAGCATGAAAATTACACGTATTAACGCTTGTCTGCATTTGAATTAATTGGTTTTGGCTAGACTTCTCTGTCCTTCTTTGGTACATGCACGATGTTGGATAACCATGTCGGGTATTCTACTACCTTGAGAACCTTAGCTTTGACCTGCTTGGTGACTTTTTCCTTAATTTTCAAACTCATATCAGGCTTGAACTTTCTGAGCTTTTGCTTTAACGGCGGACATGTTGGATCGGTTGACAGTTTGTGAACCACAATAGATGTACTTAAACCAGTCATGTAATCATACGACCAGGCAAATATGTCCTCATACTCCCTTAGAAATTCTGCATATTCCTCCTTCTCTAGTGGCGATACGCGAATGCTGATTCGTGTTTCTTTGACATTTTCTGCATCTCCCAGGTTAACAACTTCTGTCTCATCCCGGTTGGACTTAGGTATGTTCTCAAAATTCTCAACTTCTTTAACAATCTCTTCTGGTATGTCGTCTTCCTCTGAATCAATGTCCGTTTGTTGCGTTGTCTCGTTGCATATCACAGTCATCGGTTCATCAAGATAAGTAATAGTAATGTTGTGTAAGTAAAGTAATAAGTAAATAATAATAATAATAATAATAATAATAATAATAAAAATAATAATAATAATAATAATAATAATAATAATAATAATGAGTGTTGATTCGTAAGAAAAATTAAAATAATTCGATAAATTGCATAATCATTTTGAACATTGAAAATCTTATTGCAGGAATTGAAAACATGCGAGAAATAAAAATCTTTTAGTAGATAAGATGGTGGTTGTTTTTGCCTTGCTACCCCAATACTCATCAGGATCTGGTCGTCCTGATGGTCCAGTTATTGAGGCGAGACCCTCTGTTTACGGTCTGTATGGAAGGGCCTTCCTCCCCCTCCTTCTCGAGAACAACATAACAATCTATATCATTGTCTTCTAAGAACAAATTCTTCACCGCTGCCAGTACTTCCTCTTCTTCTGACCCATAGATAACATCGGCCGATTGGAAAGTCTGCTCCAAATATGGTATTGGCTGCTCTAGCGGATAGTAAGGACTGCGCCATAGTGGCGACCAGTTGTTGAATTCCTCCCAGGTGTACTGATATCCCAAACCGAAAGTGGTGCCATGTTTCTTGGGTTTTATGGGCTTAGCGATTCCTTGGAGGTTCTTGCCGAGCCCTTTGCCAGGTACGTACCCACTCCAATTCAGTATACTTTCGATCTTGTAATCTCACCGTTTGTCTTTGTCAATAGCATTTACCCGTTTGGTGTGATGTTAAGCCTCTCCACCTAGCTTTCTTCTTCCCTCGATTGATGGAATGGTCTGGCGACTATATATAGGGTTGCTACCGTCACCGTGAATGATCACTTCCTGGTGGTTCCACTCGAACTTTACTGCCTGATGCAGTGTTGATGCTACGGCTCCGACAACACGAATCCATGGTCGTCCGAACAACAGATTGTAGGATGATGGCACGTCTATCACTTGGAAATCAACATCGAACCAACTTGGCCCCATTTGCAAACACAGACTAATCTCCCCAATGGTGGACCTTTGCGAATGGTCGAAGGCTTTCACATTGATAGCTCCGTCCTTTATTTCATGCAATCCCTTGCCCAATTTCTTGAGTGTTACCAACGGACAAATGTTGAGACTAGACCCTCCATTAATCAGGAATCTAGTGATAAAATAGTTTTCGCATTGCACAATGATGTGCAGTGCCTTGTTGTGACCCAACCCTTCAGGTGGTAGCTCATCCTCATGAAAAGTAATTTTATGACTTTCCAATACCTGTCCCACCATGTTATCCATTTCCCCGCCAGTGATGCTGCTTGGCACGTATGCTTCACTCAGCACCCTCAACAGGCATTCTTGTGTGCCTCAAAATTTTGTAGCAAAGCAAAGATGGAAATTTGCGCCGGTGTTTTGTTCAACTAGTCGATGACCGAGTATTCCTTGGCCTGTATCTTTATCCAAAGATCATCCGGCCCTGTCTCAATGATGGGTGACCAATTGGAGGCCCGCTTGCTTGACTCAGCTAAATGTTCAGGGGTATAAACTCTACCAGTTCTCATCATACCCTGTGCTGCAATAGTCTCTTCGAACCTAACTTTGCCTTTCCTCCTTGCCTCAGCTGTATAGTCCCAGGGTACTGCCTTTGTATGGAATGGCGTCATGGTTGACATCTCCACTAGGATTGGCGTGGCTATCTTCACTCCGAATGAAGTATGTAACTTGGGTGGTAAAACCGCAACTTCGAACGGTGCCGGTGCATTTGCTGGAGACACGAATTCGACCTCAATTGACGATGATGTCTTTGAAGATGACATTGCTTCAAACTTAAGTGGCACAGACATATTTACCTCAGCATCCCCAGACGGTTGAATCTGGACTATGATTGGATTAAGGGTAATTATTGGCTTCTTTGGGTCATCACCTTCTACAATCAAACCAATTGATCCCTCGGGATCCCAATCATCCTCTATTTCAATCATGTGAACGCCTCCACCCTTATGGTCTAGCAGGGGATTATTTTGGACATTCAGAGTGGGTTCATTTGCCACAATGGCCTTGTTGTCAATCAAAGCCTGGATCTTGTCCTTCAGAGAACGACATTCGTCGATGGTGTGTCCCTTCATGCCGGAGTGGTATGCACAGGATTTGTTTGGGTTAACCCACTGAGAAGGGTTCTCAGGAGTTGCAGCAGGGATAGGGGTGACATAACCAGTAGCTTTGAGTCTTTCATACAACTGGTCAATAGGTTCAGTAATGGTTGTGTATTGTTTAGGAGGTCTACGATCAAATTTTAATCGAGTTCTAGGGAAGTTTTGGTGTATAGGAGGGGACTGATAGTGGGATGGTTGAGCATTATAGGTTTGGTAGACATAGAGGGTTGGGAATATCTGGGTGAAGTAGGCTGATATGTGGAGGGTGGAGGTTATTAATAAGTGGGTGGTGGAGTTTGGTAGGAGGGTGAGGGTGCTTGGTAGTTCGGAGTAGGCTGATATGTGAGTGGAGGTATTGGGTATGTTTGGTATTTGATGGGAGATTTGGTTCTCTATGCAACATTACGGCTCCTACGTCCCTTTTCTTGGATACGCCACGAGACTGCAAAGCCTTATTTGTAGCTTGCAAGGATTCGAAGTTCGTAACCATACCGCTTTTGATGCCATCTTCGATCCTTTCACCTAGCTTGATAATGTCAGAAAATTTATGGCTCTCAATCAACATTAGTCATTCATAATACTGCGGGTCTTGAGCTCGAACAAAGAATTTGTTCATCTGTTCCTCCTCTAAGGCAGGTCTGACCTTAGCAGCTTCGGACCTCTAGCGAGTAGCATACTCATGAAATGTTTCTATGTGTTTCTTATTTAGGTTCTGAATGTAAAACACTTCCGGTGCATTCTCTGTGTTGAACCTGAACCTGTCCATGAAGTCAGACGCCATGCCCACCCAGTTCGACCACTTCTTCGGATCTTGGCTAATGTACCAACACAAAGCATCTCCCTTCAAACTCCTCATGAACAGCTTCATGCGGATTCTCTCATCTTTTCCTACTCCAACCAGCTTGTCACAGTAAGTTCTCAAATGGACCCTTGGATCCCCTGTACCATCAAACATTTTGAACTTTGGAGGTTTGTGCCCCTCGGGCAGTTCGACATCGGGTTGTATGCAAAGATCTTCATAGTTCAGCCCTTCAATTCCCTTACTTCCTTCAACGCCTTGAATTCGGCTAGTCAATTTCTTAAGTTCTTCATCCAGGTTCCTGATGAGCGAGTCTTCATCATCAGACATGGGTGTGTTTGAGATGGGGTGGGTGGAGTGTGGCATAGTCACCACGTAGATGGGGGTGCTATGGTGGGTGTGGAAGTGGTCATTTGTGGAGTTCAGGGGTTCTAGCATGAGCAGCGGAATGTTGTTTGAGGTATGGCAGGTGTTGCAGTGGTGGTGAGGAACGGGATGGTTTTGTTGTTTTAGGATATTCTGTGGAGTTGTGGGGTTCTAAGCATTTGGGAAATTGATATCTGGAGTGGTGAAAGAAAATGACAGATTTGCCAGATTCCGAACCTGATCAAGTTCTTCTTGAAATTTCAGCACTTAGAATGCTAAATGCCTTATTTTATTGATAAAAAGTAGAGAATCCCAAATCAACACTAAATAACCGGAAATAAAAGTCACTAGTGGCCATTGTCCTTATTATATTTCATAAAGCAAAAAGAAAAACTCCTATCTATTTGGTCCCAGAAGGCCCTTCCCCAGATTCGGCTTCCTTGGCTCCGCCGAACAGCTTTCCCAGCGCGCGAAGTCCCAGCAGTAGGTAGGCTCTGGCTATATGTCCACCTTTGTTTCCTTCAGCATTTTGGCAGTCTTCGACCCTCTTGAGAAACTTTCTTTCCAACTCTACTATGCCTCGCTCCAAGTATCCCAGTCGCTTGTTGGCACTGATAGCCACGTCCTTCCATTCCTCAACTAACTTCAGATTGGCTTCTTGTATTTCACGGTGCTCGCTTTCGCACTCACGTATCCTCTTATGCAATTTGTTGTATTTGACTTGTGCCTTAGCCCTTTCATCTATGATCATGTGGCCCCTAGCAAACCCTAGCTGGCCTAGTCCATCATGATTATCTTCCATCCAGCCTAAATAGTAGGGAGCGCCACCAGCGTGGTATCTGTCTGGCTCGATGGTATCTCTCCCCATGATGATCTTGAAGTGCCACATATGCTGAGCTTGGCACTTATAAGGATTATCATCAGCCTAGAAGTCAGCCCGAAAGTGACTCATCTTGTCGACCCTAGGTATAACTTGCTTCCTATCAGCCTATCTCATAACTCGGAGAGGGACATAAGGTAGGTTCCTCTCAGACCGATTAATATTAGAAATAGTATATCCCTGGATCGGGCGATGAATTCCTCGGTAGGGAACCACTCGAACATCCATTGTACATGGCCTTCAGTTAGATTATCAAATAACTCTACCTATCCTTTGGCATCTTCCGGCGGAGCGAACATATTGAGCATGTAATTCATTTGCCTCGGATGATGGAAGGCGATTTGATCATCCCAGTCCCTTCGCTGGATCGCTTGTTGGTACTCAGCCCTTTGGAGATGCTCCATGAGCCAGAGCTGAAGTAATAAATTGTAGCCTCCGAAGTGTTTGGCTCCTTGACACACTCCAAGGCTAGTATATTTCCGCAATGATCATGGGCACAATGCTGAATGGTTGCTCGCCAATTCCTTCCATTAAGGTCTTAGACGGTCTGCTGTGGATTCTTTCTTTCTTCATTGGAAACACGATCAACCCCAGGAAACAAAACATGAATACAAAGACCCTTCGGTGAATATGCCCTAATGATGTGATGGCAAATTCATCAGGATAGGTATGGTAGGATTTGTTGTGACCGTACCTCTCATACAAATAGTCAAAGGGGATATAGGATTCTTTTAGACATGTTAGTTCTGGATTCTTCTTCCAACCCATCATTTTGAGAAAGACCCTGCCTTTGCGATTCTCAGGCATCAACAAACCCAGAGTTTCTCATGTTATACCGGTCAATCCTCATATTTCTTCTAGTAAGGGTGTCATTTCAATGTCCCTTAAGTGGAATACGAACCTCTCACAATCCCAGAACAGAGTAGCAGCTTCTATGATCTTGTTGTTGGGTTGTATTTCCAGGAGAGAAGGTAGGTTTCCCAAATATTTCCGGACAAGAGTTTGATTACTAGAGTGAAGATCCTCCCACCAGCTTAGCAATTTTGGGTGGATGTTGGTGACCATGCCGAATCTAGGGACTTCGTGCCTCATATTTCTACAAGACAAAAGGGTTAAGACCATACCCCTCCCGGACTCGACTATATAACATCAACAATTAGCATGAAACTTTTAGTTCTCCAAATAAATGCACAGAACATGGTAATGTCCGTTTCGGCTTAGGGAAACCCAGTGGACTTTGGACAAGGCTATCATAAAGAGTCATTATGCGGACAACATAACTGACTCATCTAGGTTTGACCATGATGCATGCACAGTTTAAACAGAGTAAGGTTTCTATAGTGTTTTATACTGGTACCCTTGAGCGGACAACTCAAGGGGGAAAGGCACGGAACCTTCGACTACACTGTTGATCGACTGGTTTTACCACAAATATGCCTTTTCCAGATTTAGGGGTGATAATATTAGAAGAGCGCAACCACTCATTATAAGCGTTGCTATGGTATTTGTTTGGCATGAGTGGAATATGATGTTGAACATGATTATGCAATAATTAAAAACACGTTGTCACGTATTTGCACATTTAAGAAAGCAGTAAATATAACAGTTTCATAATTTAAAGCAGTAGTAAAGGAAAACAAAAAGACATGTCAGTTTTTGAAAAGGGAATTGAATGCTTAAAGAAATTAAACAGGTAATTGCACATAAAGGAGCATAAATTCACAATAATAGTCTGAAATGGTAAAAGCTTAAAAATCCCCAGTAGAGTCGTCATGCTGTCGCGCCCCTTTTTTCTCGTGAAATCGGGTTTATGACATTTGGAGTGACAACTTGTTCTTTTTGGGAACTGGATTTGCATTTGAAGAGTCACCGCCTAATGATTAAGGTGTATTAGGACACCATTAGAGATTCAACTCTGAGTTTGTTTTAATAACCAGAGATTGGGTAAGGGCTTGAAATTATCCCAAGGGGAAGGTGTTAGGCACCCCTCAAGATCCACTTGTGTGGTTCCTGGCCAGACAGTTATTGTGAATTTACCGAATAGAGAAGTATGGGATCAAATATTAGGGGATTTAAATACATAAAAGAAAGAGCTTTTGAAAGAAGCGTTTAAAAAAAAATAAAGGTTTGCAAATAAAGGAAAGGGTTCCTAGGTTTATATTTAATATGGATCACCCCACACAATGTCGGGTAATCACTCCTCAGTGAGGGGCTACACGTTACACTATCGCGTGGTCATCATATCCATATCTACCCTTCCTACCCCGTTAAGGTATTAAAGCGCGGATTGGTCTCGATTACTTTTTGCATTCTATTACCCCTCCCATTCCTATCAGTCTCGGAGGCACCTAAGACTACTAATCCTAAAAGGGAGGGATATTAGGCTGATTTGAGGTTTCAAAGGTAAAAATCTAAGGTGAGATACAAAACATATAGAAGACTGCACGTTAAAGGGGAAGCACATAACATATAAGGCTCAAGTATACCTCCTCAAACAAAAGCACATAACTAGCATGACTTGCACATACATTTTTGGGTCTGATTAAAGCACATAAAGACGAGTATTGAGGCAGATTAGTTTATTACATAACTCAGATAAGATGTTCGAATCAGACCTGCCTGCTGGTTGTAGCGATTAACAAAAGCAGATACAGTTTACAGTTATTACTCCAAGGCTTGCCTAAGTGTTTTGATGGGGTCTTATAGACATGATATCTACTGAGTTCAGAAGGTTATGAGACAGTAATAACTAAGTGTTTGAGTTCCTATAGCATGCTCTCTAAACCCTGTTAAGTAAGGGAACTAGATTATTAAAAGAGATGCAGAATGTATAAAATTAAATTAGACTGATTACAGATTCTGCAGGTGATAGTATCTACTATTACGGATTTTAATCCCTATGAACATGATATCTAACATCGAATGTGAATGAAGCGAATCAAAATTATTTAAGAATCCCTCTCGACATGATTTCTATGTGTTACTAATTTTAGATCCTTATAGACATGATACCTAACATTGCATGTGAGTAGAAACGAACAAGATTTTACTTATGAACCCCTATAGGCATGATTTCTATATGTTACTGATTTTAATGCATTACTATTTATAACCACTTGGGCCCTAAAACATGGTATCTAAATAGTGACAAATGCGCAGGATTTTAGATGATCCCTATAGGCAGGTTATCTAGATGTGAAGTTGAACAAGAAGTCCTATAGACATGGTTTCTAAATGCAGCTTGAATATGCATAAATTTAAAATAGTCCTATAGGCATGGTTTCTACCCTTGACATGCATAAAATACCCAACCTTTTTCACTAGCTAACCCCAAATGTTTATTACAACTTATTACAAATCAAGAATACTAAATACTAAATACATCAGGAAAATACAAAGAAAAGAATTACAACCAGAGGAAGCCTGATTCTTGACTTCCCATCTGAGTTATGAGATAAACCAACTCAAAGACCCTAATCCAAAGCCTTTCTCTGACTTGAGTGTGTCAGAGTTCCCTAAGGGCCTCAATAGGACCCCGAGCAGTGCTCACACCCGAGTTTCATAACCAGAATAAGTACAAGTGTAGTGTGGAAATGCCAGCCCTCATGTGTCCAAGTTCAGAGGGAGCTCATGGGTCCCAAGGCAAGGCTCACATGAGGGGGGAAGAACTTAAGTCTAAGAGGAAAGTACAAGTGCAGAAACAGAGCTTTGAGTACTAAGGAAGTAAAGAAGAGGGAAAGAGGTGCTGGGAAACGGCCATTAACACTTCAAACAAGTTGATAATTTTACATCAAAGGGGGCAGGGGTTTGGGAATCCATTGCAATGAGCCTATATACTTAGGCATAAGTTAATTCTGGGCATGTACAACAATAGGGAGTGTTTTCATGCTTGTAAAATCAACACAATATATAAGGGTAACATAGAGGTTATGATCCTAGGAGGACCAAGTTTGAGTAATGTTCAGCAATATTCAATATTGTCATGCCCCAAACAAACCATAAGTATCAAACATATTGGGGTAGGGATTTAGGATTCATAATACATTGATTCGGAACAGGAGAAAAGAAATTACAGCATGCTAAATAAGGTACTGAATTAGATACAAGCAATAGGCAGACAAGAAGGCAAGAATATTAAGTAACCATGTTGTTCTTGATGCTGAAAACTTAACTAGAACATACCAGTCAAAGAAGCAAAAATGTAGTAAATAAAGGAAGCAGGACTTTGAAATATATCTTTGGCTTTCAGCCAGCTAAACAGGCCATAGTACAAGTAGTAAAGCAAGAGAGAGTGTTGTAAGTATGAGTTCAGAACTAAAAGTGTTCATCTTGTGTTCATGTGTCTAAAAGAAGAGAAGGTGTAGGGTACTTATAGCTTTTGAAAACATGTGAGAAGTAAGGTAACAAGGAAAGTTTCAATACAAATATGGAAATAATCACAATCGGAATCAATTAACCAAGTGGATCCCCTTTAATTAAGAGATCACTTGTTCAACAGGCAGTGTTATGCTCAAAATAAAGAAAGAAAAACCAGTTTATAAGTAGAATGATTGTTGCCATAAAAGGAGTAGTAAAACCATCGAGTAAGTAATCCAGTCTAAGTACAGAAATATTCTTATTTTGGGAAAGGGTTCAGCAAAGCAAAATAAGGAAAGGAATCAATTAACCTTGACAGGCGAGTGAAATTAGAATTCATAAAAGAAAGGTTTTGAAATCAGTCACAAGATTGAAGATCAATAAAAGAAGGAACCCCAGCATATAAATAGAGTACACAAAGACGTAGGGTTTTTCAACAATAGTAGAGCTTAAAAGATGATAAACAAACAAATCAAACAAAACTTAACGAAACAAACACTCATCTGACAAACAGCTTTTAGAATTCGATTGAGACCTAAAAGAAATTAGGGTTTTCAACAACAACGAGTTCGAAAGATGGTAAACAGACGAGTCAAGCAAGAAGTTAAACAAACAAGCACACATCTTAAATGTATTAAAAGTTAGAGAAGAGATTTTGAAATAATGAATAGGAAAACCCCTAATCGGAAAAGACAAAGAGTCGTTTTTGAAAGCAAAATTGAAGAAACTTCGAGAAGATGCTTAAAAATTCAAAGCAAGCATAGATCTAAAGTAGATATGAAAGAAATCAAAAGGTCTTAGAAATTAGGGTTTTAGAAGAACCCAAAAGCAACGAGAATGGCCTTGAAAGTTACCGATCTAACCAGTAGAGTCAAAGGTCTGACTCGAACGGCCATGGCTGGCCGGAGAAAGGGTCAAAGATTACCGGAGAAAGGCCATGAACTAAAATTAAACAAATACTGGACCAGAGTTCTTCATAGTCTGGCCTTGAAACCATAAGAACAAACACGTAGAAGCCATGGAAGGCTGGTACAGGTCTCCGATGACCTCGGAATGCCATGGATTAGGGCGGATTAGGGTGGCGGCGGCTAGGGTTTGAGGGTGTTGTAGAGAGGATTTGGGAGAGAAGGGATTTCAGAGGTGGCGTATGGTAACAAAAGAAATAGGTTAAGGGGGTCTTTTGGGTATAATTAGGAAAAGACAGCCGGTAGCAGTTGATCTAAATGATCAACAGCTGAGATTTAAAGGGTTAGGTGGGGATCCGGGTATGGGTCAGCTTAGTTTGGGTCAGGGTCGGGTATGAGTAGGAATTGGGCCGGGGTAATTGGGTTTGAATTGGGGTAGAATTTGGGCTACAATTGAAATGAAATCTGGCTAGATTTTAAATAGCCATTTTCCCCCTTTATTTTATAAAAAATAGTAAATTAAATTTTGAAAATACATTAAAAGTGCTAAAATGATTTATGGCATATAATTATCAATTTAAAAATAATAGACTTAATTTTTATAAATATAAACGCAATTAAATCTTAAAAGGGGCTAATGTTGCAACAATATGCAATTTAGCTTTAAAAATACGAAATAAATTTGTAAATATATGCAAAGATTATATTATCTATATTTTAGTATAAATATGAGAATCCAATATATGAATCACCAAAAATGATAATTTTGGGAATTATTACTAGGTTTTTTATGAATAAAATAGGGGAATAAATTGGTTTAAAAATCTTTAAGAATTAAGAAAAAATAATAAAAACATCTAGACATGCTTATATATGCATACATATGTTATTTTCAAAGTATTTTGCGTATTGAAAAATATATAGGGAAAAATTGGGTATCAACAGCTGCCCCTCTTTACCCGGGAAGGATGAAAGAGTTGTCGGGTAAAGATATGATGGCCAATTTTGACCGAGCGGAACGGTTCGAAGAGGTTTAGGCTGCACCCTAGCTTCTGAGCTGCCTACATATCCCTAGTTTTACAGGAATCAGGCCATATGTAGTTTAGGATCCGTCGGCGGAGTATGCCGATAGAGACCCTTCAAGAACGGACGCAATACCCAAGGTGGGGTGGTTAAGGTTTGACATGGATGCAGGAACTGGAGCGGTATTGATCCTGCCAAGACGGTCGTTGCTTGCGTACCTACAATTAGAAACAATACAGGCATATACTGTGCATGAATTTAAACATGATGCAAGTTCCCATCGAACCATGAATGTTGTCTTTGGACGTTTAGGATGACGTCCTTTAGACTATGATATCCTGGGCCATAAAGCGTACAATAAAGGATTCACAGGCCATAAAATAATGCTCTTGGGCTATGAGGATGATGCTGTCACACCTCCTTTTTCCGCCCCCGCGGGGGGCGTAGGGAGTTCTCTCCAATTAAAGGACAGTCGAAACGGGATTTGTTTGTTTGTTTCAGAGTCGCCACCTGGAAATTTTAAGGCGTCCCAAGTCACCCGTTTTAATCCCTGAATCGAGGAGAATATGACTCTGTTTGTTATTCTGCGAACCAGAAATCCGAGTAAGGAATTCTGTTAATTCGGGAGAAGGTGTTAGGCATTCCCGAATTCCGTGGTTCTAGCACGGTCGCTTAACCATTTTTTATACTTGGCTTGATTATCTTGATTTACTAAATATACGTTCTGTCGTTATATAATTATGTTACCGCCTTAAATTATTTATAATTAGAGACCTTTAAATGAATCACGCGTACGTATATTCGTGTTATATATTTTTATGAACGTGAATAATCGTGTCACGCATACGTGTACACAGTAAGATTGATAATATTATTCTTTGTTTATTTTTATTATAAAAATAGACTTATGTTCGAAATCGTGCTTAGAATAAAATTAAGAAAGTTCGCCGCTCTTGTATAATTAAATAGTGAACCGCACACCTCGGGTTATATGAAATTAATTTGATATTCTCCGAAGAACCCCCTTTTTATTAAATGTTCGCTCGAAGTTGCGCGAACGCATAATCCGAATTGCTTTTAGAAATATAATCAGGTTACGCGAACGCATCCCTAATCACGCAAAATATTCTTAATGGTAATATAGATTTTCCACAAATTGTTTATTACATCCATACATGTTTATGTGAAAAATCATGAGAAATCCCTATTTGAGATGCCCTTAAATTCTTTGAAAAGAATTCGCAATTTATTAAGTGTTGACCGCGAATTATATTTTTCGCGTGTGAATTATATTCCTCCAAGCCATTCAAATTTTAAGAGTAAACAATAAACAACGTGTGATTAATACTACCATTTTTTCTCGTAAATACAATGTGTATACCCAAAAAGTGAATTGCGTATGAAACTAAAAAAAATTGATTTATGAAAGGAAGAGATGTTTTCGAAGAATTTTCATTATTCTATTTGTAGCGAATCCTATTTTACATTCTTAAAATTGTTACAATTTATAAGCCTAATCTCCTTCTACATCACGTGTTCTTAATCCAATATGTATGATTTTTTGGTTAATTCTGCTTATGATTGAGTTTGGGATATACATAATCGAAATGATTTTTATTCTCAACCTATGCGAACTATTGGCAAACACTAACTTTACACGTTATAAAAAATTGTTGACTTATCGTTTACATTATTTTTTTAAAGAAATGAGCTGATTGCATTCAAATAACTAGGCCATTTGTTATTAAGAAACAACTAATCTACCTGTTGACTTAATAAGACGATATCACATCTAACATGAATATGCCCCTACACCATTCACCATATTCCAACATTGTGAACATAACGGATTTTATCAATGCATCTTTCGACTATTGATTATAAACATAACCATTATTACGCCATATATGAACAAAATGCAACCAACATCATCTAGCCTTAAACCACAACCAAGTAATTAACAAAATATGATAACAATGTATTTTCTTGATATTTCCATATTATTCTGTACCTAACTAACAATGTCACAAGACTTAATTAATGGCCAACTTTATGCCATGTTACCTATCTTGACAATTCAATCATAACTATACTTTAATGAAATTCTGAAATAGATAACATTATTACAACACTTATACGAACTTCAAAAGGGAATGATTAACTAATAATTATCATGTCAAGCATACTACTATATTAACCAACATGAAACAAAAACTGAAATTTAAACTAATGAACTTAGATGAGTAGAAGACAGAATTATAATTCCAAACTTCATTTATTTGCCATGTTGAAGCTTTTCATGACATAAGTTTACAGATATGTACCTGGAAATGAAGGTAGAAAAGGTGAATTTCAGCAGTAACGGCAACAACAAAACAACAGAATATACCAATAACTCAGCAGGTTTGAGCAAAACCCGTGAAACCAGACGAGCAGTAACAGAATTTTAAGAAAAAATTTCAGATTTGAACCAAACAATATCAACAAAACAGACTCAGACAGATTCAAGGAAAAATATGTTTCAGACTTTCTTTCTTTCTCTTCTATTTTTTTTCTGTTCCAGATTCTTTCTTCTCTTAGTTCTGTTTTCCTTTTATTCTCAATCTCTCTTTCAGATTCCTCTCTATAATCTCTCTATCTATTTGTCTCCTTGTGTCTCTCCTCTTTTCTCTATCCTCTCCCCTTCTTATACTTCTCTATCTTATACAGGTCTGCCCCCTTTCTAGCAGCCCACTGTCCGGACCCCTTTCTCTTTTAAAAAAATCAGAAAATCCCCACTCCCATAGCACTAAGGCTGGTTTTCTAATAAATCAGCCACTAAAGGTACTTTTTCCTTATTTTCAGCATTCCCATTATCCTTTGTTTCCCATTATCCTAATAAATTATAGCCATTAACATTCCACTATCAGCACACTAATACTATCATATTTCTCTCACTGTTTCATTCCCAACAGTACCCCTGAAAGTCTACTGTTATTACTGCCCTCAAAGAAATCAGAATCTGATACAAAGCAGATTTTAAAATTTGTTCAAACTTAATTATCTTTCTGATTTAAACAGCTATAACCAATTCTCTTAAGCTCTGGACTGAATCTTAACTGAGAATGCAACCTTCTAACACAATTGTATCTAATCAACATTTGTGAAATTGAATTTAAACCTAACATCACAATAACATCACACAGAATTTAACAGAACAATTTAAACTGAATTTGAAATATGTATGAATGCAGGGGCATTGTCAGTATATTGACACTGCCTGAAACCAACTACTCAGAAATCAATACACAAATGTTTGATAAACTTTCTGACTTATTAAACAAGAACCAACTAATTAGCAAGAACTAATTAACTGATTACAACAAAATGATAATAATCAATCAAAACAGGTAAACAAGTTATTACAATCAACATTATCAGAAACAGGATTTTATAATATAACTAATCGACGAACTTAATCGAGTCGATTACACACATTGTAAATAATCACAACAAATAGAGACATTGTTATAATTTGATCACATAAACGGGTATGAGACAGAATCACAGAATCAACTAAACAAATATGAAAAATTACACAAGCTACTGAAACAGGCAACAATATACACGTAGGAAACAAAAAGAAGTAGAAAAATACCTTTGAATCTTCAAATTTACATGGACAAAAGCTCAACTTTGGATTCGGACCTTTTGAGGCTAAACAGACTTTATTCGAAGTATTCTCAATTGAGAATACCTCGATTAAAGTCTCTTAGACCTCAATCCCTTAATTAATCGGACAACTTCCACGATTTGGCATTTTAGGGTTTCGGATTTTTCAAATTTAGGGTTCGACCAATTCTGGGTAGATTCGAAGGGAACCAAAGATGCCTTAGGGGTGAGGGTGGCCTAGGGGTCATTGGGTGTGAATTTGAAACAGATCTGGGTGAGTTCTTGTTCGGCTCGAATCTTCAAATGAAGATTCGAGAAGCTCTGAGGTGATTCGAGCTCAACCAACCACAGATCCGTAGTGAGGGTAGTTAGGGGGTACTATGGTGTTGATTTGGAAGCCATCGGAGACGGTTGGGTTTGGATCTGAGTTTGGCTCGAATCTTCAAATGAAGATTCAAGAAACTCTAGGAGTATTCGAGCTCAGTGGCTAACAGATTTGGATAGAGGATGGTCAGGGGGTTCAGGGGTGTTAAGGTGGTGACCGGCGGCGTTGTTGCCGCCGGGTTTCAGGCGAGGGGGAGTTAGGGCGGCTAGGGTTAGGGGTGTGTTTTTTCGGAGATGATGATGAACAGGAGAGGATAGGGGGTGTTTAGTTAGGGGCCCGGGGTATGGATTTGGGGTTTATATAGGGGAGGGGTGGATTGATCTCATCCGTTGGATCAAATAAGATGCACGGTTGAGATTAATTCATTTAACCAAACGAAGTCGTTTGGTTTGAGTTGGGGGGAAAGGGTTGGCCCGGGTAAAGTGGATCGGGTAGGGGTTACGGGTAAGGGGTGTAGAATATCAACCGTTGGATTGATTTAATCCAACGGCTCTTGATGAAATATGACCAAACGTCGTCGTTTGGTTTGGTTGAATTGGACCGGGCATGGGGTATTTGGATTGGGCTGTGGGGAAGTGATTTTGTTTGGGCCTGGATTTCAGTCCAGGTCCGAACTTTTACCTATTTTCCATTTCCTAATTTTACTCCTAATTATTAAATTTCTACTTTTAATTATAAAAACAAAAATTATCCTTACAAAACATTAATCACCTTTTTAACAACCATTAACACACATGACAAAATATTAATCACGCAATGACACATTTAAATGACGAAAAATAAGATAAATGCATATATTTTTTTGTGATTTTCTCTTTAATTAACTCTTAAATGCATAATTAAATCCTAGATATGCATGCAACATGTATTTTTATTTTATTTTTTTATTTAACTATAACAAAGTAAACATTTACGGACAAAACACAAATAATTAATAAACGCCACATAAATTCTAAAAACTGCATACTAAGAGAATTTTTGTTTTATTTTTTGATTTATTTTAGAGTAGTTTTCGTGAGGCAAAAATCACGTGCTCACAGCTGCCCCTCTTTGTGCGGAAACTCGAAGAGTTTTCGTGCAAAGATAAAGTGAGCGGATACGAGCGATTTTTGCCTGTTCGAATACTCCGTGGGAAGCATTTTTTGAAAGATTTGACCGAACCTCTGCTTCAAAGGTTTCCTACATATCCTTGGCTATAAAGGAATCAGGTCAATGTAGTTCGGGAAGTTTTGGGTAGCTGGGACTACCATGGGACTGTGATGCTACTGTTGTTTCGTGCTGCTTTTACTGTTTGCTAACCTCCTTATTACACCCTGCTTTAAAGGTAAAACAAAAAGCTAAACTAGACTATGGTATATGAAATTACAAAATCTTATCTAGATCCTGCCCTTGCGTTTCTTGTTGTCTTGATGTCTTGGTGACTCTTGGGCATCCTTTGCTTCTGACTTATTCCGCATTTCCTTTCATTGTGTCTCGTATTTTCTTTATCTGTTTGGGACTCTTGTTGTTTCCTGCTGGGGATTTGGTTGGACTCCTCTACTTTATTGACTTTACGTGTGCTCCTTTCTCATATGGGCGGGCTTTTGACTTCAACCCGTAATGTCAAAATACATTGCCATTCTGTTCTTCAGGTGGGCACCTGACTGCTGATCCTTCAATTGTATTCCCTTATTCTCCAGGTGGGCGCCTGACTGCTGATGCTTTAATTGTATTCCCTTATTCTTCAGGTGGGCGCCTGACTGTTGATCCTTCAATTGTATTCCCTCATTCTTCAGGTGGGCGCCTGACTGCTGATGCTTCAAATGTATTCCCTTATTCTCCAGGTGGGCGCCTGACTGCTGATGCTTCAAATGTATTTCCTTATTCTTCAGGTGGGCGCCTGACTGCTGATCCTTCAAATGTATTCCCTTATTCTTCAGGTGGACGCCTGATTGCCATTTCCTTTCTTCATCCTTGTTCTCCAGGTGGACGCCTGACTGCTATTTCTTTTCTTCATCCTTGTTCTCCAGGTGGATGCCTGATTGCTATTTCCTTTCTTCATCCTTGTTCTCTAGGTGGACGCCTGATTGCTATTTCCTTTCTTCATCCTTGTTCTCCAGGTGGACGCCTGATTTCTTCTTCCTTTCTTCATCCTTGTTCTCCAGGTGGACGCCTGATTTCCTTTTCCTTTCTTCATCCGTGTTCTCCAGGTGGACGCCTGATTTCTTCTTCAATTCTTCATCCTTGTTCTCCAGGTAAACGCCTGATTGCTTCTTCCTTTCTTCATCCTTGTTCTCCAGGTGGACGCCTGATTGCTATTTCTTTTCTTCATCCTTGTTCTCCAGGTGGACGCCTGATTTCTTCTTCAATTCTTCATCCTTGTTCTCCAGGTGGACGCATGATTTCTTCTTCAATTCTTCATCCTTGTTCTCCAGGTGGACGCCTGATTTCTTCTTCAATTCTTCATCCTTGTTCTCCAGGTAGACGCCTGATTTCTTCTTCAATTCTTCATCCTTGTTCTCCAGTTGGACACCTGATTGCTTCTTCCTTTCTTCATCCTTGTTCTCCAGGTGGACGCCTGATTGCTTCTTCCTTTTTTCATCCTTGTTCTCCAGGTGGATGCCTGATTGCTTCTTCCTTTCTTCATCCTTGTTCTCCAGGTGGACGCCTGATTGCTATTTCTTTTCTTCATCCTTGTTCTCCAGGTGGACGCCTGATTTCTTCCTTTCTTCATCCTTGTTCTCCATGTGGACGCCTGATTTCTTCTTCAATTCTTCATCCTTGTTCTCCAGGTGGACGCCTGATTGCCATTTCCTTTCTTCATCCTTGTTCTCCAGGTGGACGCCTGATTGCTATTTCCTTTCTTCATCCTTGTTCTCCAGGTGGACGCCTGATTGCCATTTCCTTTCTTCATCCTTGTTCTCCAGGTGGACGCCTGATTTCTTCTTCAATTCTTCATCCTTGTTCTCCAGGTGGACGCCTGATTTCTTCTTCCTTTCTTCATCCTTGTTCTCCAGGTGGATGCCTGATTGCTATTTCTTTTCTTTGTTCATCCTCATTCTCCAGGTGGACGCCTGATTTCTAATACTTCAACTGCTCATCCTCATTCTCCAGGTGGACGCCTGATTTCTAATACTTTCATGCTCTTCCTTATTCTCCAGGTGGATGCCTGACTTCTTCTATTTCCTTCACCGGGTGTTTCCTGACACAATGTTGTTTTTGCCCCTGTTTCAAATCAAAGAAAACTTTGTTAGTTTAAAGTAGGGTGGTTAGTTGGGGCATTCTTGCCGATGGTGGGGTTTCTCTTTGTCTTGTTTTACTGCCTTGGAATTGTTGAAAAGACTGTTTTTGTCCTTGTAATTGATCCTTAACTATAGGATCCCCAACTGTTGTTTTCACGTCAAACCCTTTCAATTGTAATCATATGTCTCTCCTGCCATTGCTGAACCATTTTTTGATTCCACTTTTCTTACACCCATATCTTATTTTTATCCTACTACCTCCTGCCCATCCTGGTCGTATTTTGTCCTATGCAATCTTGAATCTTGGTAGTATACCTTGACATTCCTTCTTATTTGTTTGGAACAAAACTCATCTCAAAAGCTTTAGAAGAATAAGATTATTAGTGACGAAAACATGACGATTTCGACAATCTAGAATGAAAAGAAAAATCCAAATTTGGATGACTGTTGGAGAAAGAATAAAGAACTTATCTGATTGGAGTCACTAGCACCAATGATCATGGTATGCATTTTGGATTAATCAACCCAGTCTTTTTAACCAATCTCCTTTCAATTGTTTCATTTTGTTTTCCCAAAATTTCCATAACCCAATTTTACTTTTGCTAATTTACAAACTTTGTTCGACTTGCAGTATCCAAAAGAGTTTTCACTGACAAATCTTCCTCATTTGTTCATTTCTTAATTCATTTTCGCCTTATGGTGCCTGCGAAGGTTTTCACCAATAAGACTCTCTCATTTTTCTTTCTCTCAGCTTCCGTCGCCTCATGGCGCCCGTGAGGGTTTTCACCTATAAGACTCTCTCATTTTCATTACTTCTTCTTGTTTGGACCAAAGTGTTTATGAATCATCTTCATTTGTTTGACTCGGCGTTCTTTCTAAGATTGGTCGAAAGGTCTTTTGGTATGCGGTTGGAATGAAAAGGTATCAAAAGTTAAACAATTTTGATAGGGTTTTTTTTAAAAATTACAACCCTTGGAATCATTTTTCTTATTTGCCAACACAATTCCTGCCCCAGTTTCTTGATTGGGGTCTCTTGATGTTTCCTTTTGTGCACATTATGCATATTATGCATATTATGCACCGTATGACCGAGTCGTGAGGCGCCTACGTATCCTCTTTGAGGAATCAGGTCAAACGTAGTTCACTATTTAATAGTGATTTTCTACTTCTTTTTTTTTATAATATTTTATTTATTTGATTTTCATTGATTCCAAGAGAGGGTAAGAAAGAAACGAATGTGGCTCAAAGGGGAAACAAAGGGTACAGTGTTTGGATAGCAGAATAAATTGCCTTTGTCATTCCAATCTTCGAAATAATGCCGAATACAAACATTTAATAACTTATACCAAGGAAAAATCATGCATAATATCTCTTTACCGCATCAGAATTGATAGTCATGTCTATGCATTTTCCTTCAATATCTGTTAAACATAATGCACCATTGGATAATACTCTGGTTACCATGAATGGTCCTTGCCAATTCGGGGCAAATTTGCCCTTTGCTTCAGCCCGATGTGGAAGAATACGTTTCAGCACATGTTGACCCACTTCAAACTTTCGGGGACGCACCTTTTTGTTGTATACCCTTGCTATTCTTCGTTGATATAATTGGCCATGACATACTGCTGCCAATCATTTTTCATCAATCAAGTTTAACTGCTCCAGACGGGTTTTGACCCATTCATCATCATCAATCTTAGCTTCGGCGATGATCCGAAGGGAAGGAATTTCAACTTCTGCAGGAATTACTGCTTCAGTGCCATATACCAACAAATAAGGAGTTGCTCCTACTGAAGTGCGAACAGTAGTGCGATATCCCAACAATGCAAATGGTAATTTTTCGTGCCATTGTCTTGAGCCTTCTACCATTTTCCAAAGTATCTTTTTTATGTTTTTGTTGGCTGCCTCGACTGCTCCATTCGCCTTGGGCCGATATGGGGTAGAGTTGCGATGCATAATCTTAAACTGTTGACATACTTCCCTCATTAAGTTACTGTTAAGATTAGCACCGTTATCTGTGATGATCACCTTTGGGATTCCGAATCGACATATGATATTTGAGTGAACAAAATCGACCACAGCTTTCTTGGTCACTGATTTGAATGTTTTGGCCTCAACCCATTTGGTAAAATAATCAATGGCTACCAGAATGAACCTGTGCCCATTGGATGCTGCCGGCTCAATTGGTCCAATCACATCCATGCCCCAGGCAACGAAGGGCCATGGTGCCGACATTGTGTGCAACTCGGATGGTGGAGAATGAATCAAATCTCCGTGTATTTGGCATTGATGACACTTGCGCACAAAACTGATACAATCTCGCTCCATGGTAAGCCAATAATAACTGGCTCAGAGAATTTTCCTTGCCAACACATATCCACTCATGTGGGGTCCGCAAACTCCCGCATGTACTTCAGACATGATAGCCGTAGCTTGTCTGGCATCTATGCATCTTAACAATCCAAGGTCTGGTGTTCTTTTATACAAAACTCCTCCGCTTAAGAAGAATCCATTTGCCAATCGCCTAATGGTTCTCTTTTGATCCCCTGTGGCTTGTGCTGGATATATCCCCATTCTGATATACTCCTTGATGTCGTGGAACCATGGTTCCCCGTCAAATTCCTCCTCAACTATATTGCAGTAAGCGTGTTGATCGTGGACTTGAATATGCAGTGGATCCACATAAGCTTTGTCCGGATGGTGCAACATTGATGCCAGGGTAGCCAATGCATCGGCAACCTCATTATGGATCGTTGGAATATGCTGAAACTCCACTGATTGAAACCGCTGACAAAGATCATGTAGACATTGTCAATATGGTATGAGCTTCAAGTCTCGGGTTTCCCATTCTCCTTGAATTTGATGTACCAGAAGATCCGAATCTCCCATGACTAAGATTTCCCGAATACACATGTCTGCGGCTAGCCTTAACCCCAAAATACAAGCTTCATATTTAGCCATATTATTGGTGCAATAAAATCGAAGTTGAGCCGTAACAGGATAGTGATGCCCTGTTTCAGAAATAAGTATAGCTCCTATCCCGACTCCTTTCATGTTAGCGGCCCCATCAAAGAAAAGTTTCCAGCCAGGTTTTTCAATCTGCTCCATCTCACCAATATGCATTATTTCTTCATCGGGAAAATAGGTTTTCAATGGCTCGTACTCCTCGTCGACCGGGTTTTCGGCTAAATGATCGGCCAATGCTTGGGCTTTCATTGCAGTCCGAGTCACATATATGATGTCAAATTCTGTGAGCAATATATGCCATTTTGCAAGTCTTCCCATTGGCATAGGCTTTTGAAAAATATATTTCAACAGATCCAGACGCGAAATGAGGTAAGTAGTGTAGGATGACAAATAGTGTTTCAATTTCTGAGCTACCCAAGTTAGGGCGCAACATGTCTTCTCCAGATGAGTATACTTAACCTCATAAGCTGTGAATTTCTTGCTAAGGTAGTAGATGGCCTGTTCTTTTCTGCCGGTGAGGTCATGTTGCCCCAATACACAACCAAATGAATTTTCCAAGACCGTCAAGTAAAGAATCAGAGGTCTTCCTCGCTCTAGCGGGACCAGCACGGGTGGGTTTGACAAGTATCCTTTTATCTTATCAAATGCTTCTTGACACTCATTAGTCCATTTGACCGCAACATCCTTTTTCAACAATTTGAAAATAGGCTCACAGGTTGCCGTGAGCTGAGCAATAAACCTGCTGATGTAATTCAACCTCCCTAACAAACTCATTACTTCAGTTTTGTTCTTTGGCAATTCTTGGATGGCTTTGATCTTTGATGGGTCTAGCTCGATGCCTCGCCGACTGACTATGAATCCCAATAGCTTTCCAGATGGAACACCAAATGCACACTTGGCAGGGTTAAGCTTGAGGTTGTACTTGCGAAGTCTCAAGAAGAATTTCCTCAAATCCCTAACGTGGTCGGCCTGATGCTTTGATTTTATGATCACATCGTCCACATATACCTCAATCTCCTTATGTATCATATCATGAAACATCGTGGTCATTGCTCTCATGTATGTTGCCCCGACGTTCTTTAAACCGAATGGCATCACCCGGTAGCAATAAGTTTCCCATGGTGTGATGAATGCCGTCTTCTCCGCATCTTCTTCATCCATTAGGATTTGATGATACCCGGCATAACAATCCACAAAATATCCTATCTCATGCTTGGCACAATTATCGATCAAAATATGGATATTAGGTAATGGGAAATTATCCTTTGGACTTGCTATGTTGAGATTGCGATAGTCGACGCATACTCTGATCTTGCCGTCTTTCTTTGGCACAAGAACGATATTAGCCAACCAAACAGGATATCGAGTGACTCGAATGACCTTTGCCTCCAACTGTTTGGTGATTTCTTCTTTAATTTTCACACTCATATCAGGCTTGAACTTTCTCAACTTTTGCTTGACAGGAGGCACCATTGGATCAGTGGGCAATTTGTGAACCACTAAATCAGTGCTCAAGCCTGGCATGTCGTCATATGACCATGCAAAAACATCTTTGAATTCTATGAGTGCTTTAATTAACTCTTCTCGGATCTTTGGTTCGAGATGGACACTTATTTTAGTTTCTCGGATATTATTCGTGTCCCCTATGTTGATGTCTTCGGTATCACTCAGGTTAGGTTTGGTTTTCTCCTCAAAATGAATTAACTCTTTACTAATCTCTTCGAAAGTCTCATCCTCATCATATTCTGATTCATAATCACAATATACTTCTTGAATTATTATTTCGGAATCAGATTGATTTTTAAGACTGGGCTGAGGATTCCTAATGCATGCCATATCATTAGAGCCAGCGTAAAAAGAACTGTACAGAAAAAAGAAGAAAAAGAAAAGAAAACTATCAGGAATGATAATGAAAAGAGAAACTGTATTTTATTGGATGATGAAAGATAACAAGGTTTGCACACTTCAAACAAACTGTAAGATAAGCATGGGGATTACAACCCTAAGGTAACCCAAACAAACTGAAGGAAAATCAAAAATAAACTACCAAGACTCCTTTCGAATGGGGAGAGGAGTGGTTTTTCAATTATTAAGCTTTGTTTCTGGCCCAACGAATTGAACTTCTGCGTTGCTACAACCTTCCCCGCTTTCCACCATATTCACATCGTCAAACAATTTCTCGAATCTTTCAATTAATTCCTCCTCAGGATTGACCAGGGATTTAGGAATTGTTGTTATCGGGTGATTTTTAGCACCGGTCTTGACAAAAGACTTTGATAGATGTGGGACTGGTTTTGGAAGAACCCATGCCTTTTGTTTCAGCTTTCTGGCCTTGCTCACGTCTGTGACAGTGGGTATGAATCCCAAACCAAATGTTCCCCAGTTCTTGGGGAGAGATACTGGTTGAATAATTCCTTGCAAAGATGAGCCCAAACCTTTACCGGGTACAAAACCATTTTTAACATTTCATAGGCTACCATGACTGATGCAGAGGTTATCTTTGGATTCGGAAGGTACTTCCCTCTGGAATTTTCTCTACCGACACTGTGTCGGACACTTGGTAAACCCATGGTCCTTGGTCATTTTCTATTCTTTCGATCGGTACAATGGCACTGCTGGGAGCATTTAAACTTTCTTCCCCATGCACAACTATTTCTTGTTGATCCCATTCAAACTTGACCGCCTGGTGTAGTGTTGACGGGACTGCTTTAGCAGCATGGATCCATGGTCGACCCAACAGCAAATTATAAGAAACAGTTATATCCAACACTTGAAACTCCATTGTGAATTCAACTGGCCCTATTGTCAGCTCCAGCACTATGTCGCCAAATGAATCTCTGCTTCCACCGTCAAACCCCATTCTCCTTGAATTTGATGTACCAGAAGATCCGAATCTCCCATGACTAAGATTTCCCGAATACACATGTCTGCGGCTAGCCTTAACCCCAATACAAGCTTCATATTTAGCCATATTATTGGTGCAATAAAATCGAAGTTGAGTCGTAACAGGATGAGCCCAAACCTTTACCGGGTACAAAAACATTTTTTAACATTTCATAGGCTACCATGACTGATGCAGAGGTTATCTTTGGATTCGGAAGGTACTTCCCCTCTGAAATTTTCTCTACCGACACTGTGTCGGACACTTGGTAAACCCATGGTCCTTGGTCATTTTCTATTCTTTCGATCGGTACAATGGCACTGCTGGGAGCATTTAAACTTTCTTCCCCATGCACAACTATTTCTTGTTGATCCCATTCAAACTTGACCGCCTGGTGTAGTGTTGACGGGACTGCTTTAGCAGCATGGATCCATGGTCGACCCAACAGCAAATTATAAGAAACAGTTATATCCAACACTTGAAACTCCATTGTGAATTCAACTGGCCCTATTGTCAACTCCAGCACTATGTCGCCAAATGAATCTCTGCTTCCACCGTCAAACCCCATTCTCCTTGAATTTGATGTACCAGAAGATCCGAATCTCCCATGACTAAGATTTCCCGAATACACATGTCTGCGGCTAGCCTTAACCCCAAAATACAAGCTTCATATTTAGCCATATTATTGGTGCAATAAAATCGAAGTTGAGCCGTAACAGGATAGTGATGCCCTGTTTCAGAAATAAGTATAGCTCCTATCCCGACTCCTTTCATGTTAGCGGCCCCATCAAAGAAAAGTTTCCAGCCAGGTTTTTCAATCTGCTCCATCTCACCAATATGCATTATTTCTTCATCGGGAAAATAGGTTTTCAATAGGTTCTTGGGGAGAGATACTGGTTGAATAATTCCTTGCAAAGATGAGCCCAAACCTTTACCGGGTACAAAACCATTTTTTAACATTTCATAGGCTACCATGACTGATGCAGAGGTTATCTTTGGATTCGGAAGGTACTTCCCCTCTGGAATTTTCTCTACCGACACTGTGTCGGACACTTGGTAAACCCATGGTCCTTGGTCATTTTCTATTCTTTCGATCGGTACAATGGCACTGCTGGGAGCATTTAAACTTTCTTCCCCATGCACAACTATTTCTTGTTGATCCCATTCAAACTTGACCGTCTGGTGTAGTGTTGACGGGACTGCTTTAGCAGCATGGATCCATGGTCGACCCAACAGCAAATTATAAGAAACAGTTATATCCAACACTTGAAACTCTATTGTGAATTCAACTGGCCCTATTGTCAGCTCCAGCACTATGTCGCCAAATGAATCTCTGCTTCCACCGTCAAACCCCCGTACGCAAATACTATTCTTCTGGATCCTCTCCTCTTTTATTTTCAACTTGTTTAAAGTGGAGAGAGGGCAGATGTTTGCACTTGACCCGTTGTCAACCAATACCCGAGTTACTACGGAGTTTTCACATTTCACGGTGAGGTAAAGAGCTCTGTTGTGCTCAGTACCTTCCACAGGCAATTCATCATCAGAAAATGTAATTCTATTTGCCTCAAAGATTCTGTTGGCTATTCTCCCCAAATGATTTACGGAGATCTTATCAGGAACGTGTGCCTCATTCAGGATTTTCATCAAAGCCTGACGGTTCTCCTCTGAATGGATCATAATGACAATAATGAAATTTGAGCGGGCGTCTTTTTCAATTGTTCCACAACAAAATAATCATGGAGCTTCATCTTTCTTAAAAACTCTTCCGCTTCTTCTTCTGTCACAGCTTTCTTTATTGGTGTTGGATTATTTTTAGTTTTTCTTAACTCCTCGGGAATAAAACATCTTCCCGAACGAGTCAAGACTTGCACCTCACAGACTTCTTCCTTGACTTTTTTTCCTTTATACATTACCGTCACCCGTTCATAGTTCCATGGAATGGCTTTGTTGCTTATCACTGGTAACTGGGTTACCGGCTTGATAATGACCCGATCTATACGGGCTCCTTCCACGACTACAATGGGTTTGTTGGCGACCCCTGGTACTATCACTTTTGATCTTTCTTGCTTTGTGGCAACTTTGCTCGAAGATCCCTTCTCAACTACCACAGATGGTTCATCACCATTTTTGTTCTGCTTAGGTATCGACTTCTCCTCTGTTAACTGCTTATCTGGCTTGGCTTCATGAGACCTGATCATCATGACGGTTTGTGACGGCTTCTTTGTTTCCCCATCAGCCTGTACTATTTCTATCATATTGGCCTCCTGATGGGCTGGCATTGGATTTCTGTTGATATTGGGAGCTTCGGGGTTTGAACCTCAATTTTATTAGTATCAATCAGTTCTTGTATTGCATTCTTTAAATGCCAGCATTTTTCCGTATCATGGCCTGGTGTACCAGAACAATACTCACAGCTAATGGTGTAGTCTAGATTCTTTGGAGGAGGATTGGCCAGATTGGATTGTATCGGCCTTAGCATGTCTAGCTGTCTCAACCTGTGGAACAGACTAGTGTAGGATTCACCCAATGGAGTGAAGGTTTTCTTTTTCTGTTCCCTTTCTCCCCTGAATGCTTGCCTAGGCCTGAAACCTGGTCCGGGGTAGGCTCGTGGGTAAGTACTTGATATGACAGGGGCACGCCAATGAGTGTGAGCAGGTGGTTGATTGATGGAAAAATGAGGTTCCGACTGGTGATAGTAGTGTTGGGGTGAATTATGGTGGTAAGTTTATTGGTGGGACCGATGTTGATTGTAGTAATAAGGTGAACCTCCGGATCCTGACCAAGTTCCTGAATCAACCACCGCTGTTTCCTCCCTTTTCTTTCTTCCAATTCCTCCTACTCCGCCTTGAATAGCTTGAGTAGTCGCCTTAATAGCCAAATAACTCATGATTTTATTTGTCTTGAGGCCTTTTTCCACCATACCTCCCATCTTCACTACTTTGTTGAATGATTTTCCTACCGCTGAAACCAAATGGGCATAGTAAGTTGGCTCCAGGGCTTGTAGGAAGTAGTCTACCATTTCACTTTCCTTCATAGGAGGATCCACCCTTGCTGCCTATTCCCTCCACCGGAAACCATACTCTCTAAAACTTTCATTGTGCTTTTTCTCAAATTTTGTCAAAGATAGTTGATCTGGGACGATTCCAGATTGTATTGGAAGTGGTAAGCAAATGCCTGTGCTAGGTCATCCCAGGTGTACCATCTCCCATGGCCCTGGCGTGTATACCACTCTAAAGCTAATCCGCTCAAACTTTGACTGAAGTAAGCCATCAATAATTCGTCTCTTCCCCCAGCTCCTCGCATCTTGCTGCAGAATCCTCTCAAGTGGGCTACTGGATCGCCATGCCCGTTATATAGGTCAAATTTGGGCATCTTGAAACCAACTGGCAATTGCACATTTAGGAATAAGCATAAATCCTTGTAGGCCACACTGACCTGTCCTCCTAACCCTCGCATGTCTCGGAACGATTGTTCTAGGCTTTTGACCTTTCTGAACATCTCTTCTTGTTCAACATTTTTGGTTGGCTTGTTAATTTTGGTTGGGAGGTCAAAACGAGGAGTAGTCGAATGGATTTCGGAGGCTTTGAAGGTGGGCTCCGGAGGGTAGTATTGATTGTCCTGGGCCTGGAGTATAGGCTCACTAGGAGATTTGTGGAATGTAGCTGGGGGAGGTGCTACGAAGACATGAGTCACTAGTGGAGGATGGTATGGAACTGGTTTCGGGGGTGGAGACTGCGGTGTTTGAGAGGTGGTGCCTCGGTAGTGTTGGTAGATGGGGAAATTTGGAGATAGTTCAGTGGTAAGATTATCCTGAGCTTGGGCTAGTGATGGAGCAGGGTTAGCTGGGTAAGATGGGGGTGATTGCCCTGTAGACCAGGCTCAGTACATCTCAGCCATTTGCTGCTTGAGCTTAAGCATTTCTTCTTTCATTTTGCCAACGTCCATCTCCTCTATCTCAATACCTGTGTCGACATCTGGAATAGACATACTTTCGGGTATCGGTCCTTTTGATCTGGTGTGATAATGATAATATGCCAGTATCTCTTAGAAAAACTAACTGCTTGAATTCTGGAAATGAGCAAACTTGTTAGTTTTGAGAGTTTAACACATATATAATTACACGTTGACATGCAATGTTCCTATACAAATAACCCTTTTCTATTATGCATTTGCTCGGCTGCTTGTGTCATCCTAGCTTTCTTGAATTTTTTATTGTTACTCACTCTCAATTTATTTATTATTATTTTTTTTTATGATTGTGGTCGAATCTTATAGAGATTGCCTACGTATCATGCCACCGCATGAATCAGACCTTGCGTAGTTCGGACGTAAAACAATTGTCAATACTTTTATTTATTTTACAAAAATGGAACAGACATTACATTTGAAAAAAAACATTATAAAATGGTTTAAAAACTCGACACACACCCAAATCAAATAAAAGACACAACTCTTAACATCTCTGAACACGCTCCACTTCCCACTTTTGTTGTCAATCATCGAACTATCTGCTCATGGCGGGGCTTGACCCAGATGACCTCCCAGCGTACGATACATTCTTTCTAGCTCCATTTCCAGATGACGGGCAAAAACAGGTGCATGCTCTATAAACCTTTCACAATCCATCCCTTGGCAGTTTACATAACTTTGAGATGTGTAAACCGCTAAATCATGGATTTGTGCCCTGAAATCTTGGAGACGTTGGTCTTGGTTTTGCAGTTGCTGTTAGCGAGTGGTGGCTATATCTCTGATACGGTCTTCACGGTCTAAAACTGACTCTAATTGAGCTCGGAGTCTGGCCTGATCGAGTCTTGCTTGTGCTCTTTCTCTGTCGATGTCTGCATGCTGATGCTCTCTGTTGTATCTTCTCGCTTCTTCCAGTTGTGCATGAAGTTGGGCTTCTGAATGTATCCAACGGTCTTTTTCCTTCTTAAATTGTGCCCTGTCTTCTTCGGATTGCCTCACTCGGCGTTCCTTATTAGATCTGGCCTCTTCGTTTAATTGTTGGATTCTTTCTTTAGCTTTGCTCAACGCCTTTTCGGTTTTTGCAAAAATGGAATCATAATCTTGCATTTTTTCAAAAAGATTGGCGATGATTTTTTGATCCTTCCAACTCCTCATTGGTGTTTCAGAAGCTTTCTTCATTTTTTGAAATTGAGTGTGAAGATTTTTATTCTCACAAGCCAGACTCTTCTTCTCGCCTTCTGCTTCTTGTGCTTGCAAATCTTTCTCCAAACTGAGGCTCCTCAAATTTTCTTTTAAGGCATGGATGGTTGCTTTATACCCCTTTTTCCTTTTCTCGCCAAATCAACCGCTCTTGGATTTTATCGTTAAAGGCTTGAACATGGGGTCTTTTTGTTGGCCTTCTTAGATCGGGTTCTGGTGCATCATCCACGCGGGACCGTTTCTCAAACCACCTTGCATATCCTGGATTTATCTAGCCCTTTGTAGTGTCTGGAACTTGAGTATCATCTTTCAAGTATCGACACCCATTCCATATCTGCTGAATTAAAGCCTCGGGAAGAGTGGCTTCAGGGTGTAACTCGATTACTTGCATACTCAAATCTTCATCATCGGGAACTACTTGGTATCTCCCTAGTTGTCTTAGAACTCTCTGTGGCGCATATGGCTGGATGCTTCTTAATCCTAATAGTAACAAATAACTATTCGAGGTTGACATGTATATCACTTCCCTTATCGGGAGCCATCCCAAAGTCCATTCAATTTGACTTGTCGTTAAAGATCTCAGACGAGATACCCAGGCTTTGACCCCTTCTGGAGACTTATAATCTTTTGTTCTTTCTTCATAACTCTCGATGAAATTATCATGGCTTGGACCATACTGTATGAACTTAGGGTGATGTTGGAGATGTTCAATCATCCACATTTGCAACAAAATTTTGCACCCTTCGAAGATCTTTGCCCCTGATTTATATAAAGTCAATGCCCGATAAATGTCGGAGAGAATGATCGGGGCAAGGGTGTGATTTTCCTTGGTAGTGAGGACTTGTACGACTTTTGCTGTGTGAATATCAATTGTTCGTTCTTTGTTTGGGAAGACCATGATTCCTAGAAAAGCCACCATGAAAGCGAAGCGACGGTGAATCTGCCAGGTGTCTTTGTTTTGCTTGTTAGTAAGGCCTCTCTCATGAATTTCAAAACCATCTGGCTTTCCGAACCTTGAATGTAGGAAGTCGAAAGAACAACACCCGTTGATAACGTTGCTTTTTCTAATTTGATCACTGATGTTCAGGAGCCCAAAGAATCGATGCACTGAGGGAGCTTTTGGGAATATAAGACTTTGGTTTCTTAACTCTCCGTCAAAACCGGCATATCCAGCTATCTCTTCTAATGTGGGAGTAAGCTTAAAATCAGAGAAGCGAAAGACATTGTGGACTGGGTCCCAGAAAGTTACTAATGCCGCAATCAAATCATCACGTGGTTTGTCACACCTCCTTTTTGCGCGCCCCACCCCGAGGGGTAAGATGCGCGGGTGGAGTTTTTCCAATTTAAGTGACAATATTCGAAATGGGATTATTTATTTAATTCAGAGTCGCCACTTGGGAAAGGTTTGGCTTTTGGTGTCCCAAGTCACCGGTTTTATCTTGAATCCCAAATCGAGGAAATTTTCGACTTTTCCAAATGAAGTCTGCGAACCAGAAATTCTAAGTAAGGAATTCTGTTGACCCGAGGGAAGGTGTTAGGCACCCTCGAATCCCGTGGTTCTAGCACGGTCGCTTAAATTGTTATAATGGCTAAATATCTGATTTAACTACATGTTGTGACTTACGTGCTTTTATTAAGTTTAAAACCGCTTTTATTATTATCATTTATTTTTATGGAATTGCAACGTCGTGGAAATGCATCTCGAACCACGTCACAATCAATGCACCCGTGATCGTCGACACATTCGGACTTCGTTGAGATTCGGATTTGGGTCACATCAATGTGCACCCGAATTTAAGAATATGATTTAATTAAGCCGCGCCTTCAGAGTCTAACGCGTTATTATCTTTGCAGAAGGCCATGAAATTTATTAAATGACCTGTCTTGAATTCTAAATAATTATCATGGTTATTTATTGAGAGCCCCGCAATTTTGCATCTTTATTTGGCGAGGCTCATCTCTATTTTAGAAAAGGATATCCTAAAGTGGCTACATTTTAATACATTTGTCCCTAAAAACTAAAAGAGAAGGAAAATGCTAAATTAACTATATGCTTTTGTCTAATCCGGATTCTTATCAATTTCTGATTGATTATTTACAAAGCGGAGGAATGCCATAACTTATGAAACATACTTTAATCGGACAAAGAAATTACATTCGAGATTGACCCAATATTATACTTGTGTCCAAACGTTTCTTGAATTGAATTTTACTAGACTTATTGGGGCTGAAATGAAGGAATTAACTACTAGGCGTTGTTACTAATGGGATTTGAATATGATATTATGTACTGCCTAACGAGACCCAGCAAAGACTAAAATAAAACAAGTCAACATAGTATAAGTTTGGAGTATCCATACCTTGTATTAACAAATAGCTACAAACTAAAACATGAAGGACCAAGCTCAGAAGTGTATTAGTTAACATACATTTTCGTACTATTGAACTGGGAACTAACAACTACACAGGCCCCTTAATATGCCATGAATATTACAACAAATGATTTTGAACTTCTTCAACCTTTTTCATTTCATGCTTTCAAACTGTTTCAATTACATCAATATGGGCTTGAAATGTGTACCTGAAAATGCTGAATGTGCAAAGGAGAAAAAGAAGAAGATGTTGAAATCAGCAGCAAAAGAAACAGGACTAGCAATAGCAGCAGGACAGGGCAGCAGCAAAACAAAACGAACAGCAGAAAAGGCTCAAGTGCAGAAATGCAACTATGGCCAATAGAAAGAAATAGCCAAACGAGAGCACAACCCAGTGGAATAGAATCAAGAACTCCAAGCAGACCAAACCAATAGTGAACCAATGGAAAACACTTGACTAAATAGACACAGCTGGAACTTCAAACAATCAGAATTGATTTCAGCGAGTTAAACAACTGAAAACCCAAATAACAAATAGGAAGAAACAATTTCTGATTGTAGATTGTATAATTTCTGTATCTCTTTGTATGTCTTTCAAGCTTTCTCTTTCAACACTCCTCACAGTGTGTGTATTTTTCTTTCTCAGTTCTGATTCTCCCTATCTCCCTGTCCCTCCTCTAGATGGTCTTCTATCCCCCCTTTTTATAAGCCTCAAACTCAAACCTTTATCAACCTGTTGGATTAATCAAATAACCCCTCCCATGTGCTCCTTTTTTCAGTTCCACTTAGCTATTTAAGTATTAATCCCATGACATTCCCTTGGCAGGCTTTAACTTTTCATTTTATTATCTAAAAGCAAGTATGGGCATTAAAATATATCTGACAGCATATACTGTCAGATTGTTTAAACTTAAAAGCTTCTTAATGCAGAAAAACAGGCTGTGCACAAGGCACATGAGGTGCACCAATGCACATGCTGTGCACCAGTGCACATGCCCTCCATTTCAGAACTTTAAACAAAACAATCCTTCTTACATTACTGATCAATTCAAACAAGCTATAAGTAAGCAAAAACTGGTTCTTAATTGGCTCAAAGCAAATGTTCATCAGAAGCAAATTGGTTTACTTTGTTCAAGACAGTTGAAACTAATTGACGACACATGTCGACTCGACTATATTAGCATTAACATACACAATTGAAGCCAAAAATCAGACATTTAAAGTATGGGACACATGGTTTGAATTATACTGACTAAACAGAAATACCCTCGAGGAGTCAAACAATCAGTACACATTTGGAATACAACCCAATACATATGTCTTATCAGAATATGAGGGGTTCAAACAAACATAGTGGTTCAAACAAGGTGGACAAACGGAAGTTGGTAAAAATTCAAAAACACAAATTGACACAAAACATGAACAGACATTTAATCCCTCACATGGACCAAACAAATAAGGGAAGAAGGCAGACTCACCTCAAATCTTGAAAAATCGGAAACCTTGACTCGGACTTGGACAGACTTTCTTAAGGCTGAACGGACTTTAATCGAAGTGTTTCTCAGATGAGAAACACTTCGATTAAGGTCCCTTGGACCTTAATTTCTTTGGCTCGAACGGGTATGAACTAGTGACGAGGAACTACAAAGTTCCAAAACTCAGATCCGGGATTCATGTTTCCCTGGTTAGATTCGGACCAAACCAAGTATGGTTTGGTCACGAGGGGGGTCTGGGGAGTGTCTGGTGTGAAGCTGGGGTTGGTTGGTGTAAGCCGAGTTTTAACTCGAATCTTCAAATGAAGATTCGAGGACCTAGGGGATGATTCGAACTACATGGTTAGCAGATCCATGTTCAGGATGGCAAGGGGGTTCTAGGGTGTTAAGGGGAAGGTCACCGGCGTTCAGGCCGCCGGGTTTCTGGTGAAAGTGTGCAGGGGCGGCTAGGGTTTGAAGGGGATGGGTTTGGGTGAAGACGACGAGGCCGGGGTATTGGATAGGGGGGGTAGGGTAAGGATTTGGGCTTATATAGTTAGTGGGTGGGTCGATCTCAACCGTTAGATCAATCTAGATCTACGGTTTGGATCTGATGGTCTTAAGTGAAACGGTGTCGTTTCAAATGTTGAGGGTTTGGGTTTGGTCCGGGTGTAAACGGGTCGGGTTTGTTGATGGGTTATGGGGATTGATCTTGGCCGTCGATCACTCTGAGATCAACGGCCCAGATCAGGCACGACTCAAACGACGTCGTTTGGACGTCCTGGGCATCAGGTGACCTGGGCTGGGCAGGCCTGGGTCTTGGGCTGTTTGTTTGGGCCAATTTTGTTAAAATTGGCCCAAGTCCGGAAGGGGTCTTTTCTTTATTTTTTTTTTATTTTATTTTTTTTCTTCTTTTCTTATTTATTTTAAAACAAAGCTAAGCCAAAAAATCAAATTAAAATTAAATACACACTCAAATACAATTATTTGCACACATACTAAAATATTTCAAAACCGGTAAAGTCAAACCAAATAAAATCACGGACGAAAATGCCTATTCACGATTTTCTATTTAACGACCGAATTACGGTTTGAATTACGCAGGACACATATATATTTTTTTGAATTTTATTTTAATAAAGTAAATAAATAAGAATGGGCCAAAATCACAAATAAATCCACAAGGTGCCGCACAGAAATCCGAAATTGTACAGCGGGGCCAATTATATATTTTTTTATTTCTTTTTGGAGCGATTGTCGTGTGAAGCAAAAATCACGTGCTCACAGCTGCCCCTCTTTGTTCGGAAACACGAAGGGTTTTCGTGCAAAGATCAAGTGAGCGTGTATGAGCGATTTTTGCCTATAGACCACTCCGTATGAAGCATTTTTTGAAAGATCTGACCGAATCTTGCTTCAAAGATTTCCTACATATCCTGGGCTAAACAGGAATCAGGTCAATGTAGTTCGAGAAGTTTTGGTAGCTGGGGCTACCATGGGACTGCAATGCTTGCCGCTACTGCTGCTGCTGTTGTCACTGCTACGTCACTGACCGCCTTATTACAACCAAGCGAAAATTGGAAACTGAACTAACTACTTTTATGCATGTCAACTGCTAGTTACAAGATTCCTATCTATGATTCTTTTACGACTTGATCTTGGGTCTTAGCTGATTCTGCTTGTAGACTCTGATCTGAATCTTGATGCTTGCGAGTTGCGGCGACTTGTTTTTTAATCTCCGGGATACCGAATAAAATGTGACCGGCAGAGGTCAGGACCTTAGTCAAATGTTGGAGTCGATTTGCTTTCCCTTTACTCTGATATCTCGGGATATCTCTTTTTTGTCTTTTTCTTCTTTGATTCCGAACTGGGATTTATCTCGTGGGTCATTTCGATCCATGTGGCTCGAGGTCAGACCTGCGGGAGAAAAGAAACAAACAAACGAAATTTTCTGCCCCAGTTTCACTAGGAAAATTTCGTTACTTATTCACCAGGAAGTTCATAAAATTGATGAAAGAGGATATGCGTGCTCAGTTCAGGGTTGGAGCCCTAATATCGACTAGCTGGGGAAAGGTTCAGTGTAGGGTTTAAAACCCTAACGCCGAACAAAGGAAGAATTCAGTTTAGGGTTTAAAACCCTAATGCTGACTAAAAGGAAAAAAGTTCAGTTTAGGGGTTTAAAACCCTAATGCTGACTAAAAGGAAAATTCAGTTTAGGGTTTAAAACCCTAATGCTGATTGGCTGGAAAAGCCCATTTTAGAGTTTAGAACTCTAATGCTGGCTGAAAAGGAAAAAGCTCAGTTTAGGGTTTAAAACCCTAATGCTGACTAAAAGGAAAATTCAGTTTAGGGTTTAAAACCCTAATGCTGATTGGCTGGAAAAGCTCAGTTTAGAGTTTAGAACTCTAATGCTGGCTGAAAAGGAAAAAGCTCAGTTTAGGGTTTAAAACCCTAATGCTGACTAAAAGGAAAATTCAGTTTAGGGTTTAAAACCCTAATGCTGACTAAAGGAAAATTCAGTTTAGGGTTTAAAACCCTAATGCTGATTGCATGGAAAAGCTCAGTTTAGAGTTTAAAACTCTAATGCTGGCTAAAAGGAAAAGTTCAGTTTAGGGTTTAAAACCCTAATGCTGACTAAAGGAAAATTCAGTTTAGGGTTTAAAACCCTAATGCTGATTGCATGGAAAAGCTCAGTTTAGAGTTTAAAACTCTAATGCTGGCTAAAAGGAAAAGTTCAGTTTAGGGTTTAAAACCCTAATGCTGACTAAAGGAAAATTCAGTTTAGGGTTTAAAACCCTAATGCTGATTGCATGGAAAAGCTCAGTTTAGAGTTTAAAACTCTAATGCTGGCTAAAAGGAAAAGTTCAGTTTAGGGTTTAAAACCCTAATGCTGACTAAAGGAAAATTCAGTTTAGGGTTTAAAACCCTAATGCTGATTGCATGGAAAAGCTCAGTTTAGAGTTTAAAACTCTAATGCTGGCTAAAAGGAAAAAGTTCAGTTTAGGGTTTAAAACCCTAATGCTGACTAAAGGAAAATTCAGTTTAGGGTTTAAAACCCTAATGCTGATTGCATGGAAAAGCTCAGTTTAGAGTTTAAAACTCTAATGCTGGCTAAAAGGAAAAGTTCAGTTTAGGGTTTAAAACCCTAATGCTGACTAAAGGAAAATTCAGTTTAGGGTTTAAAACCCTAATGCTGATTGCATGGAAAAGCTCAGTTTAGAGTTTAAAACTCTAATGCTGGCTAAAAGGAAAAAGTTCAGTTTAGGGTTTAAAACCCTAATGCTGACTAAAGGAAAATTCAGTTTAGGGTTTAAAACCCTAATGCTGATTGCATGGAAAAGCTCAGTTTAGAGTTTAAAACTCTAATGCTGGCTAAAAGGAAAAGTTCAGTTTAGGGTTTAAAACCCTAATGCTGACTAAAGGAAAATTCAGTTTAGGGTTTAAAACCCTAATGCTGATTGGCTAGGGGCAAAGTTCGAGAATACTAAACGACCTCTTTTTTTTTTTTTTTTTTTTGAACTTTCTTGTTTTAGTAGAAGATACAAGGGAGTTTCGTGGAAACTTACCTTTCGAGTGAATTCCTTGTTGCCAAAATATTTCTTGTACCCATGTACCTTCTTCTTTGGGAGACACCTGCTCCTTGCACGGTTGTCTTGGATTACACCTGTTTCAACTTTTTAAACAAAGGAAAATTGTTAGTTCGGAAATGACGGTCGGTTTGGTGACCTCGATCGTTCCCGGTTGCTTTGTTGCGTCTTCATTTCTGTTGTGAAATCCCGCCATTGACTTGATTCATACGCCGAAACCCTTTAGACCGCTCAGGCTTGTATTTCCAGATTCTGTGATGATTTGCCTCGTAAGGCTCTTTTTTTTTTTTTTTTTTTGTGTCCCGTTTTGCTTGGAGGTTCTCAACGGGGATTTTACTGGAGGTATTTTGTGGGGATTTGTACAAAGGGAAGCTCTGTGGGGAATATTTACAAAGTGGATTCTTTGTGGGGAATTTTGTACAATGGGCATGCTGGGGATTTATTTCAAAGTGGGATTTCTAGGATTTGTTGGGGTAAGCTTGTTGGGGATGTCTACAAAAGGACTCGCTGGGATGTGCTGGGGAGATTCCTTTTTTTCTTCCTTTTTTTTTTTTTTTTTATATAATTTGGGGAGATTCTGTGGGAGATTGTACAAGACTCTGTTGGGATTTGTACAGGGGGAGACTCTGTGGGGATTTGTCCGAAGGTGGACTTGCTGGGGAAGATTTCAAGATTTCTCTCTTTTCCTTTACTCCGGAACACCATCAAACGTCATGATTCATCATGCTTGGGTAATCATATCAACGAGATGAGGTGCTTTCCTTCATGAGACGGGATTCCGTGCAAACAAACCATGCCACCTACCCTTTCCGGTGTGTCCTGAACTCGGGGTTAAAATGCAAAAGGGATTCGAAAAGAAACAAAGCAGGGGAAAACAAATCAGAAAAGGAATACCCTTTTCGGGGAGAGAAAGACTTATCTGAGGAAGATAACGCTGGCTTTAAATGACATGACATGCTCTTTGGACTGGACGTCCGACCTTCCATGAACTTGCGTTTTCCTAAACCAGAACAGATCTGTGATTCCAAAACTGGTGGAACTTTGCAGAGACCTTCTTGGGGTGGCGTCATTCCTTTTCGGCCAACAGCGCCCTTTGCGGGTTTTCACTGGCTGACCTCTCTCATTTCTCTTCCTGTCATCGCTTGATAGCACTCTTTGCGAGTTTTTACTAAACAAGCTCTCTCATTTTGGTTTCTCTACTCCCGTCGCCTCGTGGTGCCCGAAGGTTTTCACCGCCGAGACTCTCTCATTTTATTTCTCTCAACTCGGGGTGTGCAGGTTTCTATTTGTGATGCTTATCGGTTTCCCACTATCTTTGGTAATTGATTTGAAGGCTTGTACCTGGTAAAGAGAGGTAGCTGATACTAAACTTCTCAAGTGTCCGACATGCCCCGGTTTTCAATTTCAGGGTGAATGGGATTTTGTTGTTGGTGTGACTGAACCTCAGGGAGAGGCTGCCTACGTATCCTTTCGGAATCAAGTCAAACGTAGTTCAGGCCTCAATCAATGTTTTTTTTTTTTTTTTTTTATATATATATATAACGGCTCAAAAGGTGGTAGCGAGAATTGGGTAGTGTTTGGGGAGTAGTGGGGAATAAACACCTTCGCCCTTTTCAACGTGTCAGGACCACTTGGAGTATGATCTAGACGTAGTACCTCTTGACTGCATCTGCATTCACCGCTGTGTCAGGGTCATTTCCTTCGATATCACCTAAATACAATGCTCCTCTTGGCAATATTTTCCTTACGATGTATGGGCCTTTCCAATTTGGGGAAAACTTTCCTTTTGCTTCTTCATGATGCGGCAGAATACGCCCTCAGTACCAATTGTCCTACTTCGAAATTCCGAGGTCGGACTTTCTTGTTGTAAGCACGGGCCATCCTTCGTTGGTATAACTGTCCGTGACAAACTGCAGCCATCCGCTTTTCATCAATCAACGTCAATTGCTCCAGTCGAGTCTTAACCCACTCGCTGTCCTCGATTTCTGCTTCGACAATGATTCGAAGTGAAGGAATCTCTACCTCTGCCGGTATTACGGCCTCGGTTCCATAAACCAAAAGATAAGGAGTCGCTCCCACCGATGTGCGCACCGTAGTGCGATACCCCAATAACGCAAAAGGTAACTGCTCATGCCACTGTCGGGAACTTTGTATTGTTTTCCTCAAAATCTTCTTGATATTTTTATTTGCAGCTTCTACAGCACCATTGGCTTTTGGCCGATAAGGAGTGGAATTCCTGTGTGTTATCTTGAATTGCTCGCACACATCTCCCATCAAGTGACTGTTCAAGTTTGCTGCATTATCTGTAATGATAGTCGCAGGAATACCGAAGCGACAGATAAGATTTGAGTGTACAAAATCCACTACAGCTTTCTTGGTGACCGACTTGAGAGTGACAGCCTCTACCCACTTTGTGAAGTAATCGATGGCAACCAGTATAAACCTATGTCCATTCGAAGCCTTTGGTTCAATTGGTCCAATGACGTCCATGCCCCAAGCGACAAATGGCCAAGGTGCGGACATGGGATGCAGTTCCGTGGGAGGTGCATGAATCAAATTACCGTGCACTTGACACTGATGACACTTCCGGACAAAGCTAAAGCAATCCTTTTCCATGGTCATCCAGTAATAACCTGCTCTAAGGATCTTCTTCGCTAAGACATACCCGTTCATGTGAGGTCCACACACACCTGCGTGTACTTCGTGCATGATCTTTCTCGCTTCCTCGATATCGACACATCTTAAGAGATTGAGGTCCGGAGTCCTCTTATATAACAATTCACTGCTCAAAAAGAAACCGCTTGCATGTCGCCTAATGGTCCTCTTTTGATCTCCAGTTGCATGCTCGGGGTATTCTTGTGTCTTCAAGAATTTCTTGATGTCATGGTACCAAGGCTGCGTATTTGATCCCGCCTCGATTACACTGCAGTAACCGTGTCTTTCCTTGATTTGGATTTCCAAAGGATCGACGTGGGCGTCGCCCGGGTAGGGTAGCATAGAAGCTAAAGTAGCAAGTGCATCTGCCAGTTCATTGTGACACCTCGGGATATACCTGAATTCTATTGAGGTAAAGCGCTTGCTGAGGTCCTCCACATGTTGTCGGTATGGGATAAGTTTGACATCCCGAGTTTCCCATTCGCCTTGAACTTGCCGGATGATCAGGTCAGAATCTCCCATAATCAGTAAGTCTTTGACATCCTGATCGATTGCCATATGTATGCCCATAATGCAGGCTTCATATTCAGCTGTATTATTTGTGCAGAAGAAACGAAGTCTAGCTGTGGCGGGATAATGCTGACCGGCAGGTGAGATCAAAATTGCCCCAATCCCTATACCCTTGGCATTCACGGCTCCGTCAAAGAACATCTTCCAAACATGAGCTTCCTCTGAGATCACTTCTACGGTGTTTACCTCTTCATCTGGAAAGTAGGTATCCAATGGCTGGTATTCCTCATCGACCGGGTTTTCGGCCAAATGATCTGCTAACGCCTGGGCTTTCATTGCCGTGCGAGTGATATAAACTATGTCGAACTCCGTAAGCAAGATTTGCCATTTAGCCAGTCTCCCAGTAGGCATTGGTTTCTGAAATATATATTTCAAGGGATCCAACCTGCTTATGAGGAATGTAGTGTGGGCTTGGAGATAATGCCTCAGCTTTTGAGCAACCCATGTGAGAGCGCAGCATGTCTTCTCCAACAGAGTGTATTTGGCCTCGTAGCTGGTGAATTTCTTGCTCAGGTAGTAGATCGCCTGTTCCCTTTTCCCGGTCACATCGTGTTGCCCCAGGACGCAGCCAAAGGAGTTCTCCAAGACTGTCAGATACAAGAAAAGTGGCCTCCCTGGTTCGGGAGGGACCAAGACTGGGGGATTCGAAAGGTACTCTTTGACTTTATCAAAGGCTTCTTGACACTCCGTTGTCCACTTAATCGCCGCATCCTTTCTTAACAACTTGAATATGGGCTCACACGTGCTTGTCAGCTGGGCAATAAACCGACTGATGTAGTTCAGCCTGCCCAAAAGACTCATCACGTCTTTCTTCGTTCTTGGGGGAGGTAGATCTTTGATAGATTTTATCTTAGTCGGATCTAGCTCGATACCTCTCCTGCTTACGATGAAACCCAAAAGTTTACCTGACGGAACTCCGAAAGCGCATTTGGCTGGATTTAGCTTCAAGTCATACTTCCTTAGCCTCTCGAAGAATTTCCTCAAGTCTTGGATGTGGTTATCCTGCGTCCTGGACTTGACTATAACATCGTCCACGTACACCTCTATTTCCTGATGCATCATGTCATGGAAAATGGCGGTCATGGCCCTCATGTAAGTAGCCCCAGCATTCTTTAAACCAAATGGCATGACCCGATAACAGTAGGTGCCCCAAGGCGTGGTGAAGGCAGTTTTCTCGGCATCCTCTTCATCCATCAATACCTGATGATACCCAGCGTAACAATCTACGAAAGACTGTATCTCGTGCTTGGCGCAATTGTCAACGAGGATGTGGATGTTGGGCAGCGGGAAATTATCTTTAGGACTTGCTCTGTTCAGATCTCGGTAATCTACACATACTCGAGTTTTCCCGTCCTTTTTCGGTACTGGAACCACATTCGCCAACCATGTTGTATATTGGACTACCCGGATCACTCCTGTTTTCAGTTGCTTGGTGATCTCCTCTTTAATTTTGTCACTGACCTCGGTTTTGAACTTTCGTTGCTTTTGTTGAACCGGAGGACAATCAGGATGAATCGGCAATTTGTGAACCACTAGATCGACACCTAGTCCCGGCATGTCATCATATGACCAAGCAAACACGTCTTTAAATTCAAGAAGAAGTTGAATTATCGCCTCTCGCGTTTTCTTGTCCGTGTGAATGCTTATCTTGGTCTCCCGGATTTCTTCCGGGGTTCCTAAATTTACCGGTTCAGTGTCATTCAGATTCGGCTTAGGTTTATTCTCGAAATATTCCAACTCTCGGTTTATCTCCCTAAAAGCCTCTTCCGCATCATATTCTGGTTCTGGATTCATTAATTCGCAGTTAAATAGCTCATTGTGATCCGGGCGTGAAGTCCGCAAGCATGTCATATTTAAAGCCGCATTATTAGGACCGGACTTCCGTCTAGTTGGGAATGGCGTGATCTCCCAGTTTTGGAGCTTGGCGTTTGGCCCCATGTATATCATCTCAGCAGTGCTCGTGCCTTCGCCTGGTTGAACCATGTGGACCTCGTAGAGCATTTCCCTCATTGCCCCACATATTTCCTCGATTTCCTCAACTGTGAAGACCTCATCTTCTTCTTCTTCAGTGTACCCTGGCCTGACAAAAGTCGCATGTAAATCCGGCAGTGGTTGAGGCAACTTCCAGCCCTCATTTCTCCTTTTCTTTGCCCATTTTTCGTCTGCTGGAGTAGGTTTGAAACCTAGTCCAAAAGGTTTCTTGATGACTGGTAAAGTAATGGGTTCCGTCATTCCCTGAAGGGTTCGTCCAAGCCCCTTCCCTGGCCTAAATCCGTGTCGGATCATCTCTTTGGCCACCATAACCGAAGCGTTAGACAAGAAAGGCTGGGGGCAAGGTACTCCCTCTTCGTGCTGCTCTGCCAATACCACCTCGAAAGCTTGATAGACCGTATGCTCACTCCCTTCTCTTGGTTCAAGATACGGGATAGATGGGTCCCGATAAATGGCATGTTCATCTTCTCCATGGACCACGATCTCTTGGTCTTCATACTCGAACTTCACCATCTGGTGAAGAGTAGAAGGCACGGCTCCTGCCGCATGGATCCAAGGCCTGCCAAGGAGGAAATTGTAAGATGTGTCCATGTCGATCACTTGGAAAGTGACTCGAGATTCGACTGGTCCTATGACCAGCAACAGGTCTATTTCTCCCATGGTGTCTCTCTTGATACCATCGAAAGCTCTCACGCAGACGTTGTTGGGTCGGATTCTTCCGGTCTCAATTTCCATTCTTTGCAGCGTGGAGAGCGGGCAGATGTCGACACCTGATCCCCCATCCAGCATCACCCGCTTGACATAGTAGTCCTCACATTTGACTGTCAAATGCAATGCCTTGTTGTGTGCTGCTCCTTCCGGGGGTAGATCGTTCTTGCTGAAGGAGATTTGGTTGACGGCGAAGAATCGTTCTGTCATCCGCTCTAGTTGCTCCACCGAGGTTTCGACCGGTACGTATGCTTCATTCAGGGTTTTCAGCAGGATCTTTTGATGCTCGGTTGACCTCATTAATAGTGACAGCATGGACACTTGCTCAGGGTGCTTGCGCAGCTGGTCTATCACTTCGTAGTCCGGCATCTTCATCTGCTTGAAGAACACTTCCGCTTCTTCAACACTCACAGGCTCCTTTGGAGGGAAGCGCCTTTGTGTGGCGTTGTTCAGTTCTTGGGTATTTGAGTACCCTCCAACGAAAGTATTTTCTGGAAGTTCTTCCCTGACCTCCTTACCTTTATACGTTACCAAAGTCTTTTGATAATTCCACGGCACTGTGGACGGGTTGGTCATTGGCTTTTGTGGCACGCGTCCGATAACCACTGGCTCATTCAGCCGAGGTGGTTGAATCGTCCCCCGGACCACATAGGCCCCTTTTGGCACATACATAGGTTTTGTCTTTTTGATCCCGAAGTTCTGCGTCTTCTTGGCTTGACCTCGTGGTATGTAAAGAACTCCACCCTTTGCTGGTACTACTTTCTTCTCCACCTTCTTTTCGGGCTTGCTTTCTGCAGCCTTGGCCTCCTCCCCCCTTTCTGATTTCTGGTCTGTTTCAGGCCTCCTCGCTGTGTCGACAATGGCAATTATGGCTTTCAAGGCAGGGTCGAACTCTTTGTCTTCACAAATCATGCCGATCAGCGGCCCATTATTGTGAGCGGGCAATGGATTGTTAGTTACATTTGGGATCTCTTCGTCCCTTAGCACTATCTTCCCCTGCTCTATCAAATTTTCGACCACTCTTTTCAATGACCAGCAGTCGTTTGTATCATGTCCTTCGGCCCCTGAATGATAGGCGCATCTGACTCCGGCTTTGTAAGAAGGAGATGTCGGGTTTTGCCTCGTTTGGGGAATTGGTTGCAAGAAACCCAACTGGACTAGCTTAGGGAACAATGTGGAGTATTGTTCACCGATGGGCGTAAAAGTCCGCCGTCGAGGTGGCTCCTGGGGGCGGTAGTTATTCTGCGGGGGTTGTGGGTTATAGTGGTTGCGGTAAGGAGGCTGATTTCTGGGAGGTGGAGCTGGGCCTCGGTTGGCTTGTTGTGGTGAATGGTTATAAGGTTGGGCATTCATGACCATATAAGGTTGATGAGCATATGCCGCATTTGAGTGGGGGTAGTAGTGTTGTGAGGCCCTTTCCGGAAAATGGGGCCTGTGATGACGATACTCCCTTGCTTCAGAGGCTGCCATAGCCGTTTCTTCCTTCTTCTTCCCCCTTGTCGTCCCTCCAGACCCGCTTTGGATGGCCTGAGAGGTTGCCCTTAGGGCTGCTTGACTCAGAATCCGACCCGTTTTCAGCCCATTCTCTACCATTTCTCCTATCTTGATTGCTTCCGCGAATGGCTTACCCATGGCCGACATCATGTTTTGGAAATAGTCAGACTCTTGAGCCTGGAGAAAGGTAGTGACCATTTCCACTTCATCCATGGGAGGCTTCACTCTCGACGCCTGTTCACGCCACTTAATAGCATACTCTCTAAAACTTTCCGAAGGCTTCTTCTTCAAATTCGACAGAGAGTTTCGGTCTGGCGCAATGTCGATGTTATACTGGAATTGCTTTACAAAATCTCTGGCGAGATCATCCCATATATGCCATCGGGACATTTCCTGATCCATATACCATTCCGAAGCTATCCCTACTAAGCTTTCCCCAAAATATGCCATTAGCAGTTCTTCCTTTCCGCCGGCTCCCCGCAATTGGTTGCAGTATTTTTTAAGATGTGCAATGGGGTCACCGTGCCCATCGTATTTCTCGAACTTGGGGGTCTTGAAACCCGTCGGCAGGTGCACGTGAGGGAACATGCACAGGTCGGCGTAAGAGACGCTCTTTTGCCCGCTCAAACCTTGCATATTCTTCAAACTTTGTTCAAGGCTTCTCATTCTCTTAGCAATCTCATTTTGTTCTGCAATCCTGGGGTTCTGATCCTGTCCCGGTGCGAGTTCGCACTGAGGCGGTAGAGGATTATTGTTGGTAGCGAACCTGGTTGGTTCCATTGAGAACGATGGTGCTTGGAATGTAAAAGAGGATGAGTCAAAGCTTGGCTTGTATGTGGCAGGCTGTGCCGTAGCTGGGCAAGGCGATGCAGTAAAGATATTCATGCTTGCATCGGTGGCCGACATTCGGGGATGAGGCTCAGAAGGTGATCCGGCGGAGAAAACGGAGTTAGCTGGGTACCCGAATGGGGTAGCAGGGTAATTTATGGGGACATTAGAAGTCCCACCTGACCTGGAGAATAATTCAGGGAATCCGGGGACGACACTTGGCGGCTCTTTCCCATTGTTCCAATCATCCAGCATTTCCAACATGCGGAGCCGTAGGATTCTATTTTCTTCTGCAGTTGCGGATTCAGGCGTGAGGACGGTTGAGATTGAGCTCTCCTCAGAGACGGGGACTGTTTGCAATGGAATTTCCGAAGACATTTCCACACTTCCTTTTGACCTGGTGAAGTAGGTGTGAGTACTGTTTCTGGTCCTAACAATAGGTAGTTGAACACCTCTCCTTGACCTCGTGAAGTATGAGTGCGAGGCCAGACTTTCACCAAACCAACCGTCTTTTCAAAAACCCTGGAAACATGCTCAATGACAAGCGCACGGTTAATTTGCAGCAAATAACAGATAGTTAATCTCACGTTGGGCATGATGCACCTATACAGTTAAGTGGATTACTATATGTCTGCTACGAGAGCATGCGTCATTCCGGTATTTTCCTCTTATTTCCCCCTTTTTTTTCTTTTTTTTTTTCATTTTCATTTATTTTTTCTTTTATATTATTTTTTTTGTAGCAAAATAAAATGCGATCGGATCCGATGAGGATTGCCTACGTATCACGATACTCACGTGAATCAGATCATTACGTAGTTCGAAAACACGAATGAGCGTGAAAGAAGCAAACTCTTTATTATTGAAGCAGTCTATTACAAACTACATTTTGCAAAAGAAAAAGCAAACTTTGGAAATAAACCTAGACTCAAAAATAGACTAAAAATCACCCTGATGAAAAAAACAGGCAGAAGATGCTAAGATACAGATTTGACCTATGAATGCATTATGGTTTTAAAAATTGGTTTCCGCGGGGCGTCGTTCGGCCTCGCCGCGGTCCTAGGCGTGAGATCCCTCTCAAGTTGCTCTAGCTCGTGCATAGTCTGCTTGACATAACCCATTACTGCCGAGAGGACGGTAGCGCTGGACATGTTCTCACATCGTAGGCATCGTCTGGTGATGGCATGGGCAATGGCCTTGATCCTATCTCTGGTTTGCTTCTTCTCTACGAGCAGGCGTTTTGTCTGATCGCTGCATATCTTGAAAACTTGAGCATCTTGTACATGCTGATGCTTCAGTCGTCGTACTTCCAACTTCATCTGGGCTATTGAGTCATACCAGTATCTGCTCTCAATTTGGAAATCCTTGGCCTGATTAGCTGTTTTGATCTCAAGTGCAGCCATCTCTCTCTTTATCTTAGCAACAGTCTTCTCATGGTCGCTTTCCAATCGATTCAGGTACCTGCGATGCTTATCCGTTCTTGTATCCCACTGTGCTTTGAGCTCTGCTATGATGTTTTCAGATTTCTCCAAACCATCTCGCCATTCCCTGATTTCACCTTTTAGCCCTTTTATCAGCTGCTCGTCCGATCGACGCCTTGGTTGTCTATCTGCATCCAACCTTATCTGTTTGATCTGGGCTCTGAGCATTTCATTTTCTTGAATCAACCTGTTCCGTTCTCCCAGATCGGTAGCAACTTGCACGTTGTGTTCATATTTCAATTTTTCCACTTGTTGCTTTAACCCGCTGATTTCGGTGCAATAGCCTCTTTCTTTTGCTAACCAATCCCACTGCTTTTGTGATGATTCGGTAAAATTCCGGATGTGGGGTCTCTTAGCTGGCCTTTCGTGCTCGAGTTCCCTTCTGTACCATGCAAGGTAACCTGGCGCCGTTTCTCCTTTGGCTTGATCCCGCACGCAAGTATCTGATTTCAAATATTGACCCTCATTCCAGATTTGGCGAATCTTTGCTTCTGGGAACTGTCCGTTAGGACTTATCTCGATTGCTTGAGTGCTTAGATCTTCCTCATGAGGTACTGTCTGGCATTTTCCGAACTGTCTTAAAACTCGGCCGGGTGCGTAAGGTTGAATGCTCTTAAGCCCCATCAGCAAGAAATGAGTTTTAGTCGCTGACATATATAAGACCTCATCAACGGGCAACCATCCCAACTTCCATTGTATTTGGCTGGCAGTAAGAGCTTGAAAGAACGAGGTCCAAGCCAGGACTCCTTCGGGCAAACTGATCTCTTTGGCTCTTGCGTAAGATTCTTCTATGCGGGTCTTATCCGGGGAACCACGGCTCAAAATCTCGGAATGATGGCAAAGGTGCTCGGTCATCCATATCTGCAGGAGCAAGTTACAACCTTCGAAGAAATTTCCCCCAGCTTTACAAGCTGTGAGAGCTCGAAAGATGTCGGATACCACCATAGGCGCGAGAGTACTGTCACTTTGCGTGAGTAAAGTGCTGACGACCCCCGATATCTTCAAATCAATGTTTCCATCTTTCCTGGGAAATACCAGAAGTCCCAGAAACGTTATCATGAACGCCACCCGTCTGTGCTCGTCCCACTTCTGACGAACTCCTTTGCTGCACAGTTTGTTGATTGGATTATTGAATCCCCCCTCGTGACCGTATCTATCATATATGAAGCATGGAGTACAGAATCCGGCTGCTAGATCCGGGTTGTGGACTGTTCTAGGTATTTTCAATGAATCCAGGAACCGATGTACTGTGACGACTCTTGGGGCGACCAAGTATTTTTCCCTCAGCGGAAGTTCAGTATTCCCGATGTATCCGGCCATTTCTTCCAAAGTTGGGGTGAGCTCAAAATCAGAGAAATGGAAAACATTGTGCGCCGGGTCCCAATAGGTAGCCAAAGCTCTTATGATATCTCCCCGAGGCTGGACTTCCAACAGACCCACAAGACCTTTCAAATATTTCTTAACCTCATTTTGTCCTTCAACACCTAGATCTTTCCACCATAGCCGTAACTTGACAGGGATTTTGGTCATTATTGAAAAATGTTCATTTTGCACCGTGCTCATCCTGCACATTTATTAAGGTGATTTTAACAAAATTGACTGACTCAAAAAAAATATATATATATATTTTTTTTATTAGAGAGGATAAAGCTTTGCCCACGGCCTTTAAACACTTCAGAGACAAAGATTTTAAGGCTGTGCGGTTTTTTTTTTTTTTTTTTAAAAAAAATGCTAAACAAGACCCAAAGGTGGCTGTTTATGCAAAGTCAGCCTTCCGGCGTCCCTTTCGGGAACATTTGGCTATTTATGATAAAACAATGTCACCTGACTTATTTATGACTCTATTAAAAATTTAACACATATTTTATTTATTTATTTACTGATTTTTGGCTATTTAGAAAAAAAATGGGGTTGAACCCGACGAGGGTTGCCTACGTATCTCACATCCGGTGAGAATCAAACCGGCGTAGTTCGGGCATACCGTGAATAGAGAAAATTAAATAAACCTAAAAATCAGAAATAAGTATTTTTTATTATTTTTGAAGAAAGATAAAGACTAAAGAAAAAATAATTTTTGCAATATTTGGACTATCAGTCTGAATTTATAAAAAGGGTATTACAAAAGAAAAAAAAAAATTTTTTTTGAATTATGAGTTTTCCATTTTTTTTTTTACTTTTAAAATAAATACCATTTCTTTTTTTTTGATTTTGAAAGTGAAAGAATTTTTTTTTTTTTATATATACCCCCTTTTTTTTTTAATAATTCAAACTAAGAAGACAAATTTTGTTTTTATTCTTTTTTCTTTTTTCTTTAGAACAATTCCGGTGAGGTTTTGACAATACTTGAACATTGGTTTTATTTTTCCAAAATAAGTAATTATCTCCCCACGTTGCTATTTTCCTCTTTTTTTAGAAACCGGTCAGCATGCGGAACCGAAGCAAATAAATGCACAAAACAAATAGGATGCAGCAGGGTGGTCTTTTCAATTCAGGTTGCCTGTCCTAGACGGACCCAACCCCTGTGTTGAGCCCCCTAAGTCAAATGCAACATGATGCAAATAAACGTTCCTACTAGGGATCCGGCATGAAGTTTCGTTATACTAGGTTTAAACCTTGGTATTTGTTCTAGACTGTGTACCCGAGCGGACCAACTCGAGTCGAGGAGGGGCTACGTACCGGGGACCCGCGAGATCGTCCGGCTTTGTAACTTGTCCGTCCTCTTTCTTATTTTAGGTATTGACATTAACAGAATAGGGAGTCTCGACCAGCGAGCTTCTCCCCGGAGGTAAGAAGAGAAGGGTTTCGGCACAGTTTATATACAGTTCAGATAATATCAAAGCGGTAAAAGACAGCATTTAGCACATTATGCAAAAACATGTAATAAAGATCAGATAATAAAGCCAAATATAACAATTATTCTAAGCTCGAATTCTTGAACCCTGAACCAGTGGTTCTGGGTCCATTAGTCCCCAGCAGAGTCGCCAGAGCTGTCACACCTCCTTTTTGCGCGCCCCGCCCCGAGGGGTAAGATGCGCGGGTGGAGTTTTTCCAATTTAAGTGACAATATTCGAAATGGGATTATTTATTTAATTCAGAGTCGCCACTTGGGAAAGGTTTGGCTTTTGGTGTCCCAAGTCACCGGTTTTATCTTGAATCCCAAATCGAGGAAATTTTCGACTTTTCCAAATGAAGTCTGCGAACCAGAAATTCTAAGTAAGGAATTCTGTTGACCCGAGGGAAGGTGTTAGGCACCCTCGAATCCCGTGGTTCTAGCACGGTCGCTTAAATTGTTATAATGGCTAAATATCTGATTTAACTACATGTTGTGACTTACGTGCTTTTATTAAGTTTAAAACCGCTTTTATTATTATCATTTATTTTTATGGAATTGCAACGTCGTGGAAATGCATCTCGAACCACGTCACAATCAATGCACCCGTGATCGTCGACACATTCGGACTTCGTTGAGATTCGGATTTGGGTCACATCAATGTGCACCCGAATTTAAGAATATGATTTAATTAAGCCGCGCCTTCAGAGTCTAACGCGTTATTATCTTTGCAGAAGGCCATGAAATTTATTAAATGACCTGTCTTGAATTCTAAATAATTATCATGGTTATTTATTGAGAGCCCCGCAATTTTGCATCTTTATTTGGCGAGGCTCATCTCTATTTTAGAAAAGGATATCCTAAAGTGGCTACATTTTAATACATTTGTCCCTAAAAACTAAAAGAGAAGGAAAATGCTAAATTAACTATATGCTTTTGTCTAATCCGGATTCTTATCAATTTCTGATTGATTATTTACAAAGCGGAGGAATGCCATAACTTATGAAACATACTTTAATTGGACAAAGAAATTACATTCGAGATTGACCCAATATTATACTTGTGTCCAAACGTTTCTTGAATTGAATTTTACTAGACTTATTGGGGCTGAAATGAAGGAATTAACTACTAGGCGTTGTTACTAATGGGATTTGAATATGATATTATGTACTGCCTAACGAGACCCAGCAAAGACTAAAATAAAACAAGTCAACATAGTATAAGTTTGGAGTATCCATACCTTGTATTAACAAATAGCTACAAACTAAAACATGAAGGACCAAGCTCAGAAGTGTATTAGTTAACATACATTTTCGTACTATTGAACTGGGAACTAACAACTACACAGGCCCCTTAATATGCCATGAATATTACAACAAATGATTTTGAACTTCTTCAACCTTTTTCATTTCATGCTTTCAAACTGTTTCAATTACATCAATATGGGCTTGAAATGTGTACCTGAAAATGCTGAATGTGCAAAGGAGAAAAAGAAGAAGATGTTGAAATCAGCAGCAAAAGAAACAGGACTAGCAATAGCAGCAGGACAGGGCAGCAGCAAAACAAAACGAACAGCAGAAAAGGCTCAAGTGCAGAAATGCAACTATGGCCAATAGAAAGAAATAGCCAAACGAGAGCACAACCCAGTGGAATAGAATCAAGAACTCCAAGCAGACCAAACCAATAGTGAACCAATGGAAAACACTTGACTAAATAGACACAGCTGGAACTTCAAACAATCAGAATTGATTTCAGCGAGTTAAACAACTGAAAACCCAAATAACAAATAGGAAGAAACAATTTCTGATTGTAGATTGTATAATTTCTGTATCTCTTTGTATGTCTTTCAAGCTTTCTCTTTCAACACTCCTCACAGTGTGTGTATTTTTCTTTCTCAGTTCTGATTCTCCCTATCTCCCTGTCCCTCCTCTAGATGGTCTTCTATCCCCCCTTTTTATAAGCCTCAAACTCAAACCTTTATCAACCTGTTGGATTAATCAAATAACCCCTCCCATGTGCTCCTTTTTTCAGTTCCACTTAGCTATTTAAGTATTAATCCCATGACATTCCCTTGGCAGGCTTTAACTTTTCATTTTATTATCTAAAAGCAAGTATGGGCATTAAAATATATCTGACAGCATATACTGTCAGATTGTTTAAACTTAAAAGCTTCTTAATGCAGAAAAACAGGCTGTGCACAAGGCACATGAGGTGCACCAATGCACATGCTGTGCACCAGTGCACATGCCCTCCATTTCAGAACTTTAAACAAAACAATCCTTCTTACATTACTGATCAATTCAAACAAGCTATAAGTAAGCAAAAACTGGTTCTTAATTGGCTCAAAGCAAATGTTCATCAGAAGCAAATTGGTTTACTTTGTTCAAGACAGTTGAAACTAATTGACGACACATGTCGACTCGACTATATTAGCATTAACATACACAATTGAAGCCAAAAATCAGACATTTAAAGTATGGGACACATGGTTTGAATTATACTGACTAAACAGAAATACCCTCGAGGAGTCAAACAATCAGTACACATTTGGAATACAACCCAATACATATGTCTTATCAGAATATGAGGGGTTCAAACAAACATAGTGGTTCAAACAAGGTGGACAAACGGAAGTTGGTAAAAATTCAAAAACACAAATTGACACAAAACATGAACAGACATTTAATCCCTCACATGGACCAAACAAATAAGGGAAGAAGGCAGACTCACCTCAAATCTTGAAAAATCGGAAACCTTGACTCGGACTTGGACAGACTTTCTTAAGGCTGAACGGACTTTAATCGAAGTGTTTCTCAGATGAGAAACACTTCGATTAAGGTCCCTTGGACCTTAATTTCTTTGGCTCGAACGGGTATGAACTAGTGACGAGGAACTACAAAGTTCCAAAACTCAGATCCGGGATTCATGTTTCCCTGGTTAGATTCGGACCAAACCAAGTATGGTTTGGTCACGAGGGGGGTCTGGGGAGTGTCTGGTGTGAAGCTGGGGTTGGTTGGTGTAAGCCGAGTTTTAACTCGAATCTTCAAATGAAGATTCGAGGACCTAGGGGATGATTCGAACTACATGGTTAGCAGATCCATGTTCAGGATGGCAAGGGGGTTCTAGGGTGTTAAGGGGAAGGTCACCGGCGTTCAGGCCGCCGGGTTTCTGGTGAAAGTGTGCAGGGGCGGCTAGGGTTTGAAGGGGATGGGTTTGGGTGAAGACGACGAGGCCGGGGTATTGGATAGGGGGGGTAGGGTAAGGATTTGGGCTTATATAGTTAGTGGGTGGGTCGATCTCAACCGTTAGATCAATCTAGATCTACGGTTTGGATCTGATGGTCTTAAGTGAAACGGTGTCGTTTCAAATGTTGAGGGTTTGGGTTTGGTCCGGGTGTAAACGGGTCGGGTTTGTTGATGGGTTATGGGGATTGATCTTGGCCGTCGATCACTCTGAGATCAACGGCCCAGATCAGGCACGACTCAAACGACGTCGTTTGGACGTCCTGGGCATCAGGTGACCTGGGCTGGGCAGGCCTGGGTCTTGGGCTGTTTGTTTGGGCCAATTTTGTTAAAATTGGCCCAAGTCCGGAAGGGGTCTTTTCTTTATTTTTTTTTTATTTTTTTTTTTCTTCTTTTCTTATTTATTTTAAAACAAAGCTAAGCCAAAAAATCAAATTAAAATTAAATACACACTCAAATACAATTATTTGCACACATACTAAAATATTTCAAAACCGGTAAAGTCAAACCAAATAAAATCACGGACGAAAATGCCTATTCACGATTTTCTATTTAACGACCGAATTACGGTTTGAATTACGCAGGACACATATATATTTTTTTTGAATTTTATTTTAATAAAGTAAATAAATAAGAATGGGCCAAAATCACAAATAAATCCACAAGGTGCCGCACAGAAATCCGAAATTGTACAGCGGGGCCAATTATATATTTTTTTATTTCTTTTTGGAGCGATTGTCGTGTGAAGCAAAAATCACGTGCTCACATGGTTTACCTTTCATAATATCTGTGAGAGTTCCCAAATGTTTAATGACCCATTTTTGACCATCTTCTCCTAACTCATGCCACCACATCTGAAGCCGAAATAGAACCTCATCTGCATTTGCGGAGTGGGTTTTGGGTAGTGCTCATTTTGTGCCTGCGATTAATTTTAACAAAAATCAAGACTCATTTTGAAAACAGACACTCATAAAAAAATCATTTTTTTATATATATATTTTTTCAAAACTTAAAACTATTTTTTGGGAATATTCTAAACAACCCATTTTATTCCTCGGCTCTCAATGATTTTTTTTTCAGTTAAGCTGGTCGACAAGCAAATCCGAGGCAAATGAATGCACAAGTAGCAAGTAGGATGCATCAGGATGGTCTTTTCATTTCGGGTTCACCTGTCCTAGACAGACCCAACCCCTGTGTTGAGTCTCCAAGGTCAAATGTACATGATGCAAATAAACGTTCCTACTAGGGATCCGGTACGAGGCTGAGTTATTCTAGGTGAAAAACCTGAGGCATATTGTTCTAAATTGGCTTACCCAAGTGGACAGCTTGAGCCGACGTGGGGGCAACGTACCGGTAGCACGAAAGTCTACTCGGCCTAGTTACTTGTCCCAACTTCGTCTTATTTGGTATGACCTTTAACAGAAAGGTGGGCCACGCGCACGTGTGCACCATAAATTTAGAAGACTCAGAAAGAAGGTGGGTTTCGTAGCAGTTTTATATTCACAATTCAAATAATATTAAAGCGGTAAAAAGCAACATTTAGCATATTAAGCATAAACATGTAAAAATCATATAATAAATAAAGCCAACTATAACAGTTATTTTAAGCTCGAATTCATTTTAGTCCCCAGCAGAGTCGCCAGAGCTGTCACACCTCCTTTTTCCGCCCCCGCGGGGGGCGTAGGGAGTTTTCTCCAATTAAAGGACAGTCGAAACGGGATTTGTTTGTTTGTTTCAGAGTCGCCACCTGGGAATTTTAAGGCGTCCCAAGTCACCGGTTTTAATTCCTGAATCGAGGAGAATATGACTCTGTTTGTTATTCTGCGAACCAAAAATCCGAGTAAGGAATTCTGTTAATTCAAGAGAAGGTGTTAGGCATTCCCGAATTCCGTGGTTCTAGCATGGTCGCTTAACCATTTTTTATACTTGGCTTGATTATCTTGATTTACTAAATATACTTTCTGTTGTTATATAATTCTGTTACCGCCTTAAATTATTTATAATTAGAGACCTTTAAACGAATCACGCGTACGTATATTCGTGTTATATATTTTTATGAACGTGAAGAATCGTGTCACGCATATGTGTACACAGTAAGATTGATAATATAATTCTTTGTTTATTTTTATTATAAAAATAGACTTATGTTCGAAATCGTGCTTAGAATAAAATTAAGAAAGTTCGTCGCTCTTGTATAATTAAATAGTGAACCGCACACCTCGGGTTATATGAAATTAATTTGATATTCTCCGAAGAACCCCCTTTTTATTAACTGTTCGCTCGAAGTTGCGCGAACGCATAATCCGAATTGCTTTTAGAAATATAATCAGGTTACGCGAATGCATCCCTAATCACGCAAAATATTCTTAATGGTAATATAGATTTTCCACAAATTGTTTATTACATCCATACATTTTTATGTGAAAAATCATGAGAAATCCCTATTTGAGATGCCCTTAAATTCTTTGAAAAGAATTCGCAATTTATTAAGTGTTGACCGCGAATTATATTTTTCGCGTGTGAATTATATTCCTCCAAGCCATTCAAATTTTAAGAGTAAAAAATAAACGACGTGTGATTAATACTACCATTTTTTCTCGTAAATACAATGTGTATACCCAAAAAGTGAATTGCGTATGAAACTAAAAAAAAATGATTTATGAAAGGAAGAGATGTTTTCGAAGAATTTTCATTATTCTATTTGTAGCGAATGCTATTTTACATTCTTAAAATTGTTACAATTTATAAGCCTAATCTCCTTCTACATCACTTGTTCTTAATCCAATATGCATGTATTTTTGGTTAATTCTGCTTATGATTGAGTTTGGGATATACATAATCGAAACGATTTTTATTCTCAACCTATGCGAACTATTGGCAAACACTAACTTTACACGTTATAAAAAATTGTTGACTTATCATTTACATTATTTTTTAAAGAAATGAGCTGATTGCATTCAAATAACTAGGCCATTTGTTATTAAGAAAGAACTAATCTACATGTTGACTTAATAAGACGATATCACATCTAACATGAATATGGCCCTACACCATTCACCATATTCCAACATTGTGAACATAACGGATTTTATCAATGCATCTTTCGACTATTGATTATAAACATAACCATTATTGCGCCATATATGAACAAAATGCAACCAACATCATCTAGCCTTAAACCACAACCAAGTAATTAACAAAATATGCTAACAATGTATTTTCTTGATATTTCCATACTATTCTGTACCTAACTAACAATGTCACAAGACTTAATTAATGGCCAACTTTATGCCATGTTCCCTATCTTGACAATTCAATCATAACTATACTTTAATGAAATTCTGAAATAGATAACATTATTACAACATTTATACGAACTTCAAAAGGGAATGATTAACTAATAATTATCATGTCAAGCATACTACTATATTAACCAACATGAAACAAAAACTGAAATTTAAACTAATGAACTTAGATGAGTAGAAGACAGAATTATAATTTCAAACTTCATTTATTTGCCATGTTGAAGCTTTTCATGATATGAGTTTACAGATATGTACCTGGAAATTAGAGTAGAAAAGGTGAATTTCAGCAGTAAGGGCAGCAACAAAACAACAGAATATACCAATAACTCAGCAGGTTTGAGCAAAACTCGTGAAACCAGACGAGCAGGAACAGAATTTTAAGAAAAAAATTCAGATTTGAACCAAACAATATCAACAAAACAGACTCAGACAGATTCAAGGAAAAATATGTTTCAGACTTTCTTTCTTTCTCTTCTATTTTTTTTTCTGTTCCAGACTCTTTCTTCTCTTAGTTCTGTTTTCCTTTTATTCTCAATCTCTCTTTCAGATTCCTCTATATAATCTCTCTATCTGTCTGTCTCCTTGTGTCTCTCCTCTTTTCTCTATCCTCTCCCCTTCTTATACTTCTCTATCTTATACAGGTCTGCCCCCTTTCTAGCAGCCCACTGTCCGGACCCCTTTCTCTTTTAAAAAAATCAGAAAATCCCCACTCCCATAGCACTAAGGCTGGTTTTCTAATAAATCAGCCACTAAAGGTACTTTTTCCTTATTTTCAGCATTCCCATTATCCTTTGTTTCCCATTATCCTAATAAATTATAGCCATTAACATTCCACTATCAGCACACTAATACTATCATATTACTCTCATTGTTTCATTCCCAACAGTACCCCTGAAAGTCTACTGTTATTACTGCCCTCAAAGAAATCAGAATCTGATACAAAACAGATTTTAAAATCTGTTCAAACTTAATTATCTTTCTGATTTAAACAGCTATAACCAATTCTCTTAAGCTCTGGACTGAATCTTAACTGAGAATGCAACCTTCTAACACAATTGTATCTAATCAACATTTGTGAAATTGAATTTAAACCTAACATCACAATAACATCACACAGAATTTAACAGAAAAATTTAAACTGAATTAGAAATATGTATGAATGCAGGGGCATTTTCAGTATAATGACACTGCCTGAAACCAACTGCTCAGAAATCAATACACAAATGTTTGATAAACTTTCTGACTTATTAAACAAGAACCAACTAATTAGCAAGAACTAATTAACTGATTACAACAAAATGATAATAATCAATCAAAACAGGTAAACAAGTTACTACAATCAACATTATCAGAAACAGGATTTTATAATATAACTAATCGACGAACTTAATCGAGTCGATTACACACATTGTAAATAATCACAACAAACAGAGACATTGTTATAATTTGATCACATAAACGGGTATGAGACAGAATCACAGAATCAACTAAACAAATATGAAAAATTACACAAGCTACTGAAACAGGCAACAATATACACGTAGGAAACAAAAAGAAGAAGAAAAATACCTCTGAAACTTCAAATTTACACGGACAAAAGCTCAACTTTGGATTCGGACCTTTTGAGGCTGAACAGACTTTATTCGAAGTATTCTCAATTGCGAATACCTCGATTAAAGTCTCTTAGACCTCAATCCCTTAATTAATCAGACAACTTCCACGATTTGGCATTTTAGGGTTTCGGATTTTTCAAATTTAGGGTTCGACCAATTCTGGGTAGATTCGAAGGGAACCAAAGATGCCTTAGGGGTGAGGGTGGCCTAAGGGTCATTGGGTGTGAATTTGAAATAGATCTGGGTGAGTTCTTGTTCGGCTCGAATCTTCAAATGAAGATTCGAGAAGCTCTGAGGTGATTCGAGCTCAACCAACCACAGATCCGTAATGAGGGTAGTTGGGGGGTACTATGGTGTTGATTTGGAAGCCATCGGAGACGGTTGGGTTTGGATCTGAGTTTGGCTCGAATCTTCAAATGAAGATTCGAGAACCTCTAGGAGTATTCGAGCTCAGTGGCTAATAGATTTGGATAGAGGATGGTCAGGGGGTTCAGGGGTGTTAAGGTGGTGACCGGCGGCGTTGTTGCCGCTGGGTTTCAGGCGAGGGGGAGTTAGGGCGGCTAGGGTTAGGGGTGTGTTTTTTCGGAGATGATGATGAACAGGAGAGGAGGGGGGTGTTTAGTTAGGGGGCCGGGGAATGGATTTGGGGTTTATATAGGGGAGGGGTGGATTGATCTCATCTGTTGGATCAAATAAGATGCACGGTTGAGATTAATTCATTTAACCAAACGAAGTCGTTTGGTTTGAGTTGGGGGGAAAGGGTTGGCCCGGGTAAAGTGGATCGGGTAGGGGTTACGGGTAAGGGGTGTAGAATATCAACCGTTGGATTGATTTAATCCAACGGCTCTTGATGAAATATGACCAAACGTCGTCGTTTGGTTTGGTTGAATTGGACCGGGCATGGGGTGTTTGGATTGGGCTGTGGGGAAGTGATTTTGTTTGGGCCTGGATTTCAGTCCAGGTCCGAACTTTTACCTATTTTCCATTTCCTAATTTTACTCCTAATTATTAAATTTCTACTTTTAATTATAAAAACAAAAATTATCCTTACAAAACATTAATCACCCTTTTAACAACCATTAGCACACAGGACAAAATATTAATCACACAATGACATTTAAATGACGAAAAATAAGATAAATGCATATATTTTTTTGTGATTTTCTCTTTAATTAACTCTTAAATGCATAATTAAATCCTAGATATGCAAGCAACATGTATTTTTATTTTATTTTTTCATTTAACTATAACAAAGTAAACATTTACGGACAAAACACAAATAATTAATAAACGCCACATAAATTCTAAAAACTGCATACTAAGAGAATTTTTGTTTTATTTTTTGATTTATTTTAGAGTAGTTTTCGTGAGGCAAAAATCACGTGCTCACAGATGCCTCTGAACCATGATGCCTTTGAATAATGATATGCAAAAGATTAAAAGGTGGGGTCCTGAGGCCATAGCAGGGTGTTCTCGGCTATGAAAATGGTGCCTCCGAACGATGACGCCTTTGGATAATTTGGCGATCTTTCAGCCCATGAGACGCAGTAGATGGCGATCTTTCAACCCATGAAATGCAGTATTTGGAGATCTTTCAGTCATGCAATGCAGTAGGTGGTGATCTTCCAGACATGCAAATGTAGATAAAGTGGCGATCTTCCAGACATGCAAACATAGATAAAGTGGCGATCTTTCAGCCATGCAAATGTAGATAAGGTAGTGATCTTCCAGCCATGCAAATGTAGGGATGGCAATCTTTCAGCCATGCAAATGTAGGGGTGGTGATCTTTCAGCCATGCAAATGTAGGGGTGGCGATCTTTCAGCCATGCAAATGTAAGGGTGGCAATCTTTCAGCCATGCAAATGTAGGGGTGGCAATCTTTAAGCCATGAAAATGTAGGAGTGGCGATCTTTCAGCCATGCAAATGTAGGGGTGGCGATCTTCCAGCCATGCAAATGTAGGGGGCGATCTTCCAGCCAAGCAAATGTAGGGGTGGCGATCTTTCAGCCATGCAAATGTAGGGGTGGCGATCTTTCAGCCATGCAAATGTAAGGGTGGCGATCTTTTAGCCATGCAAATGTAGGGGTGGCGATCTTCCAGCCATGCAAATGTAGGGGGAGGTAAAGTTTAACCTCAAAAGGCATAATGGTAGCCTTATGCAATGCAGAAATGCAGATGGAGACGGCATTTAGTATCAGAAGGCAGAATAATAGCCTTATGTGATGCAGAAAATGCAGATAGAGACAGCGTTTAGTCTCGGAAGGCAGAATGGTAGCCTTATGCGATGCAAAAAATGCAGATAGAGACTGTGTTTAGTCTCGGAAGGCAAAATGGTAGCCTTATGCAAGAAAAAAAGGGTAAATGGTAATAGAGTTTTCTTAGCTGATAGTAGATTGCGGTATTATGACTGTTGGGGACATTGTGACACACGGAATGTCACTGGTGTGCGTGGATAGCAAATGTTGGTAAGTGCGACAGTTCTGAGAGTTGTATTCCTGAACAATGTTTGTCTCGTGAATGTATAGTATGTATGATACTTTCGTAATCCAAATGCCTGCATCCAAAGAAAAATCATTAGTTTTGTAGGGGGGAGGTTAGTTCATTTCCCCGCTGGCTCTGCTTAACTTGTTTTGTTTTGATCTGGTGATACTGTATGTATCATCGGGGTAGTGTTCCTAAACAAAGCAATTTCAGTAATAAACATGCATGATTTCGTAAAATATGACATAAGTATGTAATTATAAATAACTTTAAGATAAACCGATGACTGTGACGTGGTTCAAGACATTACAACCTCTCTTGCTACGGAATTATGAGGGTCCTCCTCAAAATTCTGCCCCAGTTTAACGGTTGAGGTTTTTGACTATTGCATGTGATGACCGGCTGAAATTACTTTGGAATTTTGAAGGTCCTCCTCAAAATTCTGCCCCAGTTTCCAATTGCGAGGGGAATGAAAATTTTATTGAATTGTGACTGAACCCATAGGCTGCCTACGTATCCCCTCTTAAATGGGAATCAGGTCAGGCGTAGTTCAAATACATCATATAAGGAAAGCATGAAAATTACACATAATAATGCTTGACTGTATCTGAATTAATTGTTTTTGGCCAAACTTCTCCGTCCTTCTTTGGTACTAGCACGATGTTGGCTAACCATGTCGGGTATTCTACTACCCTGAGAACCTTAGCGTTGACCTGCTTGGTGACTTCTTCCTTAATTTTCAAACTCATATCAGGCTTGAACTTTCTGAGCTTTTGCTTTAACGGCGGACATGCTGGATCGGTTATCAGTTTGTGAGCCACAATAGATGTACTTAGACCAGTCATGTAATCATACGACCAGGTGAATATGTCCTCATATTCCCTTAGAAATTCTATGTATTCTTTCTTTTCTAGTGGTGATAAGCGAACGTTAATTCGTGTTTCTTTGACATTTTTTGCATCTCCGAGGTTAACAACTTCTTTCTCATCCAGGTTGGACTTAGGTCTATTCTCAAAATTCTCAACTTCTTTAACAATCTCTTCTGGTATGTCGTCTTCCTCTAAATCAATATCTGTTTGTTGCGTTGTCTCATTGCATGTCACATTCATCGGTTCATCAAGATAAGTAATAGTAATGTTGTGTAAGTAAAGTAATGAGAGAAAAATAATAATAATAATAATAATAATAATAATAATAATAATAATAATAATAATAATGAGTGTTGATTCGTAAGAAAAATCAAAATACTTCGATAAATTGCATAATCATTTTGAACATTAGAAATCTTATTGCAGGAATTGAAAACATGCTAGAAATAAAAATCTTTTAGTAGATAAGACTGTGCTTGTTTAGCCTTGCTACCCCGATGCTCGTCGGGATCTAGTCGTCCTGATGGTCCAGTTATTGAGGCGGACCCCTCTGCTTACGGCCTGTATGGAAGGGCCTTCCTCCCCCTCCTCCTCGAGAACAACATAACAATCTATATCATTGTCTTCTAGGAACAAACTCTTCACCGCTGTCAGTGCTTCCTCTTCTTCTAACCCATAGATAACATAGGCCGATTGGAAAGTCTACTCAAAATGTGGTGTTGGTTGCTCCAGTGGATAGTAAAGACCGCGCCATGGTGGCGACCAGTTGTTGAATTCCTCCTAGGTGTACTCATATCCCAAATAGAAAGTGGTGCCATGTTTCTTGAGTTTTATGGGCTTCCTTGGAGGTTCTTTCCGAGCCCTTTTCCAAGTATGTACCCACTCCAATTTAGTATACTCTCGATCTTGTTATCCCACCATTTGTCTTTGTCAACAGCATTTACTCGTTCAATGTGATGGAAAGTCTCTCCACCTAGCTTTCTTCTTCCCTCGATTGATGGAATGGTCTGGCAACTGTATTAGGGTTGCTACCGTCGTCGTGAATGATCACTTCCTGGTGGTTCTACTCGAACTTTACTGCCTGATGCAGTGTTGATGCTATGGCTCTGGTAGAATGAATCCATGGCCGTCCCAATAGTAGATTGTAGGATGCTGGCACATCTATCACTTGGAAATCAACATCGAACCAAGTTGGCCCTATTTGCAAACACAGACTAATCTCCCCAATGGTGGACCTTTGGGAACCGTGGAAGGCTTTCACATTGATATATATATCCTTTATTTAATGCAATCCCTTACCCAATTTCTTGAGTGTTACCAACGGACAAATGTTGAGACTGGACCCTCTATCGATCATGATTCTGGTGATAAAATAGTCTTCATATTGCACGGTGATTTGCAGTGCCTTGTTGTGACCCAACCCTTCAGGTGGTAGCTCATCCTCATGAAAAGTAATTTTAAGACTTTCCAATACCTGTCTCACCATGTTAGCCATTTCCCCGCCAGTGATGTTGCTTGGCACGTATGCTTCACTCAGCACCCTCAACAGGGCATTCTTGTGTGCCTCAGAATTTTGTAGCAAAGAAAGGATGGAAATTTGCGCCAGTATTTTGTTCAACTGGTCGATGACCGAGTATTTCTTGGCATGTGTCTTTCTCCAAAGATCATCCGACCTTGTCTCAATGATGGGTGACCGATTGGAGGCCTGCTTGCTTGACTCATCTAAATGTTCAAGGGTATAAACTCTACTAGTTCTCGTCATACCCTGTGCTGCAATAGTGTTTTTGAACCTAACTTTGCCTTTCCTCCTTGCCTCGGCTATATAGTCCTAGGGTACTGCCTTTGTATGGAATGGCGTTATGGTCGACATCGCCACTGGGATCGGCGTGGCTATCTTCACTTCGAACGGAGCATGTACCTTGGGTGGTAAAATTGCAACTTTGAACGGTGCAGGTGCATTTGCTGGAGACACGAATTTGACCTCAATTGGCGATGGTGTCTCTACATATGACGTTGTTTCAAACTCAAGTGGCATAGACATATTTACCTAAGCGTCCCCATATGGCTGAATTTGGACAATGATTGGATTAAGGGTAACTATTGGCTTCTTTGGGTCATCACCTTCTGCATTCAAACCAATTGATCCCTCGGGATCCCAATCATCCTCTATTTCAATCATGTGAACGCCTCCACCCTTATGGTCTAGCAGGGGATTATTGCGGACATTCAGAGCGGGTTCTTTTAACACAATGACCTTGTTGTCAATCAAAGCCTGAATCTTGTCCTTTAGAGAATGACATTCATCGATGGTGTGTCCCTTCATGTCAGAGTGGTATGCACAGGATTTGTTTGGGTTAACCCACTAAGAAGGGTTATCAGGAGTTGCAGTAGGGATAGGGGTGACATAACTAGCAGCTTTGAGTCTTTCGTACAACTAGTCAATAGGTTCAGCAATGGTTGTGTATTATTTAGGAGGTCTACGATCCAAATTTGGTCGAGGTCAAGGGAAGTTTTGGCATGTGGGAGGGGACTGATAGTGGGATGGTTGAGTATTATAGGTTTGGTAGACATGAGCGGGTTGGAAATATCTGGGTGAAGTAGGCTGATATGTGGAGGGTGGAGGTGATTGATAAGTGGGTGGTGGAGTTTTGTAGGAGGGTGAGGGTGTTTGGTAGTTCGGAGTAGGCTGATATGTGAGTAGAGGTATTGGGTATGTTTGGTATTTGATGGGAGATTTGGTTCTCTCTGCAACCATTACAGCTTCTATGTCCCTTTTCTTGGACACGCCACCGGACTGCAAAGCCTTATTTGTAGCTTGCAAGGCTTCGAAGTTCATAACCATACTTCTTTTGATGCCCTCTTCGATCCTTTCACCCAGCTTGATAATGTCAGAAAATTTATGGCTCTTAATCAACATTAGTCACTCATAATACTACGGGTCTTGAGCCCGAACAAAGAATTTGTTCATCTGTTCTTCCTCTAAGGTAGGTCTGACCTTAGCAGCTTCGGACCTCCAGTGAGTAGCATACTCGTGAAACATTTCTGTGGGCTTCTTCTTTAGGTTCTGAATGTAAAACACATCCGGCGCATTCTCTGTGTTGAACCTGAACCTGTCCATGAAGTCGGATGCCATGCCTACCCAGTTCGACCACTTCTTCGGATCTTGGCTAATGTACCAAGACAAAGCATCTCCCTTCAAACTCCTCATGAACAGCTTCATGCGGATTCTCTCATCTTTCCCTACTTCAACCAGCTTGTCATAGTAAGTTCTCAAATGGACCCTTGGATCCCCTGTACCATCAAACATTTCGAACTTTGGAGGTTTGTGCCGCTCAGGCAGTTCAACATCGGGTTGTATGCAAAGATCTTCATAGTTCAGCCCTTCAATTCCCTTACTTCCTTCAACGCCTTGAATTCGGCTAGTCAATTTCTTAAGTTCTTCAGCCAGGTTCCTGATGAGCGAGTCTTTATCGTCAGACTCGGGTGTGTTTGATATGGGTTAGGTAGAGTATGGAATAGTCTCCATGTAGATAGGGGTGCTATGGTGGGTGTGGAAGTGGCAATTTGTGGAGTTTAGGGGTTCTGGGAAGAGCAGCGGGGTGTTGTTTGAGGTATAGTAGGTGTAGCAGTGGTGGTGAGGAATGGGATGGTTTTGTTTCTTTGGGATATTTTGTGGAGGTGTAGGGTTCTGAGCATTTGGGAAATTGATATCTGGAGTGGTGAGAGAAAATGACAGATTTGCCAAATTCCTAACCTGATCAAGTTCTTCTTGAAATTTCAGCAGCTTTTGTTCGAGTTGGGAGGCATTTTCTTTGGAAACCTGAGTACCATGACCATGAGTGACCTCTACCCGTTCAGCTGAGTTCTCTTTTCTGGCATTGTTCAAATCTTCCATCTTCCCTTTGCTCTTGTTTTTGACAGGACTGAGAGGAGGAGTCGGTGGAGGGCCCCTGGATCTCGTAGAATAAGATGATGTTGCCAGAGTGCACGAACTAACCTTTGGGGAGGGGTAATAATAAAAAAAAAGTAAAAAAAAAAGGTAACCAAGTTAGTGAGGATTATAAAAAGAGTTGCAATATTTAAACACATAGTGCGGGAATGTAAATCGTGTCCTAATTTGGGGACCTCTTTGTGCCCGAGGTAGGCCTAGCGACAAATCAATTTGGGGAACTTAGAAAGCTAAATGCCTTATTTTATTGATAAAAAGTATACGAATCCCAAATCGATACTAAATAACAGGAAATAAAAGTCACTAGTGGCCATTGGCCTTATTACATTTCATAAAGTAAAAAAGAAAAACTCCTATATATTTGGTCCCAGAAGGCCCTTCCCCAGATTCGGCATCCTTGGCACCGTTGAATAGCTTTCCCAGCTCGCGAAGTCCCAGCAGTAGGTAGGCTTTGGCTAGATGTCCACCTTCTTTCCATCAGCATTTTGGCAGTCTTCGACCCTCTTGAGAAACTTTCTTTCCAACTATATTATGCCTCGCTCCAATTATCCAAGTCGCTTGTTGGCACTGACAGCCATGTCCTTCCATTCCTCAATTAACTTTTGATTGGCCTCTTGTATTTCACGGTGCTCGCTTTCGCACTCATGGATCCTCTTGCGCAATTGGTTGTATTTGACTTGTGCTCGGCCCTTTCATCTATGATCCTGTGCCCCCTAGCAAACCCTGGTTGGCCCAATCCATCGTGATTATCTTCCAACCAGCCTAAATAGTAGGGAACGCCACCAGCATGGTATCTATCTGGCTCGAGGGTATCTCTCCCCATGACGATCTTGTAGTGCCACATATGCTGAGCTTGGCACTTATAAGGACTATCATCGGCCCGGAAGTGACTCATCTTGTCGACCCTAGGTATAACCTGCTTCCTACCAGCCTGTCACATAACTCGGAGAGGGACATAATGATAGGTTCCTCTCAGACCGATTAAGATCAGAAATGGTGCATCCTTGGATCGGGCGATGAATTCCTCAGTAGGGAACCACTCGAACATCTATTGTACCTAGCCCTCAGTTAGATTATCAAATAACTCTACCTATCCTTTGGCATCTTCCGGCTGAGCGAACATATTGGGCATGTAATTCATTCACCTCGGATGATGGAAGGCGATATGATTATCCTATTCCCTTCACTAGACCTCTTGTTGGTACTCACCCCTTTAGAGATGCTCCATGAGCCAGAGCTGAAGTAGCAAATTGCAGCCTTGGAAGTGTTTGGCTCCTCGTTGACACTTCTCTAAGGCTCGATATATTTATGCAATGATCATGGGCACAACGCTGAATGGTTGCCTGCCAATTCCTTCCATTAAGGTCTTATCCAGTCTGGTGTGGATTCTTGCTTTCTTCATTGGAAACACGATCAACCCCAGGAAACAAAACATGAATACAAAGACCCTTCGGTGAATATTCCCTAATGATGTGATTGCAAATTCGTCAGGATAGGTACGGTAGGATTTGTTGTGACCGTACCTCTCATACAAATAGTTAAAGGGGATATAGGATTCTTTTAGACATTTCAGTTCTGGATTCTTCTTCAAACCCATCATTTTGAGGAAGCCCCTACCTTTGCGATTCTCAGGCATCAACAAACCTGGAGTTTTCCATGCTATACCGACCAATCCTCCTATTTCTTCAAGTAAGGGTGTCATTTCAATGTCCCCGAAGCGGAATACGAACCTCTCACAATCCCAGAACAGAGTAGCAGCTTCTATGATCTTGTTGTTGGGTTGGATTTCTAGGAGAGAAGGTAGGTTTCCCAAATATTTCCGAACATGAGTTTGATCACTAGAGTGAAGATCCTCCCACCAGCTTAGCAATTTTGGGTGGATGTTGGTGACCATGCCGAATCTAGGGAATTTTTGCCTCATATTTCTACAAGACAAAAGGTTTAAGACCGTAGCCCTACCGGACTCGACTATTTAACATCAACAATTAGCATGAAGATTTTAGTTCTCCAAATAAATGCACAGAATGTGGTAATGTTCGTTTGGGTTTAGGGAAACCCAGTGGACTTTGGACAAGGCTATCTTAAAGAGTCAATATGCGGACAACATAACTGACTCGTCTAGGTTTGACCATGATGCATGCACAGTTTAAATAGAGTAAGGTTTCTATGGGGTTTTAGACTGGTACCCTTGAGCGGACAACTCAAGGAGGAAAGGCACGAAACCGTTGACTACACCGTTGATCGACTGGTTTTACCGCAAATATGCCTTTTCCGGATTTAGGGGTGATAATATCGGAAGAGCGCAACCACTCATTATATGCGTTGCTATGGGATTTGTTTGGCATGAGTGGAATATGATGTTGAACATGATTATGCAATAATTTAAAACACGTTGTCACGTATTTGCACATTTAAGAAAGCATTAAATACAACAGTGTTATAATTTAAAGCAGTAGTAAAGGAAAACAAAAAGATATGTCAATTTTTGAAAAGGGAATTGAATGCTTAAAGAAATTAAACAAGTAATTGCACATAAAGGAGCATAAATTCATAGTAATAGTCTGAAATGGTAAAAGCCTAAAAATTCCCAGCAGAGTCGCCATGCTGTCGCGCCCCCTTTTTCTCGCGAAATCGGGTTTATGACATTTGGAGGGACAACTCGTTCCTTTTGGGAACTGGGTTTTCATTTGAAGAGTCGCCACCTAATGATTAAGGTACGTTAGGACACCAATAGAGATTCAACTCTGAGTTTGTTTGAATAACCAGAGATTAGGTAAGGGCTTGAAATTATCCCAAGGGAAAGGTGTTAGGCACCCCTCAAGATCCACTAGTGTGGTTCCTAGCCAGACAATTATTGTGAATTTAGCAAATAGACAGGTATGGGATAAAATATTAGGGCATTTAAACACATTAAAAAAAGAGCATTTGAAAGAAGCATTTAAAAAAAAGAAAAGTTTGCAAATAAAGGAAAGAGATCCTAGGTTTATATTTAATATGGATCACCCCACACAATGTCTAGTAATCACTCCTCGGTGAGGGGCTACACGTGATATTATCGCGTGGTCATCATATCCATATCTACCCTTCCCATCCCGTTAAGGTATTAAAGCGCGGATTGGTCTCGATTACTTATTGCATTCTATTACCCCTCCCATTCCTATCAGTCCCGGAGGCACTTAAGACTACTAATCCTAAAATGGATATTAGGCTGACTTGAGGTTTCAAAGGTAAAAATCTAAGGTGACATACAAAACATATAGAAGACTGCACGTTAAAGGGGAAGCACATAACATATAAGGCTCAAGTATACCTCCTCAAACAAAAGCGCATAACTAGCATGACTTACACATACTTTTTTGGGTCTGATTAAAGCACATAAAGATGAGGGAAGTTAATTATTGAGGCAGATTAGTTTATTACATAACTCAGATAAGAAGTTTGAATCAGGCCTGCCTGCTGGTTGTAGCGATTAACAGAAGCAGAGTGTTTAGATGGGGTCTTATAGACATGATATCTACTAAGTTCAGAAGGTGATGAGATAGTAATAACGAAGTTTTTGAGATCCTATAGGCATGCTCGCTAAACCTTGTTAAGTAAGGGAATTAGATTATTAAAAGAGATGCAGAATGTATAAAGTTAAATCATACTGATTACAGATTCTCCAGGTGATAGTATCTACTATTACGGATTTTAATCCCTATGAATATGATATCTGACATCGAATGTGAATGAAGTGAATCAGAATTATTTAAGAATCCCTCCAGGCATGATTTCTATGCGTTACTGATTTTAGATCCTTATAGACATGATACCTAACATTGCATGTGAGTAGAAACGAACATGATTTTACTTATGAACCCCTATAGGCATGATTTCTATATGTTACTGATTTTAACGTGTTACTGGATTATAACCATTTGGGCCCTAAAACATGGTATCTAAACGGTGACAAATTCACAGGATTTTAGATGATCCCTATAGGCAGGTTATCCAGATGTGAAGTTGAACAAGAAATCCTATAGATATGGTTTCGAAATGCAGTTTGAATATGCATAAATTTAAAATAGTCCTATAGGCATGGTTTCTACCCTTGACATGAATAAAATACCCAACCCTTTTCACTAGCCAGCCCCAAATGTTTATTACAACTTATTACAAATCAAGAATACTAAATACTAAATACATCAGGAAAATACAAAGAAAAGAATTACAACCAGAGGAAGCCTGATTCTTGACTTCCCATCTGAGTTATGAGATAAACCAACTCAAAGACCCTGATCCAAAGCCTTTCTCGGACTTGAGTGTGTCAGAGTTCCCTAAGGGCCTCAATAGGACCCCGGGCAATGCTCACACCCAATTTTCATAACCAGAATAGGGACAAGTGCACTGTGGAAACGCCAGCCCTCATGTGTCCAAGTTCTGAGGGTGCTCATGGGTCCCAAGGCAAGGCTCACATGAGGGGGGAAGAACTTAAGTCTAAGAGGAGAGTGCTAGTGCAGAAATAGAGCTTTGAGAACTAAGGAAGTAAAAAAAAGGGAAAGAGGTGCTGGGAAACGGCCATTAACACTTCAAGCAAGTTGATAATTTTACATCAAAGGGGCAAGAATATTAAGTAACCATGTTGTTGTTGATGCTGAAAACTTAACTAGAACATACCAGTCAAAGAAGCAAAAATGCACTAAAGAAAGGTAGCAGGACTTCGAAATATAGCTTTGGTTTTCAGCAAGCTAAACAGGCCACAGTACAAGTAGTAAAGCAAGAGAGAGTGTTTTTTTTGTAAGTGTGAGTTCAGAACTAAAAGCGTTCCTCTTGTGTTCGTATGTCTGAAAGGAGAGAAGGTGCAGGGTACTTATAGCTTTTGAAAACATGTGAGAAGTAAGGTAATAAGTAAAGTTTCAATACAAATATGGAAATAATCACAATCAGAATCAATTAGCCAAGTGGATCCCCTTTAATTAAGAGATCACTTGTTTAATGGGTAGTGACAGGCTTAAAATAAGGAAAGAAAAATCAGTTTATAAGCAGAATGATTGTTTCCATAAAAGGAGTAGTAAAACCATCGAGTAAGTAATCCAGTCTAAGTATAGAAATATACTTATTTTGGGAAATGGTTCAGCAAAGCAAAATAAGGAAAGGAATCAATTAACCTTGACAGGCGAGTGAAATTAGAATTCATAAAAGAAAGGTTTTGAAATCAGTCACAAGATTGAAGATCAATCAAATAAGGAACCTCATCATATAAATAGAGTACACAAAACACTAGACATGCGAGACCAAACCTATTGGCAAAAGAAATAGCATGCAATAGTAGCACAAAGTTCAGTAGATAGCAAACATTCGAAGCATGATAGTCAAATAAGTCAAGTCAATAAAAAAATAGAGTATCAGAAGCATGCAAAGGTCTCACAGTAACAGATGAGAAACCTTTTGAAAAGTTAGGGTTTCAAGCATAGTCGAGTTTTAAAGATAGTAGAAACCCAGAATCAAAGGAATCACATGAAGGAAAAGAAATTCTGAAACAAGGAACTTCAAATCGAGTCAAGTATTTAAACGAACAGTTTCAGACCGAAAGACCTTTTTCAACAATAGTATAGCTTAAAAGATGATAAACAAACAAACCAAACAAAACTTAACTAAATAAACACTCATCTGACAAACAGCTTTTAGAACTCGACTGAGACCCAAAAGAAATTAGGGTTTTCAACAACAACGAGTTCGAAAGATGGTTAACAGACGAGTCAAGCAAGAATTTAAACAAAAAAGCACATTTCTTAAATGTATTAAAAGTTAGAGAAGAGATTTTCAAATAATTTAACAGGAAAAACCCTAATCGGAAAAGACAAAAAGTCATTTTTGAAAGAAAAATTGAAGAAACTTCGAGAAGATGCTTAAAAGTTCAAAGCAACCATAGATCTAAAGTAGATCTGAATGAAATCAAAAGGTATTTGAAATTAGGGTTTCAAAATAACCCAAAAGCAACGAGAAAGGCCTTGAAAGTTACCGATCTAACCAGGAGAGTAAAAGGTCTGACTCGAACGGCCATGGTTGGCCGGAGAAAGGGTCAAAGATTACCGAAGAAAGACCATGAACTAAAATCGAGCAAAGACTGGACCAGAGTTCTTCATAGTCTGGCCTTGAAACCATAAGAACAAACGCGTAGAAGCCGTGGAAGGCTGGTACAAGTCTCTGATGACCTCGGAAGGCCATGGATTAGGGCGGATGAAGGTGGCGGCGGCTAGGGTTTGAGTGTGTTGTATAGAGGATGTGGGAGAGGAGGGATTTCATAGGCGGCGTATGGTAACAAATAAAATGGGTTAAGGGGGTCTTTTGGGTATAATTAGGAAAGGACAGCCGGTGGTCGTTGATCTAAATGATCAACAGCTGAGATTTAAAGGGTTAGGTGGGGATCCGGGTATGGGTCAGCTTAGTTTGGGTCAGGGTCGGCTATGAGTAGAAATTGGGCCGGGGTAATTGGGTTTGAATTGGGGTAGAATTTGGGCTACAATTGAAATGAAATCTGGCTAGATTTTAAATAGCCATTTTCCCCCTTTATTTTATAAAAAAATAGTAAATTAAATTTTGAAAATAAATAAAAAATTCTAAAATGATTTATGGCATATAATTATCAATTTAAAAATAATAGACTTAATTTTTATAAATATAAACGCAATTAAATCTTAAAAGGGGCTAATGTTGCAACTATATGCAATTTAGCTTTAAAAATACTAAATGAGTTTGTAAAAATATGCAAATATTATATTAGCTATATATTAGTATAAATATGAGAATCCAATAAATGAATCACCAAAAATAATAATTTGGGAATTATTACTGGGTTTTTTATGAATAAAATAGGGGAATAAATTGGTTTAAAAATCTTTAAGAATTAAGGAAAAATAATAAAAATATCTGGACATACTTATATATGCATACATATGTTATTTTGAAAGTATTTTGCGTATTAAAAAATATATAGGGAAAAATTGGGTATCAACACTCGTTGCCTTCGTTCTCTGATTCGATGATCAAGGACGCCCAAGCGATGGAGACTTGCCACGGTGAAGGGGCCCATGGATTAGAAGACCCTTTCCGTGGCTATTTTGTTGGAGTGGAAGATGTCATCTGTCTGGGTGACTTGGAGATACTGAGGAAGTGCTCGAATGAGGCTTTCTCGGGCTCTAAACTGATCGATCAGTTCCCGGCCCCCAGCGTTGATCCCGAGTGTAAGCGATCAATTATCATCTCGGTCTCGGATGATGCTCGGGTTCTTTCTTCCCCCGTAGGGGTAGCTATCTATCTCTGATGCTTTGTCACCGAAGAAGACCAAGCCAAGATGGACGAGGTAGAAGTTGCTTGTTTGTTCAATGAGGCCCAGAATGCTCTGAATCGGGTGAGTTCGAGGGCCATTCCATTGTCTTTTTAAAACTTTGAATTGTAGATAGTTCTAACATTTTCTTCCTTACTTGTAGGCTTCAGTGTTTCATCACGAGGCCTTCCTTCGAATCCGAGAGGAGCGCAAGGCTGAGGTTCGGGCCACACTAAGAAATGCGATACCTACAAGCTTCTCAATAAGAAACTTCATGCAGATTTGGTGACGGCTCGAGATGAGCATGCTGAGATGGCCGAGCAAGTATTCCAAGTGCTTCATGATAGTGAAGATTAGTTGGAGATAACAACTAACAATCCTATTTTGTAGGTTCGACAGAGGATCAAAAATATCAAGGTCCTTAAAAAGCAAATAGATGAAGTACAAGCCGAGGCTGAAAAGTTCAAGGGGTGTATGGACATCTTAACTTCAAAAAAGGAGGTCGTCCAAGCAGAGCTGTAGTCGGCCAAGTCTCAGCTTCGGGCTGCAAGGGAGAAGGCCTCGGTACAGGAAATGAAAATCGAGGAGCTTTAACCCAATTTAGCCAAATTGACCAAAGAGCTTGAGGTGGCTAGATCTGAGGCGACCGCGACCAATATTAAGGCCCAGGCTAATGCGACCCAATACAAGGTCGATGTTGAGGTCACCCTAGCGCAGGCCAAGAGCATGGTGGATCATACGAGGTGGAAAGCTCGAAGGGAGGCCCTCGAGGGGGCTCGTGATCAAAGCTTTGATATATCTATTGAAATCGAGATTGCCAGGGCAGAGGAAACAAAAGGCTCGGAAGCTGGCTTTTCCCGAGGAGGACTCCGAGAATTTGAGCAAATCTAGTGGTGGAGAAGACTCTAAGGGCGAAGATGCTTCTTGTGAGCACCTAATTTTTTACCATATTTTAATTTCTCACCACTTTTTCGTATGTAAATATTTTTTATGTTTAACCTACGTATTTTCGCACTTGTTTTACCTTTTTATAGGTTTTACTTAGATTGAAAATGATGAAAAAGAGTCACATTTTTGTATAAATTTTGTTTTCATTTACAAAAGAAAAAGAAGAAATTAAAATTTTATTAAGACTACTAATATGAAATTTTCTTTAGTAGATTTCTGTATTTTTCTAGTCTAAACGTAATAATGTAGTATTTTGATTTTAGATTATCTTAAAAAAAAGGAATTAACAAAAAATGATGATACAATTAGGTTCTGCCACCTAAAATAACTAGCAAGATTCCATTAGACCATAATCATATTTTGTCTTGATTTTCATAGACACACTCATATCTTTCTTTTATATATTTTTTCTCCTCACATATTACACTATACTTTTCATTTCTTAATTTACTAAGCTCACGTACTCACAGTTAATTCAATTGGAGCCACTCACCTCACGAGCACTCACGCTGCAATGCTAGGAGTCCATATTTTATTCTTATCTTTTTTGGTATCTAACAGATTGTGAGCCCCACAGGACCTTCCACCCACTTTCTCCACACATATCCATTACACATAATATTCCCTCCAGCTCGTATAACTCTGGCCCCAAAAAAATATCTTGAGGGAACTCTATATATACCAATAGATTTGATAGGAAGAAGAAAAAAAAAAGGAAACCTAGAGATAAAAATAGCTAAGCGGCGCAGCAGAAACTCCAGAAAACAAAAAATAGTTGCACCTCTTTCTTTTTCCCCTTCAACTCATCATCATCTTCAACCCACAAAATATCCATGAAAACCACCATCTTTCCTCCATAAAACCCACTTGAAAATAGCCTTTTAAACCTAGCAAAAACCACTCAAAAACAAGCGCAAATCCATCGTCAAACTCTAAGAAAAACTGTCCAAAACCCAGCATTAAACTACAACCAAATCAGCACCGAAAATGCCCCAAAATCCATCTCCAAAGTGACTCAAAATGTCACCCGAACCACCCCCAAAACTCAGCAAAATCAGCCCCAAAAATCATCCGCAAAGCAGCTCCAAAGAGCAGCCAAATCAGCTGAGAAATTACTGGTAAAAAAACCTGTCCAAAACCCCCCAGAAAAGCTGTCCAAAATTAGTGCCAAAAATATGACGAAAAACCGTCTGAAGCCAGCCACAAGCCTCCATCAAAATTACCACTTTATACTCGAAATAGTTGTCCAAATCTATTCGAGTCGGTATCATTTTCGTGTAGATCTTGGTTTGAGTTCGCCATTGAAGTTACGGTCGATTGGTTCTATAGCATTTGAAGGTCCCTGTTTTGCTCTTGCTTCGGTCAAATTGTAGTTGTTGTTTCCTTGTATTTTGACATTGGCAGCGGTGCTTCAATGTAAAGGAAGTTTCCAGTAATAAAGTCCAATATTTAAACTTATGTTATCTCAATTTTGTCCTGCTAGCATAATGAATGATTCTGGTTATTTGTTGCTATTCCATGTTATCTTGTCTTTCGTAGTAGTCTTAATTAGCTGGTCTTTTGTCTTAAGCTATGACTTGATTTGTGAGATTCATGCTCAGCTCATTATTTACAACTTAATATCTGTTATATGTTGATTTGCTATCTCCCCTTGGTATAGTTAATACATTAGCATCATGGTTCATTAAAGAAGCTACTGTTTGAATTCATGGGAAGTGTAGGACAGTTAATCGTGTTGGGTTTTTGTAATTCACGGGTTTATGGTAATTGATTTAATTTTGGGCTTTACTTTATCCTTACCCTTTAATATTCGGGTCATTAGCACTTGGTTTGAGATAAGCGATTTGGCCTATTTTACATAACTGATAATTGCTAGATTAGTCTAAATAGCTTAATAAACTTCATGTATTCCAAACACCTCCAATTTCATAAGTCATGGCCTTACAACAACCTTAAAACTAGTTTAGGAAAATAATCACACAACTGCAGTTTGCTTTAGGCGCGGTTAATAAATCATTGTGGCCATGTGTACGGTTCCCGTAGCATGGTCACGATACATATTTTCCAATTCAGGTGTGCATTTTATATGACCCGACCACAACTTAAAACAATATAAAAATAAATATGTTGTAAATCGCGGGTGCATTTCATGTGGCGCAGTTTGCACTATGTACCAAAGACAAGTGTACGACATCGTGACTTGTTCCAAAAATAATTCCATAAATAAATAAAAGCAGTTATAGAGTTAAAAATACACACACATTTAAAATATGTAATAAATCAGATAATTAGGCCAATTATCAATAGTTGAGCGACCGTGCTAAAACTACGGAATCCGGGAGTGCCTCACACCTTCTCCCGGTTTAACAGAATTCCTTACCGATCCTCTGTGTTCGCGGACCAAAACTAGAGTCAATTTCCTCGATTTGGGATTTAAAATAAATCGGTGACTTGGGACACCATAAACTATTCCAAGTGGCGACTCTAAAAAATTAAATAAATAATCTCATTTCGATTAATGTCACTTTAATTGGAAAAACTTTCCTATACCCGTCAGAAAAAAGGAGGTGTGACAGCTCTGGCGACTCTGCTGGGGAAACAAACCTAGAACTTATGGTTTAGAGTTCAGAATTCGAGCTTAGAATAACTGTTATAGTTGGCTTTTATTTATTATCTAATTTTTTTTACGTGTTTTAGCTTGATGTGCTAAATGCCACTTTTTACCGCTTTGATATTATATGAACTGTATATAAACTATTACAAAATCCTTCTTCTCTCTGAGTCTTCTAAATCTTCTGGGAAGTGCACACTGGCGTGACTTCTTTTCTGTTAGAGTCATACCCTAATTTAGAACGAGGATCAGATCAGTTACAAAGCCGGATGGCCTTTTGGTTATCGGTACGTTGCCCCTTTCCCCCCCTCCCGGCTCGAGTTGTCTACTCGGGTAAGCCAGGAGAATAATACACCCAGGTTTTAAACCTAGAATAACATAGCCTCATGCCGGATTCCTAGTAGGAACGCTTGCATTTGACTTTGGGGACTCAACACAGGGTTTGGTTCCGTCTAGGACAGGTGTAACCGAAATAAAAAGACCATCCTGATGCATCTTACGTGCTACTTGCGCATCTGTTTGTTTTGGCTTACGTGCTGACTGGCTTTTAGAATGGGAAAAGAAAAATAAAAAAATAGAGAAAATAATAAATAAAAACAAGAGTGAGAGGTAGGTATTAAAAAAATCAAAACTCTGCCGAAATTTTGAAGAAAATAAAAGAGAAAGAAAATAAGATAATGTTTTCAAAAGATCATGTTTCCCTTGTTCCGTCAAAACAGACTGAACTACGCGGGTCTAATTCTCATCGGATGTGAGATACGTAGGCAAACTTTATCGGTTCCAGCCCCAATTTCTAAAAATTCAAAAATATTTTCCTTTAATTCCTTCATTAGAAGCATTTCCTTAGAAAATTCAAAAGAAAAAGATTTTTAAACTCAAAAAAAATAGTTTTCTTCTTTCTGAAGTCTTTCATACGGAAAAAAAAAAACAACAAAATCCAAAATACAGATTTCCTTTATTTTAAAGTATTTTTCCCAAAAATTCAAAAAAAAATCAAAAAAAAAGAATCCAAAAAATATTCTTATCCTTCTTTAAAAATCTTTCTTTCGTAAATATCATAAAATAATTGAAACGTTGAAGTCCAAAAATATTTTTGTTTTTCTTTAGAAGTACTTTTGTAATAAAAAAAAACTCAGAAATCCAAAATATTTTCTTAGCCCCTCTTTCGAAAATTAAGAGGCAACATCCAAAATTCAAAAACATTTTCTTTCTTCTTTAGAAAAAGAGAAAACAAATGAAAATTCAAAAAATAATCTTTTTACTTTTGAAATTCCCAAAGTTCAAATCAAAGAAAAGGAATTTTTAGAAGTCTTTCTTTCAAAAAAAAATCAAAATTAAAAATCCAAAAAATATTTCTTTTTTTATTTTAAAGCATTTTTTTTAAAACTCCAAAATAAATACAAAAAAAATCAAAAAAATATATATGTTTTTCTTTTTCTTAAAGCTTTCATGGTCCGAGTTTTATAAAAAGTAAACAAAAAAAGTGAGTTAGTTTAATTACTCTATTCTCGATCTTCCTGAACTATGCAAGATCTTATTCATGCTGCATCATGATACTTAGGCAATCCCCATCGGATTCGATCATAGCTATAAAATAAATTGAGTGAAAAATAAACTAAAAAAATTGAGTGAAGAAGAAAGAAATGAGTGAAAAAAAAGGAATGACAAAACAAAAAGAGAACAAGAGAGTGCCAAATATAAAAGAGCGACAGAAACAAAAGGAAAAAAATCAAAAGTGATTAAAGAGAGGTAGAAATAAAAGAAAAGAGGTACATACTGAAAGGATTAGTTGAGGCCGGGATGAAACATGCAACCGTTAGTTAAGGCCCGGATGAAACATGCAACCGTTCAAACACATGGTAGAAGCATTTAACTGTTAGGTGCATTGCATCCCAACTTGCGATTTCCTATATGCTAAATGTTTCAAAACTAACAAGGTTGTTGGGTGTGCAAATTAGCCAGGTTCTGTTCAGGTGGTTAGTTTTGTTGATAATCTGGCTTTCCATCCTTACTTCACAAGATCCAAAGGCATGGTTCCTATGGCCTCGGTCCCACCATACTATTATCCATTTCAAGATGTTGCTTATGTTGTGGCACTGCCTCCCTACGCGGTGATGAGCATGCAACCTTACATGCGGCCACAACATTATACACAAAAACAAGATCCACCTCCCAGAAATGCCCATCCTTGCCAAGCTTCAAATAATCCCAACCAAATGTCCCCCAGTACAACCCCCCTCCCCCCAAGAGAGCCTTTCAGAAAGAATCAGTTCACCCCTATTGGTGAATCATATTCGGGCTTGTTCCAAAAGCTAGTCAGGCGAGGTCTGCTGTAGCCAGTGGCCCCAAACCAGCCAAACCCCGAGTCTCCCTCACACCAAGCGATGCCATATGTGAATACCACTCCGCAATGGGACACAGTACAGAGGGCTGTTGGACCCTCAAAAGGGCAATTGAAGACTTAATCGAAGCTGAAATAATCGTTCTTCGGGACGAAAAAGGCTCCTAATGGACAAATAATCCATTGCTTGCTCACAACACCAGGCCAATAGTCGGAATGATTCGTGAAAAGAGGAATTTGATCCAGCACTAAAGGCCATTGCAGCCATTGTCGAGACAGAAGAAAATCCAAAAAGCGATCGACAAGCTTGAAAGTTCCCCATCAGATGGGAGTCTCGATAGCCAGTCTTGCTATATTTTCTGCGTTCGGATTATCTCAGGGTGTGATCCGGATGTTTCACTTTCCGATGTAAACCCTTATATCTTTAAAATTCAAAAAAAATCAAATAAAAAAGAAATCATTTCATTACCTAGGAATGTCTCTTTTCTTATTGTAACTTTTCTTATTCTCTTTTTAATTCTGTTAAATGCAGATTTCAATAACATGACATGCTTGCGGACTTCATGCCCAGATCCTAAAACGCTGTCAGACCTCGAAATAATGAATCAAAAAATAGATTGTAATGAAGATAAGTTTTAGGAAATAAAACAAAGAGTTGGAACAACTAAAGAAAAATTGGCTCCAGATTGTAAAGATCCATACATGGTAACAAGGGTACTTCCAAAAAGAGCGTTGTACCTGGGAAACATCCAAAGAAATGTCCCTAAAACAACTACCAATGTAGGTTCAGTCAAAAGGTACTATGTTTGATCCTCTATATAGTATTAACGCTCCGATTGGGATGAAGAAGGCTTTTATTTTCGCTAACTAAATACCATTAACCCTTTTTTAATCTCTTTGAGCCGGTTCCCTTTCTTTGATTACCCTCTTTGGAATCTGAAAGTGTTATTGAAAAAAAATGAAAGAATGAAATGAAAAATGAAAAACAAAATGAAAAAAGAGAAGAAAAAGAAAGATACAAAAAAGGGAAGAAAAGGCAAAAAGAAAATGAAATGAAAAATGAAAAAAAAAGAGGAAAAAGGAAAGGAAAAAGAAAGAGAAAACAAAAGAAAATAGAAAAACAAAAGAAAAAAAACAAAGTTCCTTGAACTTGTTCAACTTGATTCCAAAAGGATACGTAGGCAGACTCTCTCTGGGGTTCAGTCACACCAAAATAAAAATCCAAATTCCTCTAATTTGAAACTGGGGCAAAAGTTATAATGGTTTGACGATGGTTTCGCCCGAAAGGTTCCAAAGTCATAACTCTATCCAAATCCTTTTTACCCAAACCTTATTCAAGTCCTTCTGATCAATCGGCAAAGATGTTCAAAATGGGAGGATACAGTTACTTGGATCTGACACAACAAAATGAGAGAATTAAAATGAAAGTCTTATCGGTGAAAACTCTCACGGGCAACATAAGGTGATGGTAAGCAGAGAAATGGAAAATAAGAGAGTCTTGTTAGTGAAAACTCGCAAAGAGCACTATAATACGATGGTGAGAAGAGAAATAAGAGTGGTCAGATAGTGAAAACCCGCAAAGGGCACCACTGATCAAAAAAGAGGATATTCGGTCACTGACATTGACACAGTCCTGGGCATGGTTTCTCGATTTCGAGGCAAAAGTTGTGATGAATTTCTGAGAGTCAGACGGTTTGCACGGATCAGGCATCCAGTCCAAAAGGCGTGTCATATTCGTTGAAGTCCGCATGTACTCTAGATAAGTCCTTCTTTCCTTTCCTCAAAAGGGACGTCTTGTATAAATTCATTTGTCCATTCCATTGTTTATTTTTCCTTTGAATCCCTTTCGGTCTAACTCTATTTTGAAACTGAGACAAAGAAGGTTTACAGGGTTCTCATTTGATACAAGCTAATATGCAAAAAAGACACCCAGCCTCGTCAGGGGCATCAAGTCGACCTCGACCGGCCATGACGGCCAATGCTTCGAAATCAAATCGAAGTGCCTATAAAGGTAAATGAAGTTGAAAAGGTTAAGTTCCACGTGGCTAATAGTCTCGGCAAAAATTTGAAAAAGCCAAGGGATCCCAAATGCTCTGAAACTAAAGTTGGAATAAAGAAGCCAAAAATGAAAGGCCTATGAAGGCGAAATAAAGTTGGAAAAGATTAAGTCCTACGCGACTAGCCGTCGCGACAAAGTTTGAGGAGCCAAAAGTTCCTCAATGCTCCGAAGTTTTAAAAAAACAACAAGTCAGAAGGGAAGGGCCTATAGAAGCAAAATAAAGTCAAAAAGGTTGAGTCCCATCGACCAATCGTCATGCAAATTGTGGAAAAGCTAGAGTTTCTACAGGGTCAGAAATGCAATCGGTATTCAGGAAACAATCAAGCCGAGATCAAGTGGTTAAAATAATCAAGGCCACAAAACCAACCACCGTTTTAAACTGACAAATTGTTTTTTGTTTGAAAAATAAGAAACAGGTGCAATGCACAAGCAAACTTGCAAGAAGCAGGTGCTACCAAAAAGAAACTGCGCAAGAGCTAAAAAACAGCTTTGCAGCAACAACTCCAAAAAGGGAAGTCTCCTCCAAAATTCTTTCCGGCATTTACTCATTCTATGAAATAAAAAAAATAAGAAAAAAAACGATGATGAAAATAAATAAAGAAAAAAAAAGAAGAAGAGAAACTCAAAATCATAGTAGTATAGGGTCTCCAATTCCTAGCTGTGTCTTTTCCAAAATAGGGTCCCACTTCCTAGTTGATGCGGGCATAACCCGATGACTTTTCCAACATAGAGTCTCACTCCCTAGTTGATGCCGGCATAACCCCATGACTTTTTCAACATAGGGTCCCACTCCCTAGTTGATGTCGGCATAACCCCATGACTTTTCCAACATAGGGTCTCACTCCCTAGTTGATGTCGGCATAACCCGATGCCAGCAAAACCTAATGCCAACATAGGGTAACCACTCCCTAGTTGATGACAGCATAACCTGATGCCCACATAGGGTCACCATTCCCTAGTTGATGCCGACATAGGGTCTCCACTCCCTAGTTGATGTCAGCATAACCTGATGCCAACATAGGGTCACCACTCCCTAGTTGATGATTTTCCAACAATAGAGTTTCCAATCCCTAGTTGATTTTATTTTAGATATATGGGTCTCCACTCCTTAATATCTTTTTCCCAAGGATACACAATCTCGACATTTTATTTGCTTTTAATAATGAAGTAGTATAGAGTTTTGCTACCAATAACTCACGAAAGTTTCCTAGTGAAAACTGGGGCAGAAATATTTTGTTCGTTTGTTTGTTTGGGTGCCTGAGCAGGTTTTACCTCGAGGCACGGGTTCGAGACGACTAAAAGAAGAAGTCTCAATCCAAAATAAAAGAAAAAGAAGAAAAGAAATGAAGTGAACACAATTCAGAAGCGGAGAAAAGATGTGGACTGCTCAAGAAATGATTAATATCACAAGCTTTGCATGTCACGCCTTGATCCGAGAAGCTGAAAAGAATGAACCAGCACCTATAGCTAACAAGCATCAAGATTCGGATCAGAGTCTACGTGAAGAACGAGCTAAGACTCAAGATCAAGCTTCAAAAGACTCATAGATAGGAATCCTGTAACTTGTAGCTGATAGGCTTAGTTAGTTTTTTTCATTTTGACTTTGATGTAATAGCAGGACCACGGACCGGATCCTCGACGGGACCTCACTCGACACTCGAACTTGGCATTCCATCATTCTCCTTGAACTACACGCGACCTGATTCTCATATGACCCAGGATATGTAGGTTGTCCAAAACAAGGACTCGGTTGCACTCTTTTCTTTTAGTTTCTTCCCTTTTAATAATAAAAAATAAATAATGGTTTGGTCAAAAATTAGTCATATCGCTCATCTTTTCTTTGCCTGAAAACTCTTCATGTTTCCAAGCAACGAGGGGCATGCTGTAAGCACCTAATTTTTGACCATATTTTAATTTTTCACCACTTTTTCGTATGTAAATATTTTTTAAGTTTAACCTACGCATTTTAGCTCTTGTTTTACCTTTTTATAGGTTTTACTTAGAAATTGAAAATGATGAAAAAGAGTCACATTTTTTTGATAAATTTTGTTTTCATTTACAAAAGAAAAAGAACAAATTAAAATTTTGTTAAGACTACTAATATGAAATTTTCTTTAGTAGATTTCTGTATTTTTCTAGTCTAAACGTATTAATGTAGTATTTTGATTTTAGATTATCTTGAAAAGAAAGAATTAATAAAAAATGATGATACAATTAGGTTCTGCCACTTAAAATAACTAGCAAGATTCTATTAGACCATGATCATATTTTGTCTTGATTCTCGTGGACACACTCACATTTTTCTTTTATATATTTTTCCTCCTCACATGTTACACTACACTTTTCATTTCTTAATTTACTAAGCTCACGTACTAACAGTTAATTCAATTGGAGTCACTCACCTCACGCGCACTCATGCTACAATGCTAGGAGTCCATATTTTGTTCTTATCTTTTTTGGTATCTAACAAATTGTGAGCGCCACAGGATCTTCCACCCACTTTCTCCACACATATCCATTGCACATAATATTCCCTCCAGCTCATATAACTCTGGCCCCAAAAAAAATCTTGAGGGCACTCTATATATATCAACAGATTTGATAGAAAGAAGAAGAAAAAAAAAGGAAACCTAGAGATAAAAATAGCTAAGCGGCGCAGCAGAAACTCCAGAAAACAAAAAATAGTTGCACCTCTTTCTTTTTTCCCTTCAACCCATCATCATCTTCAACCCACAAAATATCCATGAAAACCACCATCTTTCCTCCATAAAACCCACTTAAAAACAGCCTTTTAAACCTAACAAAATCCACTCAAATCCATCGTCAAACTCCAAGAAAAACTGTCCAAAAATAAAATTAAACTACAACCAAATCAAACCCGAAAACGCCCCAAAATCTAGCTCCAAAGTGACCCAAAACGTCACCCAAACCACCCCCGAAACCACCTCAAAACAGGCCCCCAAAACTCAGTAAAATTAGCCCCAAAAATCATCCACAAAACAGCTCCAAAGAGCAGCCAAATCAGCTGCGAAATTGCTGAAAAAAACCAGTCCAAAACCCCCAGAAAAGTTGTCCCAAAATCAGTGCCAAAAATCTGACAAAACACCATCCGAAACCAGCCACAAGCCTCCATCGAAATGACCCCTTTATACTCGAAATAGTTGTCCAAATCTAGTCGAGTCAGTATCATTTTCGTGTAGATCTTGTTTTGAGATCGCCATCGAAGTTATGGTCGATTGATTCTATAACATTTGAAGGTCCTTGTTTTGCTCTTGCTTCGGTCAAATTGTAGTTGTTGTTTCCTTGTATTTTGACATTGGCAGCGGTGCTTCAATGTAAAGGAAGTTTCCAGCAATAAGGTCCAATATTTAAACTTATGTTATCTCAATTTGGTCTTGCTAGCATAGTCAATGATTCTGGTTATTTGTTGCTATTCCATATTATCTTGTCTTTCGTAGTAGTCTTAATTACCTAGACTTTTGTCTTAAGCTATGACTTGATTTGTGAGATTCATGCTCAGCTCATTATTTACAACTTAATATCTGTTGTATGTTGATTTGCTATTTCCCCTCGGTATAGTTAATGCATTGGCGTCATGGTTGATTAAAGAAACTATTATTTGAATTCATGGGAAGTGTAGGATAGTTAATCGTGTTGGGTTTTTGTAAATTTTCGGGTTTATGGTAATTGATGTAATTTTGGGCTTTACTTTATCCTTACCCTTTAGTATTCGGGTCATTAGCACTTGGTTTGAGATAAGTGATTTGGCCTATTTTACATAAACAGATAATTGCTCGATTACTCTAAATAGCTTAAAAACTTCATGTATTCCAAACACCTCTATTTCCATAAGTCATGGCCTTACAACAAACTTAAAACTAGTGTAGGAAAATAATCACACAACCGTAGTTTGCTTTAGGCGTGATTAATAAATCATCCTGGTCATGGGTACGGTTCCCGTGGCATGGTCATGATATATAATTTCCAATTCGGGTGTGCATTTTATATGACCCGACCACAACTAAAAACAATATAAAAATAAACATGTCGTAAATCGCGGGTGCATTTCATGTTGCGTGCTTTGCAATGTGTACCAAAACGACAAGTGTACGACATCGTGACTTGTTTCAAAAATAATTCCATAAATAAATAAAAGCAGTTATAAAGTTTAAAATACACAACAGGTTTAAAATATGTAATAAATTAGATAATTAGGCCAGTTATTAATAGTTGAGCGACCGTGCTAAAACTACGGAATCCAGGAGTGCCTCACACCTTCTCCCAGGTTAATAGAATTCCTTACCCGGTCTTCTGTAATCGCAGACCAAAAATAAAGTTAATTTCCTCGATTTGGGATTTAAAATAAATCGGTGACTTGGGACACCATAAACTATTCCAAGTGGCGGCTCTAAAAAATCAAATAAATAATCTCATTTCGATTAATGTCACTTTAATTGGAAAAACTCCCCGATCTCCTTCGGGAAAAAGGTCTGTTACTTCTTCCGATAAGGACCATGCTGCTTAGGCTTTGTAATTTTTGTAATTTTTCGTTTTTGTTTTGAGGCCGATTGGCCCTTATAAATAACTCTTAATCGGGCCATATGGCCCTTGTAAAAAGAGTTTTGAGATATATGTAAAAACTTTATTTCCTTCCATGGCTTCTGAATTTGTTGTCTTTTTGTTAATTTATGTAAGGGCCAAGCGCCTTAGCATAAAATTATGAAGCTGTATTCGAAGGTCCAAGGTTTGAGATGGTAAGGACCGAGAACTAGTACCGCCCTCGACTATTTCTAATCGATGGACCCCGAATGTTTATCAAACTAGAGTTGAGGATGCCCTTAAGCTTAATGATCAAGTGGGGACCTGCTCGAACTCGAAATAAGGTAGACTTTGGGCTTTCTAGTCGAGTGATAATGATCTCTCAAACTCGAAGTGAAATTATCCCTTAGGCCTTTGTAAATTTTGTGTTTAGCCGACATAGCCTTTATAAAAAGATCATTTATATATAAGGCTTTTCACCCTTTTCGGCTCTAAAATTTTTCCTTTGTTTTACTGTTTGTATTCACAAAGGTTGGAATGACTTAGCACAAAATAATAAGGTTTTGTTCGAGGGTTCGAGCAAACTTTGCCTTTATTTCCCTTCTAGGTTAAGGCGTTATCGGGGTTCGATGTTACCAAAGTTTTTTTCCGAAAATATCTTAAGTTAAAGATTCTACCGCGGGTAGCCTATAGAACCGGTTGTGAAAGAACTTTTTCTGTTTCGAAGGCCTATTTTTGTTACGGATTTCGGACGTCTCCAAACCGTGTTAAATTAGGTAGCCTATTAGTTCGGATGTAGCCCAGTGAGCTCACTTTCCCAAGTTATCCAAGCTTGCCTAAGATAATAGTCCTCGATTGGGTATGGCCATGGCCTTTAAAATTTGAGGGTTTCATAAGAGGTCTTATATCCTCGATGTTCAATAACTCGATTTGGTCGAATTTATTTTATGGACGGTAGTGCCCGACTATTGGAGTGATTATCCGAACTCCAGTTTCAATCAGCCCTTTGGCTCATTTCCATAATTGATTGAAAGTATGGGGTTGAAAAGTGAAACATTTTCCAAGACATTAAATAGTTGCAAGGAAAGTACTTCTCTTTATTCTTGTCAAAAATAATCACACATGCGTACATGTTTAGTGTCAGGGCTCGGGCAATCTATGTAGGCACGGTTCGTTTTAACCGTTTTTCCCTTACAGTAAATCCTACCTATTGAGACCCTTTCATTTCGAAATAATTTCCTTGCTAAAACACTTCAATATCCGAGGTTAATCCCCCCCCCCTCAATATTCGAGGTTGATTGTAAAGAAATCTTGAATACTATAAACACAGTCTTTGATACCGATTCGTGATCGGCCTTCTATTCTAAGTTAGCACGATCCACTGTTGTTTCGTTAAAAACCTTGCCAAAAAACCCATTTGGGACAAAAACGGTTAAAGGGAAAAAGAGTGCAACACGTGCTTTCAGACCTAAAGGCTTCGTACCGCTCCTCGTTGATAACCTGCAATTGTTAGTAAAAAAATAGAAAGAATTGAAATGGGGTCGTACCTTAGCAGTAATATTGTTTGAGATGAGTATTCCAATTATTCGGTAGCTATTCTCCGTCCATCGTTCCGAGCTTATAGGATCCTTTCCCTGTGATCTCGAGAATCTGGTACGGCCCTTCCTAGTTCGGACCCAATTTTACTTCATTTGGATTTCGGGTGTTTAACATGACCTTCCTCAGTACCAAGTCCCCAATATTAAAATATCGAAGGTTGGTCCTTCAATTGTAATACCTTTTGATTCGTTGTTTCTAGAAGCCAATCGAACAAAGACAGCTTCACGTTGTTCATCTAATAGCTCCAGGCTCGTATTCATGGCCTCGTCATTTGATTCCTTCATCGCATAGTGGAATCTGATGCTTGGCTCCCCAACTTTGATTAGTATTAAAGCTTTGCCACCAAAAACCACAAAGAACGAGGTAGCCTCGGTACTGGACTTCGAAGTTGTGTGAAACGCCTAAAGGACTTCGGGCAGGACTTCTCTCCATTTTCATTGTCGGTCAACCTTCTCTTGAGGTTTTGTATTATGGTTTTGTTGGTCGATTCGGCTTGCCCGTTCCCACTAGGGTAATAAGGTGTTGATAAAATCCTTTTGATCTTGAGGCCTTCGAGAAATTTGGTCACCTTACTGCCGATAAATTGTTTTCCATTGTCACATGCAATTTCATATGGTATTTTGAATAGATATACGATGTGGTCCCAAATAAAATCGATGACTTCTTTCTCCATGATTTTCCGGTAGGCCTGTGCTTCAACCCACTTAGAGAAATAGTCAGTCATAAATAAAACAAATTGAGCCTTACCTGGTGATGATAGAAGAGGGCCAACATATCCATCCCACACTTCATGAATGGCTATGGGGATAAAATCGAATGCAGCAGCTCCCCGGGTTGATGAATCATCGGAGCATGCCTTTGACATTTATCATATTTTTGCACAAACTCCTTCGCAGCTTTTTCCATGTCAATCCAGTAATAGTCGGCTCTGATTACCTTTTGAACCAGTGATTCGGTGCCTGAGTGGTTCCCACATGTGCCTTCGTGGACTTCCCTCAAAACATACTCGGTATCTCCCGATCCTAGACATATCGCTAGCGGACCATCGAACATTCTCTTGAGTAAGGTTCCATCTTCGGATAAGCTAAATCGGGCTGCCTTCATGCGCAAGGCCCTCGATTCCTTTGGATCTGAAGGACATTTTCCATTCTTCAAATACTCTATGTATTTGTTTATACAATCCTAGGTCAAGCTTGTGGAGTTTATCTCGGTGTGGCCTTCTTCGACCACTGAACTCATGAGTTGTACGATGGCCCTCGAATTGAGTTAGTTGTCTTCGACCGACGAGCCTAGATTTGTGGGGGCATCGGCTTCGCTATTTTGATCTCGATGCACATATTGCAAAGTCCATTCCTTGAACCGGTGTAGAGTTACTTGTAGCTTATCCAAGTATCTTTGCATTCATTCCTCTCGAACTTCAAAGGTTTCGTTAAACTAATTCACAACGAGGAGGGTGTCGCATTTGGCTTCGATCACCTCTGCTCCCAAGCCTTTGGCTAGTTCAAGACCTGCAATCATGGCCTCATATTCAACCTCGTTATTAGTTAATTTTACAGTTCTAATAGATTGTCTAACCACGTTACCTATGGGTGGTTTTAGCACGATGCCGAGTCTGGACCCCTTTACATTCAAAGCACCATCCATAAAGAGGGTCCAGATCCCCAAAGATGTATCTGAGTTGACTAAAAATTCTCTTTCAACCTCGGGTACTAGGGCTGGTGTAAAGTCATCCACGAAGTCTGCCAAGATTTGAGACTTTATGGATGTTCAGGGTCGATACTCAATATCGTACCCGCTGAGTTCTACGGCCCATTTGGCTAATCGTCCTGAAAGCTCGGGTTTATGCAAAATATTTCGAAGGGGATAAATTGCTACAACACATATGGGATGACATTGAAAGTATGGTTTTAGTTTCCTAGAGGCGCTTATCAAAGCGAGCGCTAACTTTTCTAGATGATGATATCTAGTTTCGGCTTCACCTTGGGTCCGACTAACATAATAGATAGGGAATTGTGCACCTTGTTCTTCTAGGACTAGGACTCCACTTACCGCTATCTTTGATACTGCCAAATATAATTAAAGCTGTTCATCTGCCCTTGGCGTATGAAGCAGCGGCGAGCTCGACAAGTACCATTTAAGCTCTTTCAAGGCTTGTTTGGCATTCAGGAGTCCACGTGAAGTTATTCTTCTTTTTCAGCAACTAAAATAATCGATGGCTCTTATCGGAGGACCTCAAGATGAATCGCCCTAGGGTGGTTATGCGCCCTGTTAACCTTTGCATGGCCTTTATATTGTCTAGTACTGTGATATCGTCGATATCCTTGATTTTGTCGAGGTTGATCTTGATTCTTTGATTGGATACCATGAAGGCAAAAATTTTGACAGAGCCGACCCCAAACGCGCATTTTTTTGGGTTGAGTTTCATGTTGTATTTCTTCAGTATACTGAAAGTTTCTTGCAAATACTTCAAACGGTCCTCTGCTCATAGGGACTTAACTAGCATGTCATCAATATAAGCTACCATAGATTTCCCTATTTGTTCTACAAACATTCGGTTTACTAGGCGTTGATAAGTTTCACCAGCATTTTTTAGTCCAAATGGCATTACATTATAGCAGTAGGTACCGTACTTAATGATGAATGAGGTCTTTTTCTAGTCTTTCGGGTTCATCCATATTTGGTTGTAACCGAAATAGGCATCGAGAAAATTGAGGATCTTGTGGCCGGCCGTGGAATCGATCATGCAATTGATATTAAGAAAAGGAAAAGAATTCTTAGGTCATGCTTTATTTAGGTCTTTATAATCTACACACATTCTAAGTTTGTTTCCCTTCTTAGGGACTACTACTATATTCGCTAACCATTCGAGATAACTTCCTGGATGGACCCTATTTTGAGAAGTTTGGTTACCTCGTATTTGATGAAAACGTGTTTGACCTCAGACCAGGGCCTTCTTTTTTCCTTCACCGGACGGAATTTCGGGTCCAAGCTCAGTTTATGGGTGGTAATTTCTGGTGGGATATCTGTCATATCAAGATGGGACCAAGTAAAGCAATCCATGTTAGTTTTAAGGAATTGAATAAGTTTTTTCCTGAGCTCGGGGGCTAGCCCCGTGCCCAGGTATACCTTTCGCTCGGGTTGATGTTTGACTGGTATGATTTGTTCCAACTCTTCGACTATTGACTTGGTGGCGTCGGAATCATCGGGGACTATGAAGGATCGAGGGACCCTGTAGTCATCATCCTCGTCAGTACCTTGCTTCTCTAATTGGGTCGAGGTCAGTGTTTGTGGTTGTTATTTGACCTCCTGATTTCCCTTCAAACTTGACCCTTTCGTTGATGAGGGCGCCAATATCGGTATCACTTCGTCAATGGCAAACATTTCCTTGGTGATGGGTTGCATCCCGTAAACTTTTTTGACTCCCTCTAGCGTTGGGAATTTTAGAACCCGGTGAAGGGTCGAGGTTACTACCCTTATGTTATGGATCCACAGTCTCCCGAATAGGGCATTATACATCATATCGCCCTCGATCACATGGAACTTCATTTCTTGGATGGTCCCAACCACATTTACTAGCAAAGTTATCTCGCCTTTGGTAGTCTCACATGCCATATTGAAGCCGTTTAGAACTCGGGCTGGGGGTACAACCTGATCCTGTAGGCTGAGCTGTTCTACGACCCTCGATTGAATAATATTGGTCGAGCTACCTAGATCAATTGAAACACGTTTAACTTGAGTATTTTCATAAGTACAGATATTACCAGTGCATCGTTGTGGGGTTGTTCAATCCCTTCTGCATCCTCGTCATTGAAAGACAAGGTTTCTTCCGGTATGTAATCCTGAGTTCGCTTCTCCATTGTGATCGACACCTTGGAGCATTTTAATACTGACTCTTGAGGAGTATCGACCCCTCCAACGATCATGTGAATCACGTGCAGTGGTTCTTCTTACTTGTTCTATCTATTGGAATCTCTGTTTTTGAAGTGATTCTTGACCGGATCGCATAAGAATTCCCCAAGGTGCCCCTCGTTGAACAATCAGGCTACTTTCTCCCTTAGTTTCCTGCAATCTTCTGTTTTATGGCCATGGGTGCCATGATACTTGCATATTTGGTTGGGATTTCTCTAGGCTGAATCGGTCTGCAGAGGCTGAGGCCATCTAGTATCCTTCATATGTCTGATGGCTGATACAATGGCTAATGCATCTACGTTGAAGTTATATTCTAACAATCGTGGCGCTTCTTTGGGCCCGACATCCCTATCAAAACCACCCTTGCTTATGAGTCCCCATGAACTTTGACCTCGATCATTTCTCCTTTTATTCCGTGAAAAGTTTTGCCCAGACACATTGCCTCTACGGTCTCCATTATACGGTTGATACCGATCTCTATTCGACCTTTGTTATCGAACGATATCCTTCTTGATTCTATCCACGAGCCTATTAGGATAAACAGACCCAGAAGGAGTCCCCAGTTGATCACCCTCGACCCTGATTTTTGACTGATACAGATTATGTACATTGGCCCAAATGACAGTTGGATACTCGATCAAATTCTGCTTCAATTGCTGTGAAGCTATGAAACTCCGAGCATTGAGGCCTTGAGTGAAAGCTTGAACAGCCCAATCATTGGTGACCGGTGGCAAATCCATTCGTTCCGTTGGCATCTCGTTGTCCTTCTGCCTTACCTTGAAAAGGTCCGACTTTCTTGTTGCAACCTTAATGGCTCCGGCGTGTGCCTTTACAAAAGAATCTGCAAGCATAACAAATGAATCAATATAATTAGGTAATAAATTATGATAGCATATCATAGCACCCATCGATAGAGTCTCCCTGAATTTCTTCAGCAAGACGGATTCGATCTCATCATCTTCCAAGTCATTTCCATTGATAGCACACGTGTATGAGGTGACGTGTTCATTTAGATTAGTCGTCCTGTTATACTCAGAATCTCGGGCATACAGAACTTCTTGGGGATTGGATTCGGAGCCGCACTTGGGGGAAAGGTTTTTGTACAAACTTTTTGGAATCTAGTCCTTTCAATATCTGTGGTTCCCCGGGATTTGGTTGACCCTGGAGTTATAGGTTTCCACCCTGCTATCATTTTCCTCGATCTTCTTTTCCCTAGTCTCGATTCGCTTTGTCAACTCTTCAACATTTTTATAATAGCGGGGTTAGTCTTTGATTCCTTCTCACTTGATTTTCTCGATGCCAATTCGACCCTATGTACAACTTTTTGGGATGGCTCGAGTTCGACCATGCTTGGCGTGTGGTTATGATTTTGGAGCTAAGCTATTGTTGTCTCGTGGGCCTGCAACATTTCGAAGATTACCCCCAGGCTGATCCCGCTATCTTCACCGCCATGTGCATTCTGAGTTGTTGATCGGGTACCCCTACGAACGCTACTTTCGGGTATCGATGGCCACTTTCCAATGATGGCTACATATGAACTGATGTTGATTGGGTCTACAATCGGAACTCTGATGTGGGGCTATAATTCAATAGTTTAGCACATTATGTGCCTTGAATTTTACATGTTCTAATGATAAATTACACTTTATTTGCGCATAATGGAGTCTATTTTATATATAGGTAAATTGGAGATGAAAGTAGAGCAAAAGGAATACTTAAACGTTGAAAGTGTGCTCGAGAACAGTGAAAAGGAAAAGCCAGCCAAAGGCCAAGCTGAAGTTGGCGTTAGGCTGGCGCTACAAGGCAAAGGCCAGGTTGAGGCTGGCATTAGGCTGGCGAGGTCCAGTTCGAGTTTTGAAGCCTTAATTCGTTTCCCGGCTTGACTAGGATTTGACCTACACGTTTTGATCTTGTCCTAAATATATAAATAGACCTAAAAACGTCACTTTGAAGAAGTTTTGCGACCGGAGGCAAAGACATCACGTGGACAACTTTTGGAGGAGAAAATCATAGAGTTCTTCATCCCTTTTTCTTTTCTTTGTAATTTGTTTATGCAAAATACTTGGAAAATTGTTACTACGAACATGAGTAGCTAAGCACTCTACGTTATAGGGTTGTGGTTGACATGATTATTAACGTTTACGTCCAGTATGTCCCCCCTTATTCCCGACATACTATGGTGCCCCGGAGTAATTACATCTTCGTTAATTCGGATTATCATCTTGTGGTTGTTTCTCTAATTTTGTGCATAATTGCTTAATTGTCTGGTCAGCAGTTGAGTTCTATTTACTATCTATGCTATGCTTGGGAAAGTTGTGTTTAGATTAGAGTAGAATTAGAGAGAGCTTCTTTCTGAACCCGTGGCTCGGGGGAAGATTTCGCGGTTAGGATAGGGATACACCTACCGATCTTCTTAATTAAATACTGTATTTTTTTTTTTCATGATAGATTCAATACCATGGGAATATAGGATTGATATATTATGGGCAAGCTAGTAGTATTGTGGGAACATGCTATTCATATAAATGATCTGGTTAATTAGCAATCATAGATAATCTGGATTAACGAGTGCGGTTATTAAACTTAATAGGATTGATAAACCAACCACAACCCTAGAATTTCCATCTCCTCTGAAGTAAAATCTTGGCATATGAAATCGTATTCTTGATAATTTAGTTGTTATTTGTTTAATTTCCACAACAGTAGATTAATAGAAAATTATCACTCTTAAATATCTTGGACAATTAATTAATTTTAGTTTACTTAGTAACGATCAATCTAAGTCTATGTGGGTTCGACATCCGATTTTCGAGTCACTTTATTACTTGACGACCACGTATATTTGCGTGTGTGTTTGGTCCCAACAAGTTTTTTGCGCCATTGTCGGGGACTTAGTTATTGATTGTTTAGTTAAGTTAAGCTTTTATTCATTATTTTTTCAAGTTTTAATTTTTTTAGTTCGCTTTATTTGTGATAACGCAGGCTCTTCTCTTGGATGCGGAGGAGTAGAATCTCAAACAATCTCTTTCCTCTTGATCCAGAAATCGAGAGAACACTTCATAGAGTGAGGAGGGAAGTTGAAGCTAGAACTAAAATTGTAAAAGAGTTGGACATCGTAGTTCAACCACGGCCAATACAGATGGCAGGTAATGAAGAGCGTCCGGTGATAGAAGCTACAAGGCCCAATCTGGCTCTTATGACTCAGGCGATTGTGATGTCTGACATCATGGGTCACTTTGAACTCAAATAGTACATGGTACAGTTGATTCAGTCCACAGGGCAATATGTCTGTCTATCTCATGAGGACCCACAGAAGCACATCCAGAACTTCTTGAAAATTACAGACACTAATAATTATCCGAACGTTTCTAAGGACTATGTCAGGATGACACTGTTTCCCTTTTCACTGATTGGGGAAGCTAAGGAATGGTTACAAAAGGAGCCCGCAAACTCAATCCACAATTGGGACAATTTTCTAGGAAATTCTTAATCAATTTTTTTCCCACAAAGAAGACAAAGTCACTGAGGAGCCAGATTCTGGGGTTTCAACAACGAGATGGTGAGACTCTACGACAAGCTTGGGAAAGTTACAAGAAGCTACTTAGAGACTACCTACATCATTGTCAGACTGATGAGGTGTTGGGTCACACTTTCATTGATGGGTTGGACGAGGCATCAAAGATGAATCTTGACTCAGCATATGGGGGTATTTGCATGGCTAGACCGTATAGTGAGATCCAAATCCTGCTAAACAATTTCATTGCTAATGATAATAATTGGCAACGAGATGGAGAACCATGAAGAGCACTTAAACAAAAGGCAGCGGGGGTGATCGAGCTTGATGACTTCTCAGCAGTGAGGGCAGAAATAGCGAGATTAGCAAATCAGATGAATAAAATGACAATGCACCATGTACAACAGATGCAACATGTGCAACAGATATTTACTTGATGCGAGTTATGTGGTAAAGGTCAAACAAGTGACATATGCCCCGTGAATCCTGAATCCATCTACTAAGTGGGGCAACAAGCTAGAGGGTCGATGAATCAACATGCTCAATATGGTAACACATATAATCTGAACTGGAGGAATCATCCTAACTTCTCTTGGGGTGGAAATCAGAATATCAGGCCTCAAGCAAATTACAATCATCCCCCTCAACCCCCACAGCAAGTAGAAGAGACTTTGACTGACATGATGAAAAAGCTCTTGATAGACAATCAACAATTGCGCACAGAATTCAGAAATCTAGAGAGGCAGTTTGGGCAGATGGTAACAATCAGATTATTAGACCTGCTGAAGCTCTCCCGAGTGATACTGAACCTAATCTTAAGGCTTAAGTCAATGCGGTTACCATGAGAAATGGAAGAGAATTAGAAGAAGTTCTAGAGAAAAAGAAGTATACTGCCAGACCTGAAGGAGAATTAGATCCTAAGCCTGTTGAGGAGAATAAGAAAGAAAAGCCAGAAATTGTGACAAGGCCACCACCTTCTTTTCCACAAAGACTACAAAAGCAAAAAGATGATGCTATGTACAAGAAAATCTTAGATATTTTCAGCCAAATGCGTGTTGATTTGCCTTTTGGTGGAAATTTTGTAGGAAGTGCCTAAGTATACAAGGTATCTCAGAGATATTGTGGCAAACAAGCGAAGACATACGGAGTTTGAAACAGTTGCACTTACTAAAGAGTGTAGTACTAGAGTTTAGAGCAAACTCCCTCCTAAGTTTAAGGATCCTGGGTGTTTCACAATTCCTCTGTCTCTTAGAAAACAAGAAGTTGGTAGAGCCCTGTGTGATTTAGGGGCTAGTATAAATTTGATGCCATGCTCTTTGTTCAAGCAACTCGGATTGAGGGTGCTTAGACCTACTACAATCACTTTGCAGTTGGTTGATAGGTCGATAGTTATGCCAAAAGGAATTATTGAGGATGTGTTAGTTCGAGTGGGAAAATTTATTCTTCCTGCCGATTTTATTGTTCTTTATTACGAGGCGGATGGGGAAGTACTCATTATTTTGGGGCGACCATTCTTAGTTACTAGTATATCGCTTATTGATGTTAGGGAGGAAAGTTGAATATGAGAGTTGGCAATGAGGAAATTACTTTTAATGTGTACAAGACACTTAAGCTCTTTAAGCATTATAAGGACTTGTGCATGATTACTGCGATAGAACTAAAGGGGATAAAGAAGAGTCCTGATGTGAATTATAGTGATTCGGATGGGACAACTGAATTGGAGGAAGTGGTGTTGAAAGCTGAGTGTGTAAGAATGATTGAAAAAAGAGCCAAGGATGAAGGAGGATATCTTCTGAGAATGTGTAAAAAGGCTAGGCTTAATGGGAGAAAGAAGAAGAGAAAGCACCCAGCCTGAGCAAAGTAGCAGTGTCGTGCCGCGACGTTAACTCGGGCGCTTGTTGGGAGGCAACCCATCTTTACTGTTTTCTTTTATTTTTATTTTTTTCTTATTATTTTTGTAGTATTTATTTTTGTTTTGTAGGATTATAAACATAGGAGGCAAAGTCATTGGAAGAGTGCAAAAGTGAGTTAGATAGTGAGAACTAAGTGTGGGGTGCCCGTACAAAAGACCATGCCTGGGGGAAGTCTGAGTACCCCATGAGCCGCTATTGCTTCGGCCTGTGGCCTTTCAGTGAGTTTCTTGTCCACACTCGTTATTTTTTTGCGTTATTTGTGCATTGGGGACACTTCACTCCTTTAAGTGTGGGGTGGGAGAATTCTCTGAATAATTAGTAGTATGATATAGAAAAATGTTAACTTCTTACTTTTGTTTTAGTAGTTGTGTAGTATTTTAGTAGCTATGAAAAATCGAAAAAAAAATTAATAGAAAAAATTGACTCTTCCCGACGATGGATCTCCTAGACAGTTTTCTTGAGGGATTTAAGTTTAAAGAAAAAGGACAAAAAGATTTTCTTTGTAGGTAGTGTAGTAATTCCCGCTTGGTTTTTCTTTGTGCCACGGTTCTTTTCCAAGGAATTTGTTTGAACCGGGTGTAGGTAGTTTTATTTTTTTTAGGAGAGAAGCCATGGTGATGTGAATTGAATTGAAGCAATATCTCTTGACTTTGTTATGCCTTGAGAATAGTGAGTACTTTGGTTGTGACGCTTAGACTCAGTTTTTGACTCTTGTATAAGTACCTTAAATTGTATAATCTTAAATTTGCTTAACTGCTTTCACTAGAGTGTATTGATGAGTCCAATTCTGAGTGAGTTATGTGCCATGTGTGTGTGAAGTTTGTGTGTTATTCTGTGCATTGCATTTGATGTCTAAAACTTGCCCCATGTGTTTGCAAAGTGAAATAGTAGTTTTGTTCAGTCTTGAAAGTGATATATGCGTTTCTTTGTTGAGCCAGATATATATATTTTACCCGCCTAATTGTTATGTATTGTAGTTAACCCCATTGATCCTGTAATCTTGTTTCTTTGGCAACCACATTACAAGTCTTACCCACTTGTTTGAATTAACCATCTATTTGAACATTTTCACCTCTTATGAGCACTTGAATTGTTATGAAATTTGTAAAAATTAAAGTGTGGGGTGGTTGGTGTGGCTTTTGAGTGGAAAAAATGAAATAAGGAGAAAAGTGCACTGTTTTGGAAAAAGTAAGAGCCACTTGAATTGAAAAATAAGAAAAGACAAAAATAGTTGTATTGCTGTGAAAGTATTTCGTGATAATGGTGACTCTTGATGTAATTGTACTAAAAGAAATATGGAGTTAATATACATTTATGTGAAGGTGGAGTTATGGTTTGATATAAGTATTAGCTTAAATGTTAATGTATATGTATTAAAGTGCTTAGGGAAGTGTAGTCACACATATCCAAATGTATCCTACACGACCCGCATCATACATTACAACCAATGAAAGTCCTACTTGATCCTAGACTGAATGAGCTCGATTAGTCGAGTATTACACTACGGGCAAGCCTATGGTGCATCTTTTATAGCATATGAATGTTATTTCTGAGAGTTAGTGAATTCTTTCTATCTTGAGTTCCTAATTGTTCTTAAATTTTATTGTGTGTGGAATACTCTCTTTTGTTGTGTGAGGGCACATGATTCATGAAGGAAAGGTAATGTTATTGACCTATATGTTAGAGTAAGTGAGTGAATTATGAAATAATGCATGGTACTTGTGAGCCAAATTTTGAGGTGAAGATGTTACACCCTTGTGCTTAGTCTATTTTAAAGATTTTTGGTATAATGAGTTAAGGGAATTGCTTAATAGGTTGTGTCTATAAGTGTAGTTTGATTGCTCGAGGACGAGCAATGTTTAAGTGTGGGGTATTGATGTGGGGCTATAATTCCATAGTTTAGCATATTATGTGCCTTGCAGTTTACATGCTCTAATGATAAATTACACTTTATTTGTGCGTAATAGAGTTTATTTTATGTGTATATGAATTGGAGATGAAAGTAGAGCAACAGGGATACTTAAACGTTGAAAGTGTGCTCGAGAACAGTGAAAAGGCGAGGCTAGGCAAAGGCCAGCTTAACCAGGCTTTAGCCTAGCGAGGCCAGCCAAAGGCCAGGCTGAAGCTGGCGTTAGGCAGGCGCTGCAACGCAAAGGTCAGTATGAGGCTGGTGTTAGGCTAGCAACACCAGGCCTAGGGCGAGGTCGAGTCCGAGTTTTGAAGACTTAATTTGTTTCCCGACGTCACTAGGATTTGACCTACACGTTTAGGTCTTGTCCTAAACATATAAATAGACCTAAAAATGCCAATTTGAAGGGGTTTTGCAACCGGAGGCAAGGACATCACATGGACAACTTTTGGAGGAGAAAATTATAGAGTTCTTCGTCCCTTTTTCTTTTCTTTGTAATTTGTTCAGGCAAAATACTTGGAAAATTATTACTAAAAACATAAGTGGCTAAGCACTCTACGTTCTAGGGTTGTGGTTGGCATGATTATTAACGTTTATTAATTACATCTTTGTTAATTCGGATTATCATCTTGTGGTTGTTTCTCTAATTTTGTGCATAATTGCTTAATTATCTGGCCAACAGTTGAGTTCTATTTACTATCTATACTATGTTTGGGAAAGCCGTGTTTAGATTAGAGTAGAATTAGAGAGAGCTTCTTTCTGAACCCATGGCTCGGGGGAAAATTTTGTGGTTAGGATAGGGATATACCTAACAGTCTTGCTTAATTAAATACTGCATTATATTCGTTCATGATAGATTCAATACCATAGGAATATATGATTGATATATTATGGGCAGGCAAGTAGTATTGTGGGAACATGCTATTTTTATAAACGATCCGGTTAATTAGCAACCATAGATAATCTGAATTAACGAGTGGGGTTATTAAACTTAATAGGATTGATAAACCAACCACAATTCTGGAATTCCCATCTCCTCTAAAGTAAAATTTTGTCATACAAAATCGCATTCTTGATAATTTAGTTGTTATTTGTTTAATTTCCACAATAGTAGATTAATAGAAAAATATCACTCTTAAATATCTTGGACAATTAATTGATTTTAGTTTACTTAGTTAACGATCAACCTAAGTCTCTGCGGGTTCAACATTCGACTTTCGAGTCACTTTATTACTTGATGATCACGTATACTTGCGTGTGTGTTTGGTCCCAACAAACTCCATCGAGGCTAGCAGGGGGTACGGCGTTTCCTAGTGCAATGCTCTCATTCTCGTCGTGGTGGTTGAGATCATTGTCAATGTGTTTAGGTGCTGACTGAGAGTTTGACATTTTTTAATCATGTAATCAAAGACACTTCAAAGAACAAGCGTAAAATAGTGGGTGTTATAAAAATTGTACTAGGCAATCACTATTATCCTTAGCCCCACAATGGGCGCCAAACTCTTTACCCTGAAAACGGATAACAATTGAATTTATACTATGGTTCTAAGAATATGTGATTCACTTAGTACAAAACTGAAAGAAAACGCAAATTGATACTGAAATTAACTGCAAATATAAATAAAGCAAACCAAATGAAATGTATAGCTTTTATCCTTGAGCTAGGTTACCCTCGAATCAAGTGAATACTTCGTCGGAAAGTATGAAAAAAGTGACAGAAATATTGAGAGCTTAAGAGAAAGAGAATATATTGCTTTATATAACGTGAATATGATCTCCTTTACAAATGATCATGCCCCATTTATATAGTAGGGGAGTCTATTCTTGGTACAGTTTTAAATACAGTAAGAAATCCCATGATTAGCTAATTAATCGACATCCTCATGATACGTATCGGGATTTGCACCGTGATCCTCGCCCGATTGCGAATATTGCGTCTTTCAGTTATTCAATCCGATAAGCTTCCCTCGATCTCCATCTTATTTGGTCCCGATCTTGGTCGATCTCAATCTTGGTTGGTCTCGATTTTGGTTGGTCTCAGGATCTCGAGCTTGCACCATATAAATCGAAGTCGATCCTGACTTATCATGCTCTAGTCTTGACTAGTCGCACAAAAAAGGGCAAGCTTGATTTTGCCATATTGCTGAATTAAAAAATTTAAAGATTCGTAGGGGCCTCGCCTCTGCCTCCTAAAACATGTTGGGAAGCGTGTCAAGCTAATAGAAGGAAAAGAATATTTAAGAGAGAAAAGCAATAAATTGCACAAGACAAGACAAGACAAGATTTACGTGGTTCGGCAATTTTTGCCTACTCCACAGCCACACAAAGAATAGTTCTTTATTAATTGAAGAGAGAAAGAAGAAGTCTTTGGGATGATCTACAAATGAAAATGTAGACCCCTATTTATAGGAATTTGAATGCCCTTCCGAGGTAAGCGCTTACATCATAAGAATGTCGATGTAAGCACTTACATCATAAGAATGCCGAGGTAAGCACTTACATCACAAGAATGTCGATGTAAGAGCTTACATCATATTTTCATCTCTTTTTGATTTTTCTTTCTTTTGTTTTGTTCACTTTCACATACAACAATAGGTTTTCTCCTATCAATCTCCCCCTCAAACCTATGTTACATCAAGAAAGAAAGAAAAATTTGCTATTCTCTGGTGGTGCCTTCACGCTATCAGTCTTGAAGGCTAACTGAGGCAGCGCACAGCCTCAGTTTGTCAACACCGACAACTTTGGTCAACATGTCTGACGGGTTCTTTGATCCTGGTATCTTCTGAGGGAAAGAGTTCCTTCATTTATCAACTCTCGAATATGATGATACCTCAACTGGATATGCTTCGATCTTGCATGAAATACTGGATTCTTGGCAAGATGAATTGCACTCTGGCTATCACTGAAAAGCTCACAATTGTCTTGCTCTTTACCTAGCTCTTTAAGAAAATTCTTGAGCCAAATCATCTCTTTTCCAGCTTCTGAGATTTCCATGTACTCTGCTTCAGTGGTAGATAGAGCAACACTTTTCTGAAGTCTGGACATCCAACTAACAGCAGTATAACCCAAGGTGAACACGTAGCCCGTGGTACTTTTTCGACTATCCAGATCGCCGCCTAAATTTGCATCAGCAAAACCTTGTAAGATAAAATTGCTCTTTTTAAAACAAAGTGCCATCCCTTAGGTGCCTTTGAGATATCGCAATATCCATTTTACACCTTCCCAATGCTCCTTTCCTGGATCTGACATGTATCTACTGACAACTCCAACAGCATGGGCTATGTCAGGTCTAGTGCAAACCATAGCATACATCAAACTTCCTACCGCTGAAGCATACGGAACTTTGGACATGTACTTCCTTTCTTCATCTGTCTTAGGTGATTGGTCCTTTGACAGATTTAGATGGCTTCCGAGTGGAGTGCTTTTGGTCTTTGCATCATGAAGACTAAACCTGCTTAGTACCTTCTGTATGTACTTTTCTTGAGACAACTTTAAGGTTCCTTCCGACCTATTTATGTTAATCCTCACCTCAAGCATTTGCTTAGCTGGTACTAAGTCTTTCATTTCAAACTCCTCTGCCAGTTGTTGCTTAACCAAATTGATCTCATTTATGCTAGATCCTGCAATTAGCATATCATCAACGTACAACAGTAAAATGATATAGGATTTATCAAGATTTTTTATATAACAACAATGATCCATCTCACATCGTCTAAAACCATTTTTATGCATGAATCCATCAAATTTCTTGTAGCATTGTCGGGGAGCTTGTTTCAAACCACACAAACTCTTCTTCAACTTACACACAAGGTTTTCTTTACCAGAAACTTGAAAACCTTCAAGTTGCTTCATGTAGATGTCTTCTTTAAGGTCACCATGCAAGAAAGCAGTTTTAACATCCAGCTGCTCCAAATGCAAATTTTCTGCAGCTACGATACTTAGAACCAACCTGCTAGTAGTTAATTTGACTATAGGAGAGAAGATCTCGGTGTAGTCAATTCCTTCCTTCTGCTGAAAGCCTTTTACTACTAATCGTGCTTTGTATCTCTTCTTACCATCATGATCTTCCTAGACTCTGTACACTCACTTGTTCTACAATGCCTTCTTTCCTTTTGGTAACTCTGTAAGTATCCATGTTTTATTCTTTTGAAGAGAATTCATCTCTTCTTTCATGGCTAGCTTCCACTTATCAAAGTCTATCAATTGCATTGCTTCAACAAAATGCTCTGGTTCTCCAGCATCAGTTAAAAGTAAATAGTAAAGAGAGAGATTTAACATATCTGGAGCATTCGTGACTCTTTTAGATCTCCTCAATGTAGGTTCATGAGTAACAGAATCCGAATTTGATTCAGGCCCTGATTCCATATTTGGTTCTGCATTTGATTCTATCTCTGGTTCCGGTTCTGGTTCTGATCCAAGTTCGACTTCTAGTTCTTCTTCAAATTTGGCTTCTGGTTCTTCATCTTCAATTTTAGAATCAGTTATAATCCCTCTAGCCACTTCATTTTCTGAGATTTCTTCTAACTCAATTGTTTCAGACATTGTCTGTTTGCTGGTATTGGTTGGTTCTACTTCAAGCTTGTCCGTGTACATCACATTTTCATTGAATGTGACATTCCTGTGTCTTAGGATCTTTCTATTCTGATCATCCCAAAACCGATAACCAAAATTATCATCACCATAGCCAATAAAGAAATATTTCTTGGCTTTAGGATCAAGCTTATCTCTATCATTAGAGTTTACATGCACATAAGCAACACAACCAAAAAATTTCAGAATTAAAAGAGTTACCTCCTTCCTGTCTATACTTCCTCAGGAATTTCAAAATTCAGCGGTACAGAAGGTCCCCTATTTATGAGGTAAGCTGCCGTGTTAACAACCTCGGCCCAAAAATACTTCGGCAATCCAGAATGTATTCTCATACTTCTGGCTCGTTCATTCAGGGTTCTGTTCATCCTCTTAGCAACGCCATTTTGTTCCGGTGTTCCAGGAATTGTCTTGATCATTCTAATCCCATTCTCCGAGCAAAATGCTTTGAACTCTTGGCTATCATACTCTCCTCCATTGTCAGACTTCAGACATTTTAACTTTAGACTTGTCTGATTTTCAACTTCAGCTTTCCATCTTTTAAAGGTAACAAACACATCAGATTTATTTTTCAAAAAATAAACCCATACCTTTCTTGTGGAATCATCAATGAAGGTGACATAATAGTGTGAGCCTCCTAGAGAAGTTACAGGAGCTGGTCCCCACATATCTGTATGTACTGGTTCCAGCTTCTCTTTCTTTGGCGTCCTTCCCACCTTTGAGAAACTAACTCTTTTTTGTTTCCCGTAAATGCAATCTTCGCACAAACCTAATTCAACATGTTTTAGGTTTGGCAACTTTTCTTTGGATGCCAAAAGCTTCATTCCCTTCTCACTCATATGCCCGAGCCTCCGGTGCCACAATGTTGTATTACGACCATAATCAACTGTTGCTATAGTATCTCTTTGTATTGCAGCTGCATACAGTGTTCCCCTTTTGAAGCCCCGTGCCACAACCGAATTCCCTTTGGTTATCTTCCATGATCCGTTGTCGAATGTTGTTGTATATTCTTCACCGTCAATCTGACCCATAGATATCAGATTTTTTTTAGGCCAGGAACATGTCGTACATTTTGCAATTTCCATAGCGTGCCTTGTGAAGTCTTTATATGAACTTCACCTTTTCTAGCAATGTCGAGAGGTTCGCCGTCTCCTAGATAAACTTTCCCAAATTTTCCAGCAATATAATTATGCAATAATTCTTTGCATGATGTAGAGTGAAAAGATGCACCTGAGTCTAGAATCCAAGATTCGACTGGACTGTCTGCACAACAAATTAGTGCATCACCGACTTGTTCAGCAATTACATTTGTTGAATTTTCTTCCTTCTTCTTCTTTGGTTCTCTACATTGGCTACTGTAATGACCATTTTTATCGCAATTCCAACAAGTAATGTCCTTGCAATTTTTGGATTGTCCTTTTATCCTTGACTTTGATCTGCCACGACCATAACTCTGTCCACTTTGGTTGATTCTCCCCCTGCTTTCGGTACTAAAAGCAGATCCTGGGAAATCACTTGATTCTCTTCGGCGAATATCTTCACTTAAAACCAAGTCTCTAATATCATTCAATTTGAGTTTGGTTCTTCCTGATGAACTGCTAACTGCAGTTACTGTTGCAAACAACTCTCCGGTAGAGATGATAGTAGAATCAACGCCCTGATTTCGTCATAAATTGTTATATTAACAAAACTCAACTAAGTTAATATTATATTAAACTCATTGATATGTTCCATGATTGATCCACCTTCTGTCATCTTTAAGTTGAACAATCGATGCATCAAATAGAATTTATTTGAAGCAGATGGTTTCTCGTACATATTTGATAACGCCTTCATCAGGCCTGCAGTGGTCTTCTCGGTAATGATGTTAAACACCACATTTTGTGTTAGCGTCAAACGAATTACACCAAGAGCTTGGCGATCTAATAGATCCCAATCCGCTTTGGACATAGTCTCCGGTTTCACCTCGGTCAGAGGTGAGTGTAATTTTTTTCTAGTACAAATAATCCTCTATTTGCATTTTCCAGAATCCAAAGTCTTTGCCATTGAACTTGTCAATCTTAACCTTCCCTTCTTCCAATGCCATTTTTCACAAAAAACAATTTATGTGAATAGTGCTTGTGAATAGTAACAATGATCAATAGTGTCACACTATTCTTTTGAATAGTACCTGCACCAATACTGTACTTTTCTACCAGAAATACACTGTCTGTGCTCTGATACCAGTTGTTGGGAAGCGCGTCAAGCTAATAGAAGGAAAAGAATATTTAAGAGAGAAAAATAATAAATTGCACAAGACAAGATTTACGTGGTTTGGTAATTTTTGCCTACTCCACGGCCACACAAAGAATAATTTTTTTATTAATTAAAAAGGGAAAGAACAAGGTAAAAATGTAGACCCCTATTTATAGGCATTTGAATGCCCTGCCGAGGTGAGCGGTTACATCATAAAATGCCGAGCTAAACGCTTACATTATCATATTTTCTATCTCTTTGTTTTGTCCACTTTCAGGTACAAGAATATGTTTACTTCTATCAAAACACAGGTAATATCATTTATCTTTTTTCTAATATATCTCTACCTTTAAATGTCATTCTCAGATTCTGAGTAACCTAGCCTAACATTCTAACTCCGACGTAGACAGCGGTTCTCTAACAGTGGATGCGAACAAAGATGGCAAAGAATTCATTCGTTTTGCTGCTCTGCAGTTTAGTCATTTTCGGAACTCTAACGGTTGCTCAGGTCTTTTTACTATTGATAATCTTGTCTCCATGTTTTCACCAATTTTATATTTGTTTATTTTTATTTTTGTTTGATGTTTGAGTAATTGAATTGAGACCCCGTTAGTGGGAATACACCAGGTTTGTTGTTGTTGTTATTTGAGTAATTGAATTGTTGTAGGAACTTCCTTTGGCTTTTATTTTAGGCTCGCCCTGCAATGACAACAATGATATAACAGCAGATCTGTTTGTTGAGAGCTGTTTGTGCTTTGGATCGTAATGTTTTTGCATCTTCGTGGCGGAGATTGTGTTGGCATGATAGACTACTTAATTGATATGTAGCTAATTCACATTGTTAATTTCATTGTATGTGGAACTTTAGATCCAATATTATCTGTTTCTAATAATTGCTGTAATTCCCGTTTTACAATTATGTTTTGCTATAATTACTATGAGTTCGGAGGATCAATGTGGCATACTTTGATGTTTGCACTGAGGTTTCAGCACTTCCTTGGTGCTATTAAGCAAATACTGGAATTTACCTATTAAGAAAGTAACAAAAGAGAGAATGTGAATAATAAAAATAATGACTTAATTAAAAGGAAAAAGGAAAGGCAGCTTGAATTAGCTAATTATTGTGCTTCTACCTGCAACTATTTGGTAGGGATGTGGGCTAGCTTAATCTACAATCTTGAATATAGTGCTAAATTATATTATACTTTTGCAACATCACAAAACATTCAATGCTTCTCAAGTTTCCTCAGAAATCGCTGGTTTCTGTAGAAGCATATCTAAGCTCATTTTCTCTTTTCTTTGTGACAAGACAAGATATTATTATTATTATTATAGTTAACTCGAAATTTAATGCTTTGCAGGGCAAAAAGTCCCAGGAAAATCTAAAAGAAATAACTCACAAGGTTTTCTTTGATGTTGAGATTGATGGTAAACCTGCAGGTGTGCTCTTACCCTTGTATTGATTCATTTTAGTTTATTAACTTGTCAATGATTTGTTACACTTTAAAAAAAAAGGGGGCAATCCGGTGCACTAAGCTCCCGCTATGCGCGGGGTCCGGGGAAGGACCGGACCACAATGATTTGTTCCACTAGCATCACATTATAGGTCGTTATGTATCCTGAAACACATGCCCTGTAGTCTTCCTTCCTTTCTTCTTTTATTTTTATTTCTCGGGGCAGGGGATGGTTTCTTTACCTCTACCATATCCCGTCTGTGGATCTTCTTAGTGAAAACTAATTTATTTTGGATGGTTTTTTATTCTGTGTAGCATAATATTTAAATATTTGTATCTTTCCTTCTTCTACCAAAACATTGAGCATTGTGGTTTTGATCTTCCTTTCCTACTTAAGTTACAAAATAGGGTATCCAAAGCCATATTTAGGCATATCATCCACCCTCTTGAGTCTTGTGAGTAGACTTCTAACTTGCACTTTGTTGTTGTGTATTTGGTCATGTCCAATCCAGATATTTCTTTCAAGTTTCTGGTAGATATGTTTGACCCTTCGGGCATGTACAATGTTGTTCTGTGTTATATGAAATTCATCTACATGTCTTTAGTAATTAAAACTTGACCTTGTTGAGGATTCAAAGTTTCCTTATTCTTTCCTCCCCTTCCTCTGGTATGGTTCATGGTCCATTAGAATATTGATTAATTAAAAAAATGAGTATTCTCTTAGATGAAGGGAGCAGGATAAAAAATTATTCTCTGTATCCTAATCAACTGGCACTCCTTTTCTGTTCGTCCAAAAAAGATTGGTACCTTTCTATAATTAGAAACCCTTGATGTATACATTCTCATTTTTCTCTTAATAAGATACTCTTATAAGATTTGTTTGCTTCTGTGTCAAAAGTCCTCCGTTATTTTATTTCTTTTCATCTCTAAACCTATGGGAATATAATGGGTTTGTTGTTGTTGATCTCTAAAACAGACTTTTAGTACTAACTAACAACAAGGGAGTGCTAGAAATCCTTCTTTTTTCTTTAAACTTTGTGTTCAGTTAATTCTAAACAAATTTGGACAGAGGAAGTATAAAATTTGTTTATTTATTTCTTTATACTGATCCACATTTATAGTTTGACTCAGTAACAAATCAGACACAAATGTAACGTTTAAATAGTTATTCTTGATTCTTGTGTCTTTTGGGAGCCGAGGGTCTATTGGAAACAGTCTTTCTATCCTCACAAGGTAGGGGTAAGGTCAGCGTACACACTACCCTCCCCAGACCCCACGGTGTGGGATAATACTAGGTATGTTGTTGTTGTTGTGTCTTTTGGGAATATCATGTTTGTGTATGCATTCCCTTGTTTGCAATATACTAAAACTTAACATTTCCTTCTTAGACGTTTGAATCCTTAAGCAACCTTTGGTAGGTAGAATTCAGGACAGGAGAAAACATTAAGGGCAATGACTTTTTGATGTCGTAGAATTTTCTTAGTTATTTATGTCTGTGGTCAGATGCCTTTACCATATAGTGTTATAATCTGACACACCATTGAATTGTTTCCTTTGAAGTGATACATCATGTACATGTTTTCCTTCAGGTCGTGTTGTTATAGGTCTCTTTGGTAAAACAGTTCCTAAAACATCAGGTATGGTGATTGGTGACATATATATAGCAATAATTGTAAATTTCACTTTTATTCCAGTTTTATTCACAAGCTACTTATTTTATTGCAGAAAATTTCAGAGCATTGTGCACAGGTACTTCTACCTGCATTTTCATATTTCATTCTCCTGCTCTTGATAAGACGGTTGGATCTAGACTCTATAGATGCCACAGTGAATCTAGCCCGTGCTTGTCAATGATTGTTCGTTTCCATTTTTTCCTGCTATTAATTTGTTTCCCTTTGTATCTGACTGATGACAAAAAATGGAACTACATACTGTCTATTAAGTTATTTTGCATAATATATAAGAAGTGGCTTCAGCGTTTGTTCACTTAAAATTCATGTTCTTGCTCAAACGGATTTCATCAACAGGGGAGAAAGGTATTGGAAAGAGTGGCAAGCCTCTTCATTACAAGGGAAGCACATTCCATAGAATAATCCCCAGCTTCATGCTTCAAGGTGGTGATTTCACCCTTGGTGATGGTCGTGGAGGGGAATCAATTTACGGGGAGAAGTTTGCTGATGAAAACTTCAAGATCAAGCACACTGGACCTGGTAAGATTATCATTCTATGGTTATGTTAAAGTGCTGAATTTGTCCTGGCTTAATTTGCATGCATCTAAAAAGTAATTTTTTTTCCAGGGCTTTTGTCGATGGCAAATGCTGGTTCTGACACCAATGGTTCACAATTCTTCATCACAACCGTCACAACTAGCTGGTAAGTTGAGGACTTTGAAAAGGTTTGCTCAGATGTTTTATATATTGTCCTTTGATTTTGTACTTTTGATGTTGCTGTATGTTCTCCTTTGGTAAGCTGTAAATTTCTTCTAACTTGTGATTGTTTATAGGTTGGATGGTCGACATGTTGTGTTTGGAAAGGTGTTATCTGGAATGGATGTGGTTTATAAGGTTGAAGCTGAAGGAAGACAAAGTGGAACACCCAAAAGCAAAGTTGTCATAGCAGAAAGCGGTGAACTTCCACTATAAACTAAGGTTTTGTAAATGCAGATATGGAATCTATAGACTATTTTTCTGCCAATTATGAAAACTATCCAAAATTTGCTTTGCTTTTATAGTATTACTTTGGAGGCGTTATTATACTTTTAATTATACAGCTCTGGCAAACCAAAATTAGGCTAATAATAATTTAAGTGAAGTGGCCAACAGACAGTTGTTGACGTTAGAACAAATAAACGACCACCTAATTAGAAGTTATATTCAGTTAACATGAATAAGGTTTCTCATGCTAGATAACTTGATAAGTACAATATTCCATTATTGCAAAAATCCACTTTAATCTCTCTCTATATATACACACAATATTAAAAGTACGAAAACTCTTAGTGAAATGTTGTTAACTTTTTTTACCCTTTTAAAATAGAATTCACACTAGACAAAATAGTCATTTGATTATTCTTCTACCTAATATTTAGAAATTTGAAATTAAATAAGATTTATTACAATTAGAGAAAATACATAAAATGCCCATCAAACTTGTTCGGAAAAATCATTTACACACCTTAACTTTATGGACGACCTATGTCCCCCCTATTCTTGTTTGGGGTGAATTTAATATCTCATTGGTAACACATAGTCAGTCTTGTGGTGGGATGTATAGTACACACGTCACGTGTCAAAAGCTTCTTTATTTTTTCCCCACTTATTTCGTTACCTATTTTTGAACTCTTTTTTTTCTGTGTCATCTTCATTACCACCTACACCACCATGGAAGATCCAACACTTTCAGCTTTAAAAAGTAGGGGAAAATTCCTCGTCGAAAAAATGAAGCCGGCAAATCCCAAACTTTTCAGTCAGTTAAAATCCCGCAAACTTCGGCAAAATTTATGTCCAAACAGGCCAGATTATATTATTTATTCAATTTTTTTCAACGAAATACTACAAGAAATAAATCAGAAAGACATGATTTTTTTATAGCTAGTACAACTATTCTGGTAAAGAAAAAGTAGAAGAAAAAAAGTAGAGGGATGGAGGCAGATACAATGGCGGAAGTAATATCTTGGATGGGAAAGGGGAAATGGTGACAGGAAGAAGAAAAGGTACAGAGAGAAAACAAAAAGAGAAGAAAAATAAGAAAAGAAGAAGCAAAAGAAAAAGGGACGCACACGGTAAAAATATATGTCTATTTTTAATCCTTTCCCTCTTACACGCGAGTTTGGGAGAGTGAAACTACTGCCTTTGCCACGTCACCATTTATGGTGATATTAATTTCACCTCAAATAAAAATAAGGGGGACATAGGTTGCCCGTAAAGTTAAGGTGTGTAAATGATTTTTCTGGACAAGTTTGATGGGTAACTTATGTATTTTCTCTTTAAATTAAGCAAGAGGTCCTTATATTTAGGATTTTATAATTATTAAAGTTTTATTTCATATGCATTTTAAAATTAAAGTATAATTAAATAATACCAAATATTTATATGTTTGACCTTATGAATTTTATACAATTGAATTTTTCTAGCTCAAAAGAAATTGTATAATCATGTTAAACTTTAGGTGAATAATTATGATGTAAACAAATCAATAATTAACCTATAAATGCTATGAGTATTCTATGTGAGATTGGTGCATTGGCTATTAATTTTATTCTTCGACCAATAATTAACTTAGATATAAATATTAATATAGACTTTAAAACTTAATTAGAAAAAATAATTATAAAAATATTTAATAATAGCATGAGAAGAGAGAGAAAAGTGATTGACAAAAATCATTTACTAACGCTACGACAAACATAAAGTGCAAAAGTTTAATTTTTTTAATCATTTGACAAAAGAATTTTTGCGGATAAATATATAGTTATAATTAAATATTTATTTTATGTCTATGAGTTAATATTAATAATTTAAATCCTCAAAAATTAAATTATTTTTATTAGTGATTAAAAAAGATAGTTAAGTATTTGAATTGACCTTTTCTTTTCCCGTATTTTGAATTAACTAATTAGAAAGATGATCTAATTTTATTCCTTTCTAAATTTATCATATAGGTAACATTAGCGATAAGAGAAATCTTAATATAAAATAAAATCAATTGTAGTATTAAGAATTAAATTGGTTAAATACAAACTTTAAGAAATAAGGATGAATTTGTAGAAGCCAAAATGTATTCATAAAGAGATGCAGGTGAGATAGACTTTAACATATTCGTAAATTATATTAAAGATATGTGTAATTACAAAATAATGTACAACTAATTTAACTAAATTCATCATCCATGTATATTCAGAAGATATTTAATAATTACTATGAGAAAAGCTATTTTTATCATTTAAAAAAAATATTAAATTTTATTTAACGTCAATGTATATATTTTTAATTGATAGACACTACACACAGAGTCCGAAACCAAAATGTGGTTCTTTTGGACTCGAAGAACCAAAATGTGTGGGGAAAAAAAAATGGTGACCAAAATATATATAAAGCGTTAGCAAAAGGCGTTATACCTTAACGGCCATTTGCCCAATTAAGTATAATGCACTAACAAAATGCGTTATACTGGCGCTATAGTATAACGCATTTTGTTAAGGCGCTATACTAACATTTCATAAACAAACAAACAGCGAATCCCCATGGCAAAGAGCAAAGAGCCCTTTGTGAAAGGAGAGATAAGACATGTCAAGAATCCCCAAGGTAGTAGGTACAAGATTATATCACTATTTTGGTAAAAGTTTCAGAAAAAGGACCATGAGAAATAGTGAATGAGCTATTGGAGTTGAGGTGATGAGATCATAAAGTTAAAATTAACATAGCAAAGAGAAGTATTCTCTCACACAAACACACATAGCACCCTTATACGCTCGTCACTTCATATATGTGTCGCTTTTCACACATACCAATTAGCCAAATAAAGTCACATCCTAAGGGGTATTCTTTCACACAAGATTAAACAAGATACTTACCTCAAACCGACTAAATAAATACTCGATAAATGCCTTCCCCTTAGAAATCGCATCCAACAAGCTCGAATCTAGCAAAAATTATCTCAAAAACGTCAAACAAAAGCCATAAGAATCAATTCCAAAACTTTATTCAATTTCTAAAGAGACAAAAGTCAACCCAGGCCCACACGGTAAAAACTCGATTTAAGGGGTAGATCCAAACTATCCATAACTGTATGAGTCAAAATATGTGATTAGATTCCAAAACAAAGTCCAAATAGCCATTCAAATCCAAAAAATCCTTTATCTTAAGTTATAGGCTAAAATCCCAATTTTCCCTCCAAAATCCCATGATTAAAGTGCATAAATCCATGGGAATTCAAAATAAATAGTCAACTCCAAAGAGAAGTACTTATCCACAAAGTAGTGATGAAAACCTCTCCAAACATCACCTTTAGTGATGAAAATCTTTCCAAGCACTCGCGATCGCGGAGAACAAATCCTCCCAGTCCATAAAACCTCTTACGGGATCGCATGATAGCAGTCGCGAACACGATGACTAGCCTTCCTTAGCTTACGCGATCGCATTCCATGCCACGCAAACACGAAGAACATCGCGTGTCTCAGCTTAGTCTCCCCTTCCTTATACACGAACGCAGTCTTACGCACGTGTTCGCGATGGACAAACTCCTCAACCATCATGATCGCGTCCCTGACTTCATGAATGCGAAGAATAAAACTCCATCAGTCCCTAAGGACTCTACGCGATCATGGGAGAATCTTCACGAACGCATAGAAGGAAACCAGAACAGAAAAACAAGCAGTCTCAATTCAAGAATGAATGGTCCGAACTCAATCCGATACATACCCCTGGGCCCGATGCCCCGTGCGAACATACCAACAAGTCCTAAAACATGATACGAATCCGCTCGAAGCCTCAAATCACATAAAATAACACTAAAAACACGAATCGTACATTAATTCAAGCCCAATGAACTTATGAACTTCTAACTTCTAAAACTAATGTCGAAACATACCAAACCAACTCCAATTGATCTCAAATTTTGCACACAAGTCATAATTTACATAACGGGCCTATTCCATCTTTAGAAACCAAAATCCGGACCTGATATGAATAAAGTCAACTCCCGGTCAAACTTCTCAACCTTCCAAACCTTCAACTTTCTAACTTTTGACAATTTAAGCCAAAACGACCTACAGACCTCCAAATCAATATCCACACACACTCATAAGTCCAAAATCACCATATGGAGCTATCGAAATCGTCAAAACCCCATTATGGAGTTGTCTACAAAAAAGTCAAACTCTGGTCAACCCTTTCAACTTAAGCTTCTTGTTCTATTTCACTTCGCAACTCACCCGAAACCAAAACCAACCACCCCGGCAAGTCATATAACTACAATATAACATAGAGGAGGCAATAAATAGGGGAACGTGACTAAAATATTTAAAACAACCAACCGGGTCGTTACATCCTCCCCCTCTTAAAGTGAATGTTCATCCTTGAATGAGTATGGAGACATACCTGAAGTGGTGAAAAGAAGAGGATTACGACTATGCATTTCATGCTTGATCTCCCAAGTCGCCTCCTCGACTGGTTGACTTCTCGACTGAACGTTTACTAAAACAATGCTCTTTGACCTCAAATTTTGGACCTACCTATCCAAGATGGACACCGGCTCCTCAACATAAGACATTGTCCAATTGGATTGAGCTGAAATCTAATACATGGGACAGATCACTGTGATACTTCTAGAGCATAGAAACATAGAACACCAGATGAACTGCAGATAGACTAGGTGGCAATGCAAGCTTGTAGGCCACCTCACCAATCCTCTCAAGAATCTCAAAAGGTTCGATATACCTAGGGCTCAACTTGCCCTTCTTCCCGAACCTCATAACACCTTTCATGGGCGAAACTCAAAGCAAGACCCTCTCTCCAACCATGAATGCAACATCACGAACCTTCCGATCTCTATAACTCTTCTGTCTAGATTGGGTTGTGTGAAGCCGATCCTAGATCAACTTGACCTTCTCCAAGGCATCTCAAACTAATTCCGTGCCTAGTAACTTCACCTCTCTCGGATCAAACCAACCAACTAGGATTGACACCGGCTCCTATATAGGGCCTCATAAGGAGCAGTCTGAATACTTGATTGGTAGTTGTTATTGTAGGAAAACTCCTTAAGTGGCAAGAACTGATCCCAAGAACCCCCAAACTCCATAACACAGGCACGAAGCATATCCTCCAATATCTGAATGGTGTGCTTGGACTTTCCATTCATCTGGAGGTGGAATGTTGTATTCAACTAAACCCGTGTGCCTAACTCGCATTGTACAGCTATCCAGAAGCGTATTGTAAACTGCATGTCTGAAGTTGGACAATCTCGCTGATATAAATATGAGCCAGTTGCTCTGAAGAATAGGTAGTCACCACCAAAATGAAATGAGGCAATTTGGTCAACCAATCTATAATCACCCATACAACATCAAATTTCTTCTGAGACCGTGGGAGCCTAACAATGAAGTCCATGGTAACTTGCTCTCATTTCAACTCAGGAATCTCCAGTCGTTGAGGCAAACCTCTTGGTCTCTGGTGCTCATACTTCACCTGCTGAAAATTTAGGCACTGAACTACATACTCCACTATATCCTTCTTCATTCTCCTCCACCAATAGTGTTGCATAAAATCCTGATACATCTTAGCGGCACCCGGATGAATGCAGTACCGCCTTCTAAAGAATAAACTCACGTAACCCATCCATATTGGATACACATAATCGTCCTTGCATCTGCAACACACCGTAATCTTTGATAGAAACCTCCTTGGCATCGCCGTGTTGTACTGTGTCCTTAAGCACAAGCAAATTGGGGGTCGTCATACCGATGCTCTCTTATGAAATCATATATAAAGGACCGAGAAACCACGCAAGCTAGAACCCGACTGGGTTCCAAGACATCTAATCTAACAAACTGGTTGGACAAGACCTGAACATCCCATGCTAATGGCCTCTTCGCTGCCAGTAGATATGCTAAACTGCCCAAGCTCTCCATCTTTCGACTCAAGGCATCGGCCACCACATTAGCCTTCCCGGGATGATATAGAATGGTGATATCATAGTCCTTAAGCAACTCTACCATATCCGCGACCACAAGTTAAGATCCTTCATTTTGAACAGATGTTGTAGACTCTAATGGTCAGTATAGACCTCACAGGGGATATCGTACAAATAGTGTCGTCAGATCTTCAAGGTATGAGCAATAGCTTCTAATTCCAACTCATGGACAAAATAATTCTTCTTAAAAACCTTCAGTTGTCTAGATACGTAGGCAATCAGCCTACCATCTTGCATCAACATAGTGCTAAAGCCAACACGTGACGCATCACAGTACACCGTGTAAGACCCCGAACCCATAGGGAATACCAATACTGGGGTTGTAGTCAAGGCAGTCTTGAACTTTTGAAAGCAATCCTCACACTCCTCAGACCATCTAAAAGGAGCACCCTTCTAGCTTAATCTGGTAATAGGTGCAGCAATAGATGAGAAACCCTCTATGAAATAACGGTAATACCCAAACGAACCAAGAAAACTCCAGATCTCAGTAGCTGAAGATGGTCTGGGCCAACTCTACACTGCTTTAATCTTTTTTTTATCTACTTTGATCCCCTCACTTGACACCACATGACCCAAAAATGCTACCGAATCAATCTAGAATTGACACTTGAAAATTTTGCATATAACTTATTTTCTCTCAAGGTATGGAGCACAATCCTCAAATGCTGCTCATGATCCTCCCAGTCATGGGAGTACACCAATATCTGGTCAATAAGCACAATGATGAATGAACCAAGATAGGGCTGGAATATACTGTTCATCAGGTCCATGAATGTTGCTAGGATGTTGGTCAGCCCAAATAACATCATAAGGAACTCGTATTGACCATACCGAGTCCTAAGAGCAGTCTTTGGAATATCTAAATCCCAAATCTTCAGCTAATGATACCCTGACTGCAAATCAATCTTTGAGAACATTCTGGCACCTTGTAGCCTATCAAATAAGTCATCGATGCATGGCAATGGGTACATGTTCTTCACTGTAACCCTTTTCAACTGCTAATAGTCAATACACATACGCATAGAACCATCCTTCTTCTTTACAAACAAAACCGGAGCAACCCAAGTTGACATACTAGGCCGAATGAAAACCTTGTCAAGCAACTCTTGCAACTGCTACTTTAACTCCTTCAACTCCACTGGGGCCATACGATATGGTGGAATAGAAATGGGATGAGTGCCCTACAACAAGTCAATACCAAAATCAATATTCCTATCGAGTGGCGTGCCTGGAAGATATGTCAAAAATACATCTAGATAGTCTCTCACCACCGAAACTGACTCAACGGCAGGAGTATCAACACTGACATCTCTCACAAAGTCTAGATATGCATCACACCCCTTCCCAACCATTTGATGCACCTTAAGAAAGGACAAAACCCTGATAGGAACATAATCTAGAGTACTCTTCCACTCCAAACGCGATAAACCTGGCATAGCCAATGTCATCGTCTTGGCGTGACAATCAAGAATAACATGATAGGGAAACAACCAGTCCATGCCCAAAATAACATCAAAGTCTACCATACTGAACAACAATAGATCAACTCTGGTCTCAAAACCACCAATAACAACTAATCACAACCGATACACACGGTCAACAATAGTAGAATCTCCCACAAACATGGACACATAAATAGGAGAACTCAAAGAATCACGAGGTATACCCAAATACAGAGTAAAGTAAGATTATACACATGAATAAATGGATCCTGGATCAAATAAGACTAATGCATCTCTATGACAAATCATAACAATACATGTGATAACTATGTCTGATGCAACCGCCTCCATCCTGCCCAGAAAAGCATAACATATAGCCTCGCCTCCCCTTCTAGGGTGACCCTACCCACCTAACCTCCACCCCTAGCTGGCTGTGCAGGTAAAGAGACAACTGGAGCGGTAACCATAACCTGAGAAGTTTGGGACCAAGTGGAATACGTGGAGCCTAGGTAGTCGGTAGTGGTGCACCCCTCTTGATTCTAGGCCAGTCCCTCACCATATGATGAGTATCACCACACTTAAAACAAGATCTTAGAGGATGTGGCTGCTGAAACTAGCTCAGACCTGGTCAGCTGGACTGACCGCTGAAAGCACCCCGTGTAGGAGGTGAACTAGACAGTGGCGGTGCATAATGGTAACCTGAGATCTGGGAGTAGCCGGAGTACCACTAGAAGCTAAAAGTGTTGAATGAATTGGACGACTCACACAGCCTCTACCATGATGGGCTGCAACTAGGGCACGTCACCACTATATCCGCCAGAATCTCGAGGCCTCTTGGCCTCCCTGTCCTCTCTCTCCCGACCCCGCATACCCTCTAATATCCATGCGATCTCTACCACCTGCTGATATAGGGTATATGTCTTCAGCTCTCGAGCCATGCTGAATCTAATACCATAGTGGAACGCCTCAATAAATTGACGGACTCGCTCTCTGACTGTGAAAACTAAGGTAGGTGCATGTCTGGACAACTCACTGAATCTGACAGCATATTCTGACATGGTCATAATACCCTGGCGTAGCTGCTCAAACTCCGCCTGCCATGCATTCCGAAGGCTCTGGGAAACAAACTCTCTTAAGAACATCTCTAAAAATTAAGCCTATTTGAGTGAAGCTTCATCGGCTGGGCTACCCTCCTCATAAGCCTGCCACAACTGGCGTTGGTCCCAAGCTGGAATATAGTAAAAGCAATCCCAATCATCTCCACAATACCTATGGTGCAGAGGATACGATGGCACTTATCTAGAAAACCTTGTGCATCATCTGTAGCTAGGCCGCTGAAAGTAGGAGGGTGGTACTTCTTGTACCTCTCAAGTCTAAGATGCTCCTCCTCATATGTTGTTGCCCTAACCTCGGATTGAATTGGAACAACCAACGGTAGTGGTATAATCTGGTACTCGGTCAACATGGACCCACTGCTATGGGTACGGGCAGCGGAAGCTTGAGCTCCTCCCCCAGCCTGAGATGTGGCTGGTGCAAGTGGAATCAACCCCGCCCGAGCTAGAGTACCAAACATGCTCAAAAACTGTGTGAGGGTCTTCTGAAGTGTAGGGGAGAAAGAGGTGCCTGCCCCCACTGGAGCTACTAGTAGCTCCCCTATCGTAGATCGGGTAGGTGCTCTCGCTACACCACGTGCCCCTCCTCGGCCTCTGCCCTGGCCCCGGGCGCAAGGCGCTTGTGGCTCTAACAGGGGGTGCAAGTGTCCGATCGTCGGATCTAGTGGTGTGTGTCCTTGCCATCTATGAGAGAATAGAAAAACAAAGATTCAGAATTTTGAAGTCAAAAAATTTGGACGATAAGGAATCAAAGAAGTGAAGTTTCCTAGCAGTTCCATAGCCTCTCGAAGATAAGTACAGACGTCTCCGTACCAATCCGTGAGACTCTACTAAACCTTCTTATGACTTGTAACACCTATGAACCTAAAACTATGATACCAACTTGTCACGACTCCAATCTCCCTCCGTAGGATGTCGTGGTGGCACCTAGTATCTAAGACTAGGTAAGCCTAACATACATGAAGAATTAACGAAAAATAATAATTAAACTTCCAATTAAACCAATAGCTATCATAAAAAGGACTCCACAATACAACTAAAAATAACACCCAAAATTTGGTGAGAGTGAGTCATAAACTCTACACGAGTATTCTGAAACATCCTTAATACATCAATATCTGTAATAGGAGAACGTAATAGAAAACTAAGATAGAGGGTGACTCCGAGGCCTGAGAATGCCGGCATATATACCTTGAAGTCTCCGATCCAAGCTCAACTCACAAATGCCTAGGCTGGTATGAAGTACCTGGATCTGCACAAAAAGATGTGCATAAGCGTAGTACGAGTACACTACAATAGTACTCAGTAAGTATCAAGCCTAACCTCGGTAGAGTAGTGACGAGGTCAAGTCAAGACACCTATTAGAATAAATGAAGAAACTGAGCATGTATAGTACAATACAATAATGGAAACAATAAATGAAATAATGAAGAAATACAACAAGTTAAGTAACACCGAAAGTTATGGCATTAAAGGCATCAAGGGAGGAAACACATAATAAGAACACCAAGGAAACAATACAAACAAAACACAAGTGATATAAATGAAAGATAACAACAAGATTCATGTCTGAGGTACCACCTCGTATGTCATTTCACAGTCACAATCAAAATCTTTCCTTATATCACCACGAAAGCCTTGCATTTAGTTTGAAAAAATATTTTTCCCAAAATAGCTACCCACGGTTTAGCCCACGCGTATCAAGCCCACCTTATCTCACCGCATGCATATTAACACATATCCTTATACCACCGCATGCGTATCAATATCAACAACGTATCACTAATCGCACCTCAAGTGCCCAATACCACAACTTGCCAAAGAAGTCAACAATAATAATGTTTCCATAATAAATAGCACATGGCTCAACCACAATGTGTACAAGAGTCTCAACAATAATAACCGAAAGTGGATAGCTCAACAAGGATGGTATTTCAATAATTTACAACTTTGCCTCAATGTGAGCACGCCTTTTACAACTTCAACACCAAAACTCAACAATAAGATATTCTAAGAAATAAACACTTCAAGTAAGATAACTCAACAGTTAAATATTTAACAAGGCAATGAGAAAACAGTAACTTCAACTGAGCATGTAAGGAAAAATAACAAGTGAGACTAGTATTAACAAGTTCAAGTGAAGCATGTAAGGATAGATTAACGATGATTAATATAACATGATATGACAACTCAATTAAAGGCATGAAAAAGAATTTACATAGCTTAAACCAGTCAATTACCATATTTAGCCCGTGTACCCACTCGTTACCCTGTGTACACGACTTTCACGTACCAAAATTAACACAAAACAACATCAATCCTATGGTTTAATTCCCCCACATAAAGAATAGGCAAGACACTTACCTCAAAATACGTTAACTCAATCCACTAGTTTTCTGCGAATATCCAACTCCGAATGGCTCGAATCTAGCCAAAATAACTCTATACCATAAATACAAACAATAGAAAACTATTCCGAATAATAAAGTTGCAATATTTAAAGAAAAATAAATAGTCAACTCAAAAAGTCAACCTCGGGCCCGTGTCTCGGAACCTGACCAAACTTACAAAATTTGAACATTCATTCAATAACAGGTCCAATCATACAAAAAATTTCAAATCCTCAAAATATAGCATATCGGGTTTTCACAAATTTTCCTAATTGTTCCAACCCAAAACACTAATTAAATAGTAAAAATAATGATGGATTCATGTATAATCAAATCCGAGTTAAAATAACTTACCCCCGTCAACTCCTTGATAATCTCTTCAAAAATTGCCTAACACCGAGGTCTCTAGCTCAAAAGATGAAAAATGGAATAAAACCCTCGATTTGGAAATAATATACTGCTACCCAGTTATTGCCTTATGTGACCACTTGCGATCGCAGAGAACAAATCCTCCCAACCCATAAAACCTGTAATGCGATCGTGTGATAGCAGTCGCGAACGCGATGACTATCCTTCCTCAGCTTACGCGTTCATATTCCAGGCCACGCAAACGCGAAGAAAAACGTGTGCCTCAGTTTAGTTTCTCCTTCCTTACATGCGAACACGGTCCCACGCATACGTTCGCGATGTACAAACTCCTCAACCATCGTGATCACGTCCCTGACTTTAGGAAAGCAAAGAATAAAACTCCATCAATCCCTAAGGACTCTACGCGATCGCGGGAGAATCGTCGTGAACGCATAGAAGGAAACCATAACAGAAAAACCAGTAGTCTCAATTCAAGAATGAATGGTCCGCTCAATCTGATACACACCCGGGGGCCTCGGGAACCCGTCCGAACATACCACCAAGTCCTAAAATATGATATGAATTCGCTCGAAGCCTCAAATCACATCAACTAACACTAAAACCACGAATCACACATTGATTCAAGCCTAATGAACTTATGAAGCTTCTAACTTCTAAAATTAATGCTGAAACATATCAAACCAACTCTAATTGTCCTCAAATTTTGCACACACGTCATAACTCACACAACGGACCTATTTTAATTTCCAAATCTAAAATTCAGACCCGATATCAATAAAGTCAACTCTCGGTCAAATTATTCAACCTTCCAAACCTTCAACTTTCTAACTTTCACCAATTCAAGCTGAAACTGCCTATGGACCTCCAAATCAATATCCTGACACGCTCCTAAGTCCACAACCATCAAACTCTAGTAAACTCTTTCAACTTAAGCTTCCAACTTTGGGACTAAGTGTACCTTAGTCCCATTTCATTCCGAAGCTTACCCGAAATCAAAACCAACCAACCCGGCAAGTCATATAACCAAAATATAACATAGAGGAGTCAATAAATAGGGAAAGGGGCTTAAAATACGCAAAATGACCGGCCGGGTCATTACAGGTAAAGCCCAGTTGCATCGTCATTGCACGTTTATCTAGAATGTCAACAACAAGATTTTGCTCCATGTATATGTACGTTACTAGCGGCCTACCCAACTAGCTGATCAAGTACATGCATTCATGGAGAATAGATGAGTAGTGAATGTTATGATGTATCAACATGGAAATTATCTCAGTTGTATCCGCGTTTATTTCTAGTGGGGTGAAATTATGATGAAGTGCAAGTTGTAATCCTTCTAGTAAGGCATACAACTCCATGGAGTTCTATTCCTGATTGTTGCAAACTTGCAACACCTAATAGCCAATGGCCCTTGGAATCTCTGAAAAACCCCCCCATACCATTTTGTGATGAATTAACTTTTGAAGCACCGTCTGTGTTTGGTTTAAAGTAACCAAGCTTCGGGAATGCCATTTTATATATAAGACATGGGGAATGCGACTTCTATGGGAATTACTACCCAAATAGTAATAATTTGAAGCTTGATTGATGATATGAGAGAGATAGAGTGTGTCATATTTCTCAAAGTCAACGAATCGAGGTGTTCTGCTTGTGAACCACTCCACCAAGCTAGTATTTTCTATTAAAAAGGAAATCTCGACACATAAGGCATTAAGCACACCATAAAAGTTTGATATTAAGCGAAATAGCCTAAGGGGTATTTCCTAAATAAACCCTAATCACTACTCTACTTAAGCTTTCTAGTAGTGGCTTATTCATAATTCCCTCAAATTGAACTTATGGTGAGGATTCTTTATAAACTGCTCTTTTCTGATATCATGTTCTAACATCTCCCAAAAATATAGTGTTAGGTAGACCCTTTTTCATATAATTGCATCTATTTCGTTACTTGATGATAAGATTTCTGTAAAAAGTGGAATCGGGGTTAACGCATACCTCGATTTTTTGATAGATCAAACGAGGTAAGAGTATGCATATATGAGATCGAAATCGAAGTTGGAAACTCTTTATATCGAGGCCCAAATGGAGTGCTCACCATCGGGCCTGATGAGACAATACTCCCCGCACCTAGAACGAGCTCTGAGACCTCAGAAAACATGGCAACGGCTACGCACGACTAACAAAGGATTGTGATAGCCGCACCCAACTGGATATCATAGTGCAGATCACGCCCGATATCGGTAACATATCAGTAATTAATGAGAAAGGAGAATTTTTACCTTTTTTAGAATTGTACTAGAGATGAAACTCTCCTACTATATAAATGGGAAGCTTTTTATTTAATAGGATACATTGTAACATGCAAACTAGGAATACAAATTAATTTTCTTTGCTTTCTAGCTATGGCAAAATTCTTATTTTATTGTTGTTCTTCATATAAAATTGGCTTTGAATCAAGGGTCCGATCAAGGTGAAACTAATGTTCAGCCTGAATCTGAGCCCGACCATAACATCACAATTGGTTTGATTATTCATCTTATCTTTAACTCACTTATCTAACATTATTAATTCTTTGTGTTGAATCAATCCACATATCCTTAAAACTGCGTACAAATTCAATTGCTATCCATTTTAAAGGTAAATAGTTTGGCGCCGACCGTGGGGCTAAGGATAGTAGTAGTGATTTCATACAAATCTCCACAACACACCTTATTTTACGCTTGTTCTATAAACTCTTAATTTTAGTTCAGTTTAGAGAATGTAGAATTCTCAGTCTGCTCACTTGAACGTTGAGGCTAAGTCTGGCTATCATGGAGAAAACAACAATCTGGTGCCCAACAGTGAGGTGCCCCTGCTGATCCCAACAGAGTCCCAGTTACCGATCCGATTGACGCCAATTCATAAGTTGATATTGACGTCAACTGACCCCAAAAATAGCATTTGCGGAGGTCCCCAACCAGTAGTTCGGGAAATGCCCGAGGGCAAAGGTGATGGGGTAATCCTGCGGCTATTCTTCGAAATGTTGCAGGCTCAACAAGTGGCGATAGTGCAGCTATAGAATCAAGGCCACACCCCTAGTAAAGTCGACCCGGAATGGTCTCGGGAGAACACCCGAAGAAACAAACAAACCACTGAGAGGTCGGGTGAAGCCGAGCCCGGAGTCAGTCCCGAAGTAATAAAAATGCTTGAAGCATTAATGAAGTGGGCGGAATCAGGTGAAAAGAAAATTGAGGCCAACGATAAGAAGGTGGAAACATACAATTCCAGGGTAGACCAAATCCCAAGAAAACCCCCGATATTGAAGAGGCCAGATTCCAAGAAGTTTATCCAGAAGCCTTTTCCTCCGAGTGCGGCACCAATACCGATCCCTAAGAGGTTTCGTATGCCTAACATTCCAAAATATAATGGAACCACGGACCCGAATAAGCACGTGACCTCTTATACATGCGCAATAAAAGGAAACTACTTGGAAGATGATGAAATCAAGTCAATGTTACTAAAGAAGTTCGGGGAAACTTTGTCCAAAGGAGAAATGATATGGTACCACAACTTACCCCTAAATTCCATTGACTCGATTGCTATGCTCACAGATGCTTTTGTGAAGGCTCATGTCAGGGCCATCAAGGTCGATACCAAAAAATCAGACCTTTTCAAGGTTAAGGAAAGAGACAACGAGATGCTCAGGGCGTTCGTGTCGGGGTTTAAAATGGAATAGATAGATATGTCTTTGGTTGTGGATGATTGGGCTTAACCCCTGAAGCTCTTTAGCGTCGCAACAGCTAAAAAAAATTTGGTAGAGTACCCGGTGGTAACTTGGGTCAACATCCACAACAGGTACCAGTCAAAAATCAGAGTCGAGGATGACCAACTCGGAGCCCCTTCTGGCTCCATTTATCTCATCAAAGCCGACGACAGGTCTAAGAGAGTCGTCGATCATGAGCCAAGACCAGTTCGAGATCGATACCAACAATACAACGCAGATCAAAGGGGAAATGGGTCCGAGCATCAGCCCACAAGGAATAAAAAGAGAGGTAATCGAGGGCCTAGTAGCCGAGGTCTGACGATAAAAAATGGTTTCAAAAGGCCGCTCGGGGCCAGAGAAGCACCAAGATTGTCAGAATACAACTTCAACATTAATGCGGCCAGCATTGTATCAACCATCGGGCGCATCAGTCTGACCCCACCCAAAGATATCCGAACTTGATGTGCAAGTATCATACCACTCATGGCCACAGGACCGAGGACTGCTGTCAATTGAGAGAAGAAGTTGCCTGATTGTACAATAATAGGCACCTCCGAGAATTTCTAAGCGAGCGAGCCAAAAATCACTTTAGGAACAGGGGCGTCAACAAACAGGCCAAATTCGAGGAGCCTCAGCACGTCATCAACATGATCCTTGGAGGGGTCGATATCCCTCAAGGACCAATGATAAAGCGCACAAGAGTTTCTATCATAAGTGAAAATCATACCCGAGATTATGTCCTTGAGGGAACCTTCTCTTTTAACGACGAGGATGCAGAGGGCATTGTGCAACCACACAATGATGTGCTAGTAATATCCGTACTTATCAATAAATTTTGAGTTAAACGTGTATTGATTGATCCAGGTAGCTCAACCAACATCATCAGATCGAGGGTCGTAGAGCAGTTAGGGTTACAAGACCAAATAGTGACGGCTATCCGGTTGTTGAACGGATTTAACATGGCATGCAAAACTATTAAAGTGAGGTAACCCTGCCAGTGAACACTACTGAGATGATCCAAGAGATAAAGTTCTACGTGATCGAAGGGGACATGAGGTTCAATGCCCTATTCGGAAGGTCATGGGTTCATAATATGAGGGCGGTACCTTCAACCTTACACCTGGCATTGAAATTCCCTACGCCAGAAGGAGCAAAGACGGTCTATGGTGAGCAGTCGGGTGCAAAGGAAATGTTTGCAGTCTACGAGGTAATCCCAATGCCCGCAGTTTCGACATCAATGAACCTGGAGCCGACCAGAAAGGAAGAAACTAAATAGCAATCATTGATGTCGTCCCCGACCGTACTGGGGGAGTGAGGAGTAGACGAGGAGGATGATTACGGAGTTCTGAGGTCATTCATAACTCCTGATGATACTGATGCCACCAAATCGACGGTCATGGAGTTGGAGCAAGTCATATTGATCGAACACCTACCAGATAGAAAGGTACACCTGGGCACGGGGTTAACTCCCAAGCTCGGGAAAAAACTCATTGAATTTCTTAAAGCTAACATAGATTATTTCGATTGGTCCCACCTTGACATGAAAAGGATTCCCCCGGAAGTGACCACTCATAAGCTGAGTTTGGACCCGAAGTTCCACCCGGTTAAATAGAAGAGGTTACCACAGTCTGAGGTCAAGCATGCATTCATCAAGGACGAGGTATCTAAACTCCATAAATAGGGTCCATTTGGGAAGTTAAATACCCAGACTTGTTAGCTAACATAGTGGTAGTGCCTAAAAAAGGAAATAAGCTAAGAATGTGTGTAGATTACAAAGATTTGAACAAGTCATTCCTAAGGATTCTTTTCCTTTCCCTAACATCGATCGGATGATCAACGCAATGGCCGGGCACCAGATACTCAGCTTTCTCGATGCCTATTCCGGGTACAACCAAATTCTGATGGACCCGGGTGATCAAGAAAATATGTCTTTTATCACTAAATTTGGCACCTATTGTTATAATGTAATGTCATTCGGATTAAAGAACGTCGGTGCCACCTATCAACGTCTAGTAAATCGGATGTTGGAAGAACAAATAGGAAACTTAATGGAATTTTATATTGATGACATGTTTGTCAAGTCCCTGTGAGCAGAGGACCATTTAAAACATTTGCTGGAAACCTTCGACATATTGAAGAAATACAAGATGAAGCCGAACCCGAAGAAGTGCGCTTTCGGGTTCGGATCGGGAAAATTTCTCGGGTTCAAGGTATCCAATCTAGGGTTAAAGATTAATCCCGAAAAAATTAAAGCCATTAATGATATCACCGTGGTGGACAATGTCAAAGTCATTCAAAGGTTTACCGGGCATATAGCCGCCCAGGGCCGGTTCATATCGAGGTCCCCCAACAAAAGCCATTGATTCTTCTCACTGTTGAAGAAGGAGAATAACTTTTCCTGACCCCGGAATGCCAATAAGCTTTGGAAGAACTCAAACGGTATCTATCGAGTCCACCCCTACTCCACACTCCGAAGGTGGACGAATAGTTGTACCTTTACTTGGCGGTTTTTGAGGTGGCGATAAGTGGAGTCTTAGTCCGGGAAGAGGAAGGTACGCAATTTCCTATTTACTATGTCAGTAGAACTCTAGGCGAGGCCGAAACAAGGTATCCTCACCTAGAAAAATTGGTGCTCGCTTTGCTAAGTGCCTCTACAAAGTTAAAATCGTACTTTCAATACCACCCCAAATGTGTCGTAACCTCTTACCCACTAAGGAAAATCATGCATAAACCCAAGCTCTCGGGTCGATTGGCGAAATGGGCCGTCGAAATCAGCGGGTACGATATCGAGTATCGCTGAACCGCCATATAATCTTAAATTTTGGCAGACTTCGTGGCCGACTTTATACGATCCTTAATACCCGAAGTTGAAAGGGAATTATTGCTTGGGGCCAGGAGATGCTGAATACAGCTTGAGAGAAGTTCACGAAGGCACTTTCGGGACCATTCAGGGGTAGAATCTTTGGTTCGAATATTAATCAAGGTCGGCTATTACTGGACTGGAATGGAGAAAGATGCGAAGGACTTCGTACAAAAATGCGACGACTACCAGAGACACACAGCGATGATTCATCAACCGGGAGAGTTACTTTACCGGTCTTGTCCCCGTGGCCATTTATGAAGTGGGGAATGGACAATGTCAATACCCTACTGTGGGCACCCAGTAAGGATCAATTCATACTATTCATGATCGATTATCTTTCCAAATGGGTCAAAGTTCAAGCATTCGAAAAAGTTCGGGAGGATTCATTGGTGACATGGTAAATAAATTCTTCGAAGATCACAAGATTAAGAAGATACTATCAACACCTTACCACCCTAGTGGGAACGGATAGGAAAACCAACAAACAAGACCATACTTCAAACCTTGAAAAAGAGGTTGACCTATGCCAAAGGGAAATGGAAAGAAATCCTGCCTGAAGTCTTGTGGGCATACCGTACGACCTCAAAGTCTAGTACCAAGGCCACATCATTCTCGTTGGTCTACGAGGTCGAATCCTTAATACCAGTTGATATGGAAGAACCAAGCCTCAGGTTCCAATATGCAATAGAAGATTCAAACTACAAAGCTATGATCACGAGCTTGGAACTATTGGATGAAAGGCAGGAGGTCGCCCTAGTCCGGTTAGCCGCCCAAAAACAGCGAATAGAAAGATACTACAGCCAAAGAGCCAACCTCCGACACTTTAAGATCGGGGACTTGGTATTGAGGAAGGTAACATTACACACCCGGAACCTAAATGAGGGGAAGCTAGGACCGATTTGGGAAGGACCATATTGAGTCGTCAGAATTATCGGCAAAGACTCGTACAAACTCTAAGCATGAAACGGTGTGTAACTACCGAACAACTGGAATGTGGCACACTTAAAGCGGTACTATTACTAAGGTGCAAACTCAATTACTCTTTAATCATGTTATGAATCGGGCTAACATTTACAGGTAAACAGCCAAGGATAGATGTGGCTATTAGATCTGAAGGCACGCATTGCACTCTTTTTCCCTTGAATGATTTTATCCAAAATGGGTTTTTTGGAACGGCGTTTAATGAGGCAATAGTAAAATGTGCTAACTTAGATTCGAAGACTGATCTCAAATCGGAGTCAATGATCGTTCGCTTCATGTCAGCACTATCTGAGCCCTCTCAAGCTCGACCTTGAATACTGGGGGCCATTACCCTTGGATTAAGTTTTTTGCAAGGAAAAAAGAAAAACCTTATATGCTAGAAGTTAAGGCTTGGTGGTTAGGATTCATTGTAAGGGCCAAACGGTCGTATGAATCTCACATAGTCCACTCTAGCCATGATATAAGTTTTTATGCGCTTTCGATCATGTACTTTACATACTGAGAAATGAAAGAAAGTTTCGCCTTGCTATTATGCATCTTCTTTCTTCTTCAATTCCGGGTCCTAAGAGCCCACGGGCTACCCCTACTTGGGGACTATCGAGTCGATGAGCTAACCCTATTCAGGGACTATCGAGCCCATGAGCTACCCCTACTCGGGGATTATCGCCCGAAGAAATTTCGGAAAACTCGGGCTATCAAATCCCGGAGGCGCCAATCCTATTAGGCGGTTGATAACTAGGGAATATGGTTCATTTTACACTCCTTCTTACTTGAATTTTGATTAAAAATGTGTACAAAATAGTCCCAAAGGCTTACATGTTGTACTTGTTTACAGGGTTTGTAAAAAAGGTGACAACTAGTCAAAATCAGCTCAAAAAGGAGTGAAACATGCACAAGTACCAAGAACAAGTCCAAGCACGGTGCAACAGGTCCAATGCGGCCGCACTCTATTTAGTGCGGTCCGCATTGAGGAAGTTTAGAGAGGTGCCTATTTCGGACATTCAAGCAATGCGGCCGCAAAGCAGTATGTGCGGACCGCATTGGCCTCACCGCTGCCGCACTCGATATTATGCGGTCCGCAAAGCTGGAGTTCAGAGAGTTGGGAATTTTGAGGCAGACACCAATACAGTCCGCGGTCCTTTTTGTGCGAACCACAATTAAAGCCACCGCGGCCGCGATACATTTTATGCGGCCCGCGGTGGCCAAGTTCAGAGAGCAGATATTTAAAGCCAAAAGCCTAACCGCGGCTGCACTCGATTTTGTGCGGACCGCACTATCCCGCAGGGGTATTTTTGTCCAGAAAATTCAGCTTAGTATAAATAGTTTATTTTTCCATTTTTAGGTCATGAGTTATAATTTAATGCTCAACTGCGCTCGTGAACAATGTTCCTTACCTATTTTGAGTAATTTTAAAGTAGTTTTATTATTGAATCTTCAAGTATTAGCTTGTAATTAAATATTATGGGTTTTTCTTCATCTATTTATCAGTTTTCTTATATTATCATGAGTAGTTAGACTCATTAGCTAGGGTTGTGGCTCAACCCTAGTGTGGGTATTTGATGGGTCTTGGGTTTTAAGGCTTGATGTATGTGGGTTGATATTTGGACTAATTTGTGTTTTTCATGTTGAATTAGTGGTTGCAAACACTAATTTGTGCCTATTTGACTTGGGTTCTTCCTGAGAAAGAGAACTTGAGTCTAGGAAAATTAGTCCAACAAGGAATTGGGATGTATTCAAGATATTAGAAGCCCCAATTAAAAGGTTAAACCTAGAGATAGCAATACCCGACTTGAACCTAAATTGCTTGCATAAATTATCATACCCAATTGGTCTTGAGAAAGTCAATTAGGGCAAAATCACTCAAACTACCAAGAGGTATAGATTGAGAAGTTTAGTGCATTGGTTATATCATAATCCTCAACATGACAACTTTGCCTTAGACTCGAGAACCCATCAAGTATCCACCTAGGAGAAAGCCACTTCCCTAATGCCTTCTTTAACTATTTAGACAACCTTTCAAGTATCTTACTCTTAGCTTAATTTAGCATCTTATTAGCATAATATTAGAAGTAATCAAAAGACCAACTATGATTAGAAGAGCAATTAAGAGCAATTACGCATCTCTAACTTAGATAGAAACCCAATTCCCATTTCTAGCTCATTGTGAAAATCGATCCCGGCCTACTCGGGTAAAATCTGCTTCGACCACTCTCGCTACTTTGTAGTAGTGCAGGGTTGGCTCCGATTAGCGGTGCCCAAATACAAAAGGCTATGGCTACCCTAAAAATGGCTCGGAGACGTCCGAAGCTCTTAATCAGAAAGTAAGGCCTTTATAAAAATTTGAAACCTACTAAAAGGTTACCCTCAGTAAAAACATCGTCTAAAATTAGTTAAGCATCTTGAAAAATTCCAGTCACACCGATAACTACTTTTGGTTCTATGTTAAGGCATCAAAAACATTACATGAATAAAAATTATATAAAGATGCTGGAAAAGTAAATATACGATATTGCTAGAAAGGGAAAATTTCATATATATATTCCGAAATATATTTACAAAGGCTCAGTAAAAATGGCCTTCAAATAAAAAAATATATACATAAGGGAAAACAAAAACTGAAAAAATACCAACGGATCTACGCCTGGTCTTCGTCGGGGCCCGACTCATCGCCAGAACCGCCGGAACCCTCAGAAGTTTCGGCACCCTCAGGCTCGTAGAAATCCTTTGCCTCGGCCTCGAGATTTTTGGCTTCCTCGATATCGGCCAACAAATTGAAACCTCAGGCATGGATCTCTTCGAGGGTCTCTCTCTAGGACAACCGCTTTACATACTTAGCCTTTGTCTTTAGGCAGGTCTCGGCTGCCTCCACATCGGCCTTTATACTGGGCCACCATTTCCTAGGAATTAGTAGAGGTTATGTCTAATGGACTTCAGCACCTTCTCTTCCGAGGACATCTCGTTCTACGACAGGCGAGCTCAGATGTGCTTGAAGATCATCATTCAGCTGAGACCACTTGTGAGCTTTATCCTTCGCCACCTGGAGTTGGTTCTCAACTGATGCCAGCTCCAACTTAGCAATTTCCTTCTCTGAATCCAGTAGGTCCATCCTGCCCTTCCACACTTCGGCCATGGCCTTGACCTCGTTCTTCTCGCTCGGAGCTGGTCAATCAGGTCGATCTTTTGTTGGACCTGCAAGATTATGTTGTTAGTCACCATGACTATCTCCTCGTTTTAGTTCAAAGACCTTTACCTTTTCAACCAGGTCAGCATGCTTCTGCTTTAGGATCGAGGCCTCCTTCAGAGCTTTGTCTAGCTCGGCCTGGAGGTCTTTAAGGGCCTCATCCTGTTGCTCAGTAAGAAGATTGTACATGTCCTTCTTCCGGACCTACTCTTTGAGCTCGAACTTGATATGGCTTATTTCCATGCGGTACCGGAGGAAGCTTTCACGATGAATCAATAAGGCCTGTAAAACATTGGAACTAGTAAGAGACATTAGAGGAAAACTTAAGCGGGATTCATGAAGGGGGTATGAAAGTGTTAGAACCTTACCTGATTCAGCGCCTGCTGTAGACATGTGATTTTTGACCCTCCCCAAAATTTCACCCATTTTAGCATGTAAATATTTAGTTTAGGCCTAATATCGCTATTTCAGCTAATTTTGACTCTTTTACTTTATTTCGTCACAAAAAAAAATGAAAATTACAAAAAATATTTTAATTTACGTATCTTTCGTAAATTTAAATAAAATATACAAAAATAGTACCTTATCTTTATTTTTATATAATCTTGAAAACACAAAAAATAGTTTTATGTTTTATAGCTTAGTTCAATTAATTAAAATTATTTTTATATTTTTATATTATAATTGTACATAATTTTGTAAGGAGGAATTAGTTTTAGGTTGGTTTATCCCGTCTTTATAAATCTTGTCCATTTTTCTAGTCTTTGGACCAATTCCCTAGACCATAATTCCTAGGCCCATACCCCTAACCTAATCCCTACCCCTATATAATAGCACCTAATACCTAAATATAGACCCTAGACACATTTTTTGGGATCCGTCGTTTTTCCATGGAGCTGGGACGAAAACAGATTTAGAGAAAGAGCTAAGGAACATTTTTTTTTTACAAAAATGAAAGGCTGAAGGTCTTCATCTTCTTCATGGACCCTAAACTCTAAGACTTAGATCTATAGGGATCCAATCAGTGCCGTTTTCATCTTGGAGCTAAGGGTAGAGACCAAAAGAATTCTCCACCAGCTGCTTCTTCAATCAGCCGCAAAAAATGACCCCACTCCATCGATTCATCTGTTTCCAAAAAACAACATGCCGTGAACTCTTTTTCCTTCGAGTTCCAGTTGCATTCCAGTGATGAATTTCAATCCGGTCGAGGCCCTGGTTTCCAGTTGGTTGTCCAGTTAAAGAACCTTTAAAGATTCAAGCCTTTGAGGTGCATTCTTTTATCTTGCTTCTTGTTTAATGCGTGTACTTTGATGCCTCAGCTATTTCAATAAAAGGATGCTTTTCATGTTGATGAGTTCTCATATGTTTCCTTCACTGTTTGTATTATGTTAATAGTTCTTTTAGAAATCATCATGGTTTTTTGTCTAGCCTTAATTCACTAGTTTGATATACCTTCTTTTAATGTTATGAACGTGATGTTTAATTGAGCAATTGGTGTCAAAAGAGATGTTAAGAATTGATATAGTTGGATAATCTGGGATTTTTTTTTAAAAGAACTGAATAGCATTTGTTAATGTGGATCGAGATTTAAAAGTTAGATTTGGGTTGAAATTTAGAAATTAAAAGACAACAAAAAGAAATATTCTTGTTACTTGTATTTTATTTCGTTTAATTGGTCCGTTAGTATCATACTTAGGCCATTAATAATTATGAACATTCGTAGTTTGCTTTAGTTGAGTACAATCCTTTGAAGTTAGAATCGGGGTGTGTCATTAGTTGAATTTTCCATGGCCCTTGCAAACTTGAAAGCGCATAGCTGCTTTAGGCGCGCTATTTTAAAAATTACTTCCCTAAACTCGAGTGTGCATTTATGTGGCCCAAATCCAAATCTCAACAATGCTAGATGAAGTATGTCGTGGACCACGGGTGCATTTATGTGACGTGGTTCAAGACGTGTTTTAGATGACGTTGAATCTTTCCTAAAAATAATTAAATAAAAGCGGTTATAAAATTGAAATTGAATCATAGGCTAAAACATGTATTAAAATCAGATAATAGGCCAATTGTAACAGTTGAACGACCGTGCTAGAACCACGGAACTCGGGAATACCAAATACCTTCTCCCGGGTTAACAGAATTCCTTACCCGAATTTTTGTGTTCGCGAACTGTAATACAGAGTCAATCTTTTCCTCGATTCGGGATTTGAACCGGTGACTTGGGACGCCATAAAATTATCCCAAGTGGCGACTTTGAATTTAATAAATAAATAATCACGTTTCGATTGTCACTTTAAGTTGGAAAGAACTCCCTTATATACTCCTTTTCCGGGGGTGTAGGTAAAAAGGAGGTGTGACACCTGTTGTGCCTCGTTAAAGAGAATTAACATGCCCACCTCGTTCATCTTTGTCTGGCCCTCCTCGGTCACCAGGCATCGGAGGTAGCTGGCTACACCTACTGGAGAAGACAAAATCCAGGCATCCTCCGGGACTATAAGAAAAACCATCCTCTTGCGCTCAGGGTCCACGCTCGATGCAGGAATTGCTTCACCAATCTTGGGTTCGTACTCGGCCCGTCAGCTCCCGAAGGCACGTCGTTCTTCGGTATCTCCAGGTGACCCAGCCCGGAAAAATCTTCCAATGTGGACATGTCCATTCCATCGAAGAAGGAGTGAGAGGATCATCCACATCCTAAACTCCTTCACCTGACTTTTACTTTCCCGCTTGGGCCTCTTCGAGCATGGATTCAGTATAGGAGGGCATCTTGATGATGTCTATCACACCGGTCGCCTTCTTTAGAATAGGAACGGCTTTTCAGGAGGTCATAGCCTCTGTCTCCACTTCGGCCTCTCGAATCTGAAGGGGATCAGCCTCTCGAATCTGAAAGGGATCGGCCTTGTGGCCCCTTTCCTCGATCGTCGCCTGCTCCCAGACAGGGGTTGATCCATGGGCGACAAAGATGTTGTCTTCTTTGAGCTCATCCCTAGACTGGTGAAGCAAGTTTATGTCCGATAAATGGGGACTTACTATTCTTCTTGGTCTTATGAGCCTGGGTGGCTTCCCTATTTTTTATCTTCACCTCGGAATCCGGAGAACCTAAGGACTTTCTTTTCCTCTTCTTCTCCGCGGCAGCCCCGGGCTATCCCGAAACGGAGGGTTCGATGGGTAAGGACGTATTTTTGTCGCCATCTAGTGGCGTAAGTTCGGTGGTCTTAGGAAAACCTACGAGGGAAAGGAGAAGGTCAGCATTGTGTAAGCTTGGGGCGTAACCATAACTATTCAGATAAGAGCCTTACCGTGAGAACAAGCCTCCCATTTGCCCTTCAAAAGTTTGTGCCACATGCGCTCGTAGTATGTTATCTGCTTACAGATTCCATCGATCCACTCCTTGATCCGAGAGACCGTATTAGGAACCCAGGCAACGGTTGCACGACCATAAATACTGGTGATGAGAGAAGAAATGAAGGGAAATTAATGCTTAAGGAAAGACTACACTTACGAGATGCGTTCCACTTCTCGGGGAATGGAAGGAACTAGGGAGGGACCAGGTCTTCAATTTTGACCCGTACAAAATGCCCTTACTAACCTCGGCCTCGATCTTCGTCGACGCTCGAAAAAAGGGCCTTGTTGGCTCAGCAAACAAGTTTGGTTAGGCCCCCTCAAAAAATTTAGGGACTGTACATACGGAGTAGGTGGTTGAGGGTGAACCGAGGAGATTCAGTGTTTTTCACAAAATGGAGAAAGAGGATCACGATCCTCTAGAGGGACGGGTGGATTTGCCCGAGGCACACCTCGTATCTCTTACAAGAGGCCAGAATTACTAGGTCTACCAGGCTCAATGTGAATGGGTAAGTATAAATACTTAAATACCCTTCCACGTGGGTAGTGATATCTTCCTTAGGCCCGGGGACAACCACATCCTTGCCTTCCCATTTACAGTCCTCTTGTACCATGGGAAGGGTGTCTTCAGCAATGGAGCATATGTATCTCCATGCTCCTTCGCCTTGATCTTGTTTAACGGAGGCCTTCTCGGCCTTGAAATCATCTCCGATAGAACAGCCCCCGAGTATGAAGTTTTTCATGGGAGGCTCTAGAAGCACCTCGAGGGCATCCACCTCAACATCTGTAGCCGGGTAGGAAGATGAAGGGGTCGTTTGTTGTGGTACAGACTTGGAAGTTTTGTCCTTCATGAATTTGGGAAAGTATATGAAGATTTGAAGAAGGCGTATGAAGATTTGAAGGTTAGAAATGAATATATGAAGTTTTGGGTTGAAAATCCAAGAAAAAACGTGAAGGTTTGAAGGTTAGAGATGAAGATGTAGAGGTTCAAGAAGCGAGGTATGAAGATTTGAGAAAGTTGAAAGCCTTTATAAAGTTCGAAGGTAAGCGTTAGGATGAGAAAGTGAAAAAAGTGAAGAGGGTCGAAGCTTTTATAGGAGAAAATGCAATCATCATTCGATGTTTCGTATCGAAGACAGCCTATCAATGATTGACATGTGTCCGAAGTCAGAACGATACGACTGACGGGACGTTTCGGCTTGTCTGTCACCTCGGTTGAAATGTACGAAGGAAGGAACTGGGGTTCATCTGTCGTTTTCCATCGTTTCGGCAAACCTGTTCCCTGGAAAATGAGGGGACTATCCGTATACGGCTGAAATCGGGGTTAATGCACACACCGATTTCCCAGTGGATCAAACGAGGTAAGAGTATGAATAAATGAGATCGAAATTGAAGCTGGGAACTCTTTGTATCTAGTACCGAATGGAGTGCTCACCATCGGACCTGATGAGACAATACTCCCGAACTTAGAACGAGCCCCGAGACCTCAGAAAACATGGCAACGGCTGCGCACGACTAACAGAGAACCGTGATATCTGCACCCAATCGGATATCACGGCACAGATCTCGCCCGATATCGGAAACAAATCAGTGATTAACGAGAAAGGAGGATTTTTACCTTTTTACAATTGTACTAGGGATGAAACTCTCCTACTATATAAAGGGAAAGTTTTTTATTTAATAGAACACATTGTAACACGCAAACCAAAGAATAGAAATTCATTTTCTCTGCTTTCTAGTTATTGCAAAGTTCTTATTTTATTATTGTTCTTCATATACAATTGGCTTCGAATCGAGGGTCCGATCGAGGGCGAAACTACTGTTCAGCCTGAATTCAAGCCCGGCCGTAACATCACAATTGATTTGATTATTCATCTTATCTTTAACTCGCTTATCTAACATTATTGATTATTTGTATTGAATCAATCCACATATCCTTAAAATTACGTACAAATTTAATTGTTATCCGTTTTAAGGGTAAACAATCTCAAACCGGAGGAGAACAGATAATAATTGCCTTTACGGTTGATGTTTTCCATGGAAGGCTGCTATTTTATTAGTGCTCAAGATGGTCTTCAAATTACCTGTATATAGTGGTTATAGAATAGTCACGACTTATGCAATTTAGACGAGTGATATCTATCACGGTGGCCACAATACCTCCTTAATGCCTACAAGACCTTTTAGAAAGAAGCCCAGCAAAGGATTTACAAGATCCTTAAATGTATATGAAGACTTTGGAGGCCTTTAAAGATCTATTGGGGAAGATAAGTTATTAAAGAGTACAACATGATTTAAATGCATCCCAAGAAAGGCGATCAATGCTCGAGAGAGTTGGACACAAAAAAATGCCGAATGTTGTAGCTAAAGGCCTTACTTTTATCTTTTTATATATTTCTTTCCTTTGTTCACTGCAACGCTATGCTAATTCAACTTTCAGCGAATTGTAACCTTCTCAGAAGCTCAAGACGGTAACGCTCATGAGAAATACCTAAAGAATGAGAACTAGTGTTTGAGAATAAGTAAACATCTCACTATGTAATATAGTGTCTTGGCATTTCATAGCAAATTTGACACGCAAAAAGAGTAAAAAGTGGACCGAAAAGCTTACGCTAATAACCATTTGATTGTCATCACTACTGTGTAACTGGTAGTTCTCAAATTTTTATTCATATAAGTTGCAAAAACAAGTGAAAGCTTTTCTGGATTAATTGCAATAGACAAATAGGAATATGTGTAAGACCCAGAGAAATTAATTTCCCCCACATTAATTACTCTAAGAAATTATAATTGCTCCTCAGTTGAAACCATTTGGTATTACATCTGAATTGTAAACCATACTTCCTTTTTTGCTAGCCTGAATATTGCCAAGGGGTTCATGTATATGTGATTTCGGAGATTAGCCAAGGGGTTTAATGTCCACCAATTCCAAGTATCACACTTGGCTATGATGTCGCATATAATTAAAAATTCATTTGTGAGTTGTGTTAAAATTTTAATTGTAAAATTTCAGCGACAAAAATAATGTTATTGTGAAATTTCATACGTTAAAATATTTGTAAAGAGTAAATATTCTAATTATTTCTTATCAACGTAATAATTCACAAACTACTGAGCTATGGACTAAGTATTTAGGTTGATAGCAATATTTAATTTCAAACTTATAGAAATTACATCTGGATTGTAAAAAGGGACGAAACAAAAATGCACTTTCTAAGGGGACAGTTTGAGAAATAATATAATATATTATAATGTCAGGTAAGCAAGTGCCATTATATATCACTTTACGCAACTGAATAACATATGAGTAAACTACTAGGCATATGTCCATAGACATTTATAAAATTATAAATCCTTAATGTATCCCAGAATTTGGAAGAAGAAGCTAAACAGGAAAGTTAAAGGAAATAGATATAATTTGCAACTAAAACTTGCATTACTATCATACTATTGATATAAACGATATAAGCGACTGATATTGTTATATACATCTCATTTGTTACAGTAGTCTACATTACCTACTGCATCAACGCACGACTATAAATCTATAAAAGAGCGTGTTGCATTGAGGCATGTTCTTTGTCTTTTGTATCTAGTTTTGTTTGGTATCGATTGCCCCTTCATTATCGCATTGCTGAGTTCATTTTCACCTCCTTTATGTGCGAATGTATTTTTGATCTTCCTTGTATGGAGGAGCTCACGCTATATGCTTGTTTGAAATCGTGGGGTGGTTCGTATAAATTGGTCACTAATGAATAGTTGTGCTATCAATAGTAACCCTTTTTCAAAGTAGGTGATCTGCTACTCATTCTGTCACGACCCAAAATTTCATCGTGTGATGGCATCTAACCCAATTTGCTAGATAAGCCAATAATAAATAATACAACTCAAATAAAAGATCATCAATAGCAATATATAAGAAGGTGAAAGTCCATACAATTACCCCAAAAATTGTACAAGTCATGAGCCGCTAAGATTTAGATTTACAAAGTTGGTATGAAAAATAAATACAACATCAATTTGAATATACATAAACATAAGTACAAATCTTAAACTACCAAGAACAAGTGGTAGCTTATATCTGCAACACATGTACATCTTCAATGCTAGCATTCGTCATTCACAGCAGCTCAGCTCCAAAATCTGCATGCAAGGTGAAGAACTGTGATATGAGTACAACCGACATCATGTACTCAGTAAGTATCTTGACTAACCTCGGTAAAGTAGTGACAAAGTTTCAGGTCAAGAATACTCACTTTACATAACCTTTACAGCTCAATAATATATACATGTACGCAGCAACAATATCGAAATCTAATCATATAGTCCAAATAAGGCCACCGATGCACATAGAGAAATATGCACAAGCATTTTAACCAAACTAACAGTTTAGCATATAGAAAAGGTAGGCATTTGATATCAAATAACGTGTAAATAATTTCATGTAGAGAAGATATGAATGAAATACCAAATACCGTTAGCAGTTGCATGTAGAGAAGATATGTTTGAAGAAGCAAGTCAAGTTGCACAAATTGCTATAAAGAGAAGATATGTACTTTGAATCAATTTTTAAATCATATGGCATATAGTGAAGATATGCATAAAAGGAAAGTACATAAATTCCGGATCTAGCATATAGAGAAGATACATAGTAAAAATCATGTATATATCTAAGGAGTTTACATATAGAGAAGACACAATAAATTCAACTACTGATCAGTTTTCCATAATTCATGTGTACGTCATCAAAATGAATCATGAGGGGACGACCCTAGGGGGATGAATCCTTATCCACATGCTGCACGGATAACTCACGTGTCATAATCATAATCACCGCATGGATAACTCACACATATTACTCACATATTGTCAATCAAGTCCATCACACAGAAAGCATATACAGCAGATATCAAATCACATACTCATAAACTAAGGAAAATAGCATGCTAAGGTGTATGCAAGTGTGAAGTGTAGGACTACAACTCAGATTAGGCGAGTAAGCCATACAATAACGAGTATCATATTCAATCAGGAAATCAAGACATACACTTGAAATCTATCATGATTCGAGACTTTTATGTAGTCATGCAAACATATAAAGCATGATATAAGGAAGCACAATATCCGGAACAAGGCATGGTTCAACCTAAAAGCTACCCCGATCATGAATCAAACATAGCACCCGCATATAGTTCGTCACCTAGCATATACGTCGCTTCTAGCACATTCTAATTAGAAAAATAAAGTCATATCATAAGGGCTTTTCCCTCACAACAAGATTAAGCAAGATACTTACCTTATTTAGGAAAACCTCCCATCCCAAATTGCGTAAAAACCTCGCTTTAGCCCTCCAATCACACAAATTCAAGCCAATCATCAACCAAGAAAGTCATACAATACTATAGGAACCGATCCAAATCCATAAAGCTTTGATCTTTGAAAATTTTTCAAGAAGGCAACAAAATCAACCCGGACCCGTGTGCCAGAAATTGAAAACCAACACCAAATCTAGATGACCCATAACCTACCGAATCCAACTATATAATTACATTCTAAACTCGAATCTAAATCGGTACTCAAATTTCCAAAATACATTTTCTTAAAGTGTAGGCAAAATCCCAAATTTTATCTCAAAAATTTCATATTTTGGTGGTTAATAATTCATGTAGATTCTTGAAATAATATCATAAATGAATAGAAATCACTTATCCCAAAATCTTGTGTAAAAATCCTCAATCAAAATCACCCTTCTCCAAGTTTAGGGTTCAAAATATGAAAGATTAAGTTAAAATCATGAAATAAGCACTTAAATAAGTCTGCCCAGGGATACCCTTTGCGATCGCGAATTGGCCCCCTGATCGCGATGCACAAATGTGGCCTGCCAAACTGCCCATCTTTGCGAACGTAAAGCTTTGGTCCTGAAAGCGATGACAAAGCTATCAAACACTACGCGAATGCGTACACTTCCCCGCGAATGCGAAGAGCAAAGATCTAAGCTCCCAATCGCTCTACACAAATGCGACAATGGTCACGCGAACGCGAAGACCCCATGTCCAAACCCACCACGAATGCTATCCAACTGACGCAAACACGATGAATAAAGTCCTCCAACCCACTTTCCTCTTCGTGAACCCAACACCTATCTTGCAAACGCGGTGTCTACCTGACACCAGCAAAAACCAGCAATGCAAGCTCCACCAAAATCACTTGAAACCACTTTGAAACTCACCGAGCCCCTCGAGACCCCGTTCAATCATACCAACAAGTCCAAATACATCTTTCAAACTTATCTGAATGCTCGAAACACCATAATTAATTTCAAAATCAATAATTAGGGATTAAAATCCTTCTCTAAACTTTCAAACCCAGACGAACGCATCTAAATCACACTTAAATAATCTGGATCATAGCCAAACTTTGTACACAAGTTTCAATCAATTAAATAAACCAATACAAGTTTCAAAACCACAATAGGAGTCCCGATAACACTGAAAACAACTACCGATTGAACCTATGAACTTGATATGTGGCCATAATTTCATAGTTTCGTACATTATTTATCTTGCATTATACATGCTTTAATGATAAATTACACTTTATTTGCACGTAATGGAGTCTATTTTATGTGTAGGTGAATCGTAAATGAATGTAGAGCTAAAGGGATGCTTAAACATCGAAAGTGCGCTCGAGAACGGTGAAAAGGAGAAGCCGGGCAAAAGCCAGCTCGACCAGGCTTTATCCAGGTAAGGCCACCTTAAAGCTAGACCTAGGCTGGCGTTATCTAGGCGAGGCTAGCCTAAAGCTAGGTCCAATCCGAGTTTTGAAGGCTTATTTCGTCTCCTGGTCTGACTAGGACTTGTCCCACATGTTTAGGTCTTTTCCTACACATATAAATAGACCTAAAAATGCAATTTTTGAGGGTAGAGAGGGAGATCGAGTTTGGACACACTTGAGGCCTACGGAGGCAAGAACACACTAGGAGCAAGGCGAAAAATTCTTCTACGAGTTTTTCAATTCTTTCTTCCTAGTTCTATTATTGGTTATGAATTCTAGTATTGTAGTTTTGCATACTATTATGAATAGCTAATTTGTTATTTAGGGTTTTGATGGGACCTATTGGAGGATGATTTTCCTATTACATTAATATAGAGTTGCTATAGTATTTTCTCTATTTGTTTAACTACGTTATTATTGATGTTGATTAAAGGGCCCTCAATCGACTGTGCCTATTTAGTATGTATTACTCGGGAGAGAGTGCATATTTAGGTAGTTATTGAACAACATCACTCCTAACATGTATGAGGGATCAATATAGAGGGTTTAAAGGTGGGATTAGGGATAACGAAACCTTGGGTGTGATCCGAGTGAGTCGTACTTAATGCCAGCTAGCGTAATTCGGGAGAATATGTCTAGTAAATTATGGTAATTACTCGGGAGAGAGTTACTACAGTCAGAGCGCTCATGATCGGTAGAGAATACTTAGGCGAATTTATAGAAAACGTAGCGGGAAGGATTTCGACAATAGGAGAAATCATAACTCTAGACCTCCTTAATCTTGTTTCCAATCCTTATCCTTGTTAATTGATAATTTTACTGCTTTCTAGATTTGTTAGTTAATTAGATACAAATAAATATTATATTCTTTATAATTCGAAAATTATTTGGACTTGTGTTTCTTAGCAATATTGAACAACTATAGCTAAGCCTTAGTTCTCTGTGGGATTTGACTCCGGACTTGTAAACCGGATTATATTTGAAACGATTGCTTAGTCCTTTTTATAAGGCATAGTTGGGCGTGATCAAATTTTGACGCCGTTGCCGGGGAACTAACGGTATAGATGTAGGTGTACATATTTCTAGGTTGCAAGTTTCGACTTTTGTTTTTGTTTTCTTGTATTTGATTATTTTTTGTTTATTTTTTATTTTTGACTTGAGAGACATGGCATCTTGGAATTATGAGAGTTTTGATGTTGTAATTTTACTTTTGATCCTCCTTATGCATATTGTGAAGAAAATTACCCATGGCAAAATTATCAAAATATTTTCGAGAAAGAGTTATGTGCACCAACTCAATTTTATGTGTGGAATGTGTGTGATATGTGGTGGTCAAGATAGCCACTTTCATGGTTGTGTTTATATGTCTTATCCTCCCTCAACCCCTTACTTTGATGGTTCTTCTTTTTCTGGTGAATTTAATAGGAACAAAAAAAACCAGGGAAGCTGACCTAAAGAAAATCGAAAATATGTTAAAATTCCTTTTGGAACAACATAGTAAATTACAACTGCAGATAGAAAGGCAAGAGGAAACTATTCACAACTTGAAAGTTCACGTGAGTCAACTGGTTGAAGATTTTAATGCTCAACAAGCCAATATTGTGAATAGTATCCAAGAAGAGCGTGAATTAGATACAGAAATTGAGGTGCTAGTGGAGAAGACCGGAGTAGAACACCAACAATCAATTGAACTAGATTTTGAGGATGCCGATGTTGTAGAAGAGATACTAAAATCAACCAAGGATATATAGGATACATATTTAGTTGACTTTATTGTCATTAGTGTTGAGAATGTAGACAGTTCCAATGTTCATGTAGTTGTGCGTATTGGTCCACACTCCAAGCATTTTTCCACATTATGTTTGGATGATGATATGGCAATAAAGTCGTCCGAGCCACTTGAAGAGTCAAGGGATAAGGAACAAGATGCCTACATTCTAGAATTCTTCTTACCAGAAAGTCGGGAATACACATCTCATCTAAAGGCCAAGAAGTGCAGAATACCACATTGTTTTATTGGGCCAGTCAGATTCGTTCCACCGCCCCAGGAGCATGATCATAGAGCAGAATCAAAACTTGGGGCCCAATTCATAAGTTCAAAGTGGAGGCAGAAAGTGATTCGTGTCGTGCTGCAACGTTAAATCAAGCACTTATTGGGAGGCAACCCAACTTTACTGCTTTATTTTATTTTAATTTTATTATTATTAATTTTTTTTATTATTGTATTATTTTTGTAGTGTCGATTTTTGATTTTCTAAGATCATGGAAAGCAAAGCTATTGGAAGGATGCAATAGCAAACCAGATGGTTGAAACTAAGTGAGAGATACCTGCACAAAGAACCAAACCTGGGAGAAGTTTGAGTACCCCATGAGCTGCTAGTACTTCGGCCTTTGGCCTACCAGGAAGTTTTTTTTACCCTCTTATTAGTTATGATGTGCATTAGGGACAATGCACAATTTTAAGTGTGGGGTGAGGAGATTATTTGGGTGACTTTCTATGCTATTTAGTTGTGTTAGTTTAATTGAATAGTTTTTTTATTTGTTATTTTTTTAGAAAAATGAAAAAAAAATAAAAATATTGGACTTTTCCTGACGATGGATATCCTAGACAATTTTCTTGAGGGATTTACGTCTAAAAAAGGGGACAAAAAGATTTTCTTTGTAGCTGATGTAATAATTCTCCCTTGGTTTTTCTTTGTGCCACGGTTCTTTTCCAAGGGTTTTGTTTGAACCGGGTGTAGTTAGTTTTTCTTTTAGGGAGTAGGAGCTAGTGTGAGACAAATTGAATTGCGGTGATATCTCTTAACTTTGTTATTCCTTGAGAATAGTTAGTACTTTGGTTGTGACGCTTAGGCTCACTTTTTTACTCTTGTAGAAGTGCCTTAAATTGTATGATCTTAACATTGCTTAATTGCTTTAATTAGAGTGTCTTGATGATTCCAATCCTGAGTGAGTTATGTGCCATGTGTGTATAAGGTTTTGTTGTATTCTGTGCACTGCATTTGATGCCTAGAACTTGCCTCGTGTGTTTGCAAAGCGAAATAGTAGTTTTATTGAGTCTTGGAAGTGACATAGGTATTTCTTTGTTGAATCAGATATGTATATTTTACCTGCCTAATTGTTATGTAACGTAGTTAACCCCTTTGAGCCTGTAATCCTGTTTCTTTGGCAATCACATTACAAGTCTTACCCCTTTTTTTGAATTAACCATCTATTTGAACCTGTTCACTTCTCATGAGCACTTGAATTGTGATGATTTATATAAAAGTTAAAGTGTGGGGTGGTTGGTTTGGCTTTTGAGTGGAACTATTTGTCACGCCCAAACTGATAGGCCGCGATGGGCACCCGGTACCTTACTCAACCGAGTACCAACGTAATGTATCTTTCTTATTACATCATCATATACACGTGACATACGGTCCTAATAGGCCAACATGATCATTTATAAACTTAAAACATAGGCCGACAAGGCCGTACAATCTTTTACGTACACGACATATGTCTACAAGCCTCTAAGAGTACATAAACGTCATAAAGGTCGGGACAGAGTCCCGCCATACCAAACAATATACGTCTAAATCATATTAACCAAACAATCAACTCCGAAGCAAATGGAGCGCACCAACATCTTCCGCTGAGCTGATAGCCTACTTGGAGGGCTCTCGACTTGTCTAACGGGACCTACAGGCATGAAACGCAGCGTCTTCAGGCAAAAGGGACGTCATTACGAATAATGTACCGAGTAAGTAAAGCACATAAATAAATACATAAGAGACATGGAAGAAATATAGAGTACATGACTCAACCAGTAAATCTGAATAACTTTGTAAATCATAAATTGCTTTTAGCGTTATGCATATGCGTATGAATGTCATGTCGTGCATAAGTACATGTTTCATAACATCATCAGCCTCTGAGATCATCCCATCATATCATATTGGCCACTATGGGCAAAATCATTATCGTATACCAGCTGATCAGGTGGTGGTGCGTATATAACATAATAACCTTTCCCATATCCCGTATATATATATATATGTATATAATGCTGTTTAAATCATATTTCAGCCATTGTGGGCAACATCGTCATCATATACTAGCTGATCAGGTGGTGGTGCGTATATAACGTCGTAACCTTTTCCCATATCCCATATACATATATTTACATATATACGCGTATATAACGCCATCTGGTCATGGTTCAATGCACATGTATGAAATGCATGAAAAATACATAATAATCTCAATATTCTTTCCGGGTAAATTTTTCCAACTGTGTATTATTCTGAGACCCACGAGCAGAAGATAATAATATTTTTTCATGGGGAATCAAGAATATAGACACCCCTACTATTTCTATGAATAGAGTAATTTATGGAAACTATGTGTTTGCTCGTTTCTTCAGTATCATATGGACCATGCCAAAAGAAAGAAGGAATAGCCTTAACATACCTGAAGTAGGAACAACTCCGTATAATTATCCCGTTGGAAACCTTCGTGGATTGAATTTAGAACCCAAAAATTGGATTTAAGCTTCGTTTTTTATAACTTGAGGAACGAAGTTTGGCTTAAATGCCAAATTAACGAATTGAGGAGTGAGGCTTGGACGTTGAAAATGCTTCTACTTTTCACTTGAACAGAATTTAACAATTTGAGCTTTAGTCATTGAAATGAGATGTTTATCTCCTTTTATTTGATAAAGCTTATAAAAAAGTCTTGGTAAGACTTTGATATTTAACTCTTGACACATGTAAAGCATGAATCAATGACTCAACGTATACAAAAGGAGGGGCTACCATGTTCCTCCTTGGGGTAATTGATTAAATTTTTGTCCGCTTATTAGTTAACTGGGTAATATTTTGTTATCCAGTAATTAATAAATTACCCATATAATTTAAAAATTATATCAACTTAATTAAATACTACTCTCTTTTAATATACCTTGTACACCTTACTATCATGGCCATGTAGTACCTTGTATGGCACTAGTCCATAAATACCGGGTATTTTAGCTCGGGCCGTATTTTAGCTCGGGCCGTATTTTATCCCAAAATGCCAAACTTTGACAAAAATTTATTTTCTTAGACTTTCTCCCCCTTTCACCTTCATGAATTTACTAATCACTTGTGAAATAGCATAATCCTTATAATCCCCAAATAATCTTTTCCTTGAACTGATGCCAATTACCTTACGACAAATTCAACGTAAAATACTGCAAGGTGCAACATCTTCGTAACTTATTACTGCAAAGCGTGACATCACCGTAATGTAATACTACAGGGCGCAACACTGTCGTAACTTATTACTGCGAAGCATAATATTACCGTAATGTAATATTGTCGGGTACAACACTGTCGTAACTTAATGCTTTAGGACGTAACATCAATCGTAATATATTACTGCAGAGGGTAACACCATCGTAACATATTACTATAGAGCATAACATCGTCATAATATAATACTGTGGGATATAATATTGATGTAATATTGCAGGGCGTAACATCATTCCCCCCTTTGGAACATTCGTCCTCGAATGTTGACTGATGCTCTTATCATTTTCGTAACTTATAGATCTTGTGAATACCTTAATACCCTTCTTGCCATTTAAGCAGTTGCTCTGTGAATAAATCTAAAGTTTAGGGTATTCCCCCCTTTAGTCTTTTTGCTCATATCATGACCTGTGGTCGAAATCTTCCTAATCTTGCAACTTCTGTTACCTCCTGTCATGCAGCCTGTATGACCCTGGCTTTGTAGGTGCACTTATGCGATTCATCTTTCCTTTTTTTCCTTTTATCTTTTAGTCAATCTGTAGGCCTTACTTTGTATATACAAGGCTTAATAGGATGCCTTTCTGGGACTCTATACGTATACTGAAGTCCTTTGCTCGATACTTTGTAGAACTTGCGAATATGGCCATATCTTATTTCATAGATCTGGTTATCCATTCATATGACCTTACTGCATTTCCATGGGTTATACTATACCATAACTTTTTTTTACTTCAATCTATCTTTACTGAGGTATGCTTACCAAGCTCCCAATTACTTTTGTTACCTATCCTTTAGGTATAAATCTCAGTCCTTCAATGCTCCTTCATTACCGTTCGTCTTAAGAATCATGGCCTAATCTCATGTCATACTTTGTAACTTGTATCTGACCATTGTTGATTTTCCTCAATGTTGATCTATAATCCTCTACTTGAAGACTTGAAACTTCTTACGTAATACATTACCGCTAGGACTTACGTTGCATTGAGGTATATTTGAAGTGATTTCCATAATCATATTTCATAGTGTCTCAATGTGATTCACCTTATGGGGGTATCTTAATTTCGTGCCGCCAGCAAAAAAAATTCTCCTTCTCTTCTTCTATTTTCTTTTTTTTTCAACTCATTATTCAAACGAAGGCCCAAACGTCATCCTTTATCTATCACAATTATACCCTCATTTTATTACTAGGACAGCATTTCATTCTTTCTAAATGCTATTAATCTTAGATTTCTTTGAGTTCATTCAAGCTATACTGAACTTTCAATAACTTAGAGAAACCATTATCTCTCTTATTTTCATGGACTTAATCATGAGGACTTATCCATTCTCGTCACCTTTTCACTTGTCTTTCCTCATCCTTACTTATGTTTCCTTAAAATTTTGTCGCTCTACCATACTTTAGCTTGCGACCTATACATATTCATATATAAACTTTCCTTCAACTTGCTTGCACCATAAATTTCCTTATGATATTCTGGAATTTCAAGCGAGACATCACATCGTCTCCAAGTTTTCTCTATTCTCTTAACTAGATCTCTCAGTACTTAGAAACTATAGGCTAGAAGACATGCTGCCGACGATGCCGCTATCATTCCTGGTTATTAGACTCCCGTGCTTATAGCCTTCTATCCAAAATATGGACTATTCACAACTTTCTGCATTTGAGTATTTCGTATGTTGTTCACCTTTAGCTTACTTACCTTAAAATCTCGCATCGTATCTTCTATCTCTTTCCTGACCTCCCTTCCACCTAGGTGTAATTCCCATCCATAAGTTGAAGCTCTATTATAATACTCGCACCTTTGGTACACACACAATCCGGTGTGAGTTTCGAACTGACTTCTTATGAGGCTGGTACTTCTTCTAACTGGCTTCCTTGTAGAGCCATTATAGATTATGGTTGTTGTGTTATTTCTCTTGAACATTTAATATTAAGAGTGATTCTGTCATGTTCTCAAGCACAACTTCTATAATTTTTCTAGGGCCAATAATCAGACTCCTGATTTACTTAGGTGATGTAATTCTTTAGTTTCCTCTTCCTTCTGATCAGCCTTTACGTAGGCTTAAGCTATCTTCCGATCTGTGGCTCATGGTATCAGTTATTACCTAAGCCTTTCATGGGCGTTATGGAATATCCATGATACAATCATTTAACAATTCAATCCATTGTCTATGCCCTGGGCTCAATTCTTTCTTTTAACTTATACCGGAGTCTTCTATGACTGTATGATTACCAACAAATATGCTACTTGGATAATGCTCCAAATTCTTGAGTGTATCCATAACGTAGTAACTCAGGATCATTGATCGAATAATTCATTTCGTTCCATCTCAGCTTTCTTTAAACGTGTGCAATTACTTTTCCTGGTCTTTCTACCCCTTGTTGCGTCCATACTTAGCTTATCTTAGTGCCCATACCTGCCAGAGTTTTCATACACTCATATGATCTCGAATATTAGCTTTAATTCTTACTTCCCATTCATTAGCCACGGTAGGTGCCACTTTCCTTTGGAATTCTTACAATGTTGTTGCGAGATTGTTGTTACACGACCATTTCCTCTTTAGGTCGTTGTGCTTAGGTTGAAGCCTTCTTTCTTATCTCCTCAGCTAGTCTTTCGTTGTAGTACTTAGGGAGAACCCTTGACTCTCGTAAAGTTGTGAGCTTATTACAGACCTTTTCTGATGTCCTTACTTGCCTATAATCATCTATAGTTGCTTATTTCCATGCCCTTGTGCTTATACGGTTGCTTCTGAACTAATATTTTGACTGCCTTCCTAGTGGCACTTTCTTTTATCCCCGTAACACTCATACGGTACCTTTAACTACCCCGACTCTTGTTTGAATACATCTCAACTATTATAATGATATTCTCTGAGGCTGAATTCTCCATGTTGGGTTCTACTATGTTTATCTTACACGATCTGATGACTCGTCTGTAACCTCCTATTTAGCCATAGTGAGATCTTCCTGACCACTAAATACTCGTTGGCCCATTCTTATCAATATTCCTCGTAATCTTTTTTGGGTTATTTACTTTGTTTTAACTTACGTCTCGTACTGGCTCCTTATTTATTAATAACAGCTCGGGCAGGAGCCTTTACTTCCTCTCCTTGACGTCGTGCTTGCACAATATTCTTGAATCGTAGCGTATCTGTAAGATTTGGATAAGTGTCATCTCATTCCTCTTTCATTTATAGCATTCTTCCCAACCATTCCATAGTCACTAGAACCACTTAATTCTGACTTAATGCCACATTACTCCATATTCCCCCCTTTAGGGGTGTACTAAAAACTAAAGCCACGAGGATCTACCTATAGATGTTTTACCTCTTCATCTTTGGCGTCGTTTCTCAACATCAATGATCCTTACTCACCTTGCGGCAATTCTTCTGTACCAAGGATGACAAATTCCCTTACTCGCGAGGGTGACACTTAGCATAACTGGCACATACTGTCTTTTAAGCTTAACTTTGCTCACATTGCTTGCTCTAGGGAAGCGTCTCCCTGAATGACTATTCTCTGAATTCATCGTGAATCTTCTTCTGTGGTCATTCTATTATCGCCAAAACGAAATTTGAAATTCCTATGATGTCGAGTACTTTCCAATCATTCAGTCCCTAATTCATATTTAGTTTATCTTATTTACCAGTCCATACTGATTTCTGTTACTCTAGGGATTTAACTCTCCCCTCAAGTAGTCGCGCTGGAGTCACGAACTTATTACTCGAAATGAGGATATAATCTTATGGCCTATACTGTTTCGTTGTCTTAAGGCCCATCATCTTTCATCTCTTCTTTTATTTGACTATTGGTTCTGTAACACTCTACTGTTTTCATCCATGTATCACACCTTATTCATAATGCTTCCTTATCTCTCTTCTCATTACTCTGCTAATATTTCTGCATATCCCTTTTCTTGTGAAAACTTTAATACGACATTCTTTCGCTTTTAGCTTCCCTTTGCTCCATCCAATGGCTCTTTGGGTTGCTCAACATCCTCGCTCTACTAGGGATGAGAGCCACACTTAAAGTAATATTTATCCCATCCAGGCTTTCACTGCCTATCTTCTGAATGCTAGTATTCACATCTAATCGTAATATTCTAGGGTGCACCATCTGGGTGTCTCACGAGATGATCTATTGGCACATTTGTAATACCCTTCGGAAATGCCAACAAATGAAAGTAATCCATTTACCAATTTGGGTTACTCTAACCCCGGCCGGATCTTGATATCTCATCCTTCTCTTAACTATACCTGTTAGCCCCCACAGGGCATAACTGAAATGGGTGTGACCAATTGTAGATACCTTTGTTACTGTTGAATATAACTCAAAAAGCTTATGTTCCTCTCCTCAATTATCAACGTTGTTAACCTTCATTAACTGGGCGCCTCGTACCCTTCTTTATCTTGCTTCTTTTGCTTGTTGAAACTTGTATTTATTTTCTTAATCTCTCATTGTCTTTCACTAAAAAGGTGGATAAGCATTCTTTCCTTAAGGCTCCTTATCAAGAGGCTTACACCTTTCAGTATGCACATGATCTGCTGAAGACCTCATATTTACTTATCATAAGCCTGATACAAAGTCGAGTTCCTCTAATTCAACACTTCCACAGTTATATCTCTTATCGATCATCTTTCTGAACGTAGGCATCGTCTTATTACGAGTAAAAATAGAAGCTCGGGACTTGAATTCTTATAAGTGAGCTCTACCACACGATCTAGAGTAAGAAGAAAGAGTGACGGTCTTAAATTCCCTATAGCCTCCTGCTTATAAGTGTGGTGCATGACACACCCATAAACAAGACTCTACTAGACACAGCTTGTAGACTCCCTAGGACAGAACTTCTCTGTACCACTTTTGTCACGACCCAAACTGATAGGCCGCGATGGGCACTCGGTACCTTACTCAACCGAGTACCAACGTAACATATCTTTCTTATTACATTATCATATACACGTGACATACCGGGCCTAATAGCCCAACATGATCATTTATAAACTTAAAACATAGGCCGACAAGGCTGTACAATCTTTCACATACACGATATATGTCTACAAGCCTCTAAGAGTACATAAACATCATAAAGGTCGGGACAGAGTCCATACCAAACAATATACGTCTAAATCATACTAACCAAACAAGCAACTCCGAAGCAAATGGAGCGCATCAACATCTTCCGCTGAGCTGATAGCCTACTTGGAGGGATCTCGACCTGTCTATCGGGACCTACGGGCATGAAATGCAGCGTCCCCAAGAAAAAGGGGCGTCAGTACGAATAATGTACCGAGTATGTAAGGCACATAAATAAATACATAAGAGACATGGAAGAAATATAGAGTACATGACTCAACCAGTAAGTCTGAATAACTTTGTAAATCATAAATTAATTTTAGCATCATGCATATGCGTATGAATGTCATGTCGTGCATAGGTACATGTTTCATAACATCATCAGCCTCTGAGAGCATTCCATCATATCATATCGGCCACTATGGGCAAAATCATTATCGTATAGCAGCTGATCAGGTGGTGGTGCATATATAACGCCATAACCTTTCCCATATCCCATATACATATATATACATACATATATATGCATATATAACACCGTTTAAATCATATTTCAGCCACTGTGGGTAACATCATCATCATATACCAGCTGATCAAGTGGTGGTGTGTTTATAACGCCATAACCTTTTCCCATATGCCATATACATATATTTACATATATACGTATATATAACGCCATCTGGTCATGGGTCAATGCACATGTATGAAATTCATGAAAAATACGTAATAATCTCAATATTCTTTCCGGATAAATTTTTTCAACTGCGTATTATTCTGAGACCCACGAGCAGAAGATAATAATATTTTTCTTGAGGAATCAGGAATATAGACACCCCTACTATTTCTATGAATAGAGTAATTTATGGAAACTATGTGTTTGCTCATTTCTTCAGTATCATATGAACCATGCCAAAAGAAAGAAGGAATAGCCTTAACAAACCTGGAGTAGGAACAACTCCATATAATTATCCCGTTGAAAACCTTCGTGGATTGAATTTAGAACCCAAAAATTAGATTTAAGCTTCTGCATTTTTTTTAACTTGAGGAATGAAGTTTGGCTTAAATGCCAAATTAACGAATTGAGGAGTGAGGCTTGGATGTTGAAAATTCTTCTGTTTTTCACTTGAACAGAATGTAACAATTTGAGCTTTAGTCTTTGAAATGAGATGTTTATCTCCTTTTATTTGATAAAGCTTACAAAAAAGTCTTGGTAAGACTTTGATATTTAACTCTTGACACATGTAAAGCATGAATCAATGACTCAACTTATACAAAAGGAGGGGCTACCATGTTCCTCCTTGGGGTAATTGATTAAATTTTTGCCCGCTTATTAGTTAACTGGGTAATATTTTGTCATCCGGTAATTAATAAATTACCCGTATAATTTAAAATTTGTATTAACTTAATTAAATACTACTCTCTTTTAACATACCTTGTACACCTTACTATCATGGCCATGTAGTACCTTATATGGCACTAGTCCATAAATACCGTGTATTTTAGCTCGGGCGTATTTTATCTCAAAATGCCAAACTTTGACAAAAATTTATTTTCTTAGACTTGCTCCCCCGTTCACCTTCATGAATTTACTAATCACTTGTGAAATAGCATAATCCTTATAATCCCCAAATAATCTTTTCCTTGAACTGATGTCAATTACCTTACGACAAATTCAACTTACGAAGCGTAATATTACCGTAATATAATACTGTAGAGTACAACATTGTCTTAACTTAATGTCGCATGACGTAACATCAATCGTAATATATTACTGCAGAGGGTAACACCATTGTAACATATTACTGCAGAGCATAACATCGTCGTAATATAATACTGCGGGACGTAATATTGACGTATTATTGCGGGGCGTAACACTAATGAAATAAGGAGAAAGGTGCACTGATTTGAAAGAGCAAGAGCCACTTGAATTGAAAAAGAAAAGAAAACAAATAGTCGTATTGTGCGTAGATATTCATTGATAAGTGGTAACTCTTGATGTAATTGTGCTTAAATAACTCGGGAGTTGATGTATATTGATGTGAAGGTGGAGTCATGGTTTGATATAAGTGTGGGGTTTGAATGTTAAAGTATATGTATTAAAGTGCTTAGGGAGGTGTAGTCACTCTTATATTCAAATGTATCATACCCGACCTGCAGTCTACATTACAACCAATTAAAGTCCTACTTGATCCTAGACTGAATGAGCTCGATTAGTAGAGTATTACACTACGGTCAAGCCTATGGTGCATCTTCTGTGGCATATGAAGGTTAGTTTTGAGAGTGAGTGAATTCTTTCTATCTTGAGTTCCTAATTGTTCTTATATTTCATTGTGTGTGGAACTACTCTCTTTTGTTGAGTAAGGGCACGTGATTCATGAAGGAAAGGTAATGTCATTGACCTCCATATTAGAGTAAGTAAGTGAGTTGTGAATAATGCATGGTACTTGCAAGTCAAATCTTGAGGTGAATATGTTACACCCATGTGCTTAGTATTTTAAAGATTCTTGGTGTGATGAGTTAGGAGAATTGCTTAATAGGTGGTGTCCATAAGTGTAGCTTGATTGCTTGAGGACGAGCAATGTTTAACTGTGGGGTATTGATGTGTGGCGATTATTTAATAGTTTCATACATTATTTGTCTTGCATTATACATGCTTTAATGATAAATTACATTTTATTTGCGCGTAATGGAGCCTATTTTATGTGTAGGTGAATCGAAAATAAAAGTAGAGCTAAAGGAATGCTTAAATGTCGAAAGTGCGCTCGAGAACGGTGAAAAGGAGAAGCCGGGCAAAAGCCAACTCGACCAGGCTTTATCCAGGTGAGGCCAGCTTACAGCCAGGCCTAACCGGGCTTTATCCAGGTGAGGCTAGCTTAAAGCCAGACATATGTTGGCATTATCTAGGCGAGGCCATCCTAAAGCCAGGTCCAATTCGAGTTTTGAAGGCTTATTTCGTCTCCTAGTCTGACTAGGACTTGGCCCACACATTTAGGTCTTTTCCTACACATATAAATAGACCTAAAACGCCACTTTTGAGGGGAGAAACCGAGAGGGAGATCGAGTTTGGACACACTTGAGACCTACGGAGGCAAGAACACACTAGGAGCAAGGCGGAGAATCCTTCTACGAGTTTTTCAATTCATTCTTCCTAGTCTATTATTGGTTATGAATTCTAGTATTATAGTTTTGCATACTATTATGAATAGTTAATTTGTTATTTAGGGTTTTGATGGAACCTATTTGAGGATGATTTTCCTGTTACGTTAATATAGATTTGTTGTAGTATTTTCTCTATTTGTTCGACTACATTATTATTGTTGTTGATTGAAGGGCCCTTAATCGACTGTGCCTATTTAGTATGTATTACTCATAAGAGAGTGCATATTTAGGTAGTTGTTGAACAACATCACTCCTAACATATATGAGGGATCAAACAGAGGGTTTAAAGGTGGGATTAGGAATAACGAAACCTTGGGTGCGATCCGAGTGAGCCGTACTTAATACCAGCTAGCGTAATTCGGGAGAATATGTCTAGTAAATTGTGGTAATTACTCGGGAGAGAGTTACTACAGTCAGAGTGCTCATGATCTGTAGAGAATACTTAGGCGAATTTATAGAAAACATAGCGGGAAAGATTCCGACAATAGGAAAAATCATAACTCTAGACCTCATTAATCTTGTCTCCAATCCTTATCCTTGTTAATTGATAGTTTTACGGCTTTCTAGATTTGTTAGTTAATTAGATAAAAATAAATATTATAATCTTTATAATTAGAAAATTGTTTGGACTTGTGTTTCTTAGCGATATTGAACAACTATAGCTAAGCCTTAGTTCTCTGTGGGATTCGACTACGGACTTGTAAACCGGATTATATTTGCAACGACCGCTTAGTCCTTTTTATAAGGCAGTTGGATGTGATCGGAAATCTCCAATTCTTCAAATTGTCAACTCTCGACAAATAACGCCAAAACCTTCTACGAATATCCAAATTCAAATCCGAACATACACCCAAGTCCAAAATCACAATATGAACATATTGAAACCATCAAAAAAATCCCGATTCCGAGGTTGTTTACTAAAAATTCAAACCTTGGTCAACTATTTTAACTTGAAATTTCCAAATTGAGAATCACTCTATCAAATCAATCTCGAACCACTCAAAAATTATAACCAACCACATACGCAAAATCATAATATATTATATAAAGTTACCCAAGGTATCAAACCTCCGAACAGAATGCTAAAGCTCAAAACGACCTATCAAACTGTTACTTATTCACTATGTAATAATGAATTGACGGTTGGCTTAATGAGATAATTATGAGTGTATTAAGAGTGTTCAAGCTTCAATGCTTCGTCTTGAAAAGCTCATCTGGATGGATATGCGATTTTGGATAGTAATGACAGTTGGTACTCGATACTTTGCCTTATTTGACCATTATGTTATAATCAAGCTTGTTAGACCCATATACAAATTGTTGTTTAGAGAATAAAAATTTCACGTTGAATGAAATTTTGACTTTTTGAAAATTTCATGCCATTCTAGAAATTTTTTATATATATAATTGTGAATATATTTTTTAAATAATATCCACATTACTAGTAAATTTTAAATTTTGACATTTTCTTAAGCATTGATTTCCCGTAAAATGGTATATCGGAATTTATAGCGTGGTTTATATACAAGCGAATCAATTTAATCCCAAAATGATAAAAAAATTAAATAAAATACAAGACTTAGCATAGAAATCGAGATAAAATAGCAGACATCTTGGTTCTGGGAGCAAGGCTTCCATAGACATCAATAAGAATATCGTTAGACAGAATATAAAGTATTATTTAGTTTGGAATAGTGTGTAACATAAGTTTGTCAGAATTTTCGTGTGTTACAATGGCTGTTGAAGTCACTATTTATAGCATACTTAGGGAACAAGGTCCTATGATCAAGCCTCTCTTAAATGACAATAATGGGGGTCATTGATGAATATGAAACGACGGGCTATGAATGCCAAAATTCTCTATAACATATGTATATTTAATGCTAAGGAATATTCTTCATTGAATGTCATCTGTTGGCAAATATTTGTTTGCCCTCGTTGATAATGTTCCTTTCAAGGACTACCCGATATCAACCAAAGTTGTTGCCCTCGGTTTTGGCTTCCATTTGCTTCGTCTTCCGTCTTTTTCCGGTTCCACGTGTCATTCTATCATTCGAGTATTTAATATGAACCTATTTTACCCTATAAAGATTGTCCCCCTTCTTTCCGGTGGTACATCTTTGTGTCATGGGGAAGTTGGTAAAGATTACTTTCTTGGCGGAAAATTTTATGAACCCTTCTAAAAAAAATTGACGCTTGATTAGATGCACGTCTTTTCATATTTAATACCCCGAACACGTGCTACTCCATGATTTAGCAATATTTTTGCTGGTTTTCAAGGTAAGCATGGCCACGATTTTGCCACCTATTCCTTTACTTATACGCCTCATTCTTCTTTTTTATACTTAACAGTTTTACAAACTCTCTCAACTTCTTTTAATTCAACTATTTGCTGCTTTTATCTTTCTTTCATCTTCTTCAAAGAACTCTTATCCTCTTTGCCGATCATGGCTTCTTTTACTAACGCTTTCAAGAACTCCAGTCTTCTCTTCGGTGGGGGCCCAAAGAAGAGCAGGGACAAAGAAATCATTGTTGATGTTGATCCTTCTTCTTTTTATTATTTTAACAACTCGGTGGACACTACCAAGAGTTGAATGCCTAGATCGGTGGGTTTAGAAGATTCTAAACACCACCACGCCTGAGACCTACCAGTGGAAAGAGTTGGCCTACAAATACGGATGGAGGGCCAAGAATAACGGTAAGTTGACTCATAAAACCGATTTTGCCTTCAGTTTATCTTTGTGCATAAGAAAACTGGTTAACCTCACTTTTTGCTAGATTCAGGTCTCCCGCAGGGCTCTTTTACCATCCTTTAGGAGTATGTTTAGGTTGATCCCGTGGAGGCTACGAGATTGCTGAAAGAGGCTCTCACCCGAACATGCGCCACTGATTCGTTAGCTTTTTAGCTAATTGTTCTTATAGTTTGATAGAGTTTAATGCCCCATTTGTTGGAATAAATTGGATAATTGTGCTTTGAATGGTATATTTTTAGGTTTTGAAGTTGCGTGAGAACTTTGGAATTGAAAAATATCAAAAATGGGCAAGAAGTCATCACTTTAGAGCTAAAATTGGAGAAAAGTTGAAGCAAAAAGTTTTTAGTGTGACGACCCGGCCGGTCGTCTTAAGAATTAATGCCCTGATCCCCTATTTAACTGCTTTCCCCGTGTTTACTTCTGCTATTTTGATTTGCCGGGACGTTCGGCTTTGCGTTTCGGAGAGTTTTGGGACACTTAGTTTTTAAATGAGAGCTTAAGTGTTGAAAAGTTGACCATAGTCGGAATAGTATGAAGACAGCCTTGGAATAGAATTCTGATGGTTCCGTTAGCTCCGTGGGGTGATTTCAGGGTTAGGAGCGTGTTCGGATTGTGTTTTGGAGGTTCGTAGCTAAATATGCTTGAAAAGCCGAAAGGTCAAATTTTGAAGTTTCCGGTTCGATAGTGAGATTTTGATCCAAGGGTTAGAATGGAATTCTGTAAGTTGGAGTAGCTCCAAAGTATTGATTGTGACGTGTGTACAAAATTTCAGGTCATTCGGACGAGGTTTGATAGAGTTTTTGATCGAAAGCGTATTTTTAGAGTTTTGGAATTTTTAGGCTTGAATTCGTGGTTGATTCGTCGTTTCGATATTGTTTTAGGTGTTTTAAGGATTGGTATAAGTTTGGACAGTGGTATTAGACTTGTTGGTGCCTTTGGTTTAGGCCCCTGGGGCCTCGGGATGATTTCGGATGGTTGACGGAAAGATATTGGAGTTTGGAGTTGCAGCTTCAGCTAGTTTTCTGTCATAACCGCACCTACGAGTGTGGGACCGCAGGTGCGGAGCCGTAGAAGCAGCATTAGGCATCGCAGAAGAGGAAATGGGGAGGTTCAGCAGGAGCCGCGGAAGCGGTAGAATTTCCGCATGAGCGGTACCGCATCTGCGGATGGGGAGTCGCAGATAAGGAATCAGGCTGAGTTAGTGATTGTCGCAGATGCTACCATTAGTCCACAAAAGTGGGACCGCATCCCGCAAATGCGGAAATCGCTGAGTAGAAACATATAAATACTTGCCTTCACGAAATTTAGCCATTTTTCACCTCTTTTCAAAGAAGCTTGGGGAGCACTTTTCAAGAGGGATTTTTAGAGGAGTTCATTAGGGTAAGGTATTTGGTCCCTAAACTCGTTATTGGAATGATTTTTATCAATTTAAGCATGAAACATTAAGGAAAATTAGTAGTAAATTGGGGGTTATGGCTTGACTAATTAGAGACCTTTGAGTGATGATTTGAGGGACCTTTTGAGGTCCGATTTTGGTACTTTTGGTATGACTGAACTCGTGAGAGTGTAAGAATTCTGGAAATGTAAATTTTACCCGATTCCAAGACGTGGTCCCGAGGGGCATTTTGGTCATTTTTCCTAATTTCGCGTATTAGCTTAGAATTCTTTGTAGAATCAGTTACCTGAAGTGTTATTTATATTATGCAATTGAATTGAATAGATTTGGGCCATTTGGAGTCGAGTACTCGTGGCAAGAGCGTGGTTTCAGATTGATTTGAGCTAGTTCGAGGTAAGTGGCTTGTCTAACCTTGTGTGGGGGACCTTCCCCTTAGGATTTGGTATATTTGATAATTGAAATGCCTTGTACGTGAGGTGACGAGTACGTACTTGAGCTAATTGTTGAAAAATCCGATTTTCTTTAAGTAATTTTAATTGTGTTCCTTTTTCCTGTCTTATACTACTTGCAATTTAAGCATGTTGTTAGCCTAGAAAAGCATATTTAATTGACTTAATTGCTTACTTTCTGAACCTGCCTTGATTGTATTATGTGAAGCATGTTAGGTTAGAATTACATGTTTACTTGGTACGAAATTGAGCTTAAATGAGTATTCCTTGTGTTGTTGCTGCGTGTTTTACTTTGGGACGGCATCCCCGGAGATCCCGTACACGTACTTATGATTTGAGCTGATGTGCGGGATACCGAGAGATCCCTAGCACGGATATTAAGGATACCAAGAGATCCTCGGGATACCGAGAGATCCCTAGCACATATATTGAGGATACCAAGAGATCCTCAGGATACCAAGAGATCCCTAGCATATATTGAGGATACCGAGAGATCCTCGAGATACCAATAGATCCCTAGCATATATTGAGGATACCGAGAGATCCTCGGGATACCAAGAGATCCCTGACATATATTAAGTGTACTAAGAGATCCTCGGGATACGGAGAGATCCCCGGTTATTTCCTTATGATTGTTTTTGCCTCTGTTTCAGTTATTGAATTCCTCGTTTTCCGATATTAAATTCTTATTATTAGCTCTCAACTGTACTGCTTATCTTATACTATCATACCTTATATTTTTATTTTATCTCGGTAGGGTCCTGACCTTCCTCGTCACTACCCAACCGAGGTTAGGCTTGGCGCTTACTGAGTACCACTGTAGTGTACTCATGCCCTTTCTACGCATATTTTTCATGTGCAGATCCAGGTACTGCGACTCAGTCCTATCACCGTTGAGGCGAGGCGACTGCTCCAGAGACTTTGAGGTACATCTGATGCGTCCATAGACCGAGGAGTCCCTTTCCATTCTATCTTGTAGTGACAGCCCTTCTATATTTTCTTTTGATGTAGACATTCCGGAGCTAGATCATTTTATTATATTCGTAGCTTGTGATTCATGGGTTTCCAGGTTCTGGGAAAATGTATTGGTTTCGAAAATTTACATTTTGTATGCCAAGCGGCACTTTTAAACGTTGTTATATCACTCTATTTCTGTTTTAAATTGGTTTTATTCCACAAATTGGTTTATCTTCCGCAATTTAGGCTTACCTAGTCGTAGAGACTAGGTGTTGTCACGTTGGTTCACGGAGGGCGAACCGGAGTCGTGACATTTAGCCAAACCGTTGGACACGGTTCAGGAGAAGCCAAAAGAGTTGAAGAAATGACGCTTCTGGAATTCGTTACGGTTCAGTTGCATCTCACGGTTAACCTCACGATTGGTCCGACAGGCCAATTTTATCCACTTTTGGGACTTAGTATAAATAGCTATTTGAATTCATTCTAGGGCATCTTTTTGGCAAGAATACTTGTGTAGAAGCTGTTGGAGATTTCTTCTTGAGGAATTTGGGTGACTTCACCATTGTTCTACGCAATCTTTCTTTCCTCTTTAGCTATTATATTTAGATTTTATCTCTTTTTGTATTTTTCTTCCTTAATATGTCTAGCTAAATTATTAAGCTCGGATTGTGAACTCTAAGTATGGTTATATTTTTGGGTTATTAATATTAGTTCTATATTTGATTAAGCTTTGTGTTATCTAATTAATCCATGATTTATTGATTTATTTTGTGGTTACAAATACTAAATCCATGCCTATTTTGCTTGTTCTAACTTGGAAGAGTGGAATTTAGTTTAGATACAAGGTAATTAGCAAAGAATTAAGTGGTTTAAACACTTGATTAATGAAATATATCTAGGAATAGTATGATTTCTACTTGGGCTAATCAATTGTTCATCATTGAGCCCCAGTTTGACTTGGAAGAGTAACTTAGGGCAAAAACCTCTTAAGTGTGGGAAGACATTAAGTTGGTGGAACAGAAATTGAGGCTATAACACATGCTTAATTGACTAGAATTGAACATTTATATACCCAAAAGCATAGATTACATGAAGAGGAAGCAATCCTAGCCCCTTTCTCTTATTTTTTACAACTACATCATCTTATTTGGACTCTACGTATTTGATAGAGCTCTTTAGTCAAACTTTAGTAGCAATTGTAGACATAATTAAACTTTGTTTAAAGATTACATTATAAATCACCAAGTTTGCATGCATTTGGAAACTCTAACACACACCTACTCCTTGTGGGATTCGACCCCAACCTTTGTTGTGTTTATTGTTGCTAACGACCGTACTATTTTCATATGGAGAGTAGGATTGGACGTCACCAATTTTTGGCGCCGTTGTCGGGGAGTACGGTATTCTTGTGTTAGCTTGTTATAGTGTGTTTTATTGAGTTCTTATCTTTTCTTCGTGATACTTTGATTCGTGTGTGCTTGTTGAAGGTTACCAATGGCGATCAACAACGACCTTGGTGATTTTCTTCTTGTATCCATTGATGAAGATATGGTATATGAAGAAGCGACTGCGATTCAAGAAAACCGGCATCGTCGAGGGCAAAAGCAACACCAACCTCCTCCGTATCTACCACCACCACCTCCACATGGCCAACCGGCTCAAAAACATGTTGTACTAAATGATGTCTATGCAAGTTCAGTTGTCCCCCCTTGCATTAGGACGAGAAATTTTCAAATTACAAATATCATGCTCACTTTGCTTGAGCAAAGAGGCTGCTTCACCGAAGTACCTCATCGAAATGCATACAAGCACTTAAAGGGATTCGTATATGCTTGTTAGGGAAGTAAGCAAACAAATGTGTCCGAGGGCACTTTGAAATTGTGGTTATTTCCTTTGTCCCTAAGAGGAAAAGTCTTGGACTGGTTGGAGCGCTTACCAAACCATTCTATCCATACTTGGGATGAGTTAGCAGAGAAGTTTATTGTCAAATTCTTCTCACCCGGGCACATTGCTACTTTGAGGGATGAAATCTTCAAGCAAGAACCGAATGAGCCACTAAACGAAATTTGGGAACGCTATAGAACCATGGTTAAGAAATGTCCTAACAATGACATGACCGAGAACATATTGCAACAAACCTTCTATTGTGGGATTAACATAACCAATCAATATGTAGTGAACTAACTTGCCAAGAGAAACTTCATGACCACACCCTACCCGGAGGCTTTTTCCATACTTGATGAGATGGCGGAGACATCATCCGCTTTGGAAATCCCGAGAAAATGTGCCTCAAGGGGATCCGAATATGATTCACCTTAATAAGGAGTTGCAAGATCATGGTCAAGCCATTGTCGAGTTGACCGCCACTATGAATCAACTTGCAAAAGTGAAACTTCAACAAACTCAAGCATCACAGCAAGTACATGACGTGGAAGATGTTCATTTCTTGGGTTCTAAGCAAAAAATGAAGGGTAATCAACTTCAACCTCAAGAGGAGATGTACTACAAGATGATGGACGCTACACTCAAGATGATTCTTATCAAGAGCAAAGTGAGGAAGTTCAATTTGTGAGCAACTATCAAAATCAACGAGGTAACTTTCAAGGATCTAGCCAAGGACAATGGAGGCCGAGTAATAACCAAGGCAATTGGGGCAATAACAATCAAGTAAATTGAGGGAACAACAATGTTACACCCCATATTTTCGTAAGTACGCCTTAAGTAAAATGATATAAAATCAGAAATGAGATGTTACGTCTCGCATTTTTGTACGTGATGTTTCGTCGTAAGTTAATCGACGTAAGCTCGAGGATGAGATTATTTTTGGAATTATAAGTATTATGTTGTTTCCAACAAGGGATAAGTAAATTCGTGAAGGTGAGAAGGCAAGCAAATCAAAGAAAACAAGTTTCGTCGAAGTTTGTCAATTTAGGATAAAATACGGTCCGAGCTATAATACCGGTATTTATGGACTAGTATCATACAAGGTACCACATGGACATAATAGTAAGGTGTATAAGGTGTGTTAAAAGAGAATACTATTTTAAATAATTTGAGATAATTCTTAATTATGTGGGTAATTGGTTATTATTGGTTAATGGGAAATTAACTAATTGATTAAGATATTAATGGGTGGTTAAGGCTTTTGGATAATCCCCAACGTGGCAGCCATTACTATGCCCATTTATATGACTCTTAAATCATTGCAAGGTGGCATAGTTAAAACAATTTTGGTGGCCAAGTCTTTCAATGTGGGGCCACACCACAAGACTTAAAAAGACCTATCTAAATCACTTAACTAGGTGCATATATCTCCAAAATAAGGTGATATATTACAAGCTTAATCCCTACATGTGTACTACAACGCACTAAAGGGTTCAATACTGTGGAAAAAGAAGAAAGTATAAGTTTGGAATCTGGAAATGATAGGAAAATCAAAAGTCATACAAGAAGTTGCACATGGCCACTCGCTTTTATAAGTATTCTCTTACTTGGACATTGGGAAAATTTCAACCAGGTTCATTATAATTGATTCTTTGGCAAAGAATTTCCAATGAAGCTTTCTTTACCTATATCTTCTTTCTTTGGGAGGGAAAATCAAAGCTTGGAACATGAGATTATAAATACCAAACTATTTTTGAAGGACTACCTAGAATATGAACTTCAGCAAGTCATACGAAATCATTTTGGGTAATAGTAATGTGAGGATTTTAAAATTGAACAAGATTTCTTAGCATTTAGCAACGTGAGATTTGCGATTCTAAGGGATTACGGTGCAATCTTCCTCAAGAACATCATATGAATTTTCCCTACTTCGATCCACCGTTACGTGTTTTTACAAAAGACGTGTGCTAGAGGGATTGTCAAAAGAATCGGCTCAGGTATGTTAAGGCTATCCCTTCTTTCTTTTTGGCATGATCTATACGACACGAATTAAACGAGAAAATACACAAATTCCATAAATGACTCTGTTCATAGAAATACTAGAGATATTGATGTTCTTGATTCCCTATGTGTCATATTATTCTATCATCTGTTCATGGGTCTCAAAAATACGTAAGTTGGTAAAATTTATTTCATGATATTAGTTAGAGACATAATGGTCTTATGACGTACTGAGAGATTTTATTAACATATTTTCACATGCATTTCATGCATTTACATATGCACATTGACCTATGACCAGATGGCATTATATATATATATATATATATATATATATATATATATATATATATATATATGTGTGTGTGTGTGTGTGTGTGCGTGTGTGTGTGTGTGTGTGTGAAAGGTTATGGTATTATATACGCACCACCACCTGATCAGCTGGTATATGTTGATAATTTTGCCCACAGTGGCCGAGATGATATTATGGGATGCCCTCAGAGGCTTGATGATGTTATGAATACATGTACCTATGCATGACATGAAATTTTTATGTATATGCATGACGTTTTAAATATTAAAGGATTTCACAGAGCTATTTAGATTTACATGTCGAGTTTTTTACTCCATGTTTCTCTCATGTCTATTGTCTACTGATTTTCATTCCTTACGTACTCGGTACATTATTTGTACTGACATCCCTTTTGCTTTGGGACGCTGTGTTTCATGCCTGCAGGTCCCGATAGATAGATCGAGAGTCCTCCAAGTGGGCGATCAGCTCAGCGAAAGATGTTGGTGCACTCCATTTGCTCCAGAGTTGCTTGTTTGGTCAGTATAATTTATGATGGGGCTCTGTCCCGACCTTTATGATATTATATATTCTTAGAGGCTTGTAGACATATGTCATATATACGGATTCTTGTATGGCCTTGCCGGCCTATGTTTTGAGTATATAAAGGATCATGTCGGCCTTATAGGACCGTTCGTCATATGTATAAGTTTGGATTACATGTTGGATCGTCCAATGTCGAGTATTTCTCCATGTTTTAATCTACTTATCTCACGATAGACTCTCTGGCTCATTTACCTATGATAGTATGATACGAAAAGATACGTTATGTTGGTACTCGGTTGAGTAAGCTATCGAGTGACCGTCGTAACCCATCGGTTTGGGTCGTGACAAAAGTGGTATCAAAGCAGTTCTGTCCTAGGGAGTCTACAAACTGTGTCTAGTAGAGTCTTGTTTATGGTTGTTTCGTGCACCACACTTATAAGCAGGAGGCTATAGGGCATTTAGGATTGTCACTCTTTCTTCTTACTCTAGATCGTGTGGTAGAGCTCAGTTGTAAGAATTCAAATTCCTAACTTTTATTTTATTCATAATAAGACAATACATACATCAAGAAAGACGGTTGGTAAAAGACATGGCTATGGAAGAGTTGAGTCAGAGGAACTCGACTTTGTATCATGCTTATGATAAGTAAATGTGAGGTCTTCAACAGATTATGTGCATACTGAAAGGTGTAAACCTCTTGATAAGGAGTCTTGAGGCAAGAATACATATCCACATTAATGGTAAAAGACAATGAGAGATTCAGAATATAAATACAAGTTTCAACAAGTAAAAGAAGTAAGATGAAGAACAGTACGAGACGCCCAGTTAATGAAGGTTAACGGTGTTTATAATTCAGGCAGAGGAATATAAGCTTTTTGAGTTATATTCAACAGTAACAGAGGTATGCATAATTGGTTGTTCCCATCTCAGTTATGCCCTATGGGAGTTAACAGGTATAGTTTAAGAAAAGGACGGAACATCAGGATCCGGCTGGGGTTAAAGTAACCCAAAATGGTGAATGGATTGTTTATGTTAGTTGACATTTCTAAAAGGTATTACAAATGTGCTAATAGATCTTCTTGTAAGACACCCAAATGGTGCACTCTAGAATATTACAGTTAGATGTGAATACTAGCATGATCAAGAAAAAAAATTCAGAAGATAGGCACTGAAATCCAGGAAGGGATAAATATTACCTTAGTGTGACTCTCGTCCCTAGTAGAGCAAGAACGTTGAGCAACCCGAAGAGCCAATGGATGAAGCAAGGGGAGAAAAAAGCAAAAGAATGTCTTGCTGAAGTTTTGACAATAAAGGGATAGGTAGAAGTATTAGTAGAGTAATGAGAAGAGAGATAAGGAAGAATTATGAGTAAGATGCGATACATGGATGACAACGGTAGATAAAGAAATAATGGTATTAATGGGTCCATAGTCAGGTGAAGGAAGAGACGAGAGGTGATAGGCCTCAAGAAAACAAAAGAGTATAGGCCATGAAGTCATATCCTCATTTCAAGAAGTAAGTTCGTGACTCTAACGTGATTACCAATAGGAAAAAGCTAGACCCCAGAATAATAGAGATCAGTATGGGCTGGTGAACAAGATAAAGTAAACATGAATTAGGGATTTAGTGATTTGATAATGGTCAACATCAAGAGATTTAGATTTCGTACCGGCAATAATAGAATGGACAATAGAAGAAGAATCAGGAGAAATTCAGAGAAAGGTCATTCAGGAAGACACTTCCCTAAAATAAGCAATGTGAGCAAAATTAAGCTTAAGAGACTGTACGTGCCAGTTATAGTAATTGTCACCTTGCGGGTAAGGATTTTCGTAATCCTTAGTACAGAAGGATTACCGCAAGGAGAGTAAGGGTCATCGATGATGTGAAAGGACACCAAAAATGAGGAGGTAGAACATCTATAAGCAGATTGTCTAGCTCCAACTCTTAGTACTCCCCTAAAGGGGGAAATATGGAATGGCGTGACATTACGTCAGAATTAAGTGGTTCTAGTAATTATGGAATGGTAAAGGAAGAATGCGATAAAATGAAAAAGGGATGAGATTGCACTTATTCAAAACCTACAGATATGCTACGATACCATAGCATTATGCAAAGACGACGTCAGAGAGAGGAAGTAATGATTCCTGCCCGAGATATTATTGATTAATAAGAAGCTAGTGCGAGAGGTAAGTTAAAACAAAGGAAATGACCCAAGAAAGATTATGTGGAATATTGATACCGGAATGGGCCAACAAGCAATTAGTAGTTGATTCAAAAAGAGCCTAGTTATGGCTAGACAAGAGAATACAGACAAATCAAGAGATCGTGCAAGATAAACATAGGGAACCCCAATATAGGGTATTCAGCCTCACAGTTGTGACATCGTGATCCTTGAAAAATATTCATATAGGAGTTGGGGAAGTTAAAAGGGTATCGTATAAGTGTTATGAAAATAAAAGAAAGTTCCACCGAGAAGACAGTCAAAATATTAGTTCAGGAGTAACCCTACAAGCACAAGGGTGTGGAGACAAGTAACTACGAATAATTATAGGCGAGGAAGAACATCAAAAAATTTCGTCAGGCATACGATGGGATAAGCTCACAACCTTACAAGAGTTAGAGGATCCCCCCCCCCAAGTACCACAATGAAAGACTAGTTCAGGAAATAAGGAAGAAGGCTTCAACCAAAGCACAGTGTCCTAAAAAGGAAAGGGTTATGTAATAATAGTTTAACTACAAAACTGTATGCACTTAAAAGGAAAGTGGCACCTACTGTGGCTAATGAACAGGAAGTAAAATTAAAAGTAATATTCGAGATCATATGAATTGCACGAAAACTCTGGCATATGTGGGCACTTAGATAACCTAAGTATGGATGCAATAGGGGGCAGAAAGACCAGGAAAAGTAATAGCTTACCTTGAAAGAAAGCTAAGATGGAACGAAAGAAATTATTCAATCAATGATCCAGAGTTGGTTACGTTATGAACGCACTTAAGGGTTTGGAGTTTTATACATGCGGCATATACAACTGTAGAAGATTCTGGTATGCGTTAAAAGAAAGAATTGAGCCCAGGTCATAAACGAATGATTAAATTGTTAAAGGATGGTATCATGCATGTTCCTTAGCGCCCATAGACGGCTAAACAGAATAACTAATACCATGAACCCCAGAGCGGGAGATAATTTAAGCCGACATAAAAGCTAATCAGAAGAAGGAGGAAACTAAAGAGTTACATCAACGAAGTAAATCAGGAATTCGGTTATTGGACCCAAAAATTATAGAAATCGTGATTGAGAATATTGCGGAATTACTCTCAATATCAAAAGTACAAGGGATATATTACAACAACCATATTCTATAACGGCTCTATGATAAAGCTAGTTAGAAGAAATACTAGCCTCATAAGAAGTTAGTATGAACCCACCGAATTGTGTATGCCCAGAGGTGCAAGTATTATAATAGAGCTTCAAGTTGTGAACGTGAATTATACCTATGTAGAAGGGAGGTCATGAAAGCGATAGAAGATACGATGCAAGATTTTAAGGTAAGAAAGGTAAAGGGGAACACCATAAAAGATACTCAAATGCAGAAGGTCGTGAATAGTCCATAGTGCGGATAAAATGCTAGAAGCGTAGGGATTCATTATCCAGGAATGATAGCAGCGTCGTCAGTAGAATACTTCCCAACCTATGGTTTCTAAGTACCGAAAGGTCTAATTAGAGAGTAAAAGAAGAGTTACAAACGATGCGGTGTCTTGCTTGATGTTCCAAAAAATGCATGGGAATTGATCGCAAGCTAAAATATGATAGAACGACAAGGTTTTAGAAAGACAAGAGTAAGGATAACGAGAAGGCAAGTGGGAAGGTGACGAAAATGGATAAGTTCTCAGGATTAAGCCTATGAAAACAAAGGAGCTGATGGTTCCTCTAAGTTGTAGAAAGCTCAATATAGCCTGAATGAACTTAAATGAGTCTAAGACTAATAGCATTTAGAAGAGATGGAATGTTGTAGAATGGGGGTGTGATTATGATAGATAAATGACGATGTTTGGGTCTTCGATTGAGTAATGGTATGACGAAAAAAAAGGATTTCATGATTTGGACAAGATTAAAATAGCCACGTAAGGCAAGTCGCATTGGGATGCTATGAAATACGGTTATGGAAGTATAATACCGTATCACCCAGATGGATCAGAAAAAGCACTTATTCCATGATGCAAGTAATATAAGCCCTAGTGGCAATAGATTACGTAAGAAATTTCAAGTTATCAATGGATGATTATAGATCAACATTGAGGTGAATCAACAATGGATGAGTAAAAATTGCAAAATACAAGATGAGATTGGGCCATCAGTCTTAAGATAAATAGTAATGAAGAAGTGTTTAAGTATTTAGCTTTATGCATATAGGATAAGCAACGAGTGTAACCTGGAGTTTGGTAGCAGACCTCGGTAGCAATAAATCAAAGTAAGAATTTTGGTATAGTATGGCATACTTAGATGTAGTAAAGCTAATGACGCCCAAAGGGACAACTTGACATAATTTTGTATATGTTCACAAAGTGAAGCCTAGAGATTGGCTAAAATTTGGAAGAGAAGAGAAGGGTCAGGCACACATACAAAGTTAGAGTAGTAAAGACTGCATGATAGAAGGTAGCAACAATTACCAGATTAGAAGGATTCTGACTACAAGTCGTGGTGTAAGAAAGAGGCTTAAAGGAGGGAATGCCCTAGCCTTTGGGATTCATTCACAGAACAGTCGCCTAGATGGCAAGAGGAGTACTAAAGTATTCGCAAGAGTTATGGGTTATGAGAATGATAAGTGCATCAGTCAACATTCGAGGGCGAATTTACCAAAGGGGGGAATGATGTTACACCCCATATTTTCGTACTTGGAAGTACGCCTTAAGTAAATTGATATAAAATCGGAAATGAGATGTTACGCCCCGCATTTTTGTATGTGATGGTTCATCGTAAGTTAATCGATGTAAGCTCGGGGATGAGATTATTTTGGAATTATAAGAATTATGTTGTTTCCAATAAGGGATAAGTAAATTCGTGAAGGTGAGAGGGTAAGCAAATTAAAGAAAAAGAGTTTTGTCGAAGTTTGTCAATTTGGGATAAAATACGGTCTGAGCTATAATACCTGGTATTTATGAACTAGTATCATACAAGGTACCACATGGACATGATAGTAAGGTGTATAAAGTGTGTTAAGAGAGAGTAGTACTTTAAATGATTTGAGATAATTCTTAATTATGTGGGTAATTGGTTAATTATTAGTTAATGGGAGATTAACTAATTGATTAAGAAGTTAATAGGTGGTTAAGGCTTTTGGATAAGCCCCAACGTGGAAGCCATTACTATGCCCATTTATATGACTCTTAAATCATTGCAAGGTGGCATAGTTAAAACAATTTTGGTGGCCAAGTCTTTCAATGTGGGGCCACACCACAAGACTTAAAAAGACCTATCTAAATCACTTAACTAGGTGCATATATCTCCAAAATAAGGTGATATATTACAAGCTTAATCCCTACATGTGTACTACAACGCACTAAAGGGTTCAATACTGTGGAAAAAGAAGAAAGTATAAGTTTGGAATCTGGAAATGATAGGAAAATCAAAAGTCATACAAGAAGTTGCACATGGTCACTCGCTTTTATAATTATTCTCTTACTTGGACATTGGGAAAATTTCAACCAGGTTCATTATAATTGATTCTTTGGCAAAGAATTTCCAATGAAGCTTTCTTTACCTATATCTTCTTTCTTTGGGAGGGAAAATCAAAGCTTGGAACATGAGATTATAAATACCAAACTATTTTTGAAGGACTACCTAGAATATGAACTTCAACAAGTCATACGAAATCATTTTGGGTAATATTAATGTAAGGATTTTAAAATTCAACAAGATTTCTTAGCATCTTAGCAACGTGGGATTTGCGATTCTAAGGGAGTACGGCGTAATCTTCTTCAAGAATATCATACGGACTTTTCCCTACTTCGATCTGCCGTTACGTGTTTTCACAAAAGACGTGTGCTAGAGGGATTGTCAAAAGAATCGGCTCAGGTATGTTAAGGTTATCCCTTCTTTCTTTTTGGCATGATTTATACGACATGAACGAAACGAGAAAATGCACAAATTCCATAAATGACTCTATTCATAGAAATACTAGAGATGTCGATGTTCTTGATTTCTTATGTGTCATATTATTCTATCATCTGTTCATGGGTATCAAAAATACGTAAGTTGGTAAAATTTATTTCATGATATTTGTTAGAGGCATAATGGTCTTATGACGTACTGAGAGATTTTATTAACATATTTTCACATGCCTTTAAATATGCACATTGAGCCATAACCAGATGGCATTATATATGTGTACACACACACACACACACACACACACACATATATATATATATATATATATATATATATATATATATATATATATATGTCTCTGTGTGTGTGTGTGTGTATATATGGGATATGGGAAAAGTTATGGCATTATATACGCACCATCACCTGATCAGCTGGTATACGTTGATGATTTTGCCCACAGTGGCCGAGATGATATGATGGGATGCCCTTAGAGGCTTGATGATGTTATGAATACATGTTCTATGCACGGCATGACATTTTTACGTATATGCATGACATTTTAAATATTAAAGGATTTCACAGAGCTATTCAGATTTATATGTCGAGTCTTTTACTCCATGTTTCTCTCATGTCTATTGTCTACTGATTTTCATTCCTTACATACTCGGTACATTATTTGTACTGACGTCCCTTTTGCCTTGGGACGCTGTGTTTCATGCTTGCAGGTCCCGATAGACATATCGAGAGTCCTCCAAGTAGGCAATCAGCTCAGTGGAAGATGTTAGTGCACTCCATTTGTTCCGGAGTTACTTGTTTGGTAAGTATAACTTAGATGTGTACTGTTTGGTATGGCGGGGTTCTGTCCCAACCTTTATGATATTATGTATTCTTAGAGGCTTGTAGACAGATGTCATGTATACAGATTCTTGTATGGTCTTGTTGGCCTATATTTTGAGTATATAAAGGATCATGTCAGCACTATAGGCTCGTACATCATATGTATAAGTTTGAATTACATGTTGGATCGGCCAATGTCAAGTATTTGTTTTATTCTACTTATCTCATGATAGCCTCTCTAGCTCATTTACCTATGATAGTATGATACGAAAAGATACGTTATGTTGGTACTCAGTTGAGTAAGGTATCGAGTTTCCGTCGCGGCCCATCGGTTTGGGTCGTGACAAACAATCAATGAAACCAAGGTTGGAGTGGCGGTAATCAAGGATATCGAGGTGGTGGATCTTCCCAACAATATCAAAAAAAATCCTACCAACCTCCTCCATACAACAACCAAGGTGACTCTTCAAGTGACAACCACCTTTTAGGAATGATGGAAAGGATGCTCAAGAATCAAGAGCAATCCAACAAAGAGAGGCGAGAAATGAATCAAGTGGTGGCTTCCCATACCACTTCAATCAAGCATATTAGGACTCAACTGAGTCAAATCTCTTCTCAATTGAATGTGAGACCACCAGAATCATTGCCTAGTGATACAATTCCAAATCAAAAGAGAGATGAGGGAATAAAACCTGTGTTTGCCATTTCCACAAGGTGTAGCGAAATTCTAAATATGAAATCCGTTGTGTTGAAGACGATGATGATGAGAGGAGTTGCCTCTCAAATATGCTTTTCATAAGGTCAAGAGTTCCAAAGTTCCTAAGGTTGCTTTCCCAAGGTTAATGATCCTCCAAAAGTTGATGAAGTTCCTTAGTAAGATGTACCTCTCATGGTCAATAAGACACCCTAGATGATTGAAATTCCCAAGTGCAAGGTGCCAATTGTAAGTACAATTGTTGTTGAAAAGGTGCACCAAGCACCAAACACTTATCGAAATGCGAAAGAGGTCCCTTCAAAGGAGAAAGAACCAATCAATGAGGCAAGAAAGGTAGAACATAGAGTGTACAAGCAATTACCGAGACCACCTCCTCTGTTTCCACAAAGATTTTCAAAGCAACAACAAGAAGGTCAATTATAAAAGTTCTATGATATGTTGAATCAAATTACCATCAATGTGCCTTTTGTAGAAGCTCTTAAAAAGATATCAGGTTATGCCAAATTCATGATGGACTTGGTCACGAAGAAGAAGAATGTTAATTTTGAGACCATCAAGGTTACCCACCAATGTAATGCAATCATCTCACATACTGAGGTTAAGAAGATAGAATGCCTAGGGGCTTTCACTATTCCTTGTGTTATTGGGGTTGACAAGATTCGCAAAAGCTTTGCGTGATTTGGGGGCAACTATCAATTTGATTCCCTATACTGTATTTAAGAAGATAGGTTTGGGGGATCCTCTACCATAATGAAGTTGTTAATGGCGGATCAAACATTGAAAAAACCATTGGGTGTCATTGATGATGTCCTTGTCAAAGTGGATCATTTTTATTTTCTCGTAGACTTTGTAATATTAGATTGTGAAGTGGATGTAGAAATTCCAATCATCCTTAGTAGTCCTTTCTTGGCCACCTGGTGAGCTATTTGTGATGTTGAGGCGGGAGAGCTCAAATTTAGATAGAATGATGAAGAGGCAGCTTTTCATATTCAAAAGTCAATGAAATAACCACGTGACTATGGTGTGATATTCGTAGTTGATATGGTAGATGATGCGGTTGATGATGACATAGAATATATTTGCATGGAAGATCTCTACAAGCGGTTCTCCTCAATTCGAATAATGAGGCCATGGAAGGGTACAATGAAATCATGATGACTAAGGAGGGACTTAGTTCATATTCTTACATGCCTAAGAAGATGTCCTTTGACTTGGAAAATCGAGTTATTCCTCCAACCAAACCTTCTGCCATTAAGCCACTAAAGTTCAAGCCAAATTGGGTTGATCCAACAAACTTAAGAGTGTCTCAACTCAATGCAATAGATGAATTTCAGTTTCAAGCATATGAGAGTGATTTTTTGTATAAGCAAAGAATGAAGTTCCTCAATTGCAAGAAAATCATCAAAATGGAGTTCCACCTCGGGGACTTAGTTATTCTTTATTCAAAGTTTAAGTTATTCCCAAGCAAGTTGAAATCAAAATGGTCTGGGCCACTTAAGGTTATGTATGTTTACCCCTTTGGTGTTGTGGATTTAGAATATGGTGATGGCCTTAGAATCTTCAAATTGCATGGGCATAGAATCTAACATTATTTGGGCCAATTTGATAGAGGAAAAGCAGTTTTAAAAATTCAGTTGGAGGAACCCCTAATGACTTGATTGGTATTGGACTTTGCATCGGGCCACGACGTTAAATAAGGTGCTTCTTGGTGTTACGACCCGGCCGGTCTTTTTAAGAATTAACGCCCTGATCCCCTATTAACTACTTTTACCGTGATTGTTTCTGCTATTTTGATTTGTTGGGATAATTTGTGGCAAGTATCGGAGTGTTTTGGGACACTTAGTCCCTCAATGAGAGCTTAAGCTTTAAAATTTGGACCGCAGTCGGAGTAGTGTGAAGACAGCCTCGGAATGGAATTCCGTTGATTCTATTAGCTCCGTTGAGTGATTTCATGCTTAGGGGCGTGCTCGGATTGTGTTTTGGAGGTCCGTAGCTTATTTAGGCTTGAAATGCTGAATGTTGAATTTTTGAAGTTTCCGAATCGTTAGTGAGATTTTGATATCGGGATCAGAATCCGATTCCGAAAGTTGTAATAGCTCCATAGTGTTGAATGTGACTTGTGTGCAAAATTTGGGGTCATTCGGACTTGGTTTGGTTGGTTTTATCATCAGGTATAGGATTCTTGAGATTTCTAGTTCCTAAGGCTTGGATTGGAGGGGGATTCGTGGTTTTAGCATTGTTTGATGTGATTCGAGGGTTGGAATAAATTCGTATGATGTCTTAGGATTGGTTGGCATGTTTGGTTGAGGTCTCAGGGGCCTTGGGTGAGTATCGGGTGCTTGACGGAAGTTGAATTGGACTTGGGAAAAACTGAGATTTGGATGAACTTGTCATAATTGCACCTACGTGTGTGGCACCGCAGAAGCGGTTAGGGAACCGCAAGAGCGGTCTGAGGCAATGGTGAAATTGGTGGCAGATGCGGCCCATGGACCGCAGAAGCGGACTGCATCTACGGGTAAGTGGTCGCAGGTGCGGAATCTGGGCTTTTAATGAAATATCACGTGCGGTTAATTTGCCGCAGAAGCGGGACCGCACTCGTAGAAGCGGAAATCGCGGGGCAGTAAAAGGGAAAAATGAGGGTTTGAACTCATAACTTGGAAAACGATTTGGAGCTCGGTTGAGGGCAATTTCTCGAGGGTTTTTGAAGGAGAAACATTGGGTAATGTTTTATATCTTGATTTTGATCCTAGAACTATAATCTATTGTTCTTTTCCTCTTCTAATTAAGGAAAATGGGGGTAAAAGTTTGAAAATGGGAGAAAAGTTTCCCCAATTAAAAAATTTGAGTTTTGAGTGAGACTTTGACGTCAGATTTTGGTGATTGTTGTTCGAGTGTGTTCATGAGTGATCGGGGGTTCTGAATTTGTAAAATTTATCCAATTCCGAGACGTGGGCCCGGGGGATCTTTTGGGCAATTTTTCTTAATTTCGCGTGTTAGCTTCGAATTCATTAGTTGAATTAGTTACTTGAAGTTATATTTACATTATACAATTAATTTGAATAGATTTGGGCCGTTTTGAGTCGGGTACTCGTGGCAAGAACGTGATTTCGAGTTGATTGAGCTGGTTTGAGGCAAGTGGCTTGCCTAACATTGTGTGGAGGAACTCACCTTAGGATTTGGTATTATTGTTATATGAGTGCCGTGTACGTGAGGTGACGAGTGCGTACACGTGCTAGTTGTTGAAAAATCCCATTTTCATTAAGTTAATACCTAAGTTTTCTTGTAATTGAGCAATACTTGTACTTGAAGCCTCTTGCTTAGTTTAGGAAAAACATGCTTATGTGATTTAATTTCCTTACTTGCTTTAATTGCCTACTTTCACTCTGTGCAGCACGTTAGAGTAGAATTTTTTGCTTAATTCTAGAATAGAACTGTAAATTATTCTGAGATTGATGTGTGTTTACTTTGGGATTATGGGACGATATCCTGGGAGATCCCCCTGGATGTTTACTTTGGGACGATGGATCGATATTCCGGTAGATCCCCCCGCACTTTATGTTTGGGACTACAGGACAATACCCGGTAGATTCCCCGTACTGGATAATTACTTTGGGACTATGGATTGGTATTCCGGGAGTTTCTCCTATATATTTATGATTCGGACTACGGGACAATATCCCAGGAGATCCTTTGCACATTTACGTTTGGGACTTCAGGATGATATCCTGGAAGATCCCCTGTTGCTGTTTTTGTGTACTGAGTTACATTCTTTTTGTGATTTTATTTGTTGTAGACTGTTAGCATTTTAATTATGTTGTCATATTCCATACCGCTTTACCTTATTTTTCATCTATAACCAGTAGTGCCATGACCTTTCACGACACTACTCGACCGAGGTTAGGCTTGACACTTACTGGGTACCGCTGTGGTGTACTCATGCCTTTTCCTGCACATGTTTTTTTTCGTGTGCAGATCCAGGTTCTTCGGCACAACCATATCATCAGTGAGGCGAGGCGACCTTCAGAGACTTCGAGGTATATCTAATACATCTGCAGACCGAGGAGTCCCTCTCTATTTTTCCCTCTAGCTTTAGCTCTCCTGTATTTACTTTTGTTTAGACATTTGGAGTAGAACGCTTTGTAGCTATTCCACAGCTTGTGATTTCATGAAATTTCGGGTTTTGGGAGTGTTGTTATTGTTCGAGAGTGTTATTATGGTATATGCCGAGCGGCATTTTAAACATTCATTATTATTTTTCCCGTAAATTGCTAATTTTGTATCTTTATTTCCTTTTTCCGCAAATTGTTAGGCTTACCTAGTCGTCGAGACTAGGTGTCGTCACGACAGTTCACGGAGGGAGAACTTGGGTCATGATAAGTTGGTATCAGAGCACTAGGTTCATAGGAGTCATGAATCACAAGCCGGTTTAGTAGAGTCTCGCGGATTGGTACGAAGACGTCTTTACTTATCTATGAGAGGCTATGTAACTATTAGGAAAATTCCACTTCATTTGATTTCCTTATCATGTGAGATTCTTGATATCACAATTCTAAACTTTTGTCTTTTATTCTTTCATAGATGGTGAGTACATGTGCTACCAAAGATGACCAGACACTCGTGCCCCTTGCTAAAGCCGCCAGAGGTCAGGGCCGAGGTAGAGGTCGAGGACGTACCCATAGTGCAGGCAGAGCCCCCGCGCGAGCTGCCACTGAGGAGCCACCAGCATCTCTAGCCGGAGTCCAAGCACCTGATACATCTACTGCTACTATTATTCCAGCTCTCCAGGAGACTCTTGCACAGTTCATGAGCATGTACACCACTCTAGCTCAGGCAGGGTTGATTTCCCCTACTGCAGCCACATCCCAGGCCGGGAGATGAGCATAGACTCTCGCCGCCCGCACCCTTAAGCACCGGGTCCAAGTTGATCAGAACCCAGAGGTTATACTGGTATCGCCTGTGGCCCCAATTCATCCCGAGGATAGGGCAACAACTTCAGAGGATGAGGAGCGCAGGCTTGAGAGGTTCAAGAAATAGAAGCCTTCTGTATTTAGTAGTTTAGCATCAGACGATGCCCTAGGATTTCTGGAGGAGTGTTACTGTATCCTCCATACTATGGGTATATCAGGTTCGAGTGGGGTTTCTTTCACTAACTTCTAGCTTCGAGGAGCAGCCTACCAATGGTGGCGTACTTTTGAGTTGGACAGTCCAGCTGAGGCAGCATCCCTTACTTGGACTCAGTTTTCAGATATGTTCCTAACAGAGTTTGTCCCTTAGAGCCTCAAGGATGCATGGCACGCAGAGTTTGAGCATTTGCGCTAGGGCACTATGACTATTTCGGAGTATGATGTCCATTTCACTGACTTGGCTAGGCATGCACTAGCCTTGGTTGCTACAGTTCGTGAGAGAGTTCACCGATTTATTAAGGGGATCATTCCCAGCATCAGTTCTAGCATGGCTCGGGAGTTGGAGATGGATATTTCTTATCAGCAGATGGTGAGCATTGCTAGGAGAGTAGAGGGTATGCATGCTCGGGATAGAGAGGAGAGGAAGGCCAAGAGGTCTCGAGAGTCGGGCCATTATTCTGGTGCCCGTGCTTCAGCTGCAGTCCATCATGGTAGGGGTTATATGAGTCGCCTCGTCCATTCAGCTCTTTTAGTAGCCAGTGGTATTCCAGCTCCTCCTAGACTTTAGGAGCCTTATTATGCACCTTCAGTATCTAGTGCACATCCTGCACAAGGTGCTTTCAGTGGTCAATCCAGTAGACCTGGCCCAGGCCAATCACAGCCGCAACGTCCTCCCAGAGCTTATTTTGAGTGTGGTGACACATGCCATATGGTGAGGGATTGCCCCAGACTTAGGAGGGGTTCACCTTCACAGACTTCTCAGCCACAACGTGCCCCGCAGAGTTCCCAGGCTATGATTATGGCACCAGTTGCCACCCCACCTACTCAGCCAGCTAGAGGTAGAGGTCAGATAGGTAGAGGTCGCCCTAGAGGGGGAGGCCAGGGCAGATATTATGCCCTTCCTACCCGTACTAAGGTTTTCGCCTCCGATTCTATTATCACAAGTATTGTCCTGGTTTGTCATAGAGATGCATCGGTTCTATTCGATCTAGGCTCCACTTATTATTATGTGTCTTTTTATTTTGCCCCGCATTTGGGCGTATCTCAGGATTTGTTGAGTTCCCATATTTATGTTTCTACTCTTATGGGGGATTCTCTTGTTGTGGACTGCGTTTATCGGTCGTGTTTGGTTGCTCTTAGTGGTTTTGAGACCAGAGCTAATTTATTATTGCTCAGCATGGTAGATTTTGATGTTATTTTGGGCATGGACTGGTTGTTGCTCCATTATGCTATTCTCGATTGTTATACCAAAACTGTGACACTGGCTATGCCAGGTGTTTTACGAGTTGAGTGGAGGAGTACTTTAGATCACACTCCCAGTAGAGTTATTTCTTTCCTTAAGGCTCAGCGAATGGTTGAGGATGGGTGTGACGCGTATCTGGCCTATGTGAGAGATGTTAGTGTTGATACCCCTACAGTTGATTCAGTCCCAGTAGTACGGGATTTCTCTAATGTGTTTCCAGCTGACCTTTCGGGTATGCCGCCCGATAGAGATATTAATTTCAGCATTGATTTGTTGCCGGGCACTCAGCCCATTTATATTCCTCCGTATCATATGGCCCCTCCTGAGTTAAAGGATCAGATATAGGAATTTCTTGATAAGGTTTTTATTCAGCCCAGTGTATCACCTTGGGGTGCTCCTGTCTTGTTTGTGAAGAAAAAGGACGGTTCTATGCGTATGTGCATTGATTATTGCCAGTTGAACAAAGTGACAATGAAGAACCAGTATCCTTTGCCTTGTATTGATGATTTGTTTGATAAGTTACAGGGTGCTTGAGTGTTTTCTAATATTGACTTGCGTTCAGGTTACCATCAGTTGAAGATTTGGGATCAAGATATCCCGAAGACTGCTTTCAGGACTCTGTATGGTCATTACGAGTTCCTTGTTATGTCATTTGGGATGATCAATGCCCCAGCAGTTTTCATGCGCGCATTTGATGGCAATGTGTTTCGGCTATATCTTGACTCGTTCATCATTGTCTTTATTGATGACATTCTGGTACTCCCGGAGTTGGGAAGATCATCAACAGCACCTGAGGACAGTGCTTCAAACTTTGAGAGAAAAGAAGTTATATGCAAAGTTCTCGAAATGTGAGTTTTGGTCGGATTCCGTGGCATTCTTGGGTCATGTGGTGTCGAGTGAGGGGATAAAGGTGGATCCGAATAAAGTGGAAGCAGTGCAGAGTTGGCCCAGACCATCCTCAGCTATAGAGATCCCTAGTTTTCTTGGCTTGGAGGTTATTAGTCGATTTGTTGAGGGGTTTTCATCTATTGCAGCACCTATGACCAGGCTGACCCAGAAGGGTCCTCCGTTCTAGTGGACGAAAGAGTGTGAGGCGAGCTTCCGGAAGCTCAAGACAACTTTGACTACAGCCCCAACTTTGATATTGCCTACATGTTCGGGGTCTTATACTGTCTATTGTGATGCCTCGAGGATTGGCCTTGGAGCGATATTGATGCAGGACGGTAGGGTGATTGCCTATACGTCCAGACAGTTGAAGGTACATGGGAAGAATTATCATGTCCATGATCTCGAGTTAGCTGCTATTGTTCACGCCTTGAAGATCTGGCGTCATTATTTGTACGGTGTCCCTTGTGAGATTTATATTGATCACTGGAGTTTGCAGCATCTGTTCAAGTAGAAGGATCTTAATTTGCGCCAGAGGAGGTGGTTAGAGCCACTAAAGGACTATGATATCAATATCTTGTATCATCTAGGCAAGGCCAATGTGGTGGTCGATACTTTGAGTCACCGGGCAGAGAGTTTGGGGAGTTTGGCTTACCTACCAGCAGCGGAGAGGCCCATGCCAATGGATGTTCAGGCCTTAGCCACCCAGTTTGTGAGATTGGATCTTTCAAAGACCAGTCAGATTCTAGCTTGTGTGATTTCTTGGTCTTTCTTATTTGATCGTATCAGAGAGCGTCAGTATGATGACCTTCATTTGCTCATCCTCAAGGACAAGATTCTGCACGGTGATGCCAGAGATGTGACTATTGGTGATGACGGGGTATTGAGGATGCAGGGTCGAGTAGGTATACCCAATGTTGATGGGCTTTGGGAGTTGATTTTAGAGGAGACCCATAGTTCGTGGTATTCCATCCATCCAGGTGCCGCGAAGATGTACCAGGACTTGAGACAGCACTATTGGTGGAGGCAGATGAAGAAGATATAGTTGGGTTTGTAGCTCGGTGCCTCAATTGTCAGCAGGTAAAGTGTGAGCACCAGAGATCGGGTGGGTTGCTTTAGCAGATAGAGATTTCGGAGTGGAAATGGGAGCGGATCACCATGGACTTCGTAGTTGGACTCCCACTGACTTTGAAGAAGTTCAATGCCATTTGGGTGATTATGGATCGGCTATCCGTGCACTTCATTCCTATGTGTACTCCCTATTATTCGGAGCGGTTGACGGAGATTTATATTCATGAGATTGTTCGTCTGCATGGTATTCCAATTTCCATCATTTCAAACAGAGGCACTCAATTCACATCACGGTTCTAGAGGGCCATACAGCATGAGTTGGGTACTCGGGTGGAGTTGAGCACGACATTTCACTCCTAGACGGACGGACAGTCCAAGCACACTATTCAGATTCTTGAGGATATGCTTCGTGCGTGTGTGATAGAGTTTGGAGGTTCTTGGGATTAGTTCTTGCCACTAGCGGAGTTTGCCTACAACAACAGTTATCAGTCCAGCATTCAGATGGCACCGTATGAGGCTTTGTATGGTAGGCGGTGTAGATCCCCGGTAGGTTGGTTTGAGTTGGGTGAGGCTAGATTATTGGGCACAGACTTGGTTCAGGACACCTTAGAGAAGGTTAAGGTGATTCAGGATAGACTTCGCACAGCCCAGTCCAGACAGAAGAGTTACGCAGACCGGAAGGTTCGTGATGTTTCCTATATGGTTAGAGAGTGGGTCTTACTTCGGATTTCGCCAATGAAGGGCGTTATGAGATTAGGGAAGAAGGGGAAATTGAGTCCGAGGTTTATTGCTCCTTTCGAGATACTGCGACGTGTTGGGGAGGTTGTTTATGAGCTTGCCTTATCTCCCGGCTTGGTAGGACTTCATTCGGTATTTCATGTTTCGATACTCCAAAAGTATCATGGCGATCTGTCACACGTATTGGATTACAGTTCAGTCCAGTTGGACAAGGATCTATCTTATGTTGAGGAGCTAGTGGCAATATTGGACAGGCAGGTTCGGAAGCTAAGGTCAAAGAACATTGCATCAATGAAGGTTTATTGGCGGGGTCAGCAGGTCGAGGAGGCGACCTGGGAGACCGAGTAGGATATGCACAGCCGTTACCCTCATCTTTTCACTATTTCAGGTATGTCTTTATTCTCGTTCGAGGACGAACGAATGTTTTAAGAGAGGGAGGATGTAACGATCCGGCCGGTCATTTTAAGAATTAACGCCCCGATCCCCTATTAACCACTTTCCCCATATTTGTTTCTGCTATTTTGATTTGTTGGGATGATTCATGGCGAGTTTCAGAGTGTTTTGGGACACTTAGTCCCTCAATAAGAGCTTAAGCTTTAGAATTTGGACCGTAGTCGGAGCAGTGTAAAGACAGTCTCGGAATGAAATTTCGTCGATTTCGTTAGCTCCATTGAGTGATTTCGGGCTTGTGGGTGTGTTCGGATTGTGTTTTGGATGAAGGGGCTTCCTATAAAGGAGACAACGACCTTCATCAGCTCGACAGAATGCTCGGTCTGAAGAGCTTATAACCCCAACCGGGGACGATGCCCAAGCGCTCTAGGAGAGTTTGACTTGGTGGAGAACGCCAATTCTCTTTTTCAGGTCCCAGTTGTTGCTCCCGGTACTATGAGGCTGAGTAACGGGCCTCTTCCGTCTTCGGTTGATGAGCAACCAATAACAAGCACTGCCTTCGCCGCAACTATTTCCCAACCCACAATACAATCAGCTTCATATCCTTCCACGCCGGCCATACTTTTATTACCCTTCCCTTTACTACTGGAAACCGAGACCGCGTTCATTTACCTTGCCACTAGTTGATCTCCTCTTATTTGTTTGATTCCCTTTGGAGTTGGGAATTTAAGAAGTTGGTGATATGTTGATGGTACGAGCTTCATCTCGTGTAACCATGGTCTGCCAAGAATTATCTACTACTTCAATAGGGTAGTCTTCATGACCCCTTCGGTGTTCGTGGGCAGCAATATCTCCCATCGGGTTATCACACTTGCTAAGTTGAACTAGATGAGGAGTTTTATTGCCGGAATGATGCTTCCGGTTAGGTTGGCTTGCTCTAGTACTCTCCATTGAATGATATTGGCTGAACTTCCTAGGTCCACCAAAACATGTTTAATTTTAAAATCTAGAACATTAATAGAGATTACCAGGGCATTGTTGTGCGGTAGTAGAAGTCCATCGGCATCCTCCTCTGTGAAGATGATGTCATCCCCGATGACTTCCAAGAGTCTCTTGCTATGAGTCATCGATACCTTTGTCTTTTTTGCCGATCTGCATCAAATCATCCTTTGAGTTATCCCTGTTTCTTTCTCGATCCCGATCCTTGTTTGATGCTAGGAACCCGACTTGATCATCTTCTATTCTTATCTTTGACTCGTATTGGTTATGGACATTTGCCCATGTAGTTGCCTGGAACTCGAACATGCTTTCTTTCAATTTCCGGGAGGCGTCGGAGCTCCTCGGGTTTAGCCTCTTATTAAATGCCTCAGCTGCCCATTCATCTGGCATGACCGGTAGTTGTATCCTTTCTTTCTGAAACCTGGACACGAACTCAACCAGTAATTCGGACTCTCCTTGCGTAATTCTAAGTATGTCCGCCTTTCAGGCCTGTACTTTCCTGGCCCTAGCACGAGAAGGAGTCTGCAAGCATTTCGAATTTCATTCGCTCTTCCCGAAGTGAGAGAATTGCATGTAGAGATCATCCCCAGATGCTTGGGCTGCCATGTAAAGACTATCTTTCCCTTCATCAATTGCAATCCCAAGTTCAATTATAGCCTCAGAATTCCTTAGCTGAGCTAATGATTTAGATGCGGAATCTGAGGTAATGGCTCACTTTACTACCTCTATTTAGTGTTAAGGTAAGAGTGAGTACCATGTCAAGGCCCCCTTCGTGTAGGTTTCTCCGAACTTCTTCAGCATGACTGATTCAATCTTGTATGGAACCAAGTCATTTCCTTTCGCCGCCATTGTCTAGGTGGTGATGTGCTCCGGGGGGTCTGAAGTCCCATCATATTTTGGTACATTCGCATTTTGAATTGCTTCGAAATTAACTTAGGTGCCGCACTCGATTTGAACGACAACTGGATGTATTTCTTTGAGTCCGCTCCCTTCAATACTGGCGGTGCACCCAGAATTTGGTCCATTCAGCGTTTATTTCCCTCATAAATTGCATGAGCTCAATTTTGAAGGGATCATTACTGTTGTTGTTACCAGATTCGCTGTCGATCCCCCCGGCCCCGTCGAAGCTAACCTCACCCCTCGGGATATTGTTATCAACCCTTTGGGCTGTTTGATTCGCGGGAGTACCAAGAGGAACTAGACCCCTCCATTAGCATTGTTGGAAGCACCCGACAACGCTTGCCTTGATTCTGTCATGGCCTAGTCTTGCCGTGAAAGATGGCCCATGATGGCCTTTTGTTGTTCTCTCAAGATCCTCACCGTTTTCGCAACGTGCTCGTCTTCGACATTATTAGGAGTTGCCTCATGTTCGTGTCGTGGATATCGCCCATCATGAACCGGCGTGGCTATGTCTTCCTCGTTGCGGGTGTCACTAATCGAATCCTCGTGTCGAGGCGGATTTTCTTGGGCCTCAACATTATGTGCGATGTTGTCATCGTTAGCTGCCATCTTTTAAGATTTTTACTCAGAAACAAAGAATCAAACAGATTAGTAATAGATGCGAGAATCAATTCAATTACACAACTATCTAAGCTCCACGATGGGCGCCAAACTATTTACCCGTAAAGCGGTACAATTGAATTTATAGCGTGGTTTATAGACAAGCGAATCGATTTGATCCCAAAGTAATAAATAAATTAAATAAAATGTAAGGCTCAGCGTAGAAATTGAGATAAAATAACAAACAACTTGGTTCTGGGAGCAAAGCTTCCGTAGGCAGCAATAAGAATATCGTTAGACATAAAATAAAGTATTATTTAGCTTGGAATAATGTGTAGCATAAGTTTGTCAGAATTTTCGTGTGTTACAATGGCTGTTGAAGTCACTATTTATAGCTATACCTAGGGAACATGGTCTTAGGATCAAGCCCTTCTTAAATGACAATAATGGGGGCATTGTTGAATAGGCAACGATATACCATAAATGCCAAAATTCTCTATAACATATGTGTATTTAATGCCGATGAATATTTTTCATTGAATATCAACAAATATTTGTTTGACCTCATTGATAATGTTCCCTTACGGGTTTACCCGATGTCAACCGAAGTTGTTGCCCACGGTCTTGGCTTCCATTTGCTTCGTCTTTCGTCTTTTCCCAGTTTTACGTGTCATTCTGTCATTCAAATACTTAATATAAACCAATTTTACTCTATACAAGCATAATTATAAATTGTATTAATAAATTTGCTTTAGTTTATTGATAGTTTGATTAGTGATAGCATGATAAAATGTAGAATTCTAGAAAACAATTAGAATTGGTTGGGTGCTATGTCCAAAAAGTTTTAAGAAAGAGTCGTTAATTTGAAGAGGAAATGAGACAAATAAAAATAAATGGAGAGCGAAAGAAAACATTGGAGGGCAACTTTATGATTGGGAGGGGCAAAAAAAAAAAAACCTACATAGGCAAAAGGCGGTGACCAAAATAGTATTAACCTGTTTGAGACGACGAACATATATAGTGAATTACTGAACAAAAGAGGCGCAGTCCCTTGTCCTTCTCAGGTAAGAGCAGAGCTTCTAAGCTCTGTGTGATCGGCGTTCCCTCAATTAATTAACGTATGACCCAAGAAGGTAGAAAAATAATGGGGAGACCGAAAGGAGATGGAGCTAGAAGCAAGTCTCGTCCCTCTAGCAGCAGGTCCCCTCTTTCTTCCTTATTCATTCTCTTCGTTTTTATTATGCTCGTTTTCTTAATATTTGTAATTATTTGGGTTTGAATGCAGTCTTGCTGCTTCATTACTGCCCCAAGGTTCTACCCCTGTGGGATTCGGAGGCTATATGGGCACTTCCCGTGTTGACTCTTCTTTGTCAGCTGAAGATTCTCCCCCTTTCTTGGTACACTCTAATTTAACTTCTCTTACACTTAAAATTTTTATGCGTTTTGGTATTTTTCATTGTTAGAATTTTAAACTATATTAATGGGCACTAGATTCTGCAATTTACGAGCTTTATTTTTTCTTTAACAAAATTCGAAAGCTTCCTAATTGATGGTTTATCTGAATTTGATTGATTAATTGCCGCTTATCCAAATGACAAGGCTGACCCACAAGGACCTTTTTTTTTCTAAGTGAAAAAAAGTGGTAGTGTTTCCACTCTTAATTGTGATGGCGTATTTGTTTGTAGGATATTGACAGTGAAGTGGCGCAACACTTGAAGAGGCTTGCCAGAAAGGACCCTACCACTAAAGTAATTTCGTTTCTTATTCTATTGTTAGAATGCAGTTTGGACAATATTAGTTCCTTGAGAGATGCGAATTAGGAAGCAATCTTCATATTCATTATTCATCTAATTTTTTTTGTTTCATTGTTGGACTTGCCTGTAGTTCGGTGATACTTTAATTTTTCATGTTTGAGAAAACTCATTAAAATTCCTCTCTTTTCTAACAGCTGAAAGCATTGGCATCTCTATCTCAGTTATTCCAACAAAAGACTGCAAAGGATATAATACCAACAATCCCACAGTGGGTATGCTCACTTCTCTTTCCTAGTTGCTGGCCAATACCCTAATAGTACAACGTCTAGGCAATTGGCCGTGCTATATCTTATCTTGCATATTTTGCCATTGGTGGAAAAAGATTTTGGCCTCCTTTTAAAGAAAGTTCCCTATTGAAGTGATTATTTGAAATAAGAATCAGTATAACTAAGTTCAACAATCGTTTTAAGTTTCTGTTTCAGATGAAAACAATTTAAATTTCTAGACAGGGTCTTCAAAAAAATGAAAATTTCTAGATATGCACATTCGTATACTGCTGCTTTCAAAGAAAAAAGAGTCCATGAGCGGTCAGGTGCATGCTGTATTGCCTTGGTGCCGACTCTGAATTGTCGAACGAGGTGGAGCACCTAACTTGCATCTTACCTAGCTTTAAGTTTAAGTGCTCAGGCGAGCCTTTAATGACACTATTTACATTTTGAGTGTTGGATTGTTGTAACTATGGAGTGTTTCTAAATTTTTTATGGTTTGGGTGGAAGAATTACTAGTTATCAGTCTCTTAAGTGGTTCTTACTCCCCTGCTCTTCCTGATAGGCATTTGAATACAAGAAGTTGCTACTGGATTACAGCAGAGAGGTTCGACGAGCAACTCATGACACCATGACAAACCTTGTTGCCATTGTTGGGTATGTACTTATCTTATTTAAATCATAACTAGATATAGTTATTATCTTGCTTCTGCTACATGGACATCATTCTTCAAACTAAATTGGCCCTGATGATGTGTCTACAGTTCTCCCCCCCCACACCCCCCCCCCCACACACACACAAATTTTCCTTCATTTAAATGAAAACTTGTTTTGTTGAGCTCCTTGTTAGCTTCTATAGATTAAATTGCAACCTGCTGCCAGTGATGCGGTAGTTAAGGAATATGTTGACAGGCACTTGCATTTTCGTAAAATTGACCCCTAAATCATTTAATGATTGGGTGGTGCAAATGATACCCATGATAATAATAACTCTTTCTTCTTAAGTAGCTGAAACCTGATTCATAACTTGGAAATTTGCTGTTTGCTGCAACCTCTAGCATAGTTATGGTTTTAAACTGCCCCAACTCAAATCAGTCCCATTTAGTTTGAAGCGGATGAGTAGTTTTCTCAATCTTTTGTCGCAGATCATATTTGTAGCTTTTGGATACCATCTATAGCTTCCAAATTTTTGTTGTTTCCTGTCCTTACTTTGGGTGATTTTCATTGTCCTTTTTCTTCTCCTCTTTTTGCAGAAGAGGTTTAGTTCCTTATCTGAAGTCTTTGATGGGACCATGGTGGTTTTCCCAGTTTGATTCTGTCTATGAAGTTTCCCAGGCTGCAAAAAGATCATTTCAGGTTCGTGTGTTTCTCAGACAGTAACCTCATTGTAGATTTACTAACTAATTGCATGGTACTCTCACGTGCAACTTGAGGATACAGAATAAACTTTCTTCTAATTGGAAGTGCTAGACACCAAAATGCAATTGAGGACCAACATGATAGTGTATCGATGCAGTGAAGTGGAACGAATACATGAATTTCATGTAATAGTTTTGTCTTTAAGTTGTATTAGTTAGACTTGGTTTATGTTTGACCAGCTCTGCTTTGCTTATCATGGCATAGAAAATAGATATGTCGGAGGTACCTACTTTGTTTATGCACTGTTCGAATCTTCTTCTGAATGGATAGGTGCTGTAATCTATACCTTTGGTTTCCAACGAAATTTTAAGTAATCTTTGGAACTTATAATCAATCCCATGTTTATTTTTAGCTGTTGCTCATGGATAAACTTATTCAGCAAAGGTTGTATATCTGAGAGTATCCACATGTTGTGGTTTAAAGCACAGAAAGGATCTGAGGCATGATCTGAAAGATCAAGGAGATGCTATTCGTTTTTTGGTTCTGTTTTGTTGATGTAACTTCTTCACTCAGTTGTCTGTTAATATATAACTAAATAAAGCACAATGTCAGCTGTTTCAGTCTTCATCCTATGCCTCACGGTCCATCTGTGTAAATATTAACAGGCTGCTTTTCCAGCACCAGAGAAGAGACTAGATGTCTTGATGTTATACACATCGGAGATATTCAAGTACATTGAGGAAAATCTGAAGCTTACTCCCCAGAGCATGTCAGATAAGAGTGTGGCATCGGATGAACTAGAAGAGATGCACATGCAGGTAATATCATGATTGTATTATCATTTTTCCTGTTATGATCAGCTGCATGAATGTTGATTGAATTGGCTTTTTGCTTCCTGCAAATTCTCTATCAATCATGTATAATGAAGCGTAAAAGCTGCATATATTTCGATTAATATTCATCATGAGGAAGGCATTTAAAAATGAAAGGTTTCAGTAGATTAATTTCTTGCCTGGAACCTTCAACTTCAAGTGCTTCAGTAAAAACATCTTTTTCTAGTTCTTATCACCAGCATAAGATTGTGCTTCTAAAAGCTTCCCAACAGCACAACATTCCTGCTTTTTCAGGTTGAATTCTCTGGTATGGCATGAACCAAAGTATTAGAGTGTTGCGTTGTGACTCACGTTCTTCGGAGAACCAATCGAAATATTATGAGCTAGTGTAATATACTAATTTAAATGTACAGGAGAATAAAACAGTCCTTCTGACCCATCTTATGTGACAGTGTTTGACCGGACACATAAATTTAAGAAAGAAAGGAAGTCTTTCCACACATAAGCTAAAAATATATGTGGATACGGATTGGTGTTGGAGAAGAATACGGATCGGTTTTAGAACATAGGTCGTTATATGTTTCATTGTAACAACTCTAGAGTTGTTTTAGAACAACACTAAGTCAGTGCGTTAAAAATTACGAAGCGTGCAAAGCCTCAATCATATCTAACATGGAGTCGGCGTCATTTACATAGGTCATGCTGCATCAAAAAGCTAGCAAAGAAATATATTTGTATTTAAGGCTATGTATGTTGCTAAGTTTGCCTTCAAAAACTCTGTGTTTCTTTCTTTCCAAATTGTCCACCAAAAGACCATGGGAATAGTGTTCCAAAGCTTGTGTGTCTTCCTATTGAGACCATCTCTTTTCCAGCAATGTATAAAATCTAGAATGGAGTGAGGCATTGTCCAGGACATGCTTGAAATGGCAAAAAACATGCTCCAAGTCTGATAAGAGATCTTGCAGTATAGGAAAAGATGATGAGTATCTTCAGGGTTCTTTTCGCAGAGGAGACACCTGCTACATAATTGCATTCCTTTTTTCTGAAAAATTGGTTGGGTGAGGCATGCTTCCTTAGCCACAAGCCTGGAAAAAACAAGAAACATTCAAGGGTGCTTTGTTGTGCCAAATATACCTCCAAGACCAAAGATCACTGTTGGAAGAAGTCAATGACATGTAACAAGACTTAACTGAGAAGATTCCACCTGAATGGTACCTCCGTATAATAGAATCATCCTTGTGTTGATCCAAGACAGTGGTGCTAAGGGACTGTAACGGAGCACAAAATCTTGCAACCTCCCAATCTTTTAAGTTCCTTGTTAGAAATACATTCCATCCTTGAGCATAAAAAAATCAGCTACAGGGGCATTATGAAGTGAGGAAATGTTGTGGAAGAAGTCATTTAAATTCCATAATTGGCTTTTCTGGCACACATGATCGGATAATGGCTATGCATGCAGATCTTAGATCAGGCTAAAGCTTTATTTGATATCAATTGTGCTCAGAGTCATGTCAAGACTCGTGTAGGTTATAAGCTATGTTGCTCGGACTCGGGTGCGGGCATCCGATATGGGTACGGATCCGAGAGGGATTCGGCAAAATCTAAATTTTATGATTCGGAGGTGCGGATCTAGTTATGGATACAAGTGCTGGGATTTGGCTAAGAAAATTCAAAATTATAAAAATATTCTAAATTTTGAGAGATATTATGTGAAAAATTTACATGTATATTGAAGCAGCGAATATGAGACAAAAGGACTATAATATTGAAGGTATGCCATTTCCCACGTCTTAAATCTGTTTCATCTTTTATTTTGGGAAATCAAAATCTTAATTCCACCCCCCCCCCCCCCCCCCGCAACACACAACACAAAAAAAAGTTTGTCCATGGATTCTGGTCAAAGTATTTGAAGTTGGTTGACCGAATCCCAAACGTATCCCGATCCAGACGGGTTCGGCATAAAAAATGAAGAGTCCGCGCAACTTAGGTTATAAGCAGCCAATCTCTACTTATTTGGTCAATGCCTAACAGAACACTGATTTGCTGTTAACTTGCATTGGGTTCTACTGTGTTTTACTATTTGATGTTTGAGAATAGGAACGTATACACATTATATACAGATTTGAGGAGGGTGTAGAAGATTGATACATAGATTATATGTATGTGCAGAGAAAACCCTTATAAGAAGAATATGATATAGGCTTCAATGGTAATGATGTTGATTATTTGATGAAATATCTCAAAACCGTTGCATCTTGATGAGAAGGAAAATACACCTTTGCCTGATTTCCTTGCCTCCTTTTAATATTTATTGGGTACCTGAATTTTTGCATTGTATATATTAGCACCTCCTTGGTGCTGTTAGATGTAGAAAAATTGCTTACTTATCAAAAGATTTTAGACTTCTTCCCGCTTCTCACATTTGACTATTACAATTTTTTTCATCCCCATTGGTCTTGATCTTTTCTTTCTTTTATTTTAATTGATTCCAGGTTATTTCTTCATCACTGTTGGCATTGGCCACCCTTCTTGATGTTGTGGTCAGCGCACAACCTGAACGGTCTGTTTCAGTAGCTGAGTTAAAGCGTGCTTCTAAAGCCAAGGCCATTGCTGTGTCCTGTGCTGAGAACTTGCTATCTGCTCATAAGTTATTTCTGGGATTTCTGAAGTCTGAGAGCCCCGCTATTCGCTCAGCCACTTACTCGGTCATGAGTAGTTTCATAAAAAATATTCCTCATACTATTAAAGAAACAGACATTACACATCTTGCGGATGCAATACTTGGAGCTTTCCATGAAAAGGATCCCTCTTGCCATTCATCAATGTGGGATGTGATCTTGCTGTTTTCTGAAAAATTTCCAGAGAGTTGGAGTATCTTGAAAGTTAAAAAATCTGCTTTAAGTAGGTTCTGGCATTTTCTTCGAAATGGTTGCTTTGGATCCCAGCAAGTATCATATCCTGCTCTGTTATCATTCTTGGATGTTCTACCTGCACAAGCAGTTGAAGCAGAGAAGTTTCTTCTTGAATTCTTTCATAATTTGTGGGCAGGAAGAAGCTTGAGTTATTCATTACAACTAGATCGTCTTGCTCTCTTTAGAGCGATGAGAGAAGGTTTTCTATTTTGCTTGAAAAACACGGATAGGTGAAGAGTCCACTGAACTTTTCCCTTTGAACTTCTGTGGCCTCTCAACTTTTTATCAGTTATGTTGAGATTTGTCTCTTTTAGTTTCTGGGTATGTATTTCTTCGTCTGATTTTGGGCCTCTCTTCCAGGTTTTCTGATGCAGCAAATTCCCACAGATTTCAGCGGTCACTTACAGATCAGATCCTCTTAAAGCTGCTGTGGCACGAATACCTGTTCTCTGTCAGCTCAAAGAACCAGGAAAGGGTCTTCTCTTCTATGGATTCTTCTGATGATGGCGTTCAACCTTCTCGTCAGGGATCAAGACAACCTAATGTCAAAATTCCAGAGGGTTATGTGCAAGATCTTGGCAAATGCATTGTTGAAATCCTTTCGGACTTTTCTTTACTGGAAGCTGACTTGCTTTTGCAATTCTGTTCAGCATTTCAACAGACCTGCTCGGGTGTATTTCAACAAACAGACAGTTCTGTTGAGAATGGAGAAGGGGTGACCGAGTTCTTGTCAGTACTGAATCAACACGCAGTAAGGAAAGGTGAAACTTGGCCTCTAGTTTATTTGGTGGGACCAACGTTGTCAAAGTCATTCCCTTTGATTAAAACACTCGTAAGTTATTCCTTAGTAATGTAGTCTTTTGGTCATGGTTTTATGATAGAAAATAATTTGGGCTCTAAACCATGGTTGCCTCGGCCCCCCACCCCCCGAGCACCACCAAAGAAATGGAGGGAGGGAGGGAGAGAGAGAGATAGAGAGTCTTGGTGCGTACTACAATGGAATGGGACTGCTAACTGAAACATCTTTTGAAAATTTACTTCACACAGCCTGTGATTTTCAGACATGTTATGGGTTGTTGAAGTAGAACCTGGCAACATAATTGAAACAGGATCTCATGCTTTGGCTTATGCTTGTAGCCTCTAAGTTTTGCCAGTGCAATTTTGTGCTTCATAATAATTCCCACTCTACCATCTGTGGAGACATATATTCTTTGAAATATCAGGAAATTAACTCTTATACAATCATTTTCTGGACTTCTAGGAATATGTTACCAAGAGCTTTTCTTTGCTCAAGTTCACATTTGGATCTGTCAACTTCAACGACTCACTTTCAAATTTGGAAACTGAATTGTCAACTTGAATAAAATCAAATTGTGGAACATATGCACATAATAATTCTTTTTTACTTATACTTGACTCTGTGCTTAAGGATTATATAAGGAAAAAACTTTTTGCCTATGAGGAGCAATGAAGAATCCTGCGTATAGCATTCTCTATGTGTCCGCTGGTATTCCATCTTTCCTTTTACTGCCTTCTTGTGGACTATGGGTGTCTTTTTTACTTTTTCCCCCCCTTTTTCCCTGTGTTAATCTCTTCTGAGAATGTTATGATGCAGGTCATGGTATATCCAAATTCATTTAAGCTAATGATTAACTTTTGTAATGAATTAAAGAAATGGTGACATTTGGCGCTTTGTCTAAGATTTTCAGATTTTGTGATGGTGTCTCAGAGTTTTGACCCTGAATTACGAACCAGAAGTCTAGACATTTTGATCTGTATTCATGTCCGAGCTAGTGAACTTGTTGTATCAATACCCATCCAAAAATAGATGATTAGTAATATCCCCACATTTTGAGAATGGATTTTATCTTTCTTCCCCAGATGCCTTTTTTCCTGATTCTCCTAATTGGTTCTGGCCTTAAAGAAGAAGAATTCTGGTGCTACTAGGGTTTTATTCATCTCAGATCAGTAAAAGAGGTGCACCAGATAATGAAACGCTACTGCTTCCTGATCAAAAAATTGATAGAAAAAGGGAAATTTGGATATTTTCGACAAGCCTGTTTCTAACATTACTTTTCTGTCTATTCAATTTTGGACTTTGAGGAATTTGTCTCCATAAGCTTTCAAAGCCTTGCTGACTACTTATATTAGTTAATATTCAGACCTTAGCCTTCTTTGAAACACTATTTTAGAAATTAATTTGCTTTCAAGGGAAGTCCGAAAACTCCTATAGCTGTAGAAACTTGGCTTCCTTATGTTTCACTACTGAGTTACCTGAATAATGTTAGCTCAAATTCATCTTATCTGCATTTGATTCTTTTGTGGTTTCACCATTCCCATCTGGTCATTGAATTTAGATGCATTTGCATTTACTCCTCTGGGAATAGGTAAAGGAAATTCTTCCACAGGTGACCTGCCAAAAAGGCAAAAGTTGCTTTGATTATTCTTTTTTGTCTTTGACCAATTGCTTTCCATTTCACTTTCATTCTCTTATGTTGGTTGTAAGGGATCCCCTCTTTAGCAAAAGAAAAACCTAGGATTCCCTTAATGCAGTGAGCATTACTGTGGCTGCTTTCTCTATTTTATCAAATTCTTTCAGTTTTACTTTTATTCTCTCATATTGGTTGTTGTCAATTTTAGGATTCCCCTAATGCAGTGAGATTTATGGCGGCTGCTGTCTCTATATTTGGTCCGCGGAAGATAATTCAAGAGATCTTTTGCATTGAACCTGAAGCAAAACAATTCTTGCATGTCTTCAAGGAAATCTTTATTCCTTGGTGCTTGCAGGCTAACAGTCCCACTACTAGCATGCGACTAGATCTCTTGCTTTTGTTACTTGATGATGAATGCTTTGCAGAACAGTGGGCTAGCATTGTTACACATGCAACAAATTTGGAAGAACTGAAATCCGGAAAAGGGATTGTGGACTCTGATTGCCGCCTCTCTCTGTTGGCTATGCTCGTTGAGAAAGCAAGAGAACAAACTAGCATTAGAGGCACTTTCCAAGTTCCCCAGGCTGCCCATTGGCATCATCAGCTTTTGGATTCTACTGCCATTTCTGTTGCTCGAGCTTTTCCACCTTTTGAAACTTCTAGTGTTTCATATATGCGGTAAGTAACAAATTCCTGAAATATTTTCCTTACGCGCGTCTTGATCTAACTCTTCTACATGGAAGTGTACATTCTCTAGTGTTACAATGGTTGCATTTTACTGTTTACCTAACTTTGGCATCTAATAAGTTTTACCTGCTATTGAATTTGAAACGATGACTCCCACCATATTAAAGCAGTACTCTGACCAGAGAGTTAAGTATCTCATTTATTAGGCTTGAGGATTTTCACTGGTTGGGGGGAGGGGGGGATGTTGTGGATCGAGTCATTTCTATCACACTTATATTTTAAAATCATTTGAACTGTTAAGGGTCTTATTGAACTAGGAGTTGTTATCTTTTGCCTTGAATCCTTGGTAATTGTCTCCTACCTCAAAATTGTATAGTGTAAATCTCAATCTGCTCTTCTGAATGGGGTAAATCTATTACTGCAACTAAAAGCTTTTGTTAATTGTTGACACCAGAATATTCTTTGATGGCCTTCCAAAATAGTGATATTTGACATTTAAGTGCGTAGAAACATGTAAAAAAAGTTATTAGTTCCGACGAAGTTACTGCAGTTGTAACCTTGAAGTGATTTTAATGCGTCTAGCATATATGTCTAGCTAGATGCTTGCTGATCAAAGCCATCGTTACAACCTTGAAGAGAATGAGGGGCTGTACATTTCTCTCACAACAGTGGTGTGTTGCAGGATGATAAACTATTAATGTAGTTGAAATTCGTTTTACAGTTGAAAAGTGTATTCTAGGTCCAGTCAAGATATGCTGTTTGCTTTCTTTTAGCTAGGCAAGAGCCAGCTTCTGTCAATGGGTGTATGTTAATGTTACCTCACAGGATAGACGCAGGTTCAGGAATCTTCCACGTATATTGACTTAAGCATAGGTAAGCATACTCACCCAAAAATAATAACTGGTAGCCACGCTATGTTGCAGCTTTTAAAAAATTGGTGCCAGCAATTAAGTGCCATAGTCTCCGGCTGCTCCCTTTTTGAAGTTTTTTATTTTTTATTTTTCTAGACTTATTTAGCTCGATGTTTGAAGTGATGGTAGGCTGTGGCTGATGGACTATTTGGACATTGTGGGAGTTTTGTTGGAGTTACACTCTTAGGGTGAGCTACTAAGGGTTCCCTCCGGGAACATTATATATGCACACGTCGTGCCAATGAAATTTGATTTGATTATAGTCCTTATATAAAGTGTGAGAAATAATGACACGGGAAATTATATTGATATATATTAACTGTAATGTCTTACAATAGACCTATTTATATACATTGTTTACATAGAACTAGACATATTTTCTGATGTGGGATACTATACATAATAACTATGTAACACTCCCCCTCAAGCCAGTGCATATAAATCGTATGTAATGAGATTATTACAGATGTAACTAATATGAGAACCAGTGAGAGACTTGGTGAAAATATTTGCATGCTAATTATTTGACCTCACAAACTTTGTAATAATATCTCCCACACTCAATCTTAATAGTTTAGTCCTCTCACGGAATACCGGATTTGCCGCAATATAAAAAGCAGCTTGATTATCACATACTAGTTTCATTTTACTAATTTCTCCAAATTTCAATTCCTTGAGCAGTTGTTGATCCAAATTAGCTCACATATTGCCATAGCCATTGCTCGTTATTCTGCTTCTGCACTAGATCGAGCAACTATATTCTGTTTCTTGTACCAAAATACCTCCTACTAAAACACTATCCAGACGTAGAATGTCTATCAGAAGGTGATCCTGCCCAATCGACGTCTAAGTATCCAACGATTTGTTCATGGCCTCGATCCTCGAACGACAGTCCTTTGCCTCGGGTTGATTTTATATACCGAAAAATTCGAACAACTCCATCATAATGGCTGTCACAAGAAGAGTCCATAAACTAACTTGCAGCACTCACAAGAAAGGAAGTATCAGTTTAGTCACTATGAGGTAATTCAACTTACCAACCAGCTGCCTATATCTTGCAGGTTTGCTAAGAGGCTCCGTTGTCCTTGCAGAAATTTGAAATTTGGATCCATAAGAGTATACATGGGTAAGGGTGGCAAACGGTCCGGGCCCAGTCCTAAACTGGTCTCGCGGGCCGAGCCTAAACGGTCCGGTTCTAAGTGGGCCCGGGCTTCATGGGCCAGGCTTAAACGGTCCCGGACTTCATGGCCTTTTGGGTGTAACCGGGACCGGGACCACGAACTAATGGTCCCCGGCTATGTGGGCCGGGCCCAGTCCTAAGTGGGCCTAAACGGGCCTTGACTATTTTTTAATTTTTTTTTATCTAAGTCGATTTCTTGTAAATTATATAGCTTATATATAATATTATATATAATCTATATCTATAAATATATATACTTTATACATTGCTTTTATATATATACATATATATATGTGGGGGCCTAAGTGGGCCTGACTTTTCTTTTTTAATTTTTTTTTATCTAAGGCAATTTCTTGTAAATTATATAGTTTATATATATATATATATTACATATACTATATCTATATCTATAATATACATATATACTATACAAATTGCTTATATGTAAATATATGGGGGCCTAAGTGGGCCTGACTTTTTTTTTTTTAAATTTTTTATGTAAGACAATTTCTTGTAAATTATATAGCTTATATATATATATATATATATATAATTTAGATAATTTACAAGAAATTGCTTTATATAAGATTGTATATATAGTAGTATAGTATTATAAATATACTAAGTGTATAGTATATAAGCTATATTCGAATTTCAATATAACATTAGCTATATATATATATATATATATATATATATATATATATAAAGATGAACTCGGTATCAAAGTTGCAAATTAAAGTTTACATTTAATACTTCAAATTAAAGTTCAATGCCTTCAACATAATACTTCAAATTAATCTAACAAACTAAAACATTAAGCATAATACTTCTAATAATTTTAAAATAACACAAATTGTTTCAAATCAACTTAAAATCTTAAATACGAATGTCTCAAATCAAATTTTTGGATTTTTTTAAAAAAAGTAGCCGTTTGAGCCCGTCTAGGACCGATTGAACCTGCCCACTTAGGACCCGGTCCCGGGCCCAAACGGTCGCGGTCCTAACGGGCTTCTTCAATGAACCGGCCCACTTTGGCCTTAAGCCCCTGGTCCCGGGCTTAAACGGGTAGGCCCGTTTAGGCCCACTACTCATATGGGCTCGCGGGCCTGGGCCGGGCTCGGGCCTAACCGGCTCACTTGCCACCTTTATCCATGGGTCTACAACCGTCATTCCTGTCTCTTCAAGAATATGTAAGGCATACTTCCGCTGTGAAATAACAATACTTGAGCTGGATTCCTTAGTCCGGAAGTGTTGAAAGAAATGTTGCTTCAAACTGGTGATACCATCTTGATCATTGCCACTAATAATAATATCATCAGCGTAAACCATCAAATAAACACATATATTTGAACCAGAACGCCGATAAAACACAGAGTGGTTAGATTCATTTCGATAACTGTATTGAATTTACCAAAGCAGGCTCGAGGAGACTATATTAGACCATAGAGTGACCGACACAATTGACATACAAGGCCACTAGACTCTTTCTGAGCAACAAAACTAGGTGATTGTTCCATATAAACTATATCCGTAAGATCACCGAAGAAAAATGTTATTAATGTCCAATTGATAGAGGTGCCAATAACGAACAACAACCATGAATAGAAAGAGCAGATCTGATGCTATTTTAGCCACGGGAAAGAAAGTATCACTGTTATCAAGCCCAAATATTTGAGTATACCCTTTGGCAACAAGGCGGGCCTTAAGCCGATCAATCTGACCATCCGACCAACTTTGACCGCATAAATCTAACGACAATCATAGTAGATTTACCTGAAGGAAGAGGAACAAGTTGCCAAGTACCACTCACAAGGAAAGCAGACATCTCATTATTCATAACCTGTTGCTATCCTGGATGAGACAATGCTTCACATGTAGACTTAGGGATGGAAACAGAGGACAAAGAAGATATAAAATAATTATGGAGTGATGGCATCAACATAATGTTGATTAGGATTAAGTGTGACTGCATACCTTTACGAAGTGCAATCAGTAGACTAGGAGGAAACAAGTTTGCAGTAGGAGCACGGTTAGGTGCAGGACGTGAATCAGCTGGGCATGATGCTGGATGAGACGACGGTAAGTTAAGAGTGATTCCTGTGGCTGGGGATCTATGAGGAGCAACATTACATTCCTCAACGGTCGGTACGGTAAGACTTGTGGTTGAGGATCCAGGAGGAGCTATAGTAAACTCCTCACGAGTCACTATAGGTAAGATCCCAGATATATCAAGGTGGTCAGAAGAGGTAAAATAAGGTCAAGACTAAAAATGTATGACATCAGCTGACATAAGGTACCTACAAAAATCAGGTGAGTTGCACGATATCCCTTTTGAACTCGAGAATAACCAAGGAAGACATACTTGAGAGCACCAGGAGCTAATTTATTTTTTCCGAGATCTAAGTTATAAATGAGCATGTGCTCCCAAAAACACGAGGGGAAAAGATTATAAAGGTGATTGAGGAAACAATACTGAATGCGAAATCTGACTTTGGATAGAAGATCGAAGGCATTCGATTAATCAAATAACAAGACGTGAGAACTGAATTGCCCCAAAAATGCTGTGGAAAATAGGAATCAATGAGAAGTGTGTAAGCAGTCTCAATGAGGTGCCTATTCTTTCTCTCAACTACCCGATTCTGCTGAAGAGTATACGGACAAGATGTCTGATGAATAATTCCTTAAGAAGTTATCAATTGATGAATTTGAGAGGATAAGTATTCTAAGGCATTATCAATGCAAAAAATGCGAATAGAAACACCAAACTAATTTTTTTTAATTTCAGCACAAAACTCTAGAATATAAAAAACAACTTAGCATAATCTTTCATTAGGAAAATCCAAGTACATCTTGAGTAATCATCAATGAAACTAACAAAATAACAAAATCGTAAGGTTGAACTGACTCTACTAGGACCCCGTATATTAGAATTAACTAAAGAAAAAATATACTCTACACAGACTCTCAACACCATGCGGAAAGGTTGTTCGGGTATGTTTTACAAGTTGACATGGCTCACAATCTAATGTATACAAACTAGACAAACTAGGCACCATCTTTTGAAGCTTGGATAAACTCGGATGTCCTAATTGTTTGTGAATTAGGTTTAGAGGATCTATAACTGGACATGTTGTGTAGGGATTGAGTGAGTCAAGGTAGTAAAGGCTGTGTGATTCACCCCTATGCCAATCGTCTGTCCCGTACTGCTGTCCTGCATAACAAAAGAGTCATCAATAAAATATGTACAACAATGGAGGGCATGAGTCAACCGACTAACAAATGCAAGATTAAAAGGACAGTCAAGGGCGTAAAGAACAAAATCTAAAGTGATAGAGGATAAGGATTAGCTTGTCCAACTCCTTTTGCTTTTGATTGGACTTCATTGGCTAAAGTAATGTTGGGAAGAAATTGTGAATAAACAATATTTAACAAAAGTGACCTATTATATGATAAATGGCACCTTTGTCCATAACCCACGGTTCAAGAGTAGTAGATTGGGAAACACAAGCAAAAAAATTATCAGCAACAGAAGTATGAGCTCGAGCAACAGAGGCTACTTGTGGAGGTGTCTGTTTACTTGCTCGATACTGAAAGAACTCATTATATTCCCATTCAGATAAAGAAAACCTCTGGTTATGTGCAGTCCCGATTTGAGCAACATGAACATTTTTAGGTGGTCGACCATGCAAAGTGTAACACACCTCATAGGCGTGTCCAAGCTTATTATAATAACACTTGGGTCGAGACCTTCCAAAACGACCTCCTTGTCTATTATCCATAGTTAGAGTGCCCGATTTTTCAATGTTTGTGATGCGAGAACAACGAAGTCAACTGTTTGTGATGAGATCATTGTGTGATTTGGCACTTCAGCAAGGCAAAGTAATCGAGAGAACAATTCAACAACTGTAGGGACAGTCGGGTTAGCCAAAATCTGATCGCATGAATCAAGGTCATTAGGAAGTCCAACGAGTGTAAGAACTAGTAACATCTTCTGTCCTTGCTGTTCTTGCTTTTTAACACTAGTAGAAATTGGCATCAATTTTTGTAATTCCTCTATGACTGCCTGTACTTGACCCAAGTACGTAAACATACCCAATTCCTATTTCTTCAAACTTGTCATCCGCAATATCGTATCATAGAAACGAGATATGTCATTAGTGTATAAAGTGCGAGCCTTTTACCAAACTAAATGACATATCTGAAGTGCTTTGGCCTTCTCATCTCAATCGTTAGCCTTTTTGGTCAAGCGGTCTTGAACACCTTGACCCTTGCACCACGACTCCACCGGGAAACCCAAGCTAAGTAGTTTGAACATTCCTTTAAGGGTTTCGAAGTAATCATAACGCTTGAACTTCCATAACCCGTGTTGTTAGAACCAAAAATATCAAATCCCAAAGGCGTTGGATTGCAGAGGTCGAGCAAATTATCACCAAATAATAGAAACAATCAATTGTAACTCGCTCAAACAGGTAAAGGAAACACTATAGCTATCGAAAAAATCACTGTAGCTGCCGGAAAAATTGCGAAATGATCGGAGTAAAAAGAATAGTATGGTATGCTTGGAATCACTGGACGATCAAATTGTCTTGAAGAAATTTTGTTAAAAACCGGCTGGAAAGTGCTTCACGAGCCGATGCGTGAGTCGGAGTCTCGTCAAAAAATTTCTTGCTGGTGCATGAGCATGCGTGACAAGGGTTTTGCCATGAAATTTTTACGGGTTGGTTGCTAGAAGCTGATCTACCTCGTGGTGGTGCTGGTTTTTGCACCACACCGATCGCGTACAGACCTGGGTAGCTGAAAAATTTCTGGTTAACTAATTTCTTCTTCTCGAAATTGCTGGTAATTATTGCACAACGATGAATCTCGTACGGTTGCTCTGATACCATGTGAGAAATAATGACACGGGAAATTTATTGATAGATATTAACTAAAGTGTCTTACAATAGACCTATTTATATATATTGTTTACATAGAAGTAGACATTTACTTTCCGATGTGGGACACTATGCATCATAACTATCATTTTCAAAAAAACTATACATAATAATTATCTAACAAAGGTTTTTGAATCCTGAATCTAGGCAAAATGTTATGCTACATATCAAATCTTTGGATTCTCCTTGATAAGAAAAATGTATATCGAGCCTAACTCAATTCCAAAGATAGCTCATGAGCTGATGATTGGCCAAAACATAAGTTGCACGGACTCTTCACTTTCGATACTGCACCTATGTTGACACGACGTGGGTATGGGATCCGTATAGGGTCAACAGATTTGGGGTTCTTTGACCAAAATCGACGGAGAAATTCGGGACAAATACAATAGTTTCTGAAATCAAAACAAAAGCTAGGATGAAATTGAAGAAAATGCAATAACTTGTATAAAGAAATTTCTATGTTAGTTCTTTTTCTTTTTATAAGGAAACAATAAAGTTAAGGTTGAGATTCGATCCTGAACTATGTCAGTCCTTTTCTTTTTATCTCCTTCTCAGATTCTTCTCTTGATCAATATTTTCTCCGTTTCAGAGTTCCTTGTATGTTTTCCACTTAATGTCTCGTAATTTAGACATATTTTCAAAACTTTATATTTAGATATTGAATTATATTTAGCTGAATCCGAGCATCCATATCCCCGAATCTTAAAATTTAGATAATGAAGGATGCTACCTTTATATCCACAACCGTATTGGACCCCTGCACTCAACTCCGAGAAACTTAGGCCAATGTGGCACTAACACCCTCCACATGCCTAAGATTGGACATCTGAAGCATGAACAATACAACATGGGGGCCCAACATTGGATACGTCGAGAATAGGAATGAGTGGCTCTGATACTGCGATAAGGAATAGATTTTGGGTTAACACAAACCCAGAGACTATTGTCAGCTAAGGATGTCCACTATCATATAAGGAAAGTACAATCCATTTCCTCAACCAATATGGGCTACAGGAACAATCATTCTATGTTTAGAGACTTTTTTCCATAGGATGACTACATGGTTATCTTCTCTATCTCATTACCTATGATTATAGCCTTTCTTGTTTTTTGTTTTCCCATCTCAACATTAAGGCTTCGGTGGTAAGGAGGTGTTGTTTCATTTGCTTAAGGCTAGAGTTAGTAGCACTAAGCACTCTGAAAACCTAATTTTTTGTTATTATTGTCTTATTTTGGGCTGCTTTGTTGTTCCGTTGCAGTGCTGTTCTGGGTGGCATAGCAGGAGATGATGAAACAAACTTTCTGTCCCAAAGTACATTAGTACTAGTATTCGAGGAGGTTCTTAAGAAGTTGACAGTTTTCATGATGGATTCTCCCTTCATATGGGTCAAGGAAACGTGTTCTCTGATACTTATCAGAGACAAAAACACTGAGCTGGGATTTGAACCTTCTATTGATGTGAATCAGATGGTTAACTTTGCTTTACAAGCGCTTGATGGTGGTTTTTGTGCATTGAAATGTTTGAATCATGAAATTGAGCTCGTTTCACGAATCTTAGCTGCAATTTTTGTGATTAAGTGGGAGTGCCGCATGGCTACTGTCTTCAATGATAAGTTTGGTGAAGAAACAGCGGAAACAATTCAGAGAAGGTTGGCCTCTTGTGAACTAGTGCATTCTCTCGATCGCAAAATTGATAATCAGTTCCTATTTAGTATCAACATAGATAGTCGAAAGAGCCTGGAGAGTATCTTGGTCCAGGCTGTGAGGATTGCTGTGCTCAAGGATAGAAATTTGGATGCTGCCAAAGTCGCATCGTTATGCTGTCACTGGGTCCTTGAACTTCTTGAATGTCTCTGCCCTGATCAGTTTGGGGAACAAAAGCTATTAGACAGATTCCTAAGCCAGGACGAATCTTGGCCTGCTTGGGTTGCACCAGATATGAAAGATGGGAAAAGAGCAGCCGTGGTGAAAACTGAGAGTGTTTCAACCGATGTGAGTGTTCTTCCCGCTTAAGTATTTTTTATTAAGCAGTTTGGGATGATCTTGTGCACCTATTTTTCTATTCACTTCTATGTCTAGCTTGCTGGGAAAGAGGGAATTACAGTGAGGTCTTGTAACTGATAGATATTCCTGTATACTTTCTCGTTCAACTATTTAGTTTTGTAACATTTTCTGTGGCATTATTTTGATCTTTTTCAAGGTGAGTTACATTGTATCATGCATTCAACATAAAATCTGTATTATGAGATCTCAGAATATTCTGTGTGTGTACTTCACCCTTTGCAGACCCCAAGAGACACCAGGTTTGTTGCTCTGATAGACAGACTTATTCCAAAGATAGGGTTTGACAAAATTATTGCTGGTGCTGTTTCTGATGTGTCTCCATCTTCAACTGAGGATCCTAGTAATCAACCTACCACAACTCTTCAGTGTCATTATTCGCGTGCCTGGCTAGCAGCTGAAATCTTATGCACTTGGAAATGGAATGGTGGAAGTGCCTTGTGCTCGTTCTTGCCTCATCTCTGTGATTATTTGAATAGTGAATGCTATACGCCTGAGGATGAGTTGTTAGATTCCATTGTCACCATTTTACTTGATGGTGCACTTATTCATGGGGGAATTACTGAACTGAGCCTTTCAAACTTACCTCCTGTTACAAATATGGATAGTATTGGAGAACCCTTCCTGAGAGCTGTTGTATCATTACTGTCTAGACTTTTTGTGGATGATGTATGGGGAAAGGACAAGGCAATATTTCTTTTTTATCTGCTTCAGAATAAACTCCATATTGGGGAAACATTAAATATAAATTGTTTGAGGATATTTCCTTCAGTTATGAGTGTAATCATTCGACCGCTGAGTTTTCCATTTGACAAAGACAATGCAAACATGCAGTCTGCTTCTTCTGAATGTTGTGAAGTACAAGAGGCTATTATGGACTGGCTCCAGCGAACTGAGTCTTTTCCGCCCTTAAATGCATGGCAAACAGGAGAAGGTAAATTACTGCTGTCTACAGTTTGTACTACAATTTTCTAAAGGATAAGCTGATATAACTGCATATTGTCTCTGAGCCGAGGGTCTCCTGGAAACAGCCTCTCTATCCCTCCAGGGTAGGGGTAGGGGTAAGGTCTGCATACACTCTACCCTCCCCAGACCCCACTAGTGGGATTCTACTGGGTGGTTGTTGTTGTTGTTGTTGTAAGCTGATACAACTGCAATTTTCTTTTTGTGCTGAGTACTAAGCTCTACATAAAGTAATCAAATTAGTGTCTTGGTATGTGGCAGAGATAGATGCCTTTTTTTTTGGGGGGGGGGGGGGTTGGGTTTGGAAGGGGAGCTATTTTTGTGGCCTTTGCTTTACCCTTGTTGTGGGATATAGTGCAATTACTGTGTTTTCTTGCATCTAATATCTGAATTTTCCAATCCATTTTAACACCCCCCCCCCCGCCCCCCACCCCGCACCAAAAAAAAAAAAAAAATTTTTATCCCTGTCTTGGGTGTAATTGAATCTGGTATTTTCAGATATGGCAGATTGGTTCCACCTTGTCATATCCTGCTATCCTGTACGACCAATTGAAGGAGGGAAAGAGTTAAGACCAGAAAGATATGTCAGTTCTACTGAGAGAATGCTACTGTTGGAATTATTTCGGAAGCAGAGAAAGAATTCTGCATTATCTGTGATAAACAAGCTGCCGGTTGTGCAAATTTTGTTATCAAAATTGATTCTGGTTGCAGTTGCTTATTGCTGGGAAGAATTTAGTGATGATGATTGGGAGTTTGTTTTATACCGTTTTAGGTGGTGGATTGAAGCAGCAGTCATTATGATGGAGGATGTTGCTGAGAATGTGAATGATGTTATGACAGATGGTTCTGGTTGTGAACAGTTAGAAGTTACGCTGAAGAGGGTCAACGATACCGTTTCAGTGAAGGGCTCTACTCCTATACAACTCGCAAGCAATGCTCTAATTGGGTTTTCTCTGTTTTGCAACATAAGTGGTCTTGAAGCAAAAGAGCATGCTGATGTTTCTGATACCTTGAAGAGTGACAGATGGGAGATGGCCAAAGACCGAATTATAGAAGGTGTTCTTCGGTTGTTCTTTTCTACTGCTGCTACGCAGGCTATGGCAAGTTCTTATTGTAGTGAAGCTTCCTCAATTGTAGCATCATCTATCCTTGGTCATTCTAAGTTCTGGGACTTGGTGGCATCACTTGTTGTTGAGTCCTCTTCAATTGCAAGAGAGAAGGCGGTAAAATCAGTTGAAATTTGGGGCCTAAGTAAAGGGCCTGTTAGCTCCTTGTATGCAATGCTATTTTCTGCCGTGACACTTCCTTCCCTAAGATGTGCTGCTTATGTTGTTATTCTTTCAACCGAACCTGTGTCTCACTTAGCTTTGCACACTGCCGACAAGACAAGTTCCTCTGATGGAGATGCTTGCAACAACCAGGACACTGACGGTTCTACTGAAGAAAGTCTTCATCTTAGGGAAGAAGTTTCTTCCCTGCTGGAAAAACTACCATTTGAAGCTCTTGAAATGGACTTACTTGCGTTTGAAAGGGTTAGTTTTTTCCCTTTTTTCCTTTTTGAGCCTCTCTTTGTTTCTTTTTCAAAGCTACAGCAAACCACTTTTGTTTGCTAAATGTCTTTAAATTTGGCAGATAAAGGTCTTTCTAGCTTGGTCTTTGTTACTTTCACATCTAGTGTCGCTACCATCTTCATCACCCCTGAGGGAGAGAATGGTTCAGTACATTCAAGAGTTTGCTACTTCAACAGTATTAGATTGTCTTTTCCAGCACATCCCTTTGGAATTTTGTGTGCCATCAAGCTTGAAAAAGAAGGATTCGGAACTTCCACCTTCAGTGTCAGAAGCAGCGAAATCTGCAACTCATGCCATCACTTCTAGTTCTGTGTTATTTTGCTTGGAATCACTTTGGCCTGTCAGACCAGAAAAAATTGCTTCACTTGCTGGTGCAATTTTCGGCCTCATGCTTTGTATTCTTCCAGCTTATGTTCGAGGGTGGTTTAGTGAGATACGTGACCGTTCTACTTCATCTGCCATTGAATTTTTCACTAGAGCATATTGTAGCCCCCCTCTGATTATGAATGAACTCTCCCAGGTATGAATGATGTGAATCCTTAAGCACTCTGATACTTGAACATTTATTGAAATGAATTCATCACATGCTGAAATTTTGCTTTCATTTTCGTGGATGATATAAAGTTCTCAAGAAATGAAATTGTCCATTGTACCCATCTGGGCTCTAGTGATGAAATTGACGAGAAGATTTAAGATTATTGTGAATAGTCTCTAGAGCAAGAATGAACTTTTGAGTTATTAGAATAAAGGAAATTCCAGGGGCTTTCCTGAATATGAATCATTTCATTTGAAGTGCTAGGGTCATGCATTTCTTTTTAGTTTCCTGACGCTGGCTAACCCAGTGGAAGATTGACTGGCTGCTTAAATGTTAAGATAATCCAATCCGGATGAACATTAAGTACCTATACTTGCTTTTATTTATACGCTTAACTTTTGCAGCATAAGCTTTATTTGTAATCTCAGTCAGTCTTTTGCTCTTTGTGACATAAAATTCCTCACTAACCTTCATTAAAATGCAGATAAAAAAAGCCAATTTTTCTGATGAGAATTTCTCGGTCATCGTAAGCAAATCTGCTAATGAAGTGGTGGCCACTTACACAAAAGACGAAACAGGAATGGACCTAGTAATTCGTCTTCCGGCATCTTACCCACTGAGGTCTGTGGATGTAGATTGTACCAAGAGCCTTGGCATTAGTGAGGTTAAACAGAGAAAGTGGCTAATGTCAATGATGTCATTTCTTCGTAATCAGGTGTCTCCCACTGACTTACTTCTGATATGTGCATCATTCTCCCATTCCATCCCGATTATTTCCTGTGTCTGCCCACTATTAATCCGTCAATCTCTCATCTGCTATATTCAAATTTATCGCCTTGATATATGTAGCTGTTACATTTAATCTACTCTTTGATCATGCATGTGTTTCCTTCTGAGGCATACTTTTTCAATTTATAATGTCAGTCTTCAGTTTTAATGGTACTAAGGTATACAATGTCCCGATTTTCAGGTATTGTTATTTTACCATCTTTGTTGTTAATTAACTGTTTAGTGGCTGTTATGTTTCTTCAATGACCTTTTCAGCATTTAAATAACTTTCAACGAGTTCTTGGGGGGGTTGGGCTGAAGTATTATTTTTCTTACAATGCAGAATGGTGCTTTAGCTGAAGCAATTCGCACATGGAAGAGCAATTTTGATAAGGAGTTTGAAGGTGTTGAGGAGTGCCCTATATGTTACAGTGTCCTCCACACTTCAAACCATAGCCTTCCACGGCTAGCTTGCAAAACCTGCAAACACAAGTTCCATTCAGCCTGCCTCTACAAGTGGTTCTCCACTTCTCACAAGTCAACTTGTCCATTGTGTCAATCTCCTTTTTGATCATATCATCCAAAGTAGTGATGTCTTCCTAGAGCAGTAAATATAATTTTTCCTTTGGATAGCTCTTAATTTCGTTGTCTGTCACTTATGCCAATGGTGGTGACTGTGACACAAGATTTGTGGGTTGACATACCCTTCCTACAGCGAATTTGTAAGTGCTCTCTCTCTCTCTCTCTCTCTCTGTCTCTCTCTCTCTCGTGTTTGTGCCCATTCTTTTCTTTCTTGGACCGACTCTTTTCATATCTAAGACCTTGCAGTGTGTTTACTTTTGTTACCTTCGGTATCTCAAGTGATAACATCTGTCTACGCTGGAGATTTTGGTTTTATATAATTAAAATGATATTCTGCTTGTTTGGTCAGGGAGCTTCTATGGTTGCTTTTATCATGTCATAATATGAGAATTGAGATGGTTAGCTCTTCGAGTTAGCAGCTTCAAGATACAAATGAGCTAAGATGGTAAAGATGCCTTAATCTTTCTTGATCATCTGGTACCTTTCTTCAAAATCCTAACCAGCCTGAGGTGGAGTTTGTATTCATAAAAGTGTTGAAATATTTATTCAAAAAGCCCTTTAAATTTTTCAAAATCTTTTGCAGGATATTTCCATACCTTGGAGGGGAGGGTAAGTAACACCATTTGATGGGGTTTCATCTACCATGGAACATTCTTAAGCATTACAACTTAGCTGACAGCTTTCTACTGTTTCATGCAGTTAAATATGTTTATTTGCATTTGTAAAGCGGGTGCCGAAATTTTTTGGCGGACAGGCAAGCAGACAGTTTTCTCCAATGGTGTCTGGCTTATTGCCACAGTATTGGCAGCTGTTGAATGGTGTTTACATATAATTATGTGGAAAAACAAGGATGTAAAGATTTGCCGTTGATCTTAGATAAATTCCCTGTTTAAAGTTATTCATACGAGAGAGAGATTAGATAGAGAGGTGTATTTTGTTTTAACTATTTGTTAGGATTTCTCCTTACGCCATTTTTGCTGTTTTCCCCTTTTTGTAAGGTTCAACTTTTGAGATAGTTGATAGAGTTTGAGCTATGCTATCCAAGTCCAAAAGAATATATGCTCTGCCTCCTAATAGATCGAGGAGAGGGATTTACTCTGATCTAAAACTCTAGCATATTGTGTTAATTCTCTGTGTGAACTCTTGAACAATCTATGGGTGTTTGAACTTTAACAAGTCAAAATTTTGCACACTACGGTGGAGTTTGATTAAGCACTATACTTTTTCTTCATTGTACTTATATCTTTATCATATTTTTTCCCCCTACCGTTTCGTCCTATTTATCTCCTGTTCATCATAGATTGAACATCATGACTTGATGTGATATATTTTAACTTCTTTTAAAGTATAGTTCTGATTCTTTTCAATATTTGTTTAGGAACAATAATAAACACAAACAATATAAAGTACTTGGAAATCTAACAAGCGTAAAAGTTAAAAATAATATGTTATAAGAAGTTAAAGGATCTAAAATACACAAAAGTAGTACAATGTTTTATTAGGTTAGGGGAGAGAAAATATTACATACCTATGCTCAGCTCATAGCTCGCCACGTATTCTTTGTCCATCCTTCATCTTCTTTGTATATATGTATGCTGGAAGCCATCATCAATTGTGGGTGGTCTATTCAACTCCTCTGCCTGCATAAAAAAGAAAGTTGAATTGGATTAGTCTGACGAGAATGACAAAAGAGTCACCCTCATCAGATGCTTGCCTGACCTTTACTTCAGTGCTCTTTTTCTCAGTTAAATTGGATTAGTCCGACGAGAGTGACAGATCCCATGTATTTTCGCCATTTCAATTCAGAAGAAACACTTACTCCAGCCATCTAACATTTGCCTCAGCCTCAGCTGTTATCATTCAACCCGTCTATCCCATCTAGTTCAGCTTGATAGTAAACGTATATTTGTTCATTTGAAAATTCTCATTACTTCTTCGATTTCGACCCCTCTCAGTAGCTTGTCTTGTTTCTCCCTATTACCGAACGATACTTCTCTTCTTCCGACTCAGTTATATTTTCGCTCAATTCATCACATTTCCTTGGAAAACCAATCAATCGCTACTCCGTTTAACCTAAAATTTGACTAATAGGCTAATTCAATAGTAATTTTTTTTTATAATAGACCTCAAGCAATTGATTCAATCCAATTAAGTTGATCTTTGTTAATAAAAAACAAATAAATGAAGCTAGTAATTGGAAAAGAGAGCAATAGGACAAGAATGAAGTGAAAGCAATAAAGAAGAAACAAAAAGCTTCTTATTGGTTGATACTTTATGCTGATCTAGTAGCTTATCGTGGCTGAAGGAGAGTAGAAATTTTAGTATAATATTGATAGTAAAGCGTAAATCAAATTGGATCTAAACGAGGGAAGAGGGGTTGTTTACCCTAAAAAAAACGGATAACAATTGAATTTATACGCGGTTTTAAGGATACGTGATATAACTTAGCACAAATTAAGAATACAGATTAATATTGAAATTGACGATAAAAGAAATAAATGCAAACCACACGAATCGAATAGTCTTGGCCCTCGAGTTCGATCACCCTTGAACCAAAGATGTTTCAACTGATGTATGAACATAGCAAGATAATTGTAGCTAGAAAATGACAGTATATTGCTTTATGTTGCGTAAAAAATGATGTCTTTTACAAATGGTCAAACCCCTTTATATAGTAAGGGAGTCTTACTCTTGATACAGTTTTATATAAGGTAAGAAATCTCATGATTAGCTAACTAATCGGCCTCTCCTTGATACGTGCTGGAATTTCCGACGTGATCCTCGACCGATTGCGGATATTTCGGCTTTCTGTTATTCGGCTCCGTAAGTTTCGCTCGATCTTGCTCGGTCTTGATCTTGCTCGATCTTGATCTTGATCTTGATCGGTCTCTGGGTCACGAGCTCGACGATCTAACTTTGCACCATGGTTCGATATAACACTAGGTCAAACCTTAACTTATCATATTCCAGTCTCGATTAGTCACACAAGAGGAGAGCCCGATTTTGACCGTATACAGATAGTTCCCTCGTTTCTCGGAGAGAAGATGACGAGAAACAATATGAACATCCGAATCCCATCACGATGGGCTATGACGTAAGCGACAAACGGTCACTGAGACACCCGACTATGACGTAAGCAACAAATGGATACCGAAATGTCCCATCGGTCCAGTTATAAGGGCATTAAATGCTCGTCATTTGCTAGTCAGCTATTATGGGTTCTGAACCGTCACCAGCAAGCTATAAGTACCCTAACTTTCCTTTATTCAAACTTTACGTTCAAAGCTCCTCCTATTCTTGTTTTCTAAAAAATCCCTTTGCTTTGCAACTTTTGCACCCAAATTTCTTGAACTTTTAGCAAACCGTATACCTTCCTATTTCCCTTTTCTTCTGTTCTACAATGGCGAAAATTTCTAAGACTGTATCGCAAAAAGAGGTCGCCTCTTCATCACGACCTATTGGCGACAGGGCTGCGGTGGAACCTCACCCTGAGGAATTCATTCCAGCAGGGTGCCCTACTGTTGCCTATTTTAAGGTTAAAAAGACCTCCTCGGTAGCGGGTCGATGTGAGCCGGTCTGGAGGTACATATGCACAATTACCGATGATCTCCTCACCAAGGTTAAATAGGATTGCAACTGGGCCAATAAGCATGTGGTGGTATCTTTGCCCGAGGAATCGATCACTACCCACGTGGAGGGTTTTCTAAGTGTTTACGCTTACCCCTTCACGTTGGGTCCCTTAGAACCTATCATTATTGCCTTTTGCAAGAGGTACGACGTGACTCTTGGCCAGATCTACTCTTCCTTCTGGAGAATAGTAAGTTTCTTCGTAAGCAAAATCGAGGGATGTCCCTTTACCCTCGATCAACTTATGCGCCTCTACAGTCCCCGGTTCTATCGAGGAGGGATGATCAAGCTAGCTCACCGGGATAGTAAGGCCCCATTCTCGAGTATAGACAAGGCTCGAGATCGAGGTTGGATGGGCCGATTTGTTCGAATAAAGACTTCGGACCTGATCCTTACCGAAGACATGACATTTCCCGAGAAATGGAACATGAAACGTAAGTAGTACTTCGCCTTGAAGGCTCAATCTTGTTATCTTACCTCTTATCTCCTTCCTTATCGATGTTTTTTGTGTTGCAGCTGCAACCTAGGTGCCGGACGTAGTTCCTGAACTCAAGGAATGGGTCGAGGGCCTTGTATCACAAAGACCATATTCCGAGCGTGTTTGGATGGAATTATCGAAGGATCGATGGGAGGCCCATAATCATGGTAAGTTTCTCTTTTGATGTAATAATGTTTAATTCCCCCCCTCGTGCAGCCAAATTCTTATCATTCTATTTTATTTTGTAGGTCTCCCCAAAGATGTTGCCATAACGCCTCCATTCGGTGAGGATGATGTGCCTTTCGAGTCCCTTGCGCCGAGGCAGGGTGGTGAAAAGAAGAGAAAAAAGGCCCCGAGTTCCCCGAACTCAGAAAAGAAGAAACCGAAGAAGAGGTCGTGCAAGCCAAGGAAAGCACCGACGCTCTATCCTCGGACTCAATCCGCCAATTAAGGGACGAGTCCGAAGAAGAAGAAGAAGAAGAAGAGAAATACAAGTTGGTGGCCCGTGTGCGGACAGGTGGTGTGATACAAGGGTCCTCTGAACTAGCGGATGCCGAAATCGGACCTTCTTGACATGCAGAGGTCGATGTGGGAGTCTTAGCCGAAGCTCCCAAATCACAAGGGGTTGAGGCCACTCCGCCCCAAGCTAAGGGCGCCAAGAGGGAGACCGGAGCTGACATATCTCGAACAGAGGAAAGTGCCCTAAAAGATGTGCTCGGGGCGATTGACATTAGCGAGTCTCCTCAGTTCTCGGATGCCATGATCCATGAGGATGGCATGTTAGAAGGCCGTTCTTATGAGGGGCATTAGGGGACGACTGATATCCACCACTTCTTGGACGGATTTGAGTCCACTCCTTCAGAAGATGTCACGAGGCTTCGTTACTTGCTGGTGCCAAGGAAGGTACCGTCATCGGATGCCATTGGGTCTTCATCGAGCCCAAAACTGGTAGATTGATTCCTGGCTCCAAATGTTAACCCTAACCGCAGGAGGTCGATAATTCTTTCTATCCCGGAGGATGCCCGGATTTTCTCTGCCTCCGTGGGGTTTGCTAGCTACCTTAGTTGCTTGGTGATCGAGGAGGACCAGGATGTGATGGATGCGGTGCCAGTGCCTTACCTATTCAATGAGGCCCAACATACTTTGAATCGGGTAATATTCAAGTGTCACTTCATTACTTATTTTAAATTTTGAAGTTGTTTAAAATCATAAAACCTTTCTTTGTGTCTGTAGGCCTCGGTATTGCATCATGAGGCTTTCCTCCGAATTCGGGAGGAGTTAACCCAACACGAGGTTGAGGTTCGGGAGTTCATCGAGAAGAGAGATACTTACAAGCTTTTGAGTAAGAAGCTTCAGGCCGAGTTAGAAGCGGCTTAGAGTGAGCATGTCGAGATAGCCGAGCAGGTATTTCGAGTTCTTCACGATAGTGAAGACGAATTGAAGATAGTGAATAACGATCCGATCCTGCAGGTCCGACAGAGGTTTGAGAAGATCGGGTAGCTTCAGGAAGAGGTAGATATGATTCGATCTGAGGTTGAGAAGTTCAAGAAAAATACGGATATCTTAGACTAGAAAAAGAAGCTGTTCAAGCACAACTGGATTTGGTTGAGACCCAGCTCCGGCTGCAAAATAGAAGGCCTTGGTGAAGGTCAAGAAAATCGAGGAGCTTCAATCCCAATTGGACTTGGTTATTTTTGATAAGGCAAACTTGGCCAATGAACTCGAGGCGGCCAAATCTGATGTGGTCGTGGCCAACACCAAAGCCGATGCCAAAGTGGCCCAATTCAAGGTTGACGTCGAGGCCATCTAGGCACAGGCCAAGAGCATGGTGGATCATGCAAGGTGGCAAGCTCGAAGGAACTCCATCGAGGGAGTCCATGCTCATGATTCGATATATTGGCTAAAATCGAGAATGCCAAAGCAGAAAAAGCCAAGGCCCGAAAGCTGGCCTTTCCCAAAGAAGATTCCTAGAGTTTAAGCGGGTCTCAAGATGGGGAAGATTTCGAGTATGGAGATTCTTCCTCCGACGAAAACAAGGCCACTTAGGACTTTATACGTTTTTCTTTATTTTGCATCTTTTTGAGGCCGTTTCAGCATTGTAAATTTTTTAATTAAGCCATTTTGGCCTTTGTAAGAAGACTATTGGGTAAATATATAAAAGGCTTTATTTTCCCTTTGGGTTTTCAAATTTTTCCTTTGCTTTATTAGTTGTATTCACAAAGGTCGGAATGCTTTAGCATAAAATAACTTAGGTTGTGTAAGTTCGAACAATCACTGCCTTTACATTATTTTATTTTGAGGCATCTTGGGGGTTCGGTGTTACCGGGAACTTTCTCCCAACGTAAGTAACTCAGATTATAGTTTGCGAGGGTAGCCTTTAGAATCGGTTATGAAAAATTTCTCTTTGAAAGCCTATCTTTTGTTACGATTCTCGAATGTCTCCGAGCCACGTAAATATAGTTGTAGCCTTTTAGTTTGGGCATCGCCCAATGGGCTTGCTTTCCCGAGTTATCCAGGCTTGCCTAAGATAACAGTCCCTGAGTAGGTATGGCCGTGACCTCTAAAATTCAGGGGTGGCCTAAGAGGTCTTATGCCCTTGATGTTTAATAATTCGATCTATTCGAGTTTGTTTTTAGACGACAGTCCCCGCGTAAGGGAGTGATCATTCAAACTATGGTGATAATCGGCCCTTAATCTCGTTTCCTTAAGAGATAGAAAGCACAAAATTCTTTAAGGGGTGTAAAGAGGAAACTTTTTAAAACATAAGATAATTGCAAGGAAAGTACTTCTCTTTATTCTTGTGAAGAATAGTTACACATGCGTACATGTTTTATGCCAGGGCTCGAGCAACCTATATGTGCACGATTCGTTTAACCGTTTGGCCCTTACAAAAAATCCTACCTATCGAGACCCTTCTGTTACGAAGTAATTTCCTCCCAAAAGTCGCTATCCGAGGGTAATTCCCCCAAATATTCGAGGTTGATTGTAGAGGGACCTCGGCTATTAATGCTGTCTTCGACACCGATTCGTGATCGACCTTTGATTCTAAATTAGCACGATCCATGTTTCCTCGTTAAAAACCTTGCAGAAAAACACAATTTGGACAAAAATGGTTCAAAGGAAAAAGAGTGCAATGCGTGCTTTCATACCTAAAGACTTCGTGCCGCTCGTTGTCGACCACCTGCAAGTGTTAGTCCGAAAATAAAACGAAATGAAATGGGGTCGTAACTTAGCAGTAATATCATTTTTGGGTGAGTAACATTCCAATTGTTCGATAGTTGTTCTTCGTTTGTCATTCCGAGCTTAAGGGATCCTTTCCCTGTGACTTCGAGAATCTGGTATGGTCCTTCCCAGTTCGGACCCAATTTTCCCTTCGTTCGGATTCCGGGTGCTTAGCGTGACCTTCCTTAGTACTAAGTCCCCGACATTGAAGTATTGAAAGTTGGACCTTCGATTGTAATACCTCTCGATCCGTTGCTTTTGGACGGCCAATCGAACAAGGGCGGCTTCACGCCTTTCATCTAATAGCTCCAAGTTTATATTCATGGCCTCGTCATTCGATTCCTTTGTTGCTATCATAATTTTATACTCGGCTCCCCGACTTCGACCGGTATTAGAGCTTTAGTGCCATTAACCAATAAGAATGGGGTAGCCCCGGTACTAGACTTCGAAGTTGTGCGATATGCCCAAAGAACTTCGGACAGGATCTCTTTCCGTTTTCCCTTAACGTTAGTCAACTTTTTCTTAAGGTTTTGGATTATGGTTTTGTTGGTCGATTCGGCTTGTCCGTTCCCACTAGGGTGATAAGGTGTCTATAATATCCTTTTGATCTTATGATATTCGAGAAATTTGGTAACTTACTGCCGATAAACTATTTTTCGTTGTCACATGCAATTTCGGACGGTATCCCAAACCGACATATGATGTGGTCCCAAATGAAGTCGATGACTTCCTTCTCCCTGACCTTCTCGTATGCCTGTGCTTCAACCCACTTAGAAAAATAGTCAGTCATAAATAAGGTAAATTAAGCCTTATTTGGTACCCATGGAAGAGAGCTGATGATGTCCATCCCCCATTTCATGAATGACCACGGTGATAAGACCGAATGTAAAAGCTCCCCGGGTTGGTAAATCATCGGAACATACCTTTGACACTTATCACATTTTCGTACGAACTCTTTCGCATCCTTTTCCATGTCAATCCAGTAATAACCAGCTCTGATCACCTTTTGAACCAATGATTCGGTGCCTGAATGATTTTTGCAAGTGCCTTTGTGAACTTCCCTTAGAATGTATTCGGTATCTCCCGGTCCCAAATATATTGCCAGTGGGCCATCGAACATTCTCCTAAACAAGGTTCCAACCTCGGAAAAGTTGAATCGGGCTGTCTTTGTGCGCAGGGTCCTCTATTCCTTTGGATCTGAGGGAAGTTTCCTGGTCTTTAAATACTCTACGTATTTATTTCTCCAATCCTAGGTTAAGCTTGTGGAGTTTATTTTGGCATGACCTTCCTCTACTACCGACCTCATGAGTTGTACGATCACCCCCGAGTTGAGCTCTTCATCTTCGACCGACGACCCTAAGTTTGCAAGGGCATCAGCCTCACTATTTTGATCTCGAGCTACGTGATGCAAAGTCCACTCTTTGAACCGATGTAATGTCACCTATAACTTGCCTAGGTACCTTTACATTCGTTCTTCTCTGACTTTTGAACATTCTGTTAACTTAATTTACTACGAGGAAGGAATCACACTTAGCTTCGATCAGCTCCGCCCCCAAGCCTTTGGCTAGTTCAAGACCTGCAATCATGGCCTCATATTCGGCGTCGTTTTTAGTCAATTTTACAGTTCTAATAGATTGTTTAACTATATTGCCTGTGGGTGGCTTCAGTACGATGCCAAGTCCGGATCCCTTCACGTTCGAGGCATCATCCATAAAGAGGGTCTAGATTCCCGAATATGTTTACGAGTTTACCAACAACTCTCTTTCGACTTCGGGTATAGGATTCGGTGTAAAGTCAGTCATAAAATCTGCCAAAATTTGAGATTTAATGGTTGGTCGGGGTTGATATTCGATATCATACCCGTTGATTTCTACGACCCATTTGGCCAATCGTCCCAAGAGTTCGGGTTTATGCATTATTTTTCGTAAAGGGTAGGTTGTTACAACACATATAGGATGGCATTGAAAATATGTTTTCAGTTTTCTAGAGGCACTTAGCAAAGCGACTGCAAATTTTTCTAGGTGAGCATACCTAGTTTCGGCCTCACCTAAGCTCCTGCTAACATAATAAATTGGAAATTGCGTACCTTGTTCTTCCTGGACTAGGACTCCACTTACCGCTATTTCCGATACTGCTAGATACAAGTATAGTCGTTCATCTGCCCTCGGCATGTGAAGCAATGGCGGGCTCAATAAATATCACTTAAGTTCTTCTAATGCCCGTTGGCATTTCGGGGTCCATGTGAAGTTGTTTTTCTTCTTCAGCAATGAGAAAAATCTATGGCTTTTAACGAATGACCTCAAGATGAATTGCCCTAAGGACTGCAATGCGCCCGGTTAGCCTTTGTACGGCATTGACATTATCCACTACCGTGATATCCTCAATATCTTTGGTCTTGTCGGGGTTAATCTCGATTCCTCGGTTGGACACCATGAACCCGAGGAATTTACCTGATCCGACTTTGAACGTGCACTTTTATGGATTCAGCTTATGTTGTACTTCTTCAATATACTAAAGGTTTCTTGAAAATGCTTTAAATAGTCCTCTACTCGCAGTGACTTAACTAACATATCGTCAATGTAAACTTCTATAGATTTTCCTATTTGTTCTTCGAACATTCGATTTACTAGGCATTGGTAAGTGTTACCGGTATTTTTAAGCCAAATAGCATTACGTTATAGCAGTATGTGCCATACTTGGTGATGAAATAGGTTTTTTCTTGATCATTCGGGTTCATCCGTATTTGGTTGTACCCGAATTAGGCATCGAGAAAACTGAGGATATCGTGGCCAGCCTTGTCATCAATCATGTGATCGATGTTAGGCAAAGGGAAAGATTCTTTGGGGGCATGCCTTATTTAAATCTTTATAATCCACACATATTCTTTGTTTTTACCCTTTTTTAGGAACTACTAATATGTTTGCTAACCATTCCGGGTATTTGACCTCCCGAATGGACCCTACGTTAAGGTGTTTAGTTACCTCGTCCTTCATGAAGGCATGCTTGATCTCGGAGTGGGGTCTCCTTTTCTGCTTTACCGGATGGAACTTCGGGTCCAAGCTCAACTTGTGAGTAGTGATCTCTAGTGGGATCCCTATCATATCGAGATGGGACCAAGCAAAACAACCCATATTAGCTATAAGAAATTGATTGAGCTTTTTCCAGAGCTTGGGTGTTAACCCCGTGCCCAAGTATACCTTTCGATCAGGCAGATGTTCAATCAGCATGACCTTCTCTAGCTCTTTCACCGTTGATTTGGTAGCGTCGGAATCATCGAGAGCTATAAGGGATCGAGGAACTCCACAATCGTCGTCCTCGTCAATCCCTTGCTTGTCCGATTGGGTTGAGGGTGGCATCGGTGATTGCTCTTTGTCTTCCTGTTTTGTTTTCGAACCTGAGTCCTTTGTCGATGAGAGTGTTGATATCGGGATTACTCCATCGACGGCGAACATCTCTTTTGCGGAAGGGTGCTCCCCGTAAACCGTCTTTATCCTTTATGGTGTCTGGAATTTTAATACCTTGTGAAGGGTCGAGCGCACAACCCTCATGTTGTGGATCCATGGCCTCCCGAATAGGGCATTGTACCTCATGTCCCCTTTGATTACATAAAACTTGGTCTCCTGGGTGGTACCAGCTATGTTTACCGGTAATGTTATTTCTCCCTTAGTAGTTTCACAAGCCATGTTGAATCCATTTAGCACTCGGGCCACTGGTACAATTTGGTCCTATAGGCCGAGTTGCTCTACACCCCTCGATTGAATGATGTAGGCCGAGCTACCTGGATCAATTAGCACATATTTAACTCGAGTTTTATTCATAAGTATAAAAATTACTAGTGCATCACTATGGGGCTGCATGATTCCTTCTGCATCCTCATCGTTGAAAGATAAAGTTCCTTCTGGTATGTAATCTCGAGTCCGTTTTTCCCTTGTGATTGATACTTTGGTGCACTTTATCTTCGGACCTTGAGGAACATCGACCCCTCCGATGATCATATGAATGACGTGTTAGGGATCATCTTGTTCATTTTGTTTATTGGAATACTTGTTTCTGAAAAGGTTCTTAGCTCGGTCGTTCAGAAATTCTCGAAGGTGCCCGTTGTTGAATAACCGGGCTACTTTTTCTCTCAATTGTAGACAATCCTCCGTTCCATGGCCAGGTGTTCCATGATATTTGCATATTGTTTTACGATACCTTTGTGTTGGATCAGTTTGTAAAGGTCGAGGCCACTTGGTATCTTTGATGCGCCCGATAGCCGATATGATGGCAGCCGCATCAACATTAAAGTTGTACTCTGATAATCTTGGTGCCTCTTTAGGTTCAATGGGTCTGTGAAGCCGTTCTTGCTCATAAGCCCTCGATAGCTTTGTCCTAGATCATTTCTCCTTTCATTTCAAGCACAATTTTGCCAAGATCCGATGCTCTTATGATCTCCATTATACGGATGATATCGATCTCTGTTCGACTTTGGTTCTCGATCAATATCCCTCTTGATTCTATCGACGGGTAGGATAAACGGACCCAGAAGGATCCCCAAGTTGATATGCCTCGACCTTGATCTTTGATTGATACTGATTATGCACATCAACCCAAGTAACAACCTGGTATTCTATCAAATTTTGCTTCAACTGTTATGAAGCCACTGAGCTTTGAACATTGAATCCTTGAGTGAAAGCTTGAACAACCCAATCATCAACGACCGGTGGCAAGTCCATCCATTCTATTTGTAATCGAGACATGAATTCTTTGAGCATTTCGTTATCCTTCTCCCTTACCTTGAAAAGGTCTGAATTCCTGGTTTCGACCTTGATGGCCCCAGCGTGTGCCTTAATGAAAGAATCTGCAAGCATAGCAAATAAGTCAATAGAATTAGTTGGTAAATTATGATACCATATCGTAGCTCCCTTTGATAAGGTTCCCCGAATTTCTTTAGCAAGACGGATTCGATCTCGTCATCCTCTAGATCATTCCCTTTGATAGCACACGTGTAAGAGGTGACATGCTCGTTCGAATCGATCGTCCAATTATAATTAGGAATCTCGGGAATGCGAAGCTTCTTGGGGATTGGCTTTAGAGCCACGCTCAGGGAGGTTTTTGTACGAACTTTTTGGAATCCAGTCCCTTCAATATTGGCGGTGCCCCCGGGTTTTGATCGACCCTGGAGTTGTAAATTTCCACCTTTTTGTTGTCTGCCTTGATCTTCTTTTCCCTCGGCTCAATTCGCTTTGTCAGTTCTTCGAGCATCTTCGTGATTGCAGGATTGGTCTCCGATTCGTTCTCATTCGATTTTCTTGAAATCTATTCGACCCTATGTACAACTTCCTGGGACGCCTCGAGCTCGACCCTGCTCGGTGGGTGATTCTGGTTTTGGAGCTGGGATATTGCTCCCTGCTAAGCCTGCAACCTTTCAAAGATTACCCGTAGGCTAATCCTGCCATCTTCACCGCCATGTGCGCTTTGAGCAGCTGATCGAGCATCCCCACCAATGATGCCTTCATGATCGACGGCCAAATTTCAGTTGGTGGCTACATGTGAATTGGTGTCGATTGGATCTACAGCTAGAACTCCATCAAGGACAACCGGGGGTACATCGTTCCGTGGTGCTATTTTATCATTTTCGCTGTGGTGGCCGAAATCATTGTCAACATGTAGAGGTGGTGACTAAGAGTTTGACATTTTTTAGTCCTATAATCAAAGATACTTCAAAGAACAAGTGTAAAATCATGTGTGTTACAAAAATTTATGCCAAGTAATCACTATTATTCTTAGCCCCACGGTGGGCGCCAAACTGTTTACCCTAAAAAATGGATAAGAATTAAATTTATATGCGATTTTAAGGATACGTGATATTGCTTGACACAAATTAAGAATACAGATTAATATTGAAATTGACAGTAAAAGAAATAAATGCAAACCACATGAATCGAATAGCCTTGGCCCTCGAGTTCGGTCACCCTTGAACCAAAGATGTTTCATTTGATGTATGAACAGAGTAACAAGATAATAATAGCTAGAAAATGACAACATATTACTTTATGTTGCGTAAACAATGATGTCCTTTACAAATGGTCAGAACCCCTTTATATAGTAGGGGAGTCCTACTCTTGATACAGTTCTATATGAGGTAAGAAATCTCATGATTAGCTTCTCCTTGATATGTGCTGGGATTTCCACCGTGATCCTTGACCGATTGCAGATATTTCGACTTTCCATTATTCGGCTCGGTAAGTTTTTCTTGATCTTGCTCAATCTCTATCTTGCTCAGTCTCGATATTGCTCGGTCTCGATCTTGATCGGTCTTTGAGTCACGAGCTCGACGATCTAACTTTGCACCATGGTTCGATATAATACGAGGTCGAACATTAACCTATCATATTCTAGTCTCGGTTAGTCACACAAGGGGAGAGCCCGATTTTGACTTTATAGAGAGTTATTTATACTTTAATCTTTACATAATTGCTCTCCTATTTTCTCGCCTAACCGTTACTCGCATTATCTATTGGAGACGTGAATTTTGCCGATTACATTTACCCAGGGCATAACTGATGGTGCAACTATGGGTGAGTCCCGCATATCTTGGAATCCGGTTCACCTGGTGAGTACCTATCCAGACTCTTGTGGCTTCCCGATATGTTGATTCTAAGGCTTTCCTTAACCGAAATGAATCACACTATTCTGGAGGAGATAACTGTATCCTAGATTTTTGGCTCAAGGGATTGAGGATGATAAGGCGTCTGAATAGGAAATACTTGCCACGTGTCATCCATCACACTAGCCACGTCTCATGGTCGTATTTTATCGGTACAAATAGTCCTCTCACTATCGGATAGTTTCCGTAAAAATATCCGGGAAGTAGAAATATTTAAGCGGGAAATCCCACAAAACTGCCTATCATTACTTTTGAATTTGAAGGGACATGAATCCTTTCCGTTTAATGCTTCGAGTATGTGGCGGACCTCGATTGTTGGTGAGGTTAAAAAGGCAATGATGACTTTCCCAAGTTTATAAATATTAGTTCCTTATCCTCTAAGGGGTCGCTTGGTTGAGTGTATAGGAATAATACTGAATAGAGTGTAGTAGTAATACTGGTATTAGTTATGCTGACATATTTCTTATCTAGTGTTTGGTTTGATATATCAAAACATTGCACAATTTCTTAAAGAATTATTTGTTTACAAAAATACCCTCATAACCAGTCCATTACTTTATCTTTTTAAAAGAAACATATGTTGAGGAATGTTTTTATATGATAAAGGTTAAAAAAATATTATTTGATTTGTATATCTATAGAACTTAATATTTATTTGTAAAAAAGAAAATATGATAAGTGTTTATTTATTTATTAGGAAAATAATTTTATTTCTCACTTTCTTGAATTATTTCAAACTTGCATTAATATAATAGCATATTTTAATCAAGCATAAATTTTAGAGGACAATTTTGTCTTTAACTAAGCTAATGCATGCATTAAAACTCATTACATTGTTAATACCATGGTTTCTTATGCACTAGTTATGCATAGGATAATACCAAATAGGGTGTACAACTAATGCATAGGTTCAAAAAATGTACTAAATAAAGTATTATTAATACACAAAGTTAATGCATAAATATTATTTTTACTAGCGGATCCTACCAAACGGCCCCTAAGCCTCTTTCATCAAAATTACTTTGTCGTTGCTTTCATCATTGTCCTCTATACTCTTCTTCTTTGGCCCTTTGCATCTCTCTTTAAAATTCAAATCTAAGGTCTCCAAATATGGTATCTTAAAGTCATGATTCTCAAACAAAGATGCCTTCTTCCTCTACCGTCTTGAAGTTGTTGAAAGAATACCATCGGCGGTTGCTAATAGTGAAGTTAAAAGAATGTTGAATAATTTACCGTCGACCAAAAGGAGCTAGGACAGCAAGATAGCCGCTGACTGATTCTTCTAAGGGCGAGAATTCGAGCCCCTCCTGAAAAGGACTGTATCTGAAATAGTCCTTAGGGAACTGGATTTAATGGTAGACTTCAAGGTATGGGACAAGACTGACAAACAACTAGGTGATCGAAATAAATATGTGGTCGAATTTGCATTTTTGATTATTCGGGACCATCTTTCTACCATCCGGTATGACCGCGGGTGGATTGACGAGAGCATTCAATTTCACTGTGTCTGGGGAGATGAGTGGTTCTGTCACGTCCCAAACCTAGGAGGTGTGGCCGGCACCCGATACCATACTGGGCCCAAGCGTACCACTTTGTAACTATGAACTCCGGAGAGATAGTCCTCAACTTAGTCGACAAGGCCTACCGGCAAGCGGACAACACCAATCAAGGCCAATGAGGCCATATTCTGAATCATCTGAAAATAATGTGTCTATCTCATAAATATATACAAAAGCTCATATACATGATTGTGCAGGGTGACGATGTCACGACCCAAACTGAAGGGGCGCGACGAGCACCCGGTGTCTTACTCAACCGAGTACCAACATAACATATCTTTCTTATCACACAATCATGGCTAAATGGGACAGAAGGTCCGTCATGGGATAACCAGAATAAAACATAAGAGAATACTAGACATAGGACGATCGAACATGATATAGAAACTTATACATGTGACATACGAGCCTATAAGGACGACATGATCATTTGTACACTCAAAACATTGGCCAGCAAGGCCATACAAGTATCCACATACATGACATCTGCCTACAAACCTCTAAGAGTACATAAACATCATAAAGGTCGGGATAGGGCCCTGCCATACCAATCAATACATGCCCAAATCATACTGACCAAATAGGCAACTCTGGAGCAAGTGGAGTGCACCAACACCTTTCGCTAAGCTGATAGCCTACTAGGAGGACTATCAACCTGTCTATCGGGAACTGCGAGCATGAAACGCAGCGTCCCTAAGCAAAAAGGACGTCAGTATAAATAAAAGTACCGAGTATGTAAGGAATGAAAAGTAGTATATAAAGACATGAAAGAAACATGAAGTAAAGAACTCAACTTGTAAGTCTGAATAGCTTTGTGAATCATGAAACATTTATAATGTCATGCATGTGCATATAAATGTCATATAATGCTTTAGTATATGCGTATATAACATCATCAAGCCTCTAAGGGCATCCCATCCTATCATCTCGGCTCTTTGGTCAAAATCAATAACGTATACCAATTGATCAGGTGGTGGTACGTATATAATACTGTAACCTTTTTTCATACCCCATATACATATAATATACATGTATATAACACCATCTAGTCATGAGTTAATGTACATGTATAAATGAATGCAATGCATAATGAAGTAAGTCAATAAGATCTTTAGGGATGCCATAAGATCAATATCCCTTCGTTTACTATCACGAAATAAACTTTATCAACTTATGTATTTTCTGAGACCCATGAATAGATAATATAATAATAGGACATATGGGGAATCAAGAACATAGGCAACCCTAGTACTTCTAAGAATAGAGTCATTTGTGAAAATTGTGTGTTTGCTCGTTTGGTTATGTCATATGGATCATGCCAAAAGGAAAGAAGGAATATCCTTAACATACCTTGTTACAATCTGTCCAATAAACATGTTAAAATTGTCTCGTCACATGTTAATCTACAACAAAAATAATAATACTAACATTAAGCTAAGAATGATGCAACTATCATATAATGAGTGACAAACTTATTTTATATTAAAACGAACAACATCTCCCATGTTTTCCTTGCTTTCCCCAAGTCCATAAAAACAACAATAACACATAAGCCCTTCAACTATATACCTTCAGCATCAAAACACACCCAACAACCCAATAACAACAATCGATCTACACAACAACAAATGTACAAACGTCACACACAAAACTACTATTTAACATGACCAGCGGCAAGCCTAGATTGGAACCAAACCCCAACTATTTTTCCTATATCCCATGTACTTACAACACCATCAATAGGTCTAGCATATAAACATATATACATATATATATATATATATATATATATATATATATATATATATATATATATATATATTGACATGACATTCCAACCTTATATCCATCATAAAAGTAACATCAAACAGCCCCACAAGATAAAACAACGACATGAACAACTTCTAGGTATTGTGTAGTTGCTTCTTATCCTATTTACAACATCATCAACATACTCAACATTTTGACATGCATAACAACAATAAGAAAATTATTACCAAGCTATTCTACACGATTTCCAGCCATATGAAGTCATATACACAATTCTAAAATAGTCTAATAAGAGACAACAACTTCTTATACAACTTCTAGTTCTATCTTGTAATTCTTCATCCAAATAACTTAACCAACACATAGGTAATATTACTCCCAAGAAATGTGGTGTTATACATACCTTAAATAATCTGAAAAAACTCGAACCAAATCTTCCCTTAGCTTAAAAGAACCCTTAATCATATCACAACACTCTTCTTCACTTAGGCTAACTTTTGAGGTTAGGTTTAGGTAAAACCCCCTTGGATTCGATTTGGAAACTTGTAGAACTATTGAGAGGTGTTGAGAGAGTTTGGAACTGTCTTTGGTCGAAAATGACCAAAAATAAGCCGTCCAAGCCCTTTAAAATGTTCAAGGGTCATCCACCGCCTAAGTGGGTCCCATTGGGAGCTGCTTGCATGGTCTCGCAAAAACAAAAATATCTCTCTAATCCGACGTCGAATTGACAAACAATTTAATGTGTTACAAACTAGACTCATAGATGTTCAATTTGTTAGGTGGATCATCTCGTAATTCCAAGTATATTGGGAAAAAGCTCAGCTTTATTTGACCTAATTTTCAGCACATTTATGAATGTAACTTGTGATGACCTTTGCCAACCTTTGGCCCACAACTCGCTTGACTTCAAAATGTAATACACCACTATCATATGACTAAAATAACCCACAACATAATCTCCTTATCATGTTAAGCACCCTAATATCACCCAAAAAGTACATGTTATAACATTCTCAACTTGTCGGCATTCGATGAAACTTATTTTCTTCAATTCATTTAGCTTCTAAGCCTTCCAACCCTCTTGGTACTTTGTATTCTTAAATATTTGTAAGCTCCACAGTAACATGATTAACTTACTTTATAAACTTTTCAAAGACGATTTCATTTCTGAGCTTACATCAATTGACTTATGACGTGCCCTTACGTAAGAAAACATAATGTGTAACATCATTCCCCCCTTTGGAATATTCATCCTCGAACGTTGACTAATGCGCTTATCAGTCTCATAACCCACAGTTCTTATGAATATTTTAATATTGTCCTTGATATCTAGGTAACTGCTCTGTGAATAAATCCAAAGGCTAGGACATTCCCCCCTTTAGTCCTCTTTCTCACACCACGACTTGTTATCGGAATTCTTCTAATCTCATAACTGTTGCTACCTTCTGTCATGAATCTTGTACGACTTTTTCGTTGTTTTTGCACCTATGCGACTCTTGTCTCCTTTTTCCTCCAGCTTTTAGCCAATCTCTATGCCTCACTTTGGGAACATATACAGAACTTGACAAGCTGTCTCTCTGGGCATCTATAGGTATACTGAAATTCTTTGCTCGATACCTTGTCAAACTTACGACCATTGTTATATCTTGTTTTATAGCCTCAGTTATCTATGATTATGGCTTTACTACAACTAGGTAGGTTATACTATACCATAACTCTTACTTTGGTTTGTTATTACTGAGGTCTGCTACCCAACTCCAAACTCTCTTATTGCTTATCCTATATGTATAAATCTAAGTCCTTTAATGCTTCCTCATTACTGTTCATCTTAATAATGATAGCCTAATATCATCTTATACTTTTTAACTTTTATCCATCCATTGTGGATTCACCTTAATGTTGATCCGTAATCTACCACTGATAACTTGAAACCTCTTACGTAATACATTGTCACTAGGACTCACGTTTCATCAGGGAACATTTGAAGTGATTTGCCTAATCCACCTAGGGACGATACTATACTTCAATAACCGTATTTCATAGCGTCCCAACATGATTCATCTTACGGGGGTATTCTCATCCCATACAATTCATGAAATCCATTTTCTTAAAATCATTACTCAATAAGAGGCCTAAATGTCATCCTCTTATCTATCACCATTACACCCTTATTCTACTACCAAGGCAATATTTCATCTCTTCTAATTGCTCCCATTCTTAGACTCCTATGAGTTCATTCAGGATGTACCGAGCTTTATATAACTTACAAAAACCATCACCTCTCTTGTTTTGATGGGTTTAATCCCATAGACTTACCTATCCTCGTCACCTTCTCACTCACCTTTTCTTATCCTTACTCCAATTTACCTAAAACCTTGTCGCTCTACAATACTTTAGCTTGCGACCTACACAAATCTATTTATACTACTTGCAATCTTCCTTTTAATTGCTAGAACCATGGATTTCCTTTTGTACCTTCTTAGTTGTCTTTAAATGCAAGTAATTAGTTTTCCTAGTCGTTCTGCCACTTGTTACATGAATACTTGGCTTATCTTAGTGCCCACATATATTGGAATTCCATGCAACCCATATGATCTTGAATATTACTTTTGATTTTACTTGCCATTCATTAGTCACAATAGGTGCAACTTTCTTATAGAGTGCATATGATGTTATAGTGAGAGTGGTGTTACATGACCATTATTTGTTTAGGTCTCTATACTTAAGTTGAACCTTCTACCTTATTTCCTTAGCTAGCCTTTTGTTGTGTACTTAGGGAGACCTTCTGGCTCTTGTAAAGTTGTGAGCTTGTTATATTGTATACCCAAAAGAATTTTCGATGTTCTTACTCGTATATAAATATCCTTAGTTACATACCTCCGTGCCCTTGTGCTCGTAGGGTTGCTTCTAAACTGAAATTTTGATTGTCTCCTTAGTGTCACTCTCTCTTATTTTCGTATAACTCAAATGGTACCTTTAACTACCCCAACTCCTATCTAAAAAAATTTCAATGATTGCGATCTCGTATCTATATTCTGCGTAATATCTCTTGGGTTATTGTCCTTTGTCTTAACTTACCCCTTGTCGTGCCCCCTTTTTTCCCTCCGCAGAGAGGAGTCTGGGTTTCGACATTCCATGGGGTGTAATGACTCATTTCCTTTTGGGAATTAGGTATTTGAAGAGTCTCCATCTCACGGATTATGGTACGTTAGGGTACCTAGAGCGATTAACTCATGTAACTAGTTTGCATTACCAGAGATTAGGGTAAGGGCTCGAAGTAACCTCAAGGGGAAGGTGTTAGGCACCCCTCTTGATCCACAACTATGGGTCCCGAGCGAACTTATATTTACAAATTACTCCATACAAATAGCTGAATCAAATAAGTTGCAAGTAAAGCATGTTGGATAATTCAAGTAGTAAGATAAGGTTTAAACAAGTTGTAGAAGATAAAAGTTTTGAATAGAGAAAGGATAAAGTAAAGAGGGGTCCTAGGTTGTTTGTCCTATAAGATCACCCCACGCAATGTCTGGTAAATACTCCTCGACGAGGGGTTACACGTGACATTAATGCGTAGTCATCATATCCCATATCTACCCTTCCCATCCCCTATTGGTCATGCAAAGCGAGTGTTTGGTCACTGACTCCTATTGTGTGCTGCTACCCGTCCCTTCTTAATAGTCCTGAAGGGAATTAGGATCTCTACCTATAGGTGGTTCTAGATGTACCCCTAAGGCTTTAAAGGCAAAAATCTAAGGCAACAGTCAAAAAGCATTTAGGACTTCCACATAATGAGAGCAATTAAGAGGCTCACAATTCCTCCTCAAACAAACATACAGGCATCACGATTCAAACACAAGTAAGGTCTTTATTAATCAAAGTCCTAAAGCAGGATTTCTAAGTGATTATGCAGAAATAGACCACTTTCAGATCCAGAAGTTATAACATAGTAGTTTCCTAGAGACTCGTCTTTAAAAGATTATTAGAATCAGAAAAGTTGAATGATAAAAACAGTTTCAGGAAAATGCAGATTTTGAAAATGCTCTAAGGCTTGCCTATGTGCAGTATACTATGTCTATATTAATGCAGAAACGAACAAGTTTTTAAAATAGACCCTTGTGATACCTATAGGCAGGATATCTAATGAGATTAAAGCAATTTTGAAAGAGCCAATTTCAGGAAATGTCATTGCTTAATAAGACCATTTTTAAGAAGATGAACTAGGCGTAATGATATTGATTTATTAGGCTAATTAGATTATCAGACATAATTGCGAATAGAAATCCCTATAGGCATGGTATCTAGGCGTATTACTGGTTTTAGTCAATTTGCAGTAACATATGAAAGACTTATTAGAACTGAATGAGAATTAGATCCTATAGGCATGGTATTTATGCTTGAATTGATTTAAGACACGATTGTTTGAAAACCTATGAACATGACTTCAAAAATGCAGAACCTTAAGAACATAATTTCTACTTGATGTAAATGACATTAGAAGTGGAAACCTATAGGCATGATGTCTATTATGCAAACAAAATCATATTCAACAAGAGTAAAACCCTATGAACATTTTTTCTATAGAGTAAAGGAGGCAGATTTGAAAGTAAAGCCCTAAGAGCAGGATTTCTACCCATATTAACCCACAAAGTACACATCTACCCACCCTTTTTACTAAATACCCCAAATATCTGTTTACAAATTATTACAGGCCAATAACTGAATTACATAAGTGAAATGAAAAATCAAGAAGTTATTTTATAGAGAGCCTGCAATCAGGCCCAAGTTTCCCAAAGCATCCAATGGTTTTACAAGCCTTATTTCCATAGACAAATTAGAGTCTAGGTGCATCAAAGTTCCCTAAGGGTCTCAAGGACCCCGGGCAATGCTTACACCTAGACTTAGTAACCAAGCATTGAACCAGTGCAGTGTGGAAAGGCCAGCCTCAGTATGCTAGAGTTCAGAGGGTTCTCAAGAGGATCCCAAGGCAGTACACATACTAGAGGGGGCAGAACTTATTAACTAAGAGTAAAGTGGAAGTGCAGGACACAGGTTGAAAGAAGTTTGTTTTGAAAGCAACTAGTAAAGTAATAGAGGAGGTTTGAAAGAGGTTGGAGTGGTAAACAAAATCAAGCACTACACAGAATCCAAATGAACTCAGTAGTCACACAAGGGTCAAAGGGTTTGGGGATACACAAACATTAAACTGCAGACACATAACCCCAGCAAGGGGTCTTAGGACTGGTTCAAACATGCTCAGAGATAGTTGACACTGGCATAATCACAAACCAGTCATGAGGAGCATAAACACATAGAGGGGGAGGGGGTAAGGACTTGGGATTCACAAAAATGGTAAGTACACAGTAGGTAAAACCGTTGTCTAGGCATGCTTTGAATCATATAAGAGAATACATTGATTTAAAGGGAGGGGAGTCATACTAGCATGCTGATAATATAACCTAACTACAGATTTCACAACAGAACCACAAGTAGAACAAGCTAGAAATAAAAGAAACTAAAATAAGAAGAGAAACATGTTGTTGTTGAGGCTTTAAATTAAACTAGGACATACCAGTGAAGATAGAAGTAAGCAGAATAAAAGAACCAAAGAGCACATAGGATTAGCCTTGGCTTGCAGCCGGCTAATAGTAGCAAATAGCACAAGAGAGGGGGAAGAACAGGGATTTTTAATAAGAGAGGGGTTTTCGAAAAAACAAGTGTTCGTGTTGTTTGTAAAAGGCTTAGAGTATTTATAGTTGAAAGTAGGTAGTGGAATAAGGTAAAAATCATAGCAGTATGCTAATTTAAGAACTCAAAATCAATTAATTAGAGAATCAAGGAAGCTCTCCCTTAAGTTAAGGGAATCAAGATCAAATGGAAAGATGCAGTACCATATAAGGCAGGAAGAACAATCACTGCATGATTAAATAAGGAAAGAGTCAAGGTTCAGTAGGCATAAAGTAGTAAATTAGGACCAAATTCAGAAAGACCCAATTAAGGAAAAACTAAGTAAAATAAAGTACCATAGTAAATAAGGTAATGAAATTAGTCAATTTAAACAGACTAGTAGAATTCTAGGGCTTTGAAAGAAAATCTTTCAGTTACCATCAATTAAGGAGAATCAAAATCAATCATGGGGAGTCATAATTCTGTCTTCTCAATATATAAATAGAGACGAATGAACATGAGTAGCAAACAAACAAGGTCAGCTATATAAACAGAAAGAAACAAGAGATGAGCAAACACAAACATATAGAGGTGATATAAGTAGGCTAAAGATTCAGCAGAACATATGCGAGGCATGGTGAGAGATTAACAAGATTAGGTAAACAGGCTAACACACAGAACCAAGGCATAGAAAATCATGCTAACACACAGAACCAAGACAAAGAAAATCATGCTAACACACAGAAACAAAGTAAAGAAAAATCTTTAAAAATTAGGACTTTTAACAGAGTCGAGTTAAAAAGCAGTAGGAACATAAAACCGGTCAAAATAAGCAAGGAAAATGATTTAATCATGAAGAAATCGGTTGGAATAGATGTAGAAAGAACTCCGAGAAAACCTTATTTTCTAAAGAAAGTAAAATGGTTTAAAAAATGAGGATCTTTCAGAAGAAGTTCAAAAATAGGCAAATCATAGAAGGAAATAGGCTTAAAGTATGAAAGTAACACAGATCTGAGATATTCAGAAGAGGGTTAGGGTTTTAAAAGAAAACCCAAATTGAAATCGAAAGAACCTATTGTAAATCCATAAATCGTAACACATATGGTGTGATTTTGCCCAAAATCACACAAGAGAAACCTCGAACAATAGAGTCGGAAACCCTAGGTCCAAATCGACATGGCCCAGGGCCCTTAAAAGCCTTAGAGATGATGAGCAAGGTGATGAGAGACCCATTAGAGGCTTGGGGTTGAAAGAGGTAGCCGGAGATGACCGGAGAAGGAGGGGATTGACGGAGTTTTATGGTTAGGTTTGAGAGAGGAGAAAAGATGAGAGCATCTAAAGGCGGCGCTTTTGGAAAATTGACTTAGGGTTATGGGTCGTTTGGAAATTAAAAAGGAAAGGAGGAATAAGAGCCGTTGATCTAAAAGATCAACGGCCAGGATTTATAATGGCTTGGGTCGGGTAGACGTATATAGGGTCTGGGTCGGGTGATTGGGTGTGAAATTGGGCTGGAGAGGGGTCCGATTTAGGCTATAATTGAAAGTCAAATCTGGCTATGATTTAAATAGCCAATTTTTCCTATTTTAATTTATAATAAATAATAGGTAATTTCTGAAAAATAATTTAAGGTGCCAAAATGATTTAAAATACATAATTGATATTTTAAAAATATGGGGACCAATTTTATGCATGTAAAATATAATTATACCTTAAAATGGGCTAACATTGCAATTATATGCAATTTAGCTTAAAAAATACTAAATGCAATTATAAAAATGCATAAAAATTATACTAGCTATATTTTGGCATGAATAGAAATTAAATAAATGAATTATCAAAAAAATAATTTTGAAAATAATTTTTGGGGATTTTATGGATAAAAGGGGAGAAAATAAATTAATTTAAACCCTTAAAATTATGGAAAAAATAATAAAAGCCTTGTGCATATATATATATATATATATATATATATATATATATATATATATATATATATATATGTGTGTGTGTGTGTGTGTGTGTGTGTGTGTGTGTGCTATTTTGAAGGTATTTATGCATATGTAAAATATATAGTGAAAAATTGGGTATCAACACCCCTCGCATTGACTCTTTATATATCAAGTGTTCATTTGCACTTATTTATCAATAACATCTAGTGCTGGAACCCTTATTGCCTCTCCCCAGCGTCATGCTTGTATAATGTTCTGGAGTCGTATCATATCTGCAGGATCTGAATAAATCAATCTCATTCCTTCGCCATTCTACCATATTCGTTCTTTACTATTCCATATTTACTTCTTCATCTTTGGCATCTTTTCACATCTTCATGTACTCTTACTCGCCTTGCGGTAACCCTTCTGTACTAGGGATAACTGAATTTCTTACGCACGAAGGTGACACCTAGTGTAACTGGCACACTTAGTCCCTTAAGCTTAACTCTGCTAATAGTTCTTGCTTTAGGGAAGCGTCTTCCTGAATGACCTTTAAAGGTTATTCTTTTTGTTATTTCCAGAACGCTATCTTTGAAATTTTAGGATGCCGACTATTATCAAATCTTATGATCCCTAAATCATATACAGTTGATCTTGTTCACTAGCCGATACTAAATTCTATTATTTTGGGGGTCTAACTTAGTCTTCTAGTAATCATATTGGAGTCACCAACTCATTTCTCGAAATAAGAATATGACTCTATGGCATATACTCTTTTAGTCTCAAGGCTTGTCACCTCTTGTCTTTTCCTTTACTTGACTATAGACTTTGTCATCTTGTCATATTATGATTTACCATTATCACCCCTTTATCACATCTTACTCGTAATGCTTTATTTACTCTCTTTTTATTCTTCTGGTAATATCTCTATCTATTACCTTATTTTGAAAACTTCAACAAAACATTCTTTCACTTTTATCTCTCCTTTCTCCATCTCACTAGCTCTTCGGGTCGCCTAATATTCTTTTTTTACTAGGGGCGTGAGTTATACTAAAGCAAATATTTATCCCTTCTAGCATTCCATTATATGTCTTCTGAAATTTCTGAACATTCTAGTATTCATATCTGACTGTACTATTCTAGAATGCACCATCTAGATGTCTTACAAGGAGATATATTACCATATTTGCACTATCCTTTGGACATGTTAGCTAATGATAACAATTCATCCACCATTCTAGGTTACTCTAACCTCAGATGGATCCCGATATCCCATTCTTGTCTTATGCTATATCTGTTAGCTCTCATAGGGCATAACTGAGATGGGTGTGGCTAATTATATATATCTCTGTTACTATTGAAAGTAACTCAGAATGCTTGTATTTCTCTGCCCGAACTATAAATATTGATAATCTTCACTAACTGGGACCACACTCGGAGCAAGAAACTGATTAATCAATTTTGGGCTCGAACTCGGCCCGCCAGCTTCTGAAGAGTATCCTTCTTCGGGACTTCCAGGTCACCCAACCCGTAAAAATCTTCCAAAGTGGACGAGTCCACACCATCAAAGAAAGAAAGTAAGCGATCGTCCGCGCCATAAACCCTTTTATTGGACTTCTCTTTTACTGCTTGGGCCTCCTCAAGCATGGACTCAGTGTAAGCGTGCATCTCCATAATTTCTATTACACTGGGCATTTCCTTCTAAGAGGAGCCGGTATCCCAAGGGTCTCAGCCCCCGTCTCCATATCAACTTCCCGAGTCTGATGGAGGTAGGCCTAACGAATCTCCCCCCTCAGCTGCCGCCTGCTCCCTGGGAGGGGTCAATCCATGAGAAATAAAAATGTCATCTTCTTCAAACTTATCCCTGAGATGAAGAAGCGAATCAGAATCCGGCGCCCGAGAGTTAGAGCTCTTCTTGGGATTACGAGCCACTCTTTTCTTTGGCTTCACCACGGAGCTCGGGGATCCCGAAGTCTTTCTTTTCTTCATCTTATTTTCCCACACAGCAGCCTCTGGCTGTTCCTTGATGGAGGGATCAATGGACAAGGACACATTCTTGTCCCATTCCAAAGGCCTATGTTAGGTGGTCTTAGGAAGACCTACAAAAGAAAGAAGAAAGGCCCGTATGATGTGAGTCAAGGGCATTGTAATAATTATTCAAAGGAGAAACTTACAATGAGAATGGGCCTCCCATCGGCCCTTCGAAAGCTTGTACCATGAGCACTCGGAGTATGACATCCGCTTAGAGATACCTTCGATCCACTCCTTAAGCCGGACAACATTTGGAACCTGGGAAACGGTTGCACAACAACAAATATGAGTGATAAGAAAAAAAATGAAGAAAAATTGATATTTAAGAAGATGGTGCACTTACGAGGTACATTCCACTTCCCGAGAAATAGCATGAACTCGGGAGGGATCAAGTCTTCATTCTTCACCCGAACAAAGCGTCCCTGCCAGCTTCAATCTCGATCTTCGTCAATACTAAAAAAGAGGGCCTTGCTGGCTCGGCGAGTAAGCTTGATTATTCTGACTGGAAAAATTCGGGGACTGTATAGACGAAGTAGGTGGTTGATTGAAAACTGATGGGACTCGGTGGTTTTCACAAAATAGCGAAGGAGGATCTCGATCCTCCAAAGTGACGGGTGGATTTTCCCAAGGCATACCTCATATCTCTTACAAAATTCCAAAACGATTGGGTCTATCGTGCTTAGTGTGAAGGGGTAAGTGTAGACACTTAAATACCCCTCATCGTGGGTAGTAATAACTTCCTCAGGCCCAGGGACTACTATGTCCTTGCCTTCCTATTTTTAGTTCTCTCGGACCACGATAAGGATGTCTTCGATAATGGAACATATGTACCTTAATGCTCCTTCACCCCGATCCTATTTGGATGAGGGTTTCTAGACCTTAAAGTTCTCCGCAATTGAGCAACCCTTGAGAATATAAATTTTCAATGGGGGCTCAAGAGCTAGTTCAGTGGCAGCCACTTTGGGAGCAGCCGTTTCAAGGGCGACTATGCCAGGGGAAACCGCCTCACTGCCGACAACTGGTTGGGAAGATGAAGAGGCAACCTGTTCAAGAACTGATTTAGACATTTTAGCCTTTGTTATCTGGTAAAAAAATTGAAAATTTAAAGGGAGAATGCAAAGATTTTAGAGAACGAGTTTGAAGGATGAAGAACAGAGTTTGAGGATTTGAAGAAAATCTGGGTAAAAACCTAGGAACAACTATGAGAAATAGAAGATCAAGGATGAAGATATGAAGGTTTGAAGGAAGTTGATAATAGCTAGGGAATTCAGAGGTAAAAGCTTGTTCGGAAACTGGGAAAGGAACAGAGGATAGAAGTTTTTATAGGGGTGGTTCACATCACTTCATATTTGGAGACAACCAGTCGATGGGCAATACGTGTCCGAAGTCAGAATGACGCGATTGATGGGATGTTTAGACTTTTTTGTCATTTCTGTTGTAACATACGAAGAAAGGAATGGAGAACATCTATCACTTCTCATCATTTCAGTGAACCTACTCTCTAAAAAACGGAGGGACTATCTATATACGAGTAAAACCAGGGCTAATGAGCACCCCAATTTCTTCGTGAGGGAAACAAAGCAAGTACATAACTACAAGTAATCAAAATTGAAGTTGAGAGCCTCCCGTATCAAGGTTCGAACAAAATACCTGCCCTCGAAGACATCGAGACCATGCCCCCCAAACCCGATTCTAGCTCCGAGACCTCAGAAATTATTGGCAAATGTTCGCACACGATCAACAAAGGGCTGTGATATCCATGCCCGGCCGGATATTATGGCGTGAATCTGCCCGTATCAGCAACAAATCATTGATTAGCGAAAAGGAAGACTTTATCTTTCTTAGAATTCTACTTAGGGTAAAACTCCCTTACTATATGAAGGGGAAGTTTATTATTCAATAGACACACTGTAACACCCATACCACAACATTATACATCTGTTTTCTCTACTTCTAAAAGTCATTCAAAGTTCTTAATTTTGCTCATAGTTCTTCATAAGCATTTGGCTCCAAACAGAAGGCAAGCTACTTGTTAAGCTTATAACCTAGCCCGGACTCAATTACTACTAGTTTGGCAATTTATTCTATCCTTTAATTTTCTTATCTAACATATTAATCACTTGTATTGAATTAATCCATATATCCTTAAAACCACGTACAAGTTCAATTGTTATCCATTTTAAAGGGTAAACAAACCTCTTCCAAGCATTTAATTGAATTGTTATAACATGTTACATATTTCATTGTTATCTTTACTCTCACATGCTCTAATTCACATTGTTAGCATTTATTCTATCCTTTATTATTGTAATTGCTCTTATATACTTTAGTTGAAATTGATAACCCCCTTATGTCTTGTTACCCCTTCTACTATTGAATTCCCATTACTTGAGGTTCTTATTTCATGGAATGTCTTCTTGTGGGTTTATTGATGTTGAAGTTGTGATTTGTGAAAGCCATTATCACATTAAGGTTGAAGTTGTTAATCATTGAGATATCTTTCCATGTTGAGTATTCCTCATCCATTTTGTTGTTATTGAGATTTTGTACACATTGTGATTGAGCCATGGGCTATATGTTGTGGTAACATTAGTATTATTGATTTTGGTAAGTGTTGTGGTATATGGGCATATGTGGTGCGAATTGATTATTGTGTTGTGATATTGACACGCATTTGGTGGTATACATATACGGGTTGATACGCATATGCTAAGATAAGGTGGGATTTATACGCGTGTTGCTAGTAAAAAAATTACTTGAAGCACGCGGTGAAATGAGGGGACAAAAATGCGCGTGGCTATTCCGTGAAAATATTTTTAAAAATGAATGCAAGGCTCAAGCGGTGATATAAGAAAATATTGTGATTGAAATTGTGAAATGAGGTTATGAGTTATGGTACCATGGTTGTGATTCTTGTTTCACATCATATATTAAAAAGACTTGTTGGTTGGGCAGTTTTTGTTGTTTTCCCTATTGTCTTACTTGTAATTGTCCGTATTTGACTACTTGTGGTTTCATCATGTGTTCACTACTTGTTACCTTTACCACTTTAATTTTCATTGTTAGCTTACATTTTTGAACTTATCTATAATTTACTTCCTCGCTTTTTGTTATTAGACTATGCTATACTTTGTTCAGTTTTCTTATCCTCATAGGTATCTTAACTGGCCTTGCCATTACTCTACCGAGGTTAGGCTTAATACTTTCTAGGTACCATTGTGTTGTACTCATACTACACTTCTGCACATTTTTGTGTAGATCCAGATATATCTACTCATGCTGGATGCCAGTGATCATACAATTATTTTCAGAGATTTCAAGATATACCTACTCGATGTTCGCAGGCCTCAGAGCCACCTTCTGTTATCTTCTCATTATTGTTTATCCTATTGTCACAAAATGTTGTATTAGAGGTTTTAGTGCATTATGTAGACCTTATGACTCAGTCTCACCGGGTTTGGGAATATTGTATTGTGGTTCTGTATTGAAGTTATTATGAGACTTATCAGCTTTATTTCATGTTTTTAGTCATTTTTTCTTTCATATCCTCATGTAGGTTATGCTTACCTAGTCTTAGAGACTAGGTGCCATCACAACATCCTAAGGTGAAAATTTGGGGTAGTGCCAAGTGAATGTAACGATCCGATCAGTTGCTTTGTGTATTTGAGCCCTATTTTCCCAATTGATTCTTCACACATGTGCATTTGTGGTTTTATGACTTTTGAGGTTGGTAAGTTTTATTCTGGGAAGGCTTTGGGATGATTTGGACCCTTTGAGTCTTAGCTAACAAACCTAAGTTAGAAATATTGACAAAAATTTGACTTTTGTGAAAATGAACCCGGAACGATATTTTGATGGCTCTGATATGTTTGTATCATGATTTTGGACTTGGGTGTATACCTAGAATCGAATTCGGATGTCCCTAAGTTGATTTGACTTGTTTTTCCGAAAGTTGGCAATTTGAGATTTTGAAGATTTTTCAAGTTTGATTGTAGCTTGACTTTTGGCTATCAGGTTCGGAATTTGATTTTGGGATATGAAATATGTTTTTATGGTATTTGGAACTTTTCTGCAAAATTTGTTAACATTTGGAGTTGATTTGATAGGATTCAGACTCTTGGTTGCAATTCTAGAAGTTCTTAAACTTTTCTTTGAAATTCATGCATATTTTTTTTATGTTGGATTGGTAGTTCTACATATTATTTTTGTGTTTTGATCGCAAGAGCGAGTTTGTATGATGTTATTAAACTTGTGTGGATGTTTGGGTTGGATCCCTCAGATGAGTTTCAAACGTGCTTTGGTATGGTTTTGAAGTGAAACAAGTTGCTGGCGTGCTGGTGTCGCGATTGCGAGCACCAGCCTCACAATTGCGAAGTGAATATGTGAGGGTCAGGTATTGAAATTGTGATGCTTCACTCGCAATTGTGAAGTGTATTCCATTCTGGGTAGGTTTGCATTTGCAAAGGCAACAGGCTTTGCAACTGCGAAGCCTATGTCGCATTTGCGGCTTCCTACTTAGGCTGTCAGCAACCACAATTGTGAGACACTCTTCTTAATTGCGAGGGTTCGCAATTTTGAATCCAATGTCACAATGCCGATATCTGCAGCTGAATAAAAGAGCTGGCCGTCAGGATTTCATATCATTTTTTTTATTTTAGAACCCTAGGCTCGGTAGGAAGCAATTTGGAGAGGGGATTTTTATCTACAAACATTGGGTAAGTGATTCTACTTAATTTCCAACTATATTTCATGATTATATCTTAGATTTAACATCAAGTTTATGAGAATCAAAGAGAAAATTTGGAGATTTTTGTCAAAGTTTTGAAAATGAACATTTGAGTTTTAAGAGTCTATTTGGACTTGGATTTGAAAACAAAATGTATATATGGACTCGTGGGGTTATGCATAGTCGAAATCTATCCTTGGACCTGGGTTTTGACCATGTGAGCTAGGGGTTAACTTTTGTTGACTTTTGGGGAATTGAGTAAAGATCAAAGCTTTATCTATTGTAATTGGCTTTGTTTTGCATTGTTTGATGTCATTAAGCCATTTTTGGTTAGATTTGAGCCATGTGGAGGGAAGTTTTAGGTGAAAAACTATTTTCTAGGGTTGATTTGGCCTAGTTGAGGAAAGTATCTTGACTAACTTTGTGTGGGGGAACTACCCCTTTGGATTTGGGATGATCGGGTTACTTGCACTATGTGAAAGACGTGCACACAAAGTGACACGTGTGCACATGGGCTTTATATGGTATCTTGTATGGTTTAAACTTTTAGACCTCTTCCATGCATTTAATTGAATTTGTTAAAGCATGTTACACCTTTCACTGTTAAATTTACTCTCACATGCTCTAATTGATGTTGTTAGCATTTTCTCTATCCTTTATTGTTGTAATTGCTCTTATATGCTTTAGTTGAAGTTACTACCTCCCTTATTGTCTTGTTACCCCTTTTATTATTGAATTACTCTTACTTGAAGTTGTTATTTCGTGGAATATGTTCTTGTGGGGTTATTGATGTTGAAGTCGTGAAGCCATTATCATATTGAGGTTGGAGTTGTTAATTGTTGAGATATCACTCCTTATTGAGTATACTCAATTATTTTGTTGTTATTGAGATTTTTACACATATTGTGATTAGGCCATGGGCTATATGTTATGGTAACATTGTTATTATTAATTTTGGCAAGTGTTATGGCATATGGACACATGTGGTGCGAGTTGATTATTATGTTGTGATATTGATAAGTATGTGGTAGTATAAGGATAAGGGTTGATACACATGTGGTTAGATAAGATGGGATTTATATGCGTGTTGCTAGTAAGGGAATTACCTGAAACCATGCGGTGAAATAAGGGGGGCATGTAGCTATTTTAGGAAAATGTTTTTAAAAATAAATGCAAGGATATTGCGGTGATATAAGTAAAAAATGTGATTGAAGTTGTGAAATGAGGTTATGAGGTGTAGTACCACGGTTGTGAATCTTATTGTACATCCTATGTTAAAAAGGCTTGTTGGTTGGGCAACTCTTGTTGTTTTCTCCATTGTCTTACTTGTAGTTGTCTGTATTTGACCACTTGTTGTTTCATCATGTGTTCACTACTTTTTGCCTTTACCGCTTAAATTTCCGTTGTTAGCTTACATTAGTGAAATACTTATCTGTCATTTACTTCATCGCTTACATTATTAGGCTATGCTATACTCTATGCAGTTTTCTTATCCTAGTAGGTACCTTGACCTGGCATCGTCACTATTCTACCAAGGTTAGGCTTGATACTTACTAGGTACCGTTGTGATGTACTCATACTATGCTTCTACACATTTTTGTGTATATCCAGGTACATCTATTCGTGCCCGACTCCAGTGATCGTACAATTATTTTCGGAGACTTCAAGGTATACCTGCTCGACATTCGTAGGTCTTAGAGTCACCTTCTGTCATCTTCTCATTACTCTTTATCCTATTGTCAGGCAATATTGTATTAGTGATTTTAGAGCATTAGGTTGAGCTTATGGCTCAGTCTCACCAGGTTTTGGGAATATTGTCTTATGGTTCTATATTGAAGTTATTTTGAGTCGTATCAACTTTATTTCATGTTTTTAGTCATTCTTGGGCATTCTAAGGTGGGAATTTGATTTCGTGACAAGTTGGTATCAGAGCTAAGGTAATAGACAAAAACATTAGCAACAGAATAAGAATAGAGTAAATGATACATTATGAGCAGATGAGATAAATGGGCGATAACGGTAAATCAAAATATGACAGGATGACAGAGTCTATAGTCAAGTGAAGGAAAAGACAATAGGAGACATGCCTTGATACTATAAAAGAGTATAAGCGATAAAGTCATATCTTCGTTTAGAGAAATGAGTTGGTGACTCCAATGTGATTACTAGAAGGCTATGTTAGACCCCCAAAGTAATAAAAATCAATATGGGCTAGTAAACAAAATAAATCGAACATGAATTAGGGACCGAAGGATTCGATAATAGTCTACATCGTGCGAATTTAAGAGATCGCATTCCAGCCATAATAGAATGGACAACATAAAAATAACATGTGATGCTCATTTAGGAAAAAGCTTCCCTTTAGCACGCGCTGTGAGCAGAGTGTAGCTTAGGGGACTTAGTGTGCCAATTACTCTAGATATCATCCTCGTGCATAAGGTATTTAGTTATCCTAGGTTACTGCAGGGCGAGTAAGGGTCACTGAAAATGTCAAAAGACATCAAAGATGAAGAGCTAAAACATCTACAAGTAAAACTTCAGAGCATTAAATGTTAGCACTCCCTTAAAGGGGGAAGATGATGTGATATGATATTTAGTCGGAGTTAAATGGTTCAGGTAAATATAGAATGGTAAATGAAGAATGTTGTAAAAAGGCAAAAGGAATGAGATTGCATTTATTCAGATCCTATTGATATATCACAACTCAGAATGTTATGCAAGCACGACGTCAGGAAGTGGTAACAAGTGTTCCCGTCAAGGAAGTTAATTGATAAATATGTGTGATTGGACACATGATACATAAGGAGCCAGGACGAGAGGTAAGTTAAGAGAAATACATAACCCAAGAGGATACACAAAATATAGATATGAGAACGGATCAATAAATAGTTAGTAGTTGATCAGGAAGATCCTAGTTATGACTAGACAATAGGTGACAGAAAAATCAGCAGATCATGCGAGATAAATATAGTGAACCTCATCATAGAGAATTCAATCTCGTATATACGAGATCATAATTCTGGAGAAATATTCAGATAGTATTGGGGGGGGGGTAGTTAAAGGTACTGTATAAGTGTTACGACAGTAAAATAGAGTGCTACTGGGAAGACAATCAAAATTTGAGTTCAGAAATAACTATACGAGCATAAGAGCACAGAGGTAAGTAACTAAGGATAATTGTTGGCGAGTAAGAACATCAAAAATTCTGTCGGGTATACATTATAATAAGCTCACAACTTTACAAGAGTCAGAGGGTCTTCCCTAAGTCATCCCTAAGACTCCGACATAAGCATAGCATCCTGAATTCGATATTATAGAAGAAATGATCTTGTAACAACATTCTCATTAGAACATAGTATGCACTCTATAAGAAAGTGGTACCTATCATGACTAATGAATGGGAAGTAAAATCAAAAGTAATATTCAAGATTATATGAGTTACAAGAAATTCCAGTATGCGGGGGCACCAAGATAAGCCAAATATTTGTGCAACAAGTGGCAAAGCAATGAGGAAAAGTAATTGCTTATGTTTAAAGATAGCTCAGACGGAACAAAAGGAATTATTCGATCTATGACCCAGAATTAGTTACGTTATGAGTGCACTTAAGATTTCAAAGTATTATCCATGTAGCATGTATGTTGACATTCTAAGAGTTATAGGAGACCCCCGGATAACATTAAAAGAATGAATTGAGTCCACGTCACAGACAAAGGCTTGAATTATGAGAAGATTATAACATGGATGTTCCATAGCTTCCACATAAGGTTAATGAAATAGCTAATTCCTGAGCCACAAATTGGTAGACAACTTAAGCCTACTTAAAGGCTAAGAGGGAAGAGAAAGCTCAAGAGTTACAACAACTATGTAAATCAGGAGTCCGATTGTTAGACCCAGATGATCATAGTAATCGTGACGCCGAACATTCCAAAATCACTCTTAATAGCTGAAGTACAAGAGAGATACTACTGCAACCATATTCTATAATGGATCTATGATAAAGCCACATAGAAGAGTACAATATTAGAGATAACAAAAGATGGAGTGGAGATGACCGGCTAAATATGTGCCCTACTATTGTTGGACTCCGAAACATTACCTGGGCGAGGGAGCATCACTTTTACCATTTGAGTAAAGAACATAGACGATAACAGAGTTGCAATCTACTATACTGCAAAAATAAGAAATGATCTGAGACGAGCAACATCATATGGTCGGTACTTCAAAGATGATCATACACTATAAAGTATAACATGGATGAACGATTCTCGAGATTGACCGTTCAGTTCAAAAGTGTCTGTTAGGACAAGGTATGCTAAAAATAGAAATGTGTGAGCTTTTACAAAAGTACAAAATTTAAAAGATCAAGAATGTGAGTGAGCTAAGATGACAAGTCAAGAATAATTTTTTACTAGAACGGAATATGTCAGGAGGCTAGAATATGAGGTTGAGAAGTTGAAGCCTATCCTAAATCACTCACTCCTCAAGTGGAGCAATATATATATATATATATATATATATATATATATATATATATATATATATATAAAGTGTGATAAAAAGGTTGAATAACAACGTTAGAAGAACTAAGCTGATAACGAAGCTTAAGAAAAGTAAACTAAGAACCATGAGAGCTAAGGTGAGGATTAACTTTTGTTCTAAGAGCATTAGAATAAGAAATTATACGATTGCTAAGGTCGTATAATAAAAATTCCTAAAGCATGAATGTATGGAAAGTCATAGAGGACTGGATGTTCGTAAAGATGTCACCTACAAAAGGCGTCATGAGATCCCATAAGAAGGGAAATCGTAGCCCGAGATATATGGGTCCTTATAGAGTTATCTGATGGGTAGGCTGAGTGGTTTATTTGTTTAAATTGCCTCTAGAGTTAGAGTCAGTCCATTATCCATGCAACGAAAGGGCATTGGAGACCCTTCTCGGATTGTTCTAGTAGATGACTTTCAGATTACAGAAGATCTATCCTACGAGGAGATTCCAATGGCTATTTTAGTTCGATAGATCAGTAAGATATGGACCAAAAAGTTACCTCTGTGAGGTACTATGGAGAAATAAGAACGGCGTAGAAATGACATGAGAGGCCACAGAGAAGATGAATTCTAAATGTCCCTACCTATTTCAAACTAAAGATATGGCTCGATATGGGATATGATAGCACAACATGGTTCAAACCAGTAGGTCGTGAGATAAGCTCTTTTTTGACTTGTATTACTTATGATTGATAGCTATGTTAGGCCAAGTGTTGTTATTTATATTTATTAGCCCTATGTGGAAATTTGTACTTTTTATTGGCTAAATGCAAGTTCGGAATAGCCAGTATTACAGAGGAGACTCTGTCAAATTTTTTGTAAAATAGATAAGTGCTAGTTTCGTCTCTAAGACGCCTTTACATTCGAGGACGAATATTCCTAAATGGGGAAGGATGTTACACCCTATATTTCATGTTAGAATACGTCAAGTGAATTAATATGAGTCAGAGAGTGTAAGGACCTTTACAAAGATAATGATGGCTTAAAACAAGTGTTAAGGAAGTATTGTAAGGATTGGGTGTTAAACGAATCAAAGATGATATAACCCGTACTTTAAGGATAAACCTAGGAGTGCTTAATATTATATGGAGTCTGTGTTTTAAGGTAATTTAATCATATAATATTTGTCTGTCAAGTTTTAAAGTCAAACACGTTGTAAAACCAAAGTCGGCAAAAATTATCGCAACATACGTTCATAATTTTACTAAAACTTGGGTCTAATGTCACTTAGCTTTTATCTCAATACACTTTGATTATGAGTTAATGTAACCATCAAATAGAAGATCTATGACCCTAGTTTCCAACATATTAAACCGTTTATTGATGCTATATCTGAGTAGAGATATATTCGCATTTTTACTAGACTACACCGACAACTCCTTTTTGGGACCCATGTGGATGATGGCCGACCATTGAATATTTTAAAGTGGTTGGAAGGTTCATTTCTTGTAATTTTTCGACCACACTTCATCCTCTTACTCTCTTAAGACCTCTCAACAGTTCACCTAAGGGCTGAAGGTTAAAACCACGTGTTTATATACAAATCCAACATCTTAGGTAAGGTGAAGAATAAGACCTCTGGTGTTGTGGTACTTAAAGACTGTTATAAGTTAAGTAAAGCTTGGATTCTAGGTTTTTTCTATTGGTTGAGGTAAGTATAATATCCTCTTGCTTTTGAGTAAGCTTATTTATATTTTGGTTATGTTGTGTGAATGAAAAACTTCAAGATAACACTTTAATTGGTATAAGGTGTTGTTGTCTCATGTTGGACTATTTTGGAGTTAGTATATATGGCTTCCTATGTTGGAAAATTCTGGGAAATAGCTTGGTTATAATATTTTTCTTATTATTGTGCTTGCCAATATATTGAGCATGTTGATGATGATGTAAAAAGGAGAAGAAGCGGACACATAATACCTAAAAGTTTTTCATGTTTTTGTTATCCCTTGTAGGGTTGTTTGATGTTACTTTTAAGTTGGAGAATATGATGGAATGTCATCTCAATATAAATGTTTATATTCTGGACCTGGTGATGGTATTGTAAGTATGAGTAGATGGAAAAAGAGTTGGGGTTATGTTCCAATCCGAGCTTGCCGCTCATCATGGTAAATAGTAGTTTCGTTGTTGACGTTTGTGCACTTGTTGTTGTGCAGATTGATTTGTGTTGTTGGGTGTGTTGTGATGCTTAAAGTATATAGTTTAAGGTTATATGTATTCTTGATTTTTTTATGAACTTAGGAAAGTAAGGAGAACAAGGAAAATATTATCCATTTTATTATAAAATAAGTTTGTCGTCATTGTATGATAGTTGTATCTTTCGTAGCTTAACGATAGCATTATGTCATGCTCTGACCTTGGGGAGTGTGACTGGCGCTCAACTGAGATATCCTAGTCAAGCAAGCCTACTATTGATGCCTTCTACCCAATCATACCCATGAATAATGTGAGGATGGATACCAACAGTTAGACACACCAGAGAATAACATGTCCAACACATTTCATTACTTATAGGAATTGCATTTACGATTTCCAAAATATTATAGGTTCATGGTTTAAAAGTTGAAACATGTCAAAAAACTACAACATTTTTAGTTTATTACCCCAATAAAAATACAACCCACAACATGTCGATGAATCCTCTAAATGAAACAGAAGAGTAGTATGATAGTGTCGGTAACAAGGCCACCGCTATACCTCAAAAGAAATATACAAGAGAATAAAAACGGCACAAGGCCTCAAAATAGAGTAGGGCTCACCAATGTAGCTGAGAAGAGTGTATGGTGCTATCACAATCGATGTCACCTACTGAGGAACCACTTGCATCCATTAAAGATACAGCACCCTGGCAAAAAGGACGTTAGTACATGTAGAATAGTACTAGTATGTAAAGCTAAATACTCTCTCATAGAATGGAATGCCAACATAAAAGGAGAGAAACGTGAAAACAGTAAGAAAATCAGTACTTATTTAAATTCCAAGTTAAACAAAGTAAACTTTCAAGTAAGCACTAATCATTTAGATTTGGAGATCCTTTGTACCGACACACCACCATGCACATGACATAGAGTGCGATCTCCGCCGGATTGGATAATCTATCTCACCCTAATGCAAGCAGGTGGACATAGAACCACAATACTACCATGTACGCGATATGGCATCCGATCCCCGCATGATCGGCTAAGCAGTCTCACCACCATGCCGTGTGGTTAGACATGGTCCTTGATAGCTATCAACTCATCCCAATTAAGGGGAATAATCAATACAATATAATGGGGACTCACCCCTCAATCCACTCCTACACCGAAAAATGTAGTTTCGGGCTTGAGAATTTATAACCTACTCTTCTTCGGTGACCTAATGATACTCTCAAAACAGTTTCAATATAAAAGCAAAGTATGCATCTCATAGCCTTTTTATAATTGTTTTCATTCCATTGGCACTTTTGGCATACATGTAAATCCCCATTCTTGGCACGATGGCCACATTTTATATTTCATACTTCCATTCTATCACTTTCAAAGATCATCATAAGTCATCCACATAAATAAAATTTGAAAATCACGACTTTAAATACATGAGTAATAAGGGTCTTAAACACATTGAATTTTCTTCCTAAAAAAGAACACAATGATTTGCAATTGAAACATCAATCCAAGTAATAAACATTAGATACAATAACTATATTTGAAATATTTTTTTTCCAATGGAGAGTAACATGTAGGGCAACTGGAACATGACTTGAGTACATAACCATTTAGATAAATCAATTGTTAAAGGAAATGCTGAACGATAAGAATAAGGGCTTGAATAAATCACATTTGGAATTTACAAGGAACTTCCGATTCTATAGGAGGAGTTTAGCAAATATACCTCGATCAAGCTTTCCTTAGAATAACTACAACGTTCCACTACTCTTAGCAATTCAATCTACATTAGCATAGTTTAATTTAACTATTATTAGATGAAAATCTCGTGATATAGGTCTTTTAAGACTTTCGCCAAATACCTAATATGCGAATTCAACTACAAGGTTTGACAATGGAATTCCTTCAACTCATAACCTATTCTAAAGTAAATAATCAATCTACAATAGACCTATAACACCCAACAACCTTCATTGGCACATGCATGCCCATCCTTTTACTCCCAATTCAAGAATCACACCTTCCATTCTTCATATACACCCCTAATTCAAAATTACCGGCATATGGCTTCTAATATTCGTCCTATAAGCCCCAAAACAATTACAACCCATAAAAAACTTTGCATGAAAGCTTAAGGGAAAATTTACCTAGTTGATTGAAGTCTTTGTGAGTTTCCCTCTTGAATCCTAAGTTTTGAGCATGAATTGAAGAGTAGAATTGATAGAGCTTCTCCATCTCTTTCTGAATTCCTCTCTCAAAGACCTCATGTTATACCTTCTAAAATGACTGCCTAAGGCCTTATATCAAAATAGAATCAGATTAGGAAATTTCAGAAAATAACCCTCGATATCCGTTTGGCGATGTAATTATGTGTTAGCAGAACAAGTCCGCAGTCAGCGGAATGGACACAAAATGATCTTCAAAATCTGGATTGGGTCTTGTCAAATCTGCGACGGATCCACGATCAGTGGAATAGATCTGTGATGCATTCTGCAGTAGCAGAACATATTTGTGGTCAGCGGAATAGCCACAAAATGGTCTTCAAATTGGAGTTGCTTCTGACTCATTTTGCAATGATTCGCGATCAACGGAATAGATGCGCAATAGTATAATGGATCACATAATCACCATTTTCTGTAAATGTTTCTACCAACTCCATGATGTATTGCAAAATCCAAAAATCCGTACTGTGGCACATTAGCTTACCTTGGCACCATAAAAACTTAAATCCTTGGCGAACTTTTATGAGGCCTTACACATTATCAGCTTTGATGTAGATTGAGGTGTGCCGATACGAGTTCAACGTGGTTATTGGACATATTGTGATAAGTTGTGTAATGGCTATCCCTTATATTTCTTTTGCATGAATTCATAGTAAGTAAGAGTTGGATAAATCTTATACGAGAAATGCATATTGTAGAGCTCGTGTCACAATAGGTGTTACATATTTATATATACTTCTATCGTATCTTGTTGAGAGGGTTCCCATCTGCTTTATGTTATTCCATGATATTAGACAAAGATAGAGAGTTACATATGTCCCTCCGTACATTCTACTAAATACATGATATATAGCATTGTATAGATATGTTTTCTGTTGCTTGGACACTTGGTCAGATATTATTGTCTGTCCACTTGGTCAGTGAGAGTTTATTTTTTCCTGGCCACTTGGCGAGTGATAGTTAATATTTGCCTGTGCTCACGGTTAGTGAGAGTTTACTGTTTCCCGGACACTTTGTCAATGAGTGATACACTGAGCCCTATATGTGGCTGGCTAGCTATGATATCGCTATATTACATTATGTTGAGTCGGAACAGGTCATGAGTATGTCTTAGATCATTCTTTGGCTTCCAGATTACTATGTACTCCAGTTCATTTTCAGCTTTAAGTTATTCTATTGCCTTCCATACTTGGTATATTATTTCGTAATGACATCCCTTTTGTCGGAGGCACTGCATTTCGTGCATGCAGGTTTTGATAGACAGCCAGATAGACCTTCCTAATAGACAGAGTCAGAAATCAACTTGACCGGTAAGCTCCCCTCCCCCGGAGTTACCAGGTGTAGACTTGGAGTCCATTTTGTATATACAGACTTGATGGGTAGGTTGAGCCCCTATTTCGACTATGATACAATTTTGTTTTCTCTAGAGGCTTGTAGATGAGTCATGTATGATTTATATGTCAGTATTGTGGCCTTGTCGTCTCTGTGTACATGTTCAATTTGGTATTCATGGTTGTAGATGTTCATGGCGGCCTCGTTGACCTGTATAGTTATGTATATGTTTGAATGTGTTTACTCTTCAGGTGAGTTAGATATTATCTTTCGATGATTTCAGTGTACTGCTTTATTGACCTTGGTTGGTATTGTCTGCTTGCAGATAGGCCTTGTCGGCCGAAGTTGAGGGTTACCTCTCCATAGTTCATAGTTACAGAATGATACGCTCGGGCCGAGTATGCCACCGGGCAACCACGCCACCCTAAGTTTGGGGCATGACAATATTGATCGATTTCGGTTGATTATTTTATTTATATTTGGATTGAGTGTCAAAAATATAATCAAATATTTGATTGGCCTAACGGACCGTGTTTGGTGGAGAAAACCAACCTCAATCGGTTAGTAGTCTTATCGACCCATCAAGTACTGACCAACATTTTTCGGTTGGTTATCGATCGGAATCCTAGGTAACCGACAACGATCTATTTTTCTGTTGGGTTTTAACCTTTTTTACTAGTGGATGTTGAACCGCATCAATTAATTAAGCACTTCAAACTTTGTTGACTACAGTATGGTCAGATCCACCCTTGTCCGCGATGTATTTTAGATAACAAATTTGCCGTTCATAAGATGAAAAAAAATTCGAACTTCATCAACTTCCTTCTCTTTACTTACTATTTTATTGTTTGGTTGACGGATAGAAATGGACAAGACAGGATCATGATAACATTTATGGAGGTCCTAACAATGAACCACTAGGCCCAAGCTGAATATGGTCTATCTAGGTAAAGAAATTAGTTGAGTTTATCAAAAAAAAAAAAAAAGAATCATGTACATTCTTTTATTGACTTGAAATATTAATAGAACAATAAATTGACCAAATTACTCCTCATATGTATCGACAGTTGCCACTGCAAAATGGGGATTTGAAGGTTAGTTTACCTTTTGTGTCTGATTTGCTTTAAAGTTGAGTATTAGTACATGCAACTCAGGTTGCGCTGGTTAAAATTTATATTTGATGTTTACATATATAAAGTACATAGTATGTGTTTGTGAATAGATTTTTATCACTAAATCATGGTTAATTAATATATATTAATCTAATTAAATTACTTTATCATGATAATTTAATATGGTTTGATGTAAAAATACTGGGTGCGGTAAGTATCTACTTGTTAACCTGTCCATCAGAAGAGGTCGATGACGACCTAAAAACTATTGGGGGAGAAGTGATCAGACAGGACATGACAAGACTCTCAGATTTCCGAGGACATGACCCTTGATAAGAAGCTGTGGAGGTCGAGTATTAGGGTTGTAGGTTAGGAGGTACTCGAATCTTTCCTTACTTCGTACCTTTGTGAGGCTAGTCTGGTAGGGTTGTTGTCTAAGTCAGCTGTGCCTTACTACTCTTTCGTTTTCCATAGTGCCGAGTCTATGTACTGTCTATCGCTTTTGCTTTGCATCTGCTTTCTCATTTTCATGATGTTATTTTTCCTATGGTTTCTATTGATGGTACTAATATTGTCTCTTTTCGTCTTCTTGAGCCAAGGGTCGTTCGGAAATAGTCTCTCTACTCCCTCAGGGTAGGGGTAAGGTATGCATACACACTATCCTTCCTAGACTCCACTAGTGAGATTTTACTAGGTCGTTGTTGTTACGTTGTTGTTGTTGTTGTTGTTTATGACAAGATAGAGACTAATTATTATTCTCTACATTCTAATTTATGTGAACCTGTTTGACTGGATACATAGTTTAAGAAAAAATGAAATTTTAGAATTTGTGGTCCTAAACTAGTCAAAAAAGGATCTAGAGTATTTGTGTGGTTATAAATGCTTCTCATTAAAGGTAGAGTTGAAAGTTTAAACTAAATTGTTTTCAAATTTAAAAAGAATCATTTTTTTTTGGAACGGACCAATAAAAAAATAGGTTCACATAAACTGAAACAACAAAGAATATTAGCTATTTGTTCAAAACTTTGACCTTGAATTCGTTCAGAAAATATGTTTTGGCATTGCCTACAGAGACAGCTAGCGTACTATTACAAAGAAAGATTTGGTTTCAAAACTGAGTGGGAAGTCCACCGAGACGCATTTGCATGAAGTCAAAGAAACTCAAATATGGTGTTGAGGATATGTTGATAGGAATAATGTTGAGATCAAAGTCAAGAAATATGAAATTCGTTCTTTATTAAATAGTATTAGGAGCATTAAATGCAGACAATGCAAGTGGGAATTATTTTTAGGTGTGGAAGTCTAGAAGTCCACCCTCTTTGTCTTATATATTCCAAAGACTTTACTAGTAGGTCTTCTAGAAGATATTCCATACTCAAAGCACATGGCTGGTGTTTATTTAGTACTGTGCTTTTTGTTAATAGAACAAGGCATGCATTTTCCAAGGAATATACAAGACAGGCAAAGTTAGAAAGTTAGCTATGGTTGGATCGAATTCAATAGGTTTAGTTTAAATCTCGTGTTTATATTTAGAAATTAAATATATACAACAATTAAAATCAGAACTTAATTGCTAACATATAATATCGTTATCCTATAATTTAGAATTCACAAAATTTAAATTTTGACTCTACCTCTAATAGTAGTACAAGAAAATAAAACTTCTTCTGTGGAAATAAGGAGAAATAAAGAAAATCGATAGAAAACGAAAGAGAGAGAAATTGGGGAAATAAGAGACTATCATTTTCACTTGTCTGATTAGCATGCCAAGAACATTGACAAGAAAATTATGTTATCTTTCTGTAAACAAAACAAAGATAACAAAATAGAACCAGAAATAAATGAAGAAGAATAATCCGAGCCCACTTATTTTACATTGTTTCCTTAAAAAAATTAATTCCTTCCTAGAATCCTAAGTTTTGGATTATTTTCTCTCAAAATAAAACCGATTAACCTTGCTAGTGTAGCCGTACATCAAATGTCAGTGATCAACAAATTCAAATGGTGGTAGTAAATCATAACACTTATATTTAATTTGAAGAAGAAGAAAAAGAAGAAGAATATGTAACGACCCGATCGGTCATTACGAGCATTTGCAGCCTATTCGGTAGTTCGAGCTCTTGAGTTGTTACACATGATGTATTATGACTTGCGTATATGATTGGTTTTGATTTTTGAGTGGTTCAGGATTGATTTGGAAGATTGACTCTTATTTTGGAAACATTAACTTGGAAGAGTTAACCAAGTTTAAATTTTGTGTATTTGACCTCGGATCGGAACTTTGATGGTTCCTCTAACGATCTGTCACGCCCCAAAAATCGTGGAACGCGACCGGCGCTCAACCGAGTAAACCCGATTGAGAAAGCCTGTTAGATTTCATTCTACCCAAACTAGTTCATGAATAAAGAGGTGATGTTATCCCATTTAATCAAAACACAAAGCAATCTTCCATTAGCAACTTTCATTTCATTTCCATTAGCGACTTCATTCATAGTTTTCAAAATATTACAAGTTTACAGGTTTAATGAAAAGCATTCTTGTCAAATACCAACATTTCTAGTTTTGACTCCCAACATCAACCATCACCCACAAACAGTCTACGGAACCTCTAAGTACAACTGAAGAGTGACAAAGAAATACCGGCAACAAGGCTCCGGCTATACCTTAAAATATGATAAGAGAGTCAATAAGAGACACATGGCATGACCCTGAATGAAGTGGGGCTCACCAAATCTGATGGGAAGAGAATGCCGCTAACACTGATCGATGCCGCCTGCTGTGGAATCACCTGTATCATTTAAAAATACAACGCCCTCGACAAAAGGGATGTTAGCGCCGTCGAATAACGCTAATATGTAAAGCTAAAAATCCTCTTTCAGAATAGAATAATTATACAAGCAAAGAAACCATGAAACAGTAAGTCAAAATCAACAATATACAAGCATCCAATTTGAAACATGTAAGTCTTCTAGTTTACAAAAATAATATATAATTTTTGGTTGGGAGATCATTAGCACCGATATGAGTTATACCACCGCCTTTGTTAGCACGGAGTCCGATCACGACCCGATCGGCTAAGTCGTCTCCTTGGAGACATGCACCACAATCATAATTTCCAGTTTTTGATTCCCAGCACAATACCACCATGTGTGTGGCATGGCGTCCGATCACGGCCCGATCGGCTAAGCGACCTTCCCACATATGCCGTGTGGGTTGGCGTTTCCAACTTACAAATGTTACCAAGTTTATCCCAATTAAGGGGAATAAACACGATCCACCCCTACACCGGCACGTGTAGTTTTAGGTGTGAGCCTTATGACCCACCCTTCCTCAGTTTCGCTAATGATACTCCCAAAAATATTTTTGATTTGATTTGATATTACATATAATTTTGGTATGAATACAATTATACAAATATACTATAACTACAATTATGCTCATCTCACAATCTTTCACATTTTATATTTTTTATTAATATTCTCGATCTCTCTCGATAATAATATTTCTTTGGCCCTTTGGGCCTTTCACAAGATTCATGTTTTTCATGGAACAAAGGCCACACTTGGTTTTCCACATTTTCATTTCCTTTATTTCCAAGGATCACCAACTAATAACAATGTACCGAATATTCCGAAAATCATATATTTTCGAGTTCATTAGTAATAGAAACTTCAAACACAAAGGGTTCTTCCCAAAGAGGGACATGCCAACCAACAATTTAAGTACACATTGAAGTTATAAGCAAGCAATTACCTCAGTTATCCTTGAATTACTCCTTTCCCATCATGATAAATGCACAATTTCAACATCGGAATGTGTAAGGACTCGTATTACATTGAATGCATTTATAAGGCGAAACATCATCTAAAACAGCCACTTATGGGCATAGTTCGGGTACAAGACCTTTAGGACATTCTATTTTTGAAGTTAGTTCATAATGGTTGGGTCAAGGCTTATTTCATAATTTGCTTCACATTTTCTCATTCGATTCATTTTCAAACATCTTTACAGTTTAACAACAAATAGATACATTCAATCAAGGCATTTAGTACACATAAGAACAACTAGGAGCATTAAGCAGATCAAATTCTTCTCACCCAATTAGTATACTAACCTTAATATAAAACGTGACTCAAGGCTATACTATTTTGGTAGACAAACCACACTTAAACTTACGAAAACAATATGGAATTCACTTTCGAGAGAGAAAGTTTAGCCTACATACCTCGATTGAGCTTTCGTTAAGTCCTACAATACTCCGGGACTCTTAGCAATGTCAATCTCTTAGGAACATGACAAATCGAACCACAAATTAGAGAGGTGATCATAGTTCTAGCTCATTTGAGCATATTTTCAAACACTAAGTGTGCATTATGCTTTTAAGACCTTTTTGTGAAAGATCCTACCATCCCTCATCTCATCCTTAGCTCAAGACCTCACCAAATACTTTAAGAACTCATGCATGCAAGATATCCACTCACATCCTCATGGATTACCCTTTTAACGGTCCATTCTAGTTATATCTAGTAATTAAGAGTTCGGGTTATAGAACCTTACCTCTTAGGAAGAAGACCTAGGTGCCTTTCTTGACAAATCTTAAAGGTTTAAACAAGATCTTAGGAGAAATGTTGATGAAGAACTCCTTCTCCCTCTAGGACCCTCTCTCTCTCTCTCTCTCTAAATGCATCAGAAAATAGGCCTAGAATGAAGGGTAGAATATAATATATTGATATGGGGTCAGGTCAGAAAATTAGAAATTGGGAGCCTCAGTATAGATCTACGGTCGCATAACTGTTATGCGGCCCACAAAGTGGCCGCACAATTGAAGCTCAGAATTGGGAGATCCCGGGTTGGTTTGTGGTAGGTATGTGGTCCGCAGACCTATTCTGCGGTCGCATAATGCGCCACAGAACCTCCCATCGCAAAAGCTGAAGAATGATTATGCGACAACTATGCGGCCCACAAACCTATTAAGCGATCACATAAATGGGTCGCATAGCTGGCCTCAAATAGGACAAGTTTCTGCCTCACTCTGCGGCCATTATGCGATCGGTAAAGTGATTATGCGATCGCATAATGGGCTGCAAAAAAATGCGCCCTTCTAAAAAACATTTTCCTTCAATTTTTAACGCACAGATCAATCCAAAAAGTTCGAACCGTGGCGAGCTTGCGAGCCACGAAGAATTTTATAAATTTCTAATACATAGTCCTAACTTGGCACCACGATATTAAGGGTTTTTAGGGAAATATTTTACGGGGCCTTACACGACCCGACCGATTGTTTTGAAAATTAATGCCCCAATCCCCTATTAACTTCTTTTCCCGTGTCTATTTCTGTTATTGTGATTTGTCGGGATGGTTCATCTTGAGTTTCGGAGTGTCTAAATAAGAGCTTAAGTCTTAGAATTTGGACCGTAGTCAGAGCAGTGTGAAGACGGCTCCGAAATAGAATTCTGCCGATTCCGTTACCTCCGTTGTGTGACTTTGGGCTTAGGGGTCTGTTCAGATTGTGTTTTGGAGGTCCGTAGCTTATTTAGGCTTGAAATGGCGAAAGTTGAATATTTGGAATTTCGGGCCGATAGTGAAATTTTGATATCGGGGTCAGAATCTGATTCCGAAAGTTGGAATAGGTCTGTAGTGTTGAATATGACTTATGTGCAGAATTTGGGGTCAATCGAACATGGTTTGGTTGGTTTCGACATTGGTTGTAGAATTTTGGAAATTCAAATTCATTAGGTTTGGATTGGAGGATCGTTCATGGTTTTAGCGTTATTTGATATGATTTGAGGGCTCGACTAATTTTGTATGATCTTTTGGGATTGGTTGGTATGTTTGGTTGAAGTCCCGGGGGCCTCGAGTGAGTTTTGGATGCTAACGAATTTGAATTTGGACTTAGGCAAATTTCAGATGGGCTGAACCTGTTGTTTTCGCACCTGCGGATGTTGGACCATAGGTGCGGCACTGTAGAAGCGGCTTGGTAATCGCAGAAGCGGAATAGTGCCAAGGCATCAGGGACCGCAGATATGGCTGGGGGACCGCAGATGCAGAACCGCAAATGCGGCCTAGTGACCGCAGATGCGGCCCCAGCCCGAATAAGTTATTTTCGCACCTCCAATACTTTTTATACAGGTGCGGGACCGCATGTTTTCCCCCATGACCATAGATGCGGTAATCGCTGGGCAGAAATATGAAATTTCGAGGGTTTGAAGTTCATAACATCAAATTTGATTTTTAGCTCGGGAGAAGGCGATTTTTGTGAGGATTTTGAAGAGAAAATCAGTGGGTAACGATTCCTAACCCTATTTGTTTATATTTCATCAATCTATTGCTGTTTTACTCATCTAATCAAGGAATTTGAGTGGAAAAGTTCCCTAATCGAGTTTCTGAGTTTTGATCGAGTTATTGGTGTCAGAATTGAATACTTTTTGGACGAGTGATATCGTGAGTGAATGGGTGTTCTAAATTGGTAACTTTTACCCGATTCCGAGACGTGGGCCTGGAGAGGATTTTTGGGCATTTTCCTATTTTCTCGTCTTAGCTTTAAATTCATTAGCTAAACTAGTTGCTTGTAGTTTTATTTACGTTATGTAATTGATTTGATTAGATTTGGGTCACTTGGAGTTAGATACTCATGGCAAGAACGTGATATCAGATTGATTTGAGCTTGGTTGGAGGTATGTGGCTTGCCTAACCTTGTGTGGGGGAACTCCCCTTAGGATTTTGGTACTGTTATTATATGAATGCCGTGTACGTGAGGTGACGAGTGCGTATATGTGCTAATTGTTGAAAAACTCCGTTTTCGTTAAGCAAATATCTTTGTTTTCCTTTATATTGAGCAAATACTAGTATATGAAGCTTCCTGTTTAGATTAGGAAAGCATGCTTACGTGACTTAACTGTCTTACCTACTTTAATTGCTTACTTGGATTCTGTGTAGCATGTTTAGGGTAGAAATTACTTGTTTATTTGATAAAAACTTCAATAGAACTGTAGATTTCCTTCTTGAGACTATTGTGTATATTGATTTGGTTGTGTATTTACTTTGGGACTACGGAACGGTATTCCGGGAGATCCCCCTACACATTTATATTTGGGACTATGGGACGTTATCCCGGGAGATCCCCATGTACTAGATATTTACTTTGGGACTACGGAATGGTATTCCGGGAGATCCCCCTGCACATTACGATTTGGAATACGGGATGGTATCCTAGGAGATCCTCTATACATTTACGTTCGGGACTACGTGACGTTATCCTGGGAGATCCCCTGTTGCTATCTTTGTGTACCGAGTTATTTACTTCTGTGATTTCATTTTTATCGACTGTTAGTATCTTAATTATACTGTCACTTTTCATACAGTTTTACCTTATTATATATATAACCAGTAGGGCCCTGACCTGATCTCGTCACTACTCGATCGAGGTTAGGCTTGGCACTTACTAGGTACCGCTGTGTGTACTCATGCCCTTTCCTGCACGTATTTTTCGTGTGCTTCCAGGTTCTTCTGCTCAGCCATTCTATCCGTGAGACGAGGCGATCCAGAGACTTCGAGGTATATCTTCCACGTCCGCAGGCCTAGAAGTCCCTCTCTATTCTCTCTTCAGTTATAGACTTCTTTTATTTTCCTTTGTTTAGACTTCAGTCGAGAGTGTTATTATTGTATAAGCTGAGCGGCATTTTAAACTCTTTTATCATACTTACCTTTTAGTTGGCTAGTTTTGTATCATCAATTCATTTTTCCGCAAATTGTTAGGCTTACCTAGTCATAGAGACTAGGTGCCATCACGATAGTTCACGTAGGGAGAACTTGGGTCATGACAAGTTGGTGTCAGAGCTCTAGGTTCATAGGAGTCATGAATCACAAACTGGTTTATTAGAGTCTCGCGGATCGGTACGGAGACATCAGTACTTATCTTCGAGAGGCTATGTAACTGTTAGGAAAAATTCCACTTCATTTGATCCTTTGTCGTGCGAGATTATTGATATCAAATTCTAAAACTCTATCTTCTATTCTCATACAGATGGTGATGACACGTGCTACTGAAAATGACCAGTCACCCGCGCCCCTTGCTAGAGCCGCCAGAGCCCGGGTCGGGGTAGAGGCTGAGGGCGCGCATGTGGTGCAGCTAGAGCACTCATGCGAGCTACTATAGCGGAGCCACCAGTAGCTCCAGCCGGAGCCCAGCCGCCTGATACGCCTACTACTACTACTACTCTAGCTCTCTAGGAGACCCTTGCATAGTTCATGAGCATGTACACCACTCTAGCTCAGGCAGGGTTGATTCCCGTTGCTTCAACCACATCTCAGGATGGGAGAGGAGCAGAGACTCTCACTGCCCGCACTTTAGAGCAGCGGGTTCAGGTTAGTCAAATCCCATAGGTTATACCGATACCGCTTGTAGCCCAGTTCAGCCCGAGAATAGGGCAACAACTTCAGAGGATGAGCAACGGAAGCTTGATAGGTTCAAGAAGTACAAGCCTCCTACATTTAGTGGTCTAGCATCAGAGGATGCTCAGGGATTCTGGGGGAGTGCCACCGTATCCTCCGCACTATGGGTATATCAGGATTGAGTGGAGTTTTTTTCACTGCCTTCCATCTTTGAGGAGTAGCATATAAGTGGTGGTATGCTTTTGAGTTGGACAGTCTGGCTGAGGCAGCTTCCCTTGTATGGACCCAATTTTCAGATATGTTTTTGAAGGAGTATGTCCCTCAGAGCCTTAACGCGCGGAGTTTGAGCATTTGCACCAGGGTACTATGACTGTTTCAGAGTATGCTGTCTGTTTCACTAACTTGCTAGACATGTACCGGCCTTGGTTTCTACAGTTCGTGAGAGAGTTCGCCGGTTTATTGAGGGGCTAATTCCCAGCATCAGGTCTAGCATGTCTCGGGAGTTGGAGATGGATATTGCTTATCAGCAGGTGGTGGGTATTGCTAGGAGAGTAGAGGGCATGCTTGCTCGAGATAGGGAGGAGAGAGAGGCCAAGTGGTCTCGATAGTCGGGCCATTATTCTGGTGCCCGTGCCCCAGCTGCAATTCATCATGGTAGGGGTTATATGAGTCACCCCGTTCATTCTGTTCTTCTAGTAGCCAGTGGTATTCTAGCTCCGCCTAGACCTCAGGAGCCTTATGATGCACCTCTAGTATCTAGTGTGCCTCCTACACGAGGTTCCATCAGTGTTCAGTCTGGCAGACCTGGCCCGAGTCAGTAATAGCCACCACGCCCTCCCAGAGCTTGTTTTGAGTGTGGTGACACATGCCATATGGTGAGGGATTGCCCTAAACTTAGGAAAGGTGCACCTCTACAGCCTTCTCAACCATAGCGTGCTCCGTAGAGTTCTTAGGCTATGATTATAGTACTAGTTGCCACCTCGCCTGCTCAACCAGCTAGAGGTGGAGGTCGGGGAGGTAGAGGTCGCCCTAGAGGGGTATGCCAGGCCAGATATTATGCCCTTCCTGCCTGTACTGAGGCTGTTACCTTCAATTCTGTCTTCACAGGTATTGTTCTGGTCTGTCATAGAGATGTATCGCTTTTATTCGATCCAGGCTCCACTTATTCTTATATATCCTCTTATTTTGCCCCACATTTGGGCGTATCTCGAGATTCTTTGAGTTTCCCTATTTATGTTTCTACTCCTGTGGGAGATTCTCATGTTGTGGACCGCGTTTATAGATAGTGTTTAATTGCTCTTAGTGGTTTTGAGATGAGAGCTGATTTATTATTGGTCAGCATGGTATATTTTGATGTTATCTTGGCCATGGATTGGTTCGCCCCATTATGCTATTCTTGATTGTCACATGACGTTGGTTATGCCAGGTATACCGCGAGTAGAGTGGAGGGGTACTTTAGATCACACTCCCAGTAGAGTTATTTTATTTTTTAAGGCTCAGCGAATGGTTGAGAAGGGGTGTGATACGTATCTAGCCTATGTGAGAGATATCAGTATTGATACCCCTACAGTTGATTCAGTCCCAGTGGTGAGGGATTTTCCTGATGTGTTTCGAATTGATCTTCTGGGTATGCCACCCGACAGAGATATTGATTTTGGCATTGATTTGTTACTAGGCACTAATCCTATTTCTATTCCTCCTTACCGTATGGCTCCTCCTGAGTTGAAAGAACAATTACAGGAATTGCTTGATAAGGGTTTTATTCGGCCCAATGTGTCACCTTGGGGTGCTCTTATCATGTTTTTGAAGAAAAATGATGGTTCTATACGTATGTACATTGATTATCGCTAGTTGAACAAAGTTACAGTGAAGAACTGATATCTTTTTCCTCATATTGATGAACTGTTTGATCAGTTACATGGTGCTAGAGTGTTTTCTAAAATTGACTTGCGTTCAAGTTATCACCAGTTGAAGATTCGGGAGTCAGATATCCCGAAGAATGCTTTGAGGACTTGGTATGGTCATTTCGAGTTCCTTGTTATGTATTTGGGCTGACCAATGCCCCAACAGCATTTATGCATTTGATGCACAGTGTGTTCCGGCCATATCTTGACTCGTTCGTCATTGTCTTTATTGATTACATTTTGGTGTACTCCCAGAGTCGGGAGGATCATGAGTAGCACCTGAGGACAGTACTTCAGACTTTGAGAGAAAAGAAATTATATGCGAAGTTCTCAAAATGTGAGTTCTGGTTGGATTCCGTGGCATTCTTGGGTCACGTAGTATCAAGTGAAGGAATCAAGGTGGATCCAAAAAAAGTGAAAGTAGTGAAGAGTTGGCCCAGACTATCCTCAGCTATCGAGATCCGTAGTTTTCTTAGCTTGGCGGGTTATTACCATTGATTTATTAAGGGATTTTCATCTATTGCAGCACCTATAACCAGGCTGACCCAAAAGGGTGCTCCGTTCAGATGGACGAAAGAGTGTGATGAGAGCTTTTAGAAGCTCAAAACATTTTTGACTACAACCCCAGTATTGATATTGCCTACAGGTTCGGGGTCTTATACTGTCTATTGTGATGCCTCAAGGATTAGCCTTGGAGCGGTACTGATGCAGGACGGTAGGGTGATTGCCTACGCGTCCAGACAGCTGAAGGTGCATGAGAAGAATTATCCTGTCCATGATCTCGAGTTAGCTGCTATTTTTCATGCTTTGAAGATCTAGCGTCATTATTTGTACGGTGTTCCTTGTGTGATCTATACCGATCACCGGAGTTTACAACATCTGTTCAAGTAGAAGGACCTTAATTTACGTCAAAGGAGGTGGTTAGAGCTACTAAAGGACTATGATATCACTATTTTGTACCACCTGGGGAAGACCAATGTGGTGGTCGATGCTTTGAGTCACTGGGAGGAGAGTTTGGGGAGTTTGGCTTACCTACCAGCAACAAAGAGGCCATGATGATGGATGTTCAGGACTTAGCCAGCCAATTTGTGAGATTGGATATTTCGGAGCCCAGTTGGGTCCTAGCTTGTGTGGTTTCTCGATCTTCCATGTTTGATCGTATTAGAGAGCGTCAGTATGATGACCCTCATTTACTTGTCCTCAAGGAGAAGGTTCTGCATTGTGATGCCAGAGATGTGACCATTGGTGATGACGGGGTATTGAGGATGCATGATCGGATTTGTGTACCCAATATTGATGGGCTTTGGGAGTTGATTTTGGAGGAGGCTCACAATTCGCGGTATTCCATCCATCCAGGTGACATGGAGATGTACCAGGATTTGAGGCAACACTATTGGTGGAGGCGGATTAAGAAAGATATAGTTGGGTTTGTAGCTCGGTGCCTCAATTGTCAGCAGGTGAAGTATGAGCACCAGAGACTGGGTGGCTTGCTTCAACAGATAGAGATTTCGGAGTGGAAGTGAGAACAGATCACCATGGACTTTGTAGTTGGACTCCTACGGACTTTGAGGAAGTTCAATGCCATTTAAGTGATTGTGTCGGCTGACCAAGTCCGCACACTTCATTCCTATATATACCACCTATTCTTCAGAGAGGTTGGCTGAGATTTATATCTGAGAGATTGTTCGCCTACGTGGTATTCCGATTTTTATCATTTTAGATAGAGGTACTCAGTTCACATCACGGTTCTGGAGAATTGTTCAACATGAGTTGGGTACTTGGGTAGAGCTGAGCACAACATTTCACCCCTAGACGGACGGACAGTCCGAGTGCACTATTCAGATTCTTGAGGTTATGATCCGTGTGTGTGTGATGGAGTTTGGAGGTTCTTGGGATTAGTTCTTTCCACTTGCGGAGTTTTCCTACAACAACAGTTACTAGTTCAACATTCAGATGGCACTATATGAGGCTCTGTATGGTAGCGATGTAGATCCCCGGTAGGCTGGTTTGAGCCGGGCGAGGCTAGATTTTTGGGAATAAACTTGGTTCAGGACGCTTTGAAAAAGGTTAAGGTGATTCGGGATAGACTCCACATGACCCAGTCTTGACAGAAGAGTTATGCGGACCGGAAGGTCCATGATATTTCATATATGGTTGGAGAGCGGGTCTTGCTTCGGGTTTCGCCTATGAAGGGCGTTGTGAGATTTGGGAAGAATTGAAAATGGAGCCCAAGGTTTATTGGCCCCTTTTAGGTATTGCGGCGTGTTAGGGGGTTGCTTATGAGCTTGCTTATGTTCCCATGTCTATTTATGTTATTGTGATTTGCCGGGATGGTTCATCTTGTGTTTTGGAGTGTCTAAATGAAAGCGTAAGTTTTAGAATTTGGACTATAGTCGGAGCAGTGTGAAGACGGCTCCAGAATGGAATTCCGTTGATTTTGTTAGCTTCGTTGTGTGATTTTGGGCTTAGGGGTGTATCTGGATTGTATTTTGGAGGTTCGTAGCTTATTTAGGCTTGAATTAGCGAAAGTTGAATTTTTGGAATTTCGGACCAATAGTGAAATTTTTATATCGGGGTTGGAATCTAATTCTGGAAGTTGGAGTAGGTCCGTAGTGTTGAATATGACTTGTGTGTAAAATTTGGGGTCAAACGGACATGGTTTGGTTGGTTTCGGCATCGGTTGTAGAATTTAGGAAATTTAAGTTTATTAGGTTTGCATTGGAGGGTAATTCATGGTTTTAGCATTATTTGATGTGATTTGAGGGCTCGACTAAGTTCGTATGATGTTTTAGGATTGGTTGGTATATATGGTTGAAGTCCCGAGGGCCTCGGGTGAGTTTCGGATGCTTAACGGATTTGAATTTGGACTTAGGCAAATTTCTAATGTGTTGAACCTGTTGATTTCACACCTGCAGATGTTGGACCGCAAGTGCGATGCCATAGAAGCAGCTTGGTAATCGCAGAAGCGGAAGAGGGTCAAGGCATCAGGGACCGCATATGCGGCTGGGGAACCGCAAATGCGACCCAGTGACCGCAGATGCTACCCCAGCCCAGATAAGTTGTTTTCGCACCTGCGATGCTTTTTACGTAGGTGCGGGATCGCAAGTGCGTCCCCATGACCGCAAATGCAGTAATCACTAGGTAGAAATATGAAATTTCGAGGGTTTGAAGTTCATAACATCAAATTTAATTTTTAGCTCGGGAGAAGGCAATTTTGTAAGGATTTTGAAGAGGAAATCAGTGGGCAACGATTCCTAACCCTATTTCATTTATATTTCATCAATCTATTGTTGTTTTACTCATCTAATCAAGGAATTTGAGTGGAAAAGTGGGAAATTGGGGGAAAAGTTCACTAATCAAGTTTTTTGGTTTTGATCAGGTTTTTGGTGTTGGAATTGAATACTTTTTGGATGAGTGATTGTCGCACCCCCTTTTTCCTCGTGGAATCGGGCTTTTGACATTTGGAGGGACAACTCATTCCTTTTGGGAATTTGGTTTGATTATAAGAGTCGCCACCTAATGTTTAGGTTGCATTAGGACACCAAGAGGGTTTGATTTGAGTGACCAGAGATTGGGTAAGGGCTTGAAATTATTCCAAGGGGAAAGTGTTAGGCACCTCTCAGAATCCACTAGTGTGGTTTCTGGCCAGACAATTATTGTGAGTTTAGGGTACAATTAACATATAGACAAATAAAGCTCAAATATGAGGGGATTTCACATATAAAGGTTTGAAAATGGACAAAGTTTAAAAGAGCAATTTGAGGAAGTGGATTCTAGAATGAAAATATTAAAGAAATAAGAATAAAGGAAAGAGGGGGGGGGGTCCTACGTTTGCTAAAAATATGGATCACCCCACACAACGTCCGGTAATCACTCCTCAATGAGGGGATACACGTGATGTTATCGCGTGGTCATCATATCCATATCTACCCTTCCCACCCAGTTAAGGTATTTAAAGCGCGGGTTGGTATCGTTTACTTATTGCATGCTATTAACCATCCCAATCCTATCAGTCCCGGAGGCATTTAGGACTACTAATCCTAAAAGGGAGGGATATTGGGCTTATTTGTAGTTTCAAAGGTAAGAACTCTAAGGCGACATACAAAACACGTATTGCAAGTTGGGGAAAGCACATAACATACAGAGGCTCAGATATACCTCCTTGAACAAAGAAGCATGTAATCAACATGACTTACACATACTATTTAGGTCTGATTATTATAGATGAAGAAGGACGGTTACTGAGGCGATTTTAGTTTATTACATAACTCAGATAAGAAGTCCGAATAAAGCCTATATGCTGGCTGTAATTATTAACAGAAGCGGATTCAATTTATGATTATTACCCTAAGGCTTGCCTAAGTGTTGGACAATGATCCTATTTGCATAATATCTACTGGATTCAGAAAAGCAATGAAATAGTAGGGTCTGAAACATACTGGTTAAACTCACTAAATAAGGGTAATCAGATTGTTAAGAGAGAGGCAAGTCTTAATGAATTGGTTACAAGTTCTGCAACTGACAGTATCCGTTATTACCAATTTTTGCTCTATACGTGAAGCGGCTCAAATTCGATTAGGAGTTCCTATAGGCATGCTTTCTACGCATTGTTGATTTTGAACCTTGCAGACATGGTGTAACAAATGCAGAAAACCTTATTGGCATAGTATCTAAATGCATAAGACTGGTTTTAATCCTACAAACATAGTATCTAGTTTGCAGAATTTTGCTTAAGGCCTATGCGCGTGGTATCTAGGTGTAATTGAATATGCAGAATTGAGTAATCCTATAGGCATGACTTCTACATGTATTTGAATATGCAGAATTCAAAATGACCTATAGGCATGATTTCTATATGCATTTGAATATGCATAATTCAAAATACATATAGACATTGTATCTATGTGAGATTGGGATATGCAGAATTCAAAATGACCTATAGGCATGATTTCTATATGCGTTTGAGTATGCAGAATTCAAGATACCTACAGACATGGTATCTACCCTTTGCATACATAGTTGCCCACCCTTTTCCTCTAACCATCCCCAAGTGTTTATTACAAATTATTACAGCCCGGAATAGATAAAATTACATTAGAAACTATAAGTAAAAATACAACTAGAGGAAGCCTGATTCTTAACTTCCTCTCTGAATTATGAGATAGACCAACTCAAAGAGACCATGATCCAAAGCCTTTCTCCCATTTGAGTGTATCAAAGTTCCCTAGGAGCCTTAGTGGGACTTTGGGCAATGCTCACACCCAAATTGCATTATCAGAATGGGGGTCAGTGTAGTGTGGAAGGGCCAGCCCTCAAGTGTCCAAGTTCAGAGGGAGCTCAATGGGTCCCAAGGCAAGCCTCACAAGGGGGTGGGCAGAACTTAAAGTCAAAGAGAGAGTGCAAGTGCAGAAACAGAACTTGAAGAATTAGGGGAGTAAAGGAAAAGGGAAAGGGGTGCTACAGAAATAATAACTTCACACAAAAGGGATTCAGGGGTTGGGAACTGATTGTAAAAGTCCCTTGTGCCTGGGCATTAATTGATTCTAGGCATACGCAACAATAGGGAATGATGTTATGCCGACAAAATATACAACATACAATGGTAGCATGAGGTTACAATCCCAGGGGATCAAGTTTGAGTCATAGACATCAATATTTTAATGCTGTCATGCGTCAAACAACCATCATTGTCAAACACACTTAGAATACACAATAGAGGCAGAATAGGTAGAAGGAGGATGTTAAATAAGTATTGAATTAAACACAAGCAGTAGGCAGACAGGAGGAAAAAATGTTAAACAAATATATTGTTGTGGTGCTGAATCTTAATTAGAACATACCAGTTCAAAGAAAGCAAATAGAGAGAGAAGCAGGTAGCATGATTTGCAAACAGGCCACAAGTAATAAGAGAAAATACTTTTATGTGTGGGTATGAGTTCAGAAAATTGCGAGTGTTGGATGTTGTGTTAATGAAAGAGTCATGTATTTATAGTGTGAAACCCATGCAGAAATAAGATAAGAAAAATAATTATGGAACTGAGTATCAATTAAAACAATCAGTATAAGATTTCCTTTAATTAAGGAATTCAGACTTAAACGGTAATGAGCAAAAGTTATTTAAGGAAAGAAATCAATTAAGCATCTTGTAAAAAGTAGGCAATTAGGGGTAAATACATAGGAGTTTAATACATGGTTAAAACAAATAAGGTAAGAATCAATCAGTACACAGTAAATCAAGGAATAAGAGATTTGTAACTACTGGTCTATGAATAAACCAAGTCAGAAAGGCTAAGAAAAGCTTTTGACTCAAATCAAGTAACAGGGCAATCAACAAACAAGGAAAGAAAATCGATCAGACTTACACAAAAGGAAGTCTGAAATCATTCAAAAAATTGAAAGCCCTTTAGAGTGGAAGTTCAGCACATATAAAGAGTACACAAGTATTTGGCATGCGAGGCTGAATTTAGGACGAAGAGAAAGTGTCATGCAATTGCACAATCAGTAAGTAGTAGATTATAGGAACATGGTAATCAAAATAGTTCAGAGATGAAGAACAAGCAAATCACATCGCCAATGGTCTCAAAACTCGGATGAACTCCCAAATTCTAGGGCTTTTACCCTTAATCGAATGTATAGACGAAAACAAGTAAATCATGCAGAAATACTAATGAAATAAGTTTAGAAATCTCAGAAAGGAACTGAGACCTTTAACATGCATCTTCCAGTAAAAGAAACTCATGAGAAACATAGTAAAAGGACAACATGCGAAACACAGTAGAAGAACTCATAAGAACATGGTAGAAAAAACACATAGGAAACACAGTAGAAAAACTCGTAAGAGCACAGTAGGAGAGAAACACAGTAGAAGAAACTAATAGTAGAAGAAACACACAAGAAAATTAACAAAAGTCAGAGAAGCATCTCGACAAAACCCTAAATCAGAAAGATAAAGGTTTGAAAGCATAGTTTTTTAAAGAAATCTCGAGAAACCGTTTAAAGGCTCAAGGAAAACACGGATCTAGAACGGATCTAAAGAAATTAGAAGAACCTCAAAAGCTAGGGTTTCAGAGGAACCCAAGTGGTGAGAAAGGCTTGGAAAGTTGTTGATCCGAGCAGGAGAAGTCGAGATCATGTTCGAACAGCCATGGCTTGCCGGAGCAAGGTCGGAGACTGCCATAGAACTTGAATCAAATGAAGCCTGGACCAAGATTCTTCGCGGTCAGGCCTTGAATCTTCAATAACCCTGCGTGTAGGAGTTATAGGAGGTTGGTATAAGACTTTAGTTGCCTTGGAAGCCATAGATTCAGGTGGTTTTAGGGTGGAAATAGAGGGAGGCGGCTAGGGTTTATGAGAGAGAATTTGGGAGAGGGGGAATCCAGGGGCGGCTAACGGTGAGAAATGAATAGAGTTTGGGGGTATTGGGAAATTAAAAAGGAAAGGATGAGTGTGAGCCGTTGATCTGTTAGATCAATGGTTGGGATTAAAAGGGGGCCGGTTGGGTTATTTTAAAGGGTCGTGGGTTGGGTAATTTAGGAATTGGGCCGGGTAATGAGATCTGAAATTGGGTTTAATTGGGGTGTCAAATCCGGCCAGAATTGAAATGAAATGGGCTAACATTTAAATAGCCACTTTTCCCCTTGTTTAATTTATAAAAAATAGTAAAATAATTTCTGGGAGTAAATTAAAGGTACTAAAATGATTAATAATATATAATTATGAAAATAAAAATACTGGAGTGAATTTTATAATTAGAAATACAATTAAATCTTAAAATAGACTAATATTGCAATTATATGCAATTTAGCTTAAAAAATACTAAATAAATTTGTAAATATATGAAAAAATTATGTTAGCTATATTTTAGTATAAATATGAGAATCTAATAAGTGAATTGCCAAAATTACAATTTTGGGAATAATTATTGGGCTTTTCTTGATAAAATAGGGAAATAAATTGATTTAAAAATCTTAAAAAATTAATGAAAAATAAGAAAACTCTTGGGCATACTTATATATGCATATATGCTATTTGAAAGGTATTTTGCATATGAAAAATATACTGGAAAAAATTGGATATCAACAGCTGCCCCTCTTTACCCGGGAAGGATGAAAGAGTTGTCGGGTAAAGATATGATGACCAATTTTGACTGAATGAAATGGTTTGAAGAGGTTTGGCCGTCCTCTGGTTCCTGAGCTGCCTACATATCCATGGTCTTACAGGAATCAGGCCATATGTAGTTCAGGAACCGTCGACGGAGTACGTCGATGGAGACCTTTCAAGAAAGGACGCAATATTCAGGTTGGGATGAGTGGTTAAGGTCTAATAGGGCTGCGAGGGCTGGAGCAGGATCGTTCCTGCTGAGATGGCCGTTGCTCGCCGGTTTACCTGCAAATAAGCAATACAAGCGTATATTGTGCGAAGATTTAAATATGATGCAAGTTCCCGTCGGACCATGAATGTTGTCTTTGGATGGTTAGGATGACGTCCTTAGACCATGACGTCCTGGGCCATGAAGCGTATGATAGAGGATTCGCAGGCCATGAGATGATGCTCTTGGGATATGAGAATGATGCCTCCGAACTATGATGCCTTTGAATAATGATATGCAAAAGATTAAAAAGGGTCCTTAGGCCATGGTATGGTGTTCTCGGGCTAGGAAAATGGTGCCTCCGAATGATGATACCTTCGGATGATTGGCGATCTTTCAACCCATAAGATGCAGTATTTGGCGATCTTTCAGCCTATGCAATGCAAAAGATGGTGATCTTTCAGCCATGCAAATGTAGAGGTGGCAATATTTCAGCTGATGCAAAAATATAGTGGCGATCTTTCAGCCATGCAAAAGGTAGAGGTGGCGATCTTTCAGCCGATGCAAAAATAAAGTGGCGATCTTTCAGCCATGCGGATGTAAAGGTGGCGATCTTTCAGCCGATGCAAAAATAAAGTGGCGATCTTTCATCCATACAAAAGGTAGAGGCGGAGATCTTTCAACCAATGCAAAAATAAAGTGACGATCTTTCAGCCATGTGGATGTAAAGGTGGCGATCTTTCAGCCATGCAAACAGGGTGGCGATCTCTCAGCCGATGCAAGTGTAAAGGTGAGGATCTTTCAGCCATGCAAATGTAAAGGTGGCGATCTCTCAGCCGATGCAAATGTAAAGGTGGCGATCTTTCAGCCATGCAAATAAGGTGGCGATCTCTCAGCTGATGCAAATGTAAAGGTGGAGACCTTTCAGCCATGCAAATAATAAAGTGGCGATCTTTCAGCCATGCAAATGCAGTATGTGGCGTTCTTTCATCCATGCAAATAAGGTGGAAATCTTTCATCTATGCAGATGGAGGTAGAGCTTAACCTCCGAAGGCAGAATGGTAGCCTTATGCAATGTAGAAATGCAGATGGAGACAGAGTTTAGTTTCGGAAGGCAGAATGGTAGCCTTATGCAATGCAATAATGCAGATAGAGATAGAGTTTAGTCTCGGAAGGCAGAATGGTAGCCTTATGCAATGCAGAAATGCAGATGGAGGTAGAGTTTAACCTCAGAAGGCAGAATGGTAGCCTTATGCAATGCAGAAATGCAGATGGAGATAGAGCTTAACCTCGGAAGGTAGAATGGTAGCCTTATGCAAGAAGTAAAAAGGGCAAATGATAATAGAATTTTCTTAGCTGATAGCGGATTGCGATATTGCGATTGCTGGGGATACTATGTCTGCTGGGGACACTGCGTGCAGATGGGAAGCTGTGAGTAAGTGCAACGGTTCTAAGAGTTGTATTTCTGCGCAATGTGAGTCTCGTGAGTGTATAGTATATTTGATGATTTTGCAACTCAAGTGCCTGCGTCCAAAGAAAAAGTTGTGAGTTTTGTAAAGGGGGGAGGTTAGTTTGTATCCTCGTTGGCTCTGCCTGACCTGCTCGGCTTTGATCTGGTGATGCTGCATGTATCATTGGGGTAGCGTTGCCAAACAAGGCAATTTTGGTAATAAACATGCATGATTTAGTAAAGGCATACATAAAAACATAATTAAGAATAGTTTTCTTTTGATGGAGCAACGACTGCGACGTGGTTCAAGACATTGCAACCCTTCTTATTACGGAATTTTGAGGGTCCTCCTCAAAATTCTGCCCCAGTTTAATGGATTGATGCTTTCAACTGCTGCTAGCGATGATTGACTAGAATTAACTTCGGAATTTTGAGAGTCCTCCTCAAAATTCTGCCCCAGTTTCCAATTGCGGGGGAAATAAAAGTTTTGTTGAATTGTGACCGAACCCATAGGGCTGCCTATATATCCCCTCTTAAACGTGAATTAGTTCAGGCGTAGTTCAATTTACATCATATCGGAAAGCATAAAGATTACACATAGTAACGCTTGACTACATCTGAATTGATCGGCTTTGGCCAGACTTCTCCGTCCATTTATGCAAGTATGAGGGCTCCTCTTGTTAGAACCCGGTGAACCATGTATGGGCCTTGCCAGCTGGGAGAGAATTTCCATTTGGCATCATCTTGATGTGGAAAAATTTTCTTTAACACTAGCTGCCCCGGTGTGATCTGTCTTGGCTTGACTCTTTTGTTGAAGGCTTTGGATATTCTGTTCTGATAAAGTTGACCATGGCAAACTGCATACATTCTTTTTCCATCGACAAGAGACAGCTACTCGTAATGACTCTTTACCCACTCTGCATAGTTGAGCTCAACTTCCTGTATGATCCTTAGGGAGGGAATTCCTACCTCAGCGGGAATAACGGCCTTTGTACCGTAAACTAGCATATAGGGGGTTGTCCCGGTTGATGTGCGGACTGTGGTGCAATACCCTAAAAGAGCAAATGATAACTTCTCGTGCCACTGTTTATGCTTCTCTATCATTTTCCTCAATATCTTCTTGATATTCTTATTGGCGACTTCTACTACTCCATTCATTTGGGGTTTGTAGGCTGTAGAATTCTTGTGTCTGATTCTGAAAGTGTCACACATGGCTTTCATCAAGTCACTATTGAGGTTGGAGCCATTGTCGGTGATGATTGACTCTAGAATCCTGAATCGACAAACAATGCGGTCACGGACAAAGTCTGCCACGACCTTCTTGGTTACTGCTCTATAAGATGCTGCTTCAACCCATTTGGTAAAATAGTCAATTGCTACCAAGATAAACCTGTGCCCGTTTGATGCGGCAGATTCGATTGGTCCAATAACATCCATTCCCCAGGCGGCGAACGGCCATGGTGAGCTTGTTGCATTAAGCTCGTTTGGAGGTACCTTTATCATGTCTGCATGTATTTGACAGCGGTGGCATTTCAGGACATACTGGATGCAGTCTGTCTCCATAGTCATCCAAAAGTAACCAGCACAGAGTATCTTCTTTGCTAAGACAAAACCATTCATATGTGGACCGCAGGTCCCAGCATAAATTTCCTCGAGTAGCCTGGATGCTTCTTTTGCATTGACAAACCTTAGCAATCCCAAATCAGGAGTCCTCCTATATAGGACTCCTCTGTTGTGAAAGAAATTGTTGGATAGTGTGCGCTTCTGAGTAGGATTTGCGAGCTCCGTGTATTCTCCTTTCGTCAGATATTCCTGGATATCATGAAACCAAGGTTTTCCGTCTACTTCTTCCTCAACATGAGCACAATAAGCTGGCTGATCATGGATCTTTTCCGGAATAGGGTCAATGAAGTTCTTGTCTGGATGTTGTATCATGGATGATAGGGTAGCCAATGCATCGGCGAACTCATTCTGGACTCTGGGAACATGTTGGAATTCCGTCTTTGTGAACCTCTTTCTCAATTCCTGTACATAGTACAGATATGGGAGTATCTTGGAGTTCTTGGTTGCCCATTCTTCCCGAACCTGATGTATAAGTAGGTCTGAATCTCCGATCACTAGCAACTCTTGAATGTTCATGTCAATGGCCATTTTGAGCCCTAGGATGCAGGCTTCATACTCGGCCATGTTGTTGGTGTAGGGAAACTTGAGCTTGGCGGACACCGGATAATGTTGACCGGTTTCTGATAATAGGACTGCTCCTATGCCAACTCCTTTGAAATTTGCTACTCCATCTAAAAATATTCTCCAACCGTCATAGGATTTCGCAATGTCTTCTCCTATGAACGATACCGCTTCGTTAGGAAAATATGTTTTCAAGGGTTTATACTCTTCGTTCATGAGATTTTCAGCAAGGTGATCTACCAATGCCTGTCCCTTGATTGCTTTCTGAGTTACGTAAACAATATCAAACTCACTTAACAGGATTTGCCACTTGGCTAGCTTGCCAGTGAGCATGGGATTCTGAAATATGTACTTCAAGGGATCCATCCTCGATATGAGGTATGTAGTATAGGCACCGAAGTAGTGCCTTAGCTTTTGAGCTACCCAAGTCAAAACACAACAGGTGCGCTCTAACAGAGAATACCGGGCCTTGTACGGGGTGAACTTCTTACTGAGGTAATAAATGGCCTATTCCTTTCTCCCCGTTTCATCATGCTGCCCCAGAATGCAACCGAAAGCTCCATCCAATACTGCAAGGTAGAGTAATAAGGGTCTACCTGGCTTAGGTGGGACTAAGATTGGTGGTGTTGACAGGTATTCCTTGATTTGTCGAAATCTCTTTGGTAATCATCATTCCATTTGGTAGCGGCGTCCTTCTTCAACATCTTAAAGATCGGCTCACAGATAACTGTAGATTGTGCTATGAACTGGCTGATGTAGTTAAGTCTCCCCAAGAAACTCATCACGTCCTTCTTGTTCTTTGGCGGTGGCAATTCTTGAATAGATTTGACCTTTGATGGATCCAATTCTATTCCTCGACGACTTACAATAAACCCAAGTAGTTTTCTGGCAGGAACCCCGAATGCGCACTTTGCGGGATTCAGTTTCAGGTTGTACCTTCTGAATCTATTAAAGAACTTCCTCAAATCTTCCATGTGATCTGTGGCTTTTTTGGACTTGATGATAACATCATCTACGTATACCTCTATCTCCATGTGTATCATATCATGGAAAATGGTAGTCATGGCCCTCATGTAGGTGGCCCTAGCATTCTTTAATCCAAACGACATCATCTTGTAACAGTACATCCCACATAGTGTAATAAAAGCTGTTTTCTCAGCATCTTCTTCATCCACCCAGATTTGATGATACCCAGCGAAACAATCTACAAATGACTGTAGTTCATGCTTGGCGCAATTGTCGATCAGGATATGTATATTCGGCAAAGGGAAGTCATCTTTCGGACTAGTCTGGTTGAGATCCCGATAGTCGACACAGATTCTGACCTTCCTGTCCTTCTTTGGTACTGGCACAATGTTGGCTAACCATGTTGGGTATTCTACTACTCTGAGAACCTTGGCTTTGACTTGCTTAGTAATTTCTTCCTTGATTTTCAGACTCATATCAGGCTTAAACTTCCTGAGCTTTTGCTTTACTGGCGGACATGTTGGATCGGTTGGCAGTTGCTGAGCCACAATAAATGTACTCAAACCAGTCATGTCATCATACGACCAAGCGAATATGTCTTCATATTCCCTTAAAAATTCTGTGTATTCCTTCTTTTCTGATGGCGATAAGTGGACACTGATTCTCGTTTCTTTGACGTTCTCTGAATCTCCCAAGTTAACAATCTCGGTCTCATCTAGGTTGGACTTAGGTCTGCTCTCAAAATTCTCAACTTCCTTAACAACCTCTATGGTATTTCATCTTCCTCTGAATTTGTATCCGTTTGTTGCGTTGTCTCGTTGCACGTCACAGTCATTGGTTCATCAAGATAGGTAATAGTAATGCTGTATAAGTAAAGTAATGAAAGAAAATAATAGTAATAAGTGTTGATTCATAAGGAAACTCAAAAATGCTTTGATAAATTGCATAATCGTTTTGAACATTGGAGATCTTATTGAGGGAATTACAATGCGAAAGGAAAATTATTTAGTAAATAAAAATAGTGCATGATGCTTGTTTTAGCCTTGCTACCCCGAGGCTTGTCGGACTCTGGTTGTCCTGATGTTCCAGTTGTTGAGGTGTTCCCCTCTACCTACGGCCTGTATGGAAGGGCCTTCCTCCCCCTCCCCCTCGAGAACAACACAACAATCCATGTCATTGTCCTCTAAGAGAAGTTCCTCACAGCTGCTAGTGCTTCCTCTTCCTTTGATCCGTAGATAACATCGGCCGGTTGGAAAGTCTGCTCCAAATGCGGTATCGGCTGGTCCAGCGGAAAATAAGGACCGCGCCATTGTGGCGACCAGTGGTTGAATTCCTCCCAGGTGTACTCATATCCCAGATCGAAAGTGGTGCCATGTTTCTTGAGTTTTATGGGCTTAGCGATTCCTTGGAGGTTTTTACTGAGCCCTTTGCCAGGTTTGTACCCACACCAATTCAGTATAATCTCGATCTTGTCATCCCACCATTTGTTTTTGTAAACAGCATTCACCCGTTCGATGTGATGGTAAGTCTCTCCTCCCAGCTTCTTTCTTCTCTTGATTGATGGAATGGTCTGGCAACTGGATATGGGGTTCCTACTGTCGCCGTGAATGATCACTTCCTGGTAGTTCCGTTCAAACTTTACTGCCTGATGTAGTGTATATGCTACAACCCCAACGACATAGATCCATGGCCGTCCCAATAGTAGATTAGAAGATTCCAACATGTCTATCACGTGGAAATCGACATCCAACCAAGTTGGCCCCATTTGCAAACACAGACTAATTTCCCCAATAGTGGACCTCTGGGAACCGTCGAAGGCTTTCACGTTGATGGCTCCATCCTTTATCTCGTACAGTCCCTTACCCAACTTCTTGAGCATTGCCAGTGGACAAATATTGAGGCTGGAACCCCCATCAATTAGGATCATGGAGATAAAGTAGTCCTCGCATTGCACAGTGATGTGTAGTGCTTTGTTGTGTCCCAACCCTTCAGGTGGTAGCTCATCCTTATGAAAAGTGATCTTGTGGCTCTCCAACACCTGTCCTACCATGTTAGCCATTTCCCTGCCCGTGATGTTTCTTGGCACGTATGATTCACTCAGCACCTTCAATAGAGCATTCCTTTGTGCCTCAGAATTTTGTAGCAAAGCAAGTACGAAGATTTGTGCCGGTATTTTGTTCAACTAGTTGATGACCGAGTATTCCTTGGCCAGTATCTTTCTCCAAAGATCATCTGAACCCGTTTCAATGATGGGCGATCGATTGGAGGCCTTCTTGCTTGACTCGACTAGATGTTCAGGGGTATAAACTCTACCAGTTCTCGTCATACCTTGTGCGGTAATAGTTTCTTCGAACCTACCCTTGCCTTTCCTCCTTACCTCGGCTATATAGTCTCATGGTATAGCCTTTGTACGGTATGTCTTCATGGTTGACATCGCCACTAGAATCGATGTGGATATCTTTACACTGAACGGAGCATGTGCCTTGGGGTGGTAAAACCGCAACTTCAAATGGTGTAGGTGCATTTGCTGGAGACACGAATTTGACCTTAATTGGTGCTGGTGTCTTTGCAGATAACGTTGTTTCAAACTCAAGTGGCACGAACATATTTACCTCGGCGTCCCCATAGGGTTGAATCTGGACCACGATTGGATTAAGAGTAACTGTTGGCTTCTTTGGGTCATCACCTTTTATGATCAAACCGATCGATCCTTCGGGATCCCAATCATCCTCTATTTCAATCATGTGAATGCCTCCACCCTTGTGATCTGGCAGCGGGTTATTGCGGACATTCGGAGTGGGTTCCTTTGCCATAATAATTTTGTTGTCAATTAAAGTCTGGATCTTGTCCTTCAAAGAACGACATTTGTTGATGGTGTGTCCCTTCATGCTGGAGTGGTATGCATGGGATTTGTTTGGGTTAACCCACTGAGAAGGGTTCTTAGGAGTTGCAGCAGGGATGGGGGTGACATAGCCAGCAGCTTTGAGTCTTTCGTACAACTGGTCAATAGGTTCAGCAATGGATGTATATTGTTTCGGAGGTCTGCGGTCAAAATTTGGTCGAGGTCTAGGGAAGTTTTGGCGTGTAGGAGGTGATTGATAGTGGGATGTTTGAGCATAGGCTTGGTAAACATGTGCAGGTTGGGAGTATCTGGGTGAAATAGGCTGATATGTGGGAGGTGGAGGTGATTGATAAGTGGGTGATGAGGTTTTGTAAGAGGGTGAGGGTGCTTGGTAGTTTGGAGTGGGCTGATATGTGAGTGAAGACATTTGATAGGTTTGGTATTTGATAGGAGATTTGGCTCTCTGTGCAACCATTACGGCCCCTACATTCCTTTTCTTTGATGCACCACCAGACTGTAAGGCCTTATTGGTAGCTTGCAAAGCCTCGAAGTTCGTAACCATACCACTTTTGATGCCTTTTCGATCCTTTCTCCGAGCTTGATGATGTCAGAAAATTTATGGTTCTCAATCAACATCAGCCTTTCATAATACTGCGGGTCCTGAGCCCGGACAAAAAACTTGGTCATTTGTTCTTCCTCTAAAGCAGGTTTGACCTTAGCAGCTTCTGATCTCCAGCGAGTAGCATACTCGCGAAACATTTCTGTAGGTTTCTTCTTTAGATTCTGAATGTATAACACATCCGGCGCATTCTCCGTGTTGAACCTTAACCTGTCCATAAAATTGGACGCCATGCCTACCCAACTTGACCACTTCTTTGGATCTTGGCTAATGTACCAAGATAGAACATCTCCTTTCAGACTCCTCATGAATAGTTTCATGCAGATCCTCCCGTCTTTCCCTACTCTAACCAGCTTGTCATAGTATGTTCTCAAATGTACTCTCGGATCCCCTGTACCATCAAACATCTCAAACATATGAGGTTTGTACCCCGCGGGCAGTTCGACGTTGGGTTGTATGCAAAGATCTTCATAGTTCAGCCCCTCAATTCCTTTACTTCCTTCGACGCCTTGAATCCGGCTAGTCAATTTCTTGAGTTCTTCAGCCAGATTACTGATGAGCAAGTCTTTATCATCAGACTCGGTTGTGCTTGAGATGGGTTGGGTGGAGTGTGACATGGTCTCCACGTAGATGGGGGTGTTATGATGGGTGTGAAAGTGGTCATTTGTGGAGTTTTGGAGTTCCGGGATGAGCAGTGGATTTTTGTTGGAAGTATGGCAGGTGCTGCAGTGGTGGTGAGGAGTGGGATGGTTTTGTGGCTTTGGGATATTTTGTGGAGGTGTGGGGTTCTGAGCGTTTGGGAAATTAACATCTGGAGTGGTGAGGGAAAATGATAGATTTGCCAGATTCCGAACCTGATCAAGTTCCTCGTGGAACTTCAGCAGCTTTTGTTCCACTTGGGATGCATTTTCTTTTGAAATCGGAGTACCATGGGTATGAGTTACCTCTACCCGTTCAGTTGAGTTCTCCTTTCTAGTGTTGTTCAGATCTTCCATCTTCCCTTTGTTCTTGTTTCTGACAGGACTAAGAGGAGGAGTGAGTGGAGGGCCCCTGGATCTCGTTGAATAAGATGATGTTGCGAGAGTGCACGAACTAACCTTTGGGGAGGGGGAATAAATAAAAAACTAGAAACAAAAAGGCAACAAGTTAGTGAGGATTATAAGAAAATGTTGCGATATTAAACACATAGTGCAAGAATGTAAATCGTGTCCTATTTGGGAACCTCTTTGTGACCGAGGTAGGCCTAGCGACAAGTTGATTTGGAGAACTTAGAATGCTAAATGACTCATTTAATTGATAAAAAATATACGAATCCCAAATCGACACTAAATAGTAGGAAATAAAAGTCACTAGTAGCCATTGGCCTTATTACATTTTGTAAAGCGAAAGAGGAAAAACTCCTATCTACTTGGTCCCATAAGGACCTTCCCCAGACTCGGAATCTTTGGCTTTGTCGAACAGCTTTCCCAACTCGCGAAGTCCCAACAGTAGGTCGGCTCTGGCTAGATGTCCGCCCTCATTTCCCTCAGCATTCTGGCAATCCTCGATTCTTTTGAGAAATTTCCTTTCCAGTTCTACTATCCCCCGTTCCAAGTACCCCAGTCGCTTGTTGGCACTGATAGCCATGTCTTTCCACTCTTCAATCAGCTTTTAGTTGGCTTCTTGTATCTCACGATGCTCGCTTTCGCATTCCCGAATCCTCTTGAGCAGTTGATTATATTTGACCTGTGCCTCGGCCCTCTCGTCTATGATCCTGTGGCCCCTAGCAAGTCCTGGCTGACTCATACCGTCGTGATTAGATTCTAACCAGCCTGAATAGTAGGGAGCACAACCAGCATAGTATCTATTTGGTTCGATAGTATCTCTTCACATGATGATCTTGCAATGCCACATACGTTGAGCTTGGCACTTATAAGGACTGTGATCAGCTTGGAAGTTAGCTCGGAAGTGACTCATCTTGTCGACCCTTGGTATAACCTGCTTCCTACCAGCATGTCTCATAACTTGAAGAGGGACATAAGGGTAGGTTCCTCTCAGACCGATTAATATCAGAAACGACGTATCCCTACATCAGGCGATAAACTCCTCGGTAGGGAACCATTCGAACATCCATTGTATTTGATCCTCAGTTAGGTTTTCAAATAGCTCTAACCATCCCTTGGCATCTTCTGGCTGGGCGAACATGTTGGGCATGTAATTCATCCGCCTTGGATGATGTAAAGCTATATGATCATCCCAGTCCCTTAGCTGAATCTCTTGCCGGTATTCACCCCTTTGGAGATGTTCTATGAGCCAAAGCTGGAGTAGCAAATTGCAGCCCTCGAAGTGCCCGGCTCCTCGTTGACACTTCTCCAAGGCTCGGTATATCTCCGCAATAATCATGGGCACAATGCTGAAAGGTTTCCCACCAATGCCCTCCATCAGAGTTTTAGTTACCGTAGCCAGCCTGGTATGGATCCTTGCTTTCTTCATTGGAAACACTATCAACCCCAGGAAACAAAACATAAATACAAAGACCCTTCGGTGAATATACCCTAATGATGTGATAGCAAATTTGTCAGGATAGGTACGGTAGGACTTGCTGTGACCATACCTCTCATACAAGTAGTCAAATGGGACATATGACTCCTTCAGACATGTCAGTTCTGGATTCTTAAAGAAAACCCCTGCCCTTGCTTGTGACCGCAAGGACAGGATAGGTTTTGGGGAAACCCAGTGGACTTTGGACAAAACTATCTTAAAGAGTCATTATGCGGACAACATAACTGACTCGACTAGGTTTGACTTGATGCATGCATAGTTAAGTAGAGTAAGGTTTCTATGGGGTTTTAGATTGGTACCCTTAAGCGGACAACTCAAGGGGAAAACCATCGACTACACCGTTGATCGACTGGTTTTACCGCAAATACGCCTTTTCCGGATTTAGGGGGTGTTAATATCGGAAGAGTGCAACCACTCATTATAAGCGTTGCTAAGCTTTTTTGTTTGGCACTAGTGGAATATGATGTTGAGCATGATTATGCAACAATTAAAGCAGGTTGTCACGTATTTGCACGTTAGGAAAGTAGTAAATACAACAGTTTTGTCATAACTTAAAGTGGTAGTAAAGGAAAGCAGTAAAGAAAGGTAATAAAGGAAGGAAACAAAAGACAAGAAAGTTTTGCAATCGGAAAGAAAATTGAATGCTTGAAAGAAATAAACAGATAATTGCGCATAAAGAAGCATAAATTCAGAATAATAGTCTGAAATGGTAAAAGCCTAAAAGAAATCCCCATTAGAGTTGCTATGCTGTCGCACCCCCTTTTTCCTTGCGTTATCGCGCTTATGACATTTGGAGGGACAACTCATTCCTTTTGGGAATTGGGTTTGATTTGAAGAGTCGCCACCTAATGATTAGGGTGCATTAGGACACCAAGAGGGTTTGATTTGAGTAACCAGAGATTGGGTAAGGGCTTGAAATTATTCCAAGGGGAAGGTGTTAGGCACCCCTCAGAATCCACAAGTGTGGTTCCCGGCCAGACAATTATTGTGAGTTTAGGGTACAATTAACATATAGACAAATAAAGCTCAGATAGGAGGGGATTTCACATATAAAGGTTTGAAAATGGACAAAGTTTAAAAGAGCAATTTGAGGAAGCGGATTCTAGAATGAAAATATTAAAGAAATAAGAATAAATGAAAGGGGGTCCTAGGTTTGCTAAAAATATGGATCACCCCACACAACGTCCGGTAATCACTCCTCAATGAGGGGCTACACGTGTCGTTATCGCGTGGTCATCATATCTATATCTAACCTTCCCACCCCCTTAAGGTATTTAAAGCGCGGGTTGGTCTCGTTTACTTATTGCATGCTATTACCCATCCCAATCCTATCAGTCACGGAGGCATTTAGGACTACTAATCCTAAAAGAGAGGGATATTGGGCTTATTTGTAGTTTCAAAGGTAAAAACTCTAAGGTGACATACAAAACACGTATTGCAAGTTGGGGAAAACACATAACAAGCAGAGACTCAGATATACCTCCTTGAACAAAGAAACACGTAATCAACATGACTTACACATACTGTTTAGGTTTGATTATTATAGATGAAGAAGGACGGTTACTGAGGAGATTTTAGTTTATTACATAACTCAGATAAGAAGTCCGAATCAGGACTATCTGCTGGCTGTAATTATTAACAGAAGCGGATTCAGTTTATGATTATTACATTAAGGCTTGCCTAAGTGTTGGACAAGGATCCTATAGGCATAATATCTACTGGATGCAGAAAAGCAATAAAATAGTAGGGTCTGAAATATACTGGTTAAACTCACTAAATAAGGGTAATCAGATTGTTAAGAGAGAGGAAAGTCTTAATGAATTGGTTGCAAGTTCTGCAACTAACAGTACCCGTTATTACCAATTTTTGCTCTATACGTGAAGCGACTCAGATTCGATTAGGAGTTCCTATAGGCATGCTTTCTACGCGTTGTTGATTTTGAACCTTGCAGACATGGTGTAAAAATGCAGAAAACCTTATTGGCATAGTATCTAAATGCATAAGACTGGTTTTAATCCTACAAACATGGTATCTAGTTTGAAGAATTTTGCTTAAGGCCTATGTGCATGGTATCTAGGTGTAATTGCAGAATTCAAAATACCTATAGACATTATTTCTATATGAGAATTGGATATCTAGAATTCAAAATGACCTATAGGCGTGATTTCTATATGCATTTGAATATGCAGAATTTAAAATACCTATAGACATGGTATCTATGTGAGATTGGGATATGCAGAATTCAAAATGACCTATAGGCATGATTTCTATATGCGTTTGAGTATACAGAATTCAAGATACCTACAGACATGGTATATACCCTTTGCATACATAGTTTCCCACACTTTTCCTCTAACCATTCCCAAGTATTTATTACAAATTATTACAGCCCGGAATAGATAAAATTACATCAGAAACTATAAGGAAAAATACAACTAGAGGAAGCCTGATTCTTGACTTCCTCTCTGAGTTATGAGATAGACCAACTCAAAGAGACCATGATCCAAAGCCTTTCTCCTATTTGAGTGTGGCAAAGTTCCTTAAGAGCCTCAATGGGACTCTGGACAATGCTCACACCCAAATTGCATTATTAGAATGGGGCTCAGTACAGTGTGGAAGGGCCAGCCCTCAAGTGTCCAAGTTCAGAGGGAGCTCAATGGGTCCCAAGGCAAGGCTCACAAGAGGGGGCAGAATTTAAAGGCTAAGAGAGAGTGCAAGTGCAGAAACATAACTTGAAGAACTAGGGGAGTAAAGGAAAAGGGAAAGGGGTGCTACAGAAATAATAACTTCACATAAAAGAGATTCAGGGGTTGGGAACTGATTGCAGAAGGCCCTTGTGCCTGGGCATTAATTGATTCGGCGCATACGCATCAATAGGGAATGTTGTTATGCCGACAGAATATACAACATACAATGGTAGCATGAGGTTACAATCCCTAGGGATCAAGTTTGAGTCATAGACAACAATATTTTAATGTTGTCATGCCTCAAACAACCATCATTGTCAAACATACTTAGAATACACAATAGAGGCAGAACAGGCAGAAGGATGATGCTAAATAAGTATTGAACTAAACACAAGCAGTAGGCAGATAGGAGGAAAAAATGTTAAACAAATACATTATTGTGGTGCTGAATCTTAATTAGAACATACCAGTTCAAAGAAAGCAAATAAAGAGAGAAGCAGGCAACAGGATTTGCAAATAGGCCACAAGTAACAAGAGAGAATACTTTTAAGTGTGAGTATGAGTTCAGAAAATTACGAGTGTTGGATGTTGTGTTAATGAAAGAGTCATGTATTTATAGTATGAAAAATAGGCAGAAATAAGGTAAGAAAAATAATTATGGAACTCGGTATCAATTAAAACAATAAGTATAAGATTTTCTTTAATTAAGGAATTCAGACTTAAACGGTAATGAGAAAAAGTTATTTAAGGAAAGAAATCAAATAAGCATCTTGTGCAAAGTAGGCAATTAGGGGTAAATACATAGGAGTTTAATACATGGTTAAAACAAATAAGGTAAGAATCAATCAGTACACAGTAAATCAAGGAATCAGAGATTTGTAACTACTGGTCTATGAATAAACCAAGTCAGAAAGGCTAAGGAAAGCTTTCGACTCAAACCAAGTAACAGGGTAATCAGCAAACAAGGAAAGAAAATCAATCAGACTTACACAAAAGGAAGTCTGAAATCATTCAAAAAATTGAAAGCCCTTTAGAGGGGAAGTTCATCACATATAAAGAGTATACAAGTATTAGGCATGCGAGGCTGAATTTAGGACGAAGAAAAAGAGTCATACAATTGCACAATCAGTAAGTAGTAGATTATAGGAACATGGTAATCACAGAGTAACTCAGCAATGGAGAAGAGAGAGTATCAAATAGCATACAAAGGGTTCAGTAGAAGGACCTTGGAAAAGTTTAGCTGGGAATCAGAATCATATAAAGAAACCAAGGTTTAAACAAAGATTTCAAGACTCAATTGAGCAGCAGATGAAACAATCTTCAGAAACTCAAAATAAGTCCAAAGAAAGTTAGGGTTTTTGAAATCAAACAAGTTCAGAGATGAAGAACAAGCAAATCACATAGCTAATGGTCTCAAAACTCGGATGAACTCCCAAATTCTAGGGGTTTTACCCTTAATCGAGTGTAGAGACGAAAACAAGTAAATCGGGCAGAAATACTAATGAAATAAGTTCAGAAATCTCAAAAAGGAACTAAGACCTTTAACATGCATCTTCCAGTAAAAGAAACTCATGAGAAACATAGTAAAAGAACAACATGCGAAACACAATAGAAAAACTCATAAGAACATAGTAGAAAAAACACATAGGAAACACAATAGATGAACTCGTAAGAGCACAATAGGAGAGAAACACAGTAGAAGAAACTAATAGTAGAAGAAATACACAATAAACTTAACGAAAGTCAGAGAAGCATCTCGACAAAACCCTAAATCGGAAAGATAAAGGTTTGAAAGCATAGTTTTTGAAAGAAATCTCGAGAAACCATTTAAAGGCTCAGGGAAAACATGGATCTAGAACGGATCTAAAGAAATCAGAAGAACCTCAAAAGCTAGGGGTTTAGAGGAACCCAAGTGGTGAGAAAGGCTTGGAAAGTTGTTGATCTGAGCAGGAGAAGTCGAGATTAGGTTCGAACAGCCATGACTTGCTTGAATCTTCAATAACCCGTCGTGTAGGAGTTATAGGAGGTCGGTATAAGACTTCAGTTGCCTTGGAAGCCATAGATTCCGGTGGTTTTAGGGTGGAAATAGAGGGAGGCGGCTAGGGATTTTGAGAGATAATTTGGGAGAGGGAGAATCCAGGGGCGGCAAATGGTGAGAAATGGATAGGGTTTGAGGGGTATTGGAAAATTAAAAAGGAAAAGAAGAGTGTGAGCCGTTGATCTGTTAGATCAACGGCTGGGATTAAAAGGGGGCCGGGTGGGTTATTTTAAAGGGTCGTGGGTCTGGTAATTTTAGAAATTAGGTCGGGTAATGAGATTTGAAATTGGGTTTAATTGGGGTGCCAAATCCGACCAGAATTAAAAAATGAAATGGGCTAACATTTAAATAGCCACTTTTTCCCTTGTTTAATTTATAAAAAATAGTAAAATAATTTCTGGAAGAAAATTAAAGGTACTAAAATGATTAATAATATATAATTATGAAAATAAAAATACTGGAGTCAATTTTATATTTATAAACACAATTAAATCTTAAAATAGGCTAATATTGCAATTATATGCAATTTAGCTTAAAAATACTAAATAAATTTGTAAAAATATGCAAAAATTATGGTAGATATATTTTAGTATAAATATAAGAATATAATAAGTTAATTGCCAAAATGATAATTTTGGGAATAATTATTGGTGTTTTCTTGATAAAATAGCGCAATAAATTGATTTAAAAAATTAATGAAAAATAAGAAAACTCTTGGGCATACTTATATATGCATACATATGCTATTTGAAAGGTATTTTTCATGTGAAAAATATACAGGGAAAAATTGGGTACCAATAGTGATCTCGTGAGTGAATGAGTGTTCTAAATTGGTAACTTTTACCCGATTCCGAGATATGGGCCCGGGGAGGATTTTTGGGTAGTTTACTATTTTATCGTCTTATCTTTAAATTCATTAGCTAAACTAGTTATTTGTAGTTTATTTATGTTATGTAATTGATTTGATTAGATTTGGGCCATTCGGAGTTGGATACTCGTGGAAAAAGTGTGATATCAGATTAATTTGAGCTTGGTTCGAGGTAGCTTGCCTAACCTTATATGGGGGAACTCCCCTTAGGATTTTGGTACTGTTGTTATATGAATGTTGTGTACGTGAGGTGACGAGTGCGTACATGTTCTAATTGTTGAAAATCCCCATTTTTCGTTATGTAAATATTTATGTTTTCCTTTAAATTGAGCAAATACTAGTGTATGAAGCCTCCTGTTTAGCTTAGGAAAGCATGCTTACATGACTTAACTGTCTTACCTGCTTTAATTGCTTACTTGAACTTTCTGTAGCATGTTTAAGGTATAAATTACCTGTTTATTTGATACAAACTTGAATAGAACTGTAAATTTCCTTCTTGAGACTGTTGTGTATATGGATTTGTTTGTGTATTTACTTTGGGACTACGGAACGGTATTTCGGGAGATCCCCCTGCACATTTATATTTGGGACTACGGGACGTTATCCTAAGAGACCCCCTGTACTGGATATTTACTTTGGGACTATGGAAGGGTATTTCGAGAGATCCCCCTGCACATTTACTATTTGGACTACGGGACAGTATCTTGGGAGATCCTCTATACATTTACGTTTGAGACTACGGGACATTATCCTGGAAGATCCCATGTTGCTATCTCTGTGTACTGAGTTATTTCTTTCTGTGATTTCATCTTTATTGACTGTTAGTATCTTAATTATGCTGTCACTTTTATTACTGTTTTACCTTGTTATATATATCCCCAGTAGGGCCCTGACCTGATCTCGTCACTACTCGACCGAGGTTAGGCTTGGCACTTACGGGGTACCATTGTGGTATACTCATGCCCTTTCCTGCACATGGTTTTCGTGTGCGGATCCAGGTTCTTCTACTCAGCCATACTATTCGTGAGGCGAGGTGATCCAGAGACTTCGAGGTATATCTTCCGCGTCCGCAGACCTAGAAGTCCCTCTTTATTCTCTCTTCAGTTATAGACTTCTTGTATTTTCCTTTGTTTAGACTTCTGGAGTTAAAACACTATGTATTTTCTTTAGCTTGTGATTCATGAGATTTCAGGTTTTGGGAGTGCTATGTTCAGTCGAGAGTGTTATTATTTTATATGCCGAGCAGCATTTTAAACTCTTTTATCATACTTACCTGTTAGTTGGCTAGTTTTGTATTTTCAATTAATTTTTCCGTAAATTATTAGGCTTACCTAGTCGTAGAGACTAGGTACCGTTACGACAGTTCACGAAGGGAGAACTTAGGTCGTGAAAGTTCCGTTAGGTCCGAATGGTAATTTTGGATTTGGACGTATGCTCAGATTTTCATTCAGGTGTTCCTAGAAGATTTTGACCCTATTTGGCGAAAGTTGACAATTTAATGGATTGGAAAGTTCATAAGTTTGACCAAGAGTTGACTTTGATGATACCGGGCTCAGATTGTTGCTCCGAAAGTTGGAATATATTTGTTATCTCATTTGAAGCTTTTGTGCAAAATTTGATGTGATTCCGAGTTGTTAAGACGTGTTCAGCATAAGTTTGGAATTTGAAAAAATAAAATTGTTCATTAAGCTTGAATTGAGGTATGACTCGCCGTTTTGATATTATTATGTGTGATAAGAGGTCTCGAGTAGGTTCATGTTATATTTTGGGACATGTTGTATATTCGGACGGGGTCACGGCAGTATTGCGTGATTTTCGGGATAGTTTCGAACCATTTTTTAGCCCTTTTAGGTTGCTAGTTTTGGCTACAGCGGCGTGAATCGCGATCCCGGACATTTGGGACGCGTTCACAAAGAGCAATTTGCTGTTTGGACCTTGTGAATCGCGATTGAGGTAGCCTTTTTTTGCGTTCGCGTAGAAGAATTTCTGTTGTCACAGATCTGACTTTGGAAGCTTAGTTCCTGCAATCTATACAAAAATTTGGAGATGATCCAAAAATGGATTTGTAGCCCTTTATTTCTTGATTTCAGAAAATTAGACAATTTATCATTTGGAGTTATATACAAAATGTTATGGCCATTACACTATATGCTATCTAGAAAGAGTTTGTAGGTTTAATGGAGTTTATGCATCGCGATCGCGGGGCTTCATGGCCGCGATCGCGAAGGGTAAAATTGTGCTCGATATTTTTTGAATCGTGGTCGTGAGATTGGTGACCGCTATCACGAAGAAAGACGATTGGCAGTGCATTAAAACATCCTATTTCGGGATTTTGAATTTATTTTCTTCACTTTTTGAGTTTTTGGAGCACAAGTAATGCGATTTTGGAGGAGATAAATACCCAAATTTTGAGGGTAAGTAATTTTATCTTTATTTTGATTATATATTTTATTTTCACATGAACTATTACACCTAAATCAGGGATTTGAAGAGAAGAAATTGGAGGGTTTTTTACTTGAACTTAAGAGAATGAATTTTGGAGTTTTGAACATGACATTGAGGTCGAATTTGGATGAAACATATATAGTTATACTCGTATTTGAATGGGTTGTAAGATTTTTTTTAATTTTGTCGGGTTCTATGGTGAGGGCTCGAGTTAACCTTTTGGTTGACTTTGAGTATTTGATTAAATATTCGACCTTTAACGTTTCAGTTTGATTCTTTTGGCAATATTTGATATTATTGAGTTGCTTTTGGATAGTTTTGAGCCGTTCAGAGGTCGATTCGCGCGGAATTGCATTTTTAAAGTATTATTTTGTCTTGCTTGAGGTAAGTCTCTTAGCTAAACTTGGTTGAGGCACTAGTTGCCTGAGTTATTTGTGATAACTACATGCTATGTGTGACGCATATTTGTGGTATTGAGCCTATATGCATAGGCGTAGGCATTCGGTATTTCGGTTCGGTATTTAAGAATTTCGGTTCAATATTTCGGTATTCGATTTATCAATTGTATATACCAAATATCGTATCAAATTATTTCGGTACGGTTCGGTATTTTTTATTTTGGTTCGGTACGGTTTCGGTTTATTAATCGCTAAATAAGCAACAATAATTCACAGTTGCAGCAGTAAGCAATTAAGCAATAAGCTAATACCAAAGCCCTCTTAGACAACGCTAAGAGTAAGCAGCCCTCTCCGTGCACAATTCACTGAATTCACAATTCGCAATTTGAATTCACTGATTCAGTAAATAAAGAAAAGGTCAAAAGGCTGCAATTTAGAAGGGAAACTAAACGAATTACCAACAAAAAGATAGAACTATGTACTTTCAAGAAATAATTTACAAACCAACAACCACTATGATCTGAGGCAATTACACATTTGCAAATCCTATACTTGCTATACACAGGAGTATTGCTGCTTCGTTGATATGACACCCCATTTAACTTCTTCACTGATTGTTGAGATGAAGAAGTAACATTTGTTGTCGATATTTGATTTGATGTTGGAGTGGAAATTCTTGAAGATTTTGTCTCAGGTGATACAATCTTTTTTTTGTTCCAGCTGATATCCTATCCTCTATAGTTGGATGTACCTAAACATGAACAACAAACAATTGATAATAGGAAATGAAAACTTGAACAATCGACAGATAATTTCTCACACCAATAGTGAGAGAAGTGCCAAAATTCCACCTTTCGAGCTGAATTCTTCAGATTTGGTTTAGGGGTTTTGGCTTTTTTAGCAAAGGAGCTTTTTGCCTCATTATCCACTCGAATCTCTTTCGGATTATCTTGAGATCCTCTTTTAGAACTCTGTTCTTCAACCTTAGGAACCTCTCCATTGTCACTTGTTTCCAAGATTGTGCCTTCCTTTCTAAATTCTAATTCCCTAATGCCTAATCCCTAATTGAATGAAAGACTAGAGAGGGGGACTTATTGGGTTGGGCTGGGGCGGTGGGCATTATATTAGATATACAACTTGGGCTGGGCACTAGGTAGTATAGCTATAGGTCCAACTTAAACTCTTTAAAAATTCGATATTTCGGTATACCAGAATTTCAAGATCCTAATACCGAGGACCGTACCGAAATACCGAAAATGTAATACCGAATTAGACCGAAATACCGAAAAAATCTAAATCGAAATACTAAATTAATTTGGTCCGGTTTGGAATTCGTTTTTTCGAATTTTATATGCCCACCCCTACATATACGTGTACCAGGGTATTTTTCATGCTCGAGATAATATTCAGGCTATAATATGCCTTGAGTTGATTGTTAAGCTTCATGCTGTGATGTTCCTCCTCTTTGTATCCCTTTTTGTGAGCTATTTGATCCATGCTTGAGGTTATATAGAGGTTAATCTCCTAATTCAACCTGATAAATTTCTACTTTTGTGGTGTACGTGTCAGATTGAGCTATGATAGCACACTTTGCACGCTCCTAAGCCATAACACGTTAGTTATACAAATCCAGGAGTATAAAATTTGATGTTCATTGATCATTTACATGTATTCTTGCATATCTGCTTTTTGTATAATACGGTTTGGACTCGTAGCTTATGACCACGCGGGGCGGATGGTGATATTGAGCTTGTGACCATGTCGGATATACTGTGATATTGAGTTGTCCGTGCAGCACGTGAGTTATCCGTGCTGTATGTGGATATGGATCCATCCCCCTAAAGTCACCCTCTCATATTTCTATCTTGATGGTGTACACATGGATTATGAGAAACCAATGGGTTTCTGGTTGATGCGAGCTATAGGAGAGCTGGTTATTAGTTTGGTTTGGTTACTAAGATTCTGATGTGGGCCTGAGAACTGTGATGTGAATTCTATTTGTATCGGGTTGCACGCCGCAATGGATTAATATTGGTTATTGCATTTCTTTTTTTCTTGCAATTTCCTTGGTTGTTACCTGACTTATTTCCATATCTTCCTCATATGCTGGATTTTTGACTAAACAAAATACGTTGAGGAAACTGAGAGACCAAGGTGGTTTTATAGGTGATTTTTCATGATTTTATCATATTTTGTTTTATTATGTACTTCTTGGAATTATGAACTATACAGGTGATAGAGAGTATCATATAATTCTTACTTCTATTACTTCGCCAAGGTTAGTTATGATACTTATTGAGTACATGGGGTCACTTGTACTCATACTACACTTCTGCACCTTGCGTGCAAATCTTGGAGCTGATGTTGTTGTATATGGAGACAACTGATATTGAAGTTGTACCTGCCTTCCTGATTTAACTTCCACTTGTCCTTGGTAGTTTTAGATTTAAAATCTGTTTATGTACATTTCAGACAGATGTTTTATTTACCTTTATATCAGCTTTGTAAATCTAAGTCTTAGTGGCTCCTGACTTGTACTACCAATCTTTGGAATTTTGTATAGAAGTTTAGTTATTTAAATCATTGACTCTTATTATTCTCAGTTGAGTTGTGCTGATTTTCATTTGGCTTACCTAGTGGGTTGGGTTAGGTGGACTAGATAATTTTTTTGTCATGACAAGTTGGTATCAGATCTCTAGGTTCATAGATTCTACGAGCCATGAGCAAATGTCTAGTAAAGTCTTGTGGATCGGTATGATAATATACATACCTATCTTCGAGAGGCTACAAGGCATGTAAATAAAATTTTCCATGTTTCTTTCCTTATTGTGCGACTTTGATTCAACTTGAAGCGTATCTCTTTGAATTCCTTTACGCAATGTTGAGCACTTGATATCAATTGTGTACGGTATGCAGTGTCATGGATGAGGTGCGAGATGTGTCTATGTGTTGTGGTGTTAGGCCAGTCTAGAGGCCTTGAGGTCAAGTTTGGACCGCAACTTGGGCTCGATGGTTTCAGTTGTGTGAGTATATGCATTTGGACTTATATGTCCGGTAGTGTCCCTAGGAGTGGAACTGATGGCTCAGTGAGTGGTTGGATAGCTATATGATGGGTATTGTGTGACTGCGTGATGAGATTAGATAGTTTGGATGTGATGAGAAGAATTTTGATTGGGATGTGAAAGAACTATGGATGCTCGATTTCTGTTTTGACGTGTTACATTGTCTTAAGTTTTGAGTGTGTTAGGGATCTTTCATATTGATTATGGGATGAAGTAAATTCTTATGTCTTGTTGATGAGCTTCGACTCGGGAAGGTTTAGTAATTGCATAGTGGTTGTGCCTATGATGGGGCGTAGTGAGATGTCAGTTTGAGGCTAGTAGGTATGTTATCTCCTACGGGATGTTCTTGGGTTGTGTGATCCCTATGATGCTTATGTGAAGAGTTTTCTTTCTACCAGTGGGATGTGTATATGCCGCAATTTGAGTTCAAGATGTTTGAAGAAGTTCGCACGACTGTCACGGGGATGGATATGCACTTAGCAGAAAAATTGAGGTATTTTAAGATTTGTGCCACATGAGTGGTAAAGGATTCAGTTGAATTACAGTATGTGATCATGGCAGTTATAGAGTAAGGGTATTGTGGGTTATCATATATGATGTTCTATGGCTTTGACTCAAGTGGGAAAGTTTGTGATCGACGACAAGATTGCATGATTTTGTGTTATATTTGTTTTAGGCTGAGGCATATTTGAGGATCAGTTTTGACTTGAAAAGGTTGGTATTGAGGAGGACTTGAGCAATGGAATTGTTGGATGCACGATGTACTATACTTTATGGGAGTACTGGAAATCTTGTAATGACTCGTGTTTGCTATTCGTGGTGGAGGCAGTATGCGTGGAGTAGGGATTCACTCGGTTGCTTAGAGACGTGGATTACTTCTTGAGGTGTTTGTGTGCTAATAGAGAAAAACTCGTTCGACTAGTTTTGGCAGTTCATTTGAGATTAGAATAGGGTGCATGACTTTTGAGGAGGTTCTAATGGGTTTAAGATTCATATGTGGTATTTGAGGATTCTCAAATTTGTGAATGGCTAAGATTTGAGATTTGCATTGGATGGTGTTGGACTGGCAGTATTTCTGTATCATTATAGATTCTACATTTTAGTATCAGAGAGGTTAAGGATACAATGTTAGATTCACATAAGGTCTCTTCAGAGTAGGTACCTTAGATACGATATTTTTGGGTACTTAAGAGGGAATAAAATAGCTTATGGGCTTTCAGACAATGAGGTTTCATGCTACGATCTCTTTTAATGAGTGTTGGGCTAATGATCGTAGTGTATTACCAAGGAGAAATGTTAACTGGAGGCAAGTCGAAAGTGGTTCGAAGAAATAGATCAGTTTGGTAGTGGTTTGGATAAGCATGGTAATAAAAATGATCGGTTCTTTTGGTGTGGCGAGGCTTTGTAGGTGTGTTGTGGCATTGTTCTTGGGTTTTCCACTGTGTAACTTGGTTGAGTTAGAGGATTCAGTTATGATGGCTTGGTTATGTGCATATGGGTTTCGAAGAGTTCTTGATGGTGTCGACCTCGGCTTGAGATGGATATTTTCTATAAGTATAAGGTGTATATTGCATGTTGTGACTTTTACGCAGATGGGGTCTAGTGGCACATTTTTGACTGATGGAGTATGTATCCTGCTTGTGCTTTAGAGTTGTTAATGAGATTCTCGTACTTTCATATGATGGAATGATGGAATGATGGATGCGGTGCGATGTGTGGGATCGACATTTGCATGTGCGAGGTTACGGTTCAGTTAGAAGAGAAGGTCATGAGTTCTAGATAGAAATGGATAGTTCCAGATGTTTAGAAGAATGCTGGCAATATTTTGATATCACCTGAGATGAGTATATATTTCAGAAAGGCACACTAAGTTTTGACTTGCAGTTGTTTCACGGGTATTATGGTAATTGCTTGGTTAATCTACTGCTGATGTTCAAAACTTGGCAATGTGGCATGAAATATTTATGGAAGTATTCCTTGCAAAATTATTGTGTATGAGGTATGTGTCCGTCATTTGAGTGGTGGAATTGGGATCAGACATGGAGATTATTGTATTCTTGGGATTTGAGGACTAGGAGGGTTCTTAGATGCAAATTGTTCCTTGGTGGTGGACGATAAACGTATGTTGAGAGGTTGACGGCAGAGTGAATGTGTTAAGGATAGGTAATTGCTATCTTTTGGAAGGTTATTTATCTATTTCGAGACGATTAGAATCGGTTTGGGGGCCCATTGGCAGGCCTAATGAGAGCATGTATGCTAGGTATGACCGGATTTGTTTACTCAGCACAATTATTATTAAGGGTGTGTCATTTGGTTAGAGATGAGCTTATTCATGTTCTGATATATTCCATGTGTTACTCTTTTATGCCACGATAGGTTGTGAGGCTGTTGGCTATTTACACGCATGATGCGGTTTTGGTGGGATTTGTGGCGAAATTCGAGTGAGATAGTTCTTGGGGTGTTAAATGATGGATTGCGCTTTGGTTATGGTTTTCTTGTTGGTAGTATATGGTGCTATACATTTCTCCATGGTTTATGTCCATGTTCTTCATGTGTTTGTTGTTGGTATGCATAAGGTTGTTGATTTTGAGACTCATGGCTTGAGGTATTCCATGTGGACCAGTGTTTGGATTGGGTCACACACCGCCGTAGAGTTATGTTGGGAGATGATCCTTGTTCTTGTTTCGTGTGTTTTCATTCTAATTTGTGTTATGAATTTATAGAATTGCGCCTTGTGGTAGTATTTGTTAAGCTTGCATGACGGTTCCCTCGTTTGATTCTTTTTCCATCATTGGTTACATCCAAGTGTCACTTATTGGGTGCACGAATTTCATGGTATGTAGATCAAGGTGGTGCTGGTGTGGCGTGTCAGTCGAGCAGCTTGTATTGGAGGAGTTAAGGTTATTGTACCTAGAATGAGTGCTAGCAGGGTAGATTAAGGTATGTTTGGATGAGTAATGTCATTAGTCAGCTTAAAATTTGGCAATGGATCTTATCAGGTGAGAAAACTCCACAACTTGTTGATATGATGAGTGGTTATGAGTATCTATATTTTTCTTTCATCATTGGTAGTGTACGAAGGTGCCGAAGTAGGTTTTAATAGATATGAGGTTTGCTATCGGTACCGATTTTGTTATTAAGCATCTATTCTGGTCAAAAGTTATTGCTTTGAGTATTTGAGTTATGTGGTATATCATATGATTACATGGCTATGGTTTAATATTTCTTGTTCAGACTTATACAGTGTATATATATAAGAATCGGGTCTTATAATAAATTCTGGATATTGGAGATTGGGTTCTAAGGTATGTGGACTAAGGTTGAAGTAAGGATTTTTAGTTAGGTGTGTTGTTGTACTTATATGGAATATGGTGACGTGGGATCACCCATGGTTATGTGTATGATGAGTTTATACAGTGATTCGACGGCTTTGTAACGACTCTTGGCACGTTCGAGGAAGAACCTATGTTTAAGTGGGGGAGAATGTAACGACCCGACCGGTCGTTTTGAGCATTTGCATCTCATTTAGTGATTAGAGCTCCTGAGTTGCTTCACATGATGTATTATGACTTGCGTGTATAGTCGATTTTGATTTTTGAGTGGTTCAGGATTGATTTGGAAGAATTACTCTCTTTTGGAAGCTTTAAGTTGGAAGAGTTGACAAAATTTGACTTTTGTATATTAACCTCGGATTGGAGTTTTGATGATTCCGTTACGTCCGGATAGTGATTATGAACTTAAACGTATACCGGATTTGTATTCGGATGTTCCTAGAAGGTTTTGGCCATTTTTTGAGAAAGTTGGCAATTTGAAGGTTTTGAAAGTTCATATATTTTACCGAGAGTTGACTTTAATGATATCAGACTCAAATTATTTATCTAGAAGTTGGAATATGTTTATTATGTCATTTGAAACTTGTGTGAAAAATTTGAGGTGATTCCGAGTTGTTTAAATGTGTTCGGCGTAAGTTTGGAATTAGGAAATTTGAAATAGTTCATTAATCTTGAATTGAGGTGTGATTCATCATTTTGATGTTATTATATGTGATTTGAGGCCTCGAGCAGGTCCGTGTTATGTTTTGGGACTTGTTGGAATGTTCGGACAGGATCTCAATGGGCTCGGATGAGATTCGGGGCAGTTTTTGACCATTTCTAGGCCCTTTCCAGTTGCTTGTTTTTGGCTACAGGGGTGTGAATCGCGACCGCAGACCTTTGGACCATGTTGCGAAGAGAAAATTACTGTTTGGGCCTTGTGAATCGTGATTGCGGTAGCCTTTTTCGCGATCGCGTAGAAGAATTTCGGTTGTCACGGGGCTAACTTTAGATGCTTATATCTTGTAATCTATAAAGAATTTTGAGGTCATCCAAAATAGAAAGTTATAGCCCTTTGTTTGTAGCTTTTGGAAAATCAAACCATTTATCATTTGGTGTTGTGTACTAAAAGTTATGGTCGTTAAACTGCATGTTGTTTGGAAAGAGTTTGAAGGTTTAATAGAGTTTGTTCATCGCAATCGTAGGGCTTCATGGCCGAAATCACGAAGGATTAAACTGTGCTATTTTTTGAATCACGATCGCGAGATTGGTGACAATGATCGCGAAGAAGGACAACTGGTAGTGCATTAAAACATCCAATTTTACGATTTTTAGTTCATTTTCTTCACTTTTTGAGTTCTTGGAGCACAAGTAAAGCGATTATAGAGGAGATGAACAACCAAATTTTGAGGGTAATTAATTTTATCTTTGTTTTCATTATATATTTTATTTTACATGGATTATTACATCTAAATCAAGGATTTGAAGAGAAGAAATTGGAAGGTTTTTTACTTGAACTTAAGAGAATGAATTTTAAGGTTTTGAACATGAAATTGAGATCAACTTTGGATGAAAATTATATGGTTAGACTCGTATCGATTGGGTTGTCAGAATTTTTGAATTTTTTCAGATTCCAAAGGTGCGGGCCCAGGTTGACTTTTTGGTTGACTTTGAGTATTCGATTAAAAAATCGACCTTTATCATTTAGATTTGATTCCTTTGGCATTATTTGATATTCTTGAGTTGCTTTTGGATAGTTTCGAGCCGTTCATAGGTCTATTCAAGCGGTATGTCATTTCTAGAGTATTATTTTAGCCTGCTTGAGGTAAGTGTCTTACCTAAATTGGGTTGAGGCACTAGTTGCCTGAGTTATTTGTGATAGCTACATGCTATGAGTAGCGTATATGTGTGGGGTTGAGACCACATGCATGCACGGGGTATTTTTCATGCTCGCAATAGTATTTAGGCTATAATATGCCTTGAGTTGATTGCTAAACTTCATGTTGTGACATTCCTCATATTTGTACCCCTCTTTGTGAGAAATTTGAGCCATGTTTGAGGTTATATAGAAGTTAATCTCCTAATTCAACTTTATGAATTGCTACTTTCCTGACGTAATTGTCTGATTGTGATGTGATAGCACAATTTCCACATGACTAAACCATAGCTTGTCACTTATACCAGTCCAGGAGTATGAAATTTAATGTTCATTGATCATGTACATGTATTCTTGCATATCTGCTTTCTGTGTGATATGGTTTGGAGTGGTAGCCTATGACCATGCCAGGCAGATTGTGATATTGAGCCTGTGACCACATCGGGCTGGCTGTGATATTGAGCCTGTGACTATGCTGGGCAGATTGTGATATTGGCTCGTGAGTTTTTTGTGCAGCACGTGAGTTGTTTGTGCAGTTGATGTTATTAGCATCTAAGTTGTCCGTGCAACACGTGAGTTGTTCGTGCAGCATGTTGATATGGATCCATCTCCCTAGGGTCACCCTCTCATATTTGTTTCTTGATGGTGTACACGTGAATTGTGAGTAACTGGCAGGTTTGTGGTTGATGTGAGCTCTGGGAGAGCTAGTTATTAGTTTGGTTTGGTTATTGATATTATGATGTGGGCTTGAGATCCATGATGTGAATTCTATTTCAAAGCGGTTGCATGCCGCAATGGACTGATATTTGGTTATTGCATTTCTTCTTTACTTGCAATTTCCTTGGTTATTACCTGACCTATTTGCTTATCTTCTGTATATGCTGGATTGTTGACTAAGCAAAATACGTTGAGGAAACTGAGAGACCAAGGTGGTTTTATATGTGATTTTTTATGATTTTATCATATTTTTTTATTATGTACTTGTTGGAATTATGAACTGTACAAGTGATAGCGAGGATCATTTAAAATTCTTACTTATATTACATCACCAAAGTTAGTTATGATACTTATTGAGTACATGGGGTCGGTTGTACTCATACTACACTTCTGCACCTTGCGTGCAGATCTTGGAGCTGATAATGTTGTGTATGGAGGGAGCCGATATTGAAGATGTACCTGCCTTCCAGATTTAGCTACCACTTGTCTTTGGTAGTTATATATTTAAATTCTATTTATGTACATTTCAGACAGATGTTGTATTTACCTTCATATCAGCTTTGTAAATCTAAGTCTTTGAGGCTCATGACTTGTACTACCAATCATTGGGATTTTGTATTGAAGTTCAATTATTTTAATCATTGACTCTTATGATTCTCATTTTTGTGTTGACTATCATTTGGTATACCTAGTAAGTTGGATTAGGCGACATCACGACTAGATTGATTTTGAGTCGTGACAGGAGGAGGAGGAGGAGGAGGAGGAGGAGGAGGAGAGTATCACGACCCAAAATCCCACCAAAGGTCGATCGGCACCTAGCCTCGAATACTAGGTATGCCAACATGCAATAAAGATCCAATCAAACGAAACAACATATAAAAATAATAGAAATAGTATAAATAGCAGATTAAGTCTTTAACAATAGATAGCAAATGATACTTAAACATCAAATACCCAAAACTAGGTAGTACGGAGTCATGGGCTCTAAAATTGAATACAAGAGAATATCTCAATAACACAATATTAAAAATAATGTATGAATAACAGTAAGAAAGATAGGAAAAATGGGACTCCAAGGTCCGCAGGTGAACATGCAACACTACCTTGAATCCTCTCTATCAGCTGCAATACTCACTCATGTGATCAGCTATAACCAACGCCCTAATCTACACAAAATATGCAGAAACGTAGTATAAGGACGCGACAATGTGCACTCAGTAAGTATCTAGACTAATCTTGGTAAAGTAGTAACAAGGTTCAGGTCATGTGGCACTCATTAATGAAATAAATATGTGCAATTTTTAACATTTCGCAACAAGAATATAACAACAGGTGAAATATCATAAAATATTGTATCAATAAATATCAACTCAATATGAGTATTTCAATCTCGACTAACAAGTCATCACCAAATAACAGAGGCATGGAGTAGCATGTTAGAATTAAACATATAAGCATATATCATTACAAGACATAAAGGATTCACTTGCATGGTCAAAGTTTCCACCCTTATGCTCAAAACTCATCATCATCGGATCCTATATCAGAATTAATCAATATCAGTCAATTTGTTATAGTCCGTGTGCATGTCACCAAGAGAAATACATGAGAGAGTGACCCTAGGGGTATGGATCCAAATCGACACGCAGCACATTATAATACTCATGCAAAAATAGTAAGGTTATCAACATAGCTGCAAGTAAAAGATATCGTGCCACAACATCATCAACACCACAATAACCGCATGGAAGAAACCTCATGCTAATTTCAAATCAATCCGTTTAATATGTCCATATGTGCCATATTCATAACAATCCGAGATATCATTTTATCATAAAAGAGACATATGCTTATAGTAATTAATAAGGTGAACAAAGACATAATGCTAATAATAATATTGTACGGGTGTGTGCCCACAATGTGAAGTATGACTAGGGCTAAAACAATTATAACAATTCCACAACAACCTATCTTGGCCAATTAAGGATATAATAATTGTGTCGACCCGGCCAGTCGTCTCATGAGTTACCGCTCCGCTTTCCCCTATTTTAGCTTCTTTACGCTTCGTTATCCGTGTTTTATGTGATCGGATTGATTAGTTCGAGTTCGTAGAGGATTTGGTAAGAAATGAGACACTTAGTCTCTTTTAAGAAGGCTTAAGTTGGAAAAATCAGCCGGATATTGACTTATGTGATAGAAGGCTCAGAAGTGAGTTCCGATGGTTCGGTTAGCTTCAGGAGGTGATTTGTGACTTAGGAGCGCGATCGGAATGGGTTTTGGAGTTGTAGAGAAGATTTAGGCTTAAATTGGTGAAGTTGATATTTCGGCGGTTCCGATTGATAGGCGAGATTTTGATAAAGGGGTCGGAATGGAATTCCTAGAGTGACACTAGCTTCGTTGTGTCATTTGGGATGTGTGTGCAAAATTTTAGGTCATTCGGACGAGATTTGATAGACTTTTTGATCGAAAGCATAATTTAAGATTTCTTGGAGTTCTTAGGCTTGAATCCTATGTTAAATTGGTTATTGATGTTTTTGTGAGCATTCCGAAGTTTTGAACAAGTTTGAATGATGTCATGGGATGTGTTGGTATAGTTGGTTTGAAGTTCCGGGAGTTTTGGGTAGGTTCCGGGATGTTTTAGGCCGAAAATCATAGCTGTAGCAGGTCCAGAAGGGTTGCAGGCCTCGGAACTCACCCGCGCGGTCTGCACAAAAAGAAGTGCGGCCGCGTTATGTGCTGTGCGGACCGCACAAAATGATGTGCGGCCGCGGTAGGTGTTGTGCGGACCGTACAAAATGGTGTGCGGCCGCGGTGAAGAACATTCCGCTAGTCCTACTTCGGAAGCTCATATCTTTTGATCTACAAGGAGCTTTGAGATGGTTCAAAAACAAAAGTTGTAGCCCTTTGTGTCGATTTTCTAGAAAGGTAAAGATAACACAATTTGGACATATGTAGCAAAAGTTATTGCCAAAATACTAAAGCCGATCACTGCAAAGGAAAGCTTGTGCGGCCGCGGTCGTTTTTGTGCGGATCACAGTGGATTTTGTGCGGCTCGCGGAGGTGGAAATCTATGGGGTAATCTATAAATAAGAGGTTTTGGCTTTTATTTGATATTTTGACCTAGAGAGCTCGGGTTTTGGCGATTTTTTGAAGGTTTTTCAAGAAATTCATCGGGGTAAGTGATTCTAACTCAGATTTCGCTAGAGTACATGAATCTATCATTGAATTCATTATTTATTCGTGATTTGGGATGGATTTGGGAAGAAAATTGTGAAATCTTTCAAAAATATAAAATGATGATTTGAAGGACCAAATGGTATCGGAATTGGATAATTTTCATATGGATAGACTTGTGAGAGTATAAGGATTCCAGTTTTGTAAATTTTGTCGAATTCTGAGATGTAGGCCCAGGGGTCGGGTTTAACCAATTTCTGAAATTTTGTGGTAATTCGATTGTTTACGCTTGGGCTTTGTTCCCTTAGCATATTGTGATGTATTCGTTCTAATTTTGGATAGATTCGACACGCGTGGAGGCCAATTCGAGGGGCAACGACATCGCAAGCTAGAGAATTAGCCGGTTCGAGGTGAGTAATAGTTGTAAATGATGTCCTGAGGGTTTGAAACCCCGGATTGCACATCGTAGTGTTGTATTGAGGTGAGACACGTGCTGGGCGATGAGCATGTGGTCTTTTACTACTGGGGATTGTGACTTGGTCCATCCCGATTGATGATTTTACCATGTATTTGACTGGAACTTATTTGTTATCGTCATGATTTGGGCTGATTGCCATATTTGGGCTTCGTTCCAACTATTTGAACCCTTCGGGGATTTTTATCACTAATTCCTCACTATTTGACTTATTACTTGAACTCAGTCCTGTTGATATTTACTGTTTTACAAACTCTGCCACTTTTATTCATATTTGAACTTAAACTATATTTCTAAATGATATTTTGGGCTGAGAACTACTATTTACTAATACCTGAGGGGCTTGTGATAATTTTCGGACTGAGTGAGGCTGACGGCCATATGTGAGGATATGCTGAGTGATAGGAGGCCGAGGGCCTGAGATACTTTATATTGCCACGAGATGGCTTGATATTGTGCTTGGGCCATAAGGGGCCCCTCCGGAGTCTGCACCCCCACAGTGATCGCGGGTACCCATCATGATTTGAAAGTGAGCCCGAGGGGCTGATACTGTACTGAGAGTGAGCCCGAGGGGCTAATATTGTATCGAGAGTGAGCCCGAGGGGCTGATACTGTTCTGAGTGATTATTACTGTGCCCGAGGGGCAGATTTCTACTTGTTATTCACCTACTAAATTACCTGTTTTACTTGGTTTAAAGGAACTTCATTTGATTTCTTCATGGATTTACTGCCTTAAGTGATTTTACTGCTTGATATAGAATTGTTTTGTGCCTTTACGTGTTTTCTTACTTTCAGCCATTATTTATGATTATTACTTATTAAGTCGTAGTACTCACATTACTCCTTGCACCGCGTGTGCAGATTCAGGCATCGTAGAGTTCGCTCCTGAGTGCTGATCCTCCCTGTCCAGGCAGTATTTTCGGAGACTACGAGGTAGTTATTAGCGTCCGCAGCCCCCGTGCCTCCCTTATCTTACTATTTTCATGTTCTTGAACTTTTGTAACGGATTTTGTATCTAGTAGACTGGTATTCGGAACTATTAGTTGCTCATGACTTGTGACACCCCGGTTTGGGCTGTGTCGGGATGGTTTTTGCTGTTGTTATCATTAATTCTGCAAATTATGGTTATTATATCACATTTTAGAACTACTTATGGTATTTAACTGTTTAAAAGAGATGGTCTATTTTGGTCTGGATGGCATTTTCTTCACGAGAGGCAACATCACGATCAGGTTCGGGGAATTGGGTCATGACAAGTTGGTATTAGAGCCTAGGTTACATAGGTCTCACAAGTCATGAGCAGGTTTAGTAGAGTCTCGCAGATCGGTACGGAAATGTCTGTATTTATCCTCGAGAGGCTGCAGAACTTTTAGGAAAAACTTCATATTCTTGAAATTCTTGTCGTGCGAACTTGTTGGTCCAAGTACTAAACTTATGTTATTCCATTCTCTCACAGATGGTGAGGACGCGAGCTACCGAACAAGGTGGACGACCACCAGTTCCACCAGCTGAGACCACCAGAGGTCGTGGACGTGGTCGTGCTCGCGGCAGAGGCAGAGCAGTGATGGCAGCACTTGTAGATCCACCAGCTGCCCTAGCTCCAGATCAGGCTCCAGCTATGGATGCTCCAGCAGCACCAGTTCAGGCACCAGCTATGCCCACCGTGATTCCGGGTCTTCAGGAGGCCTTGGCACAGATCTTATCAGTTTGCACTAGCCTGGCTCAGGTAGTTTCAGCCACTACAGCAACAGCTCCTTCACAGGCCGGGGGAGGCAATTAAACCCCCGCTGCTCGCACACTTGAGCAGGTAGTGCAAGGAATTCATACGCTGGGGGCACCTCCAGCCCAGCCGGTTGCACCAGCTCAGGAGTTTGTTGTGCCAGTTATGCCGGATGATGAGCAACGTCGTCTTGAGAGGTTTGGTAAACTCCAGCCTCTGACATTTAGTAGAGCAGAGGGCGAGGATGCCTAGGGTTTCTTGGATAAGTGCCAGCGGATGCTCCGTACAACAGGGATTCTTGAGTCTAGTGGTGTGGCATTTACTACCTTTCAGTTTTTTGGGCCTGCCTTCACTTGGTGGGAGGCGTATGAAAGGCGTAGGCCGGTTGGAGCAGCTCCCCTTACTTGGCATGAGTTCTCCATTCTCTTCCTAGAGAAGTATGTGCCGTAATCTCGTAGAGACGAGCTGCGTAGACAGTTTGAGTGGTTGAGACATGGGGATATGACTGTGTCACAGTATGAGTCGAGGTTTTTTGAGTTGGATCGTCATGCCGTCTAGATGATTCCGACAGATCGTGAGAGGATCAAGAGATTTGTTGATGGACTTAACTACCATCTCCGTATTTTGATGACTAGAGAGAGTGTTGGGTGCTATGTTCGAGGAGGTGGTTGATATCGCTCGCGATATTGAGACGGTTTGCCGTTAGGATCGGGAGAAGAGGGAGGCCAAGAGTCCTCGAGGATCTGGCAGTTACAGTGGTGCTCCTTCGAGGGGCCATTTCCAGCATGGTAGAGGTCGTTCTTTCAGGCCTGCTCAGTAAGCCCACCCAGGTTATCGTGGGGCATCTTCGGGTCATGGTTATCACGGTACTCAGCAGGGCTAGTCATCACTTAGTGTCCTCCCAGCTTAGAGTTCATCTCGTGCCTCGTCAGCTCAGGGTTCTTCTATGCCCAGTGCGTCAGCTAGTCACTCCGGTGCAAGGGGTTCCCTTCAGTCCCCTTCTCTAGCACCTGGGAGTTGTTTTGAGTGTGGAGAGTTTGGGCATGTGTGGAGGCAGTGTCCTCATCGTGTTACTAGTTCGTCTCAACAGAGGGGTCAACCCTCGACTTCTGCTCCAGTTACTTCACCACCCGCTCAGCCAGCTAGGGGTGGAGGTCAGGCAGCCAGGGGTCGCCCCAGAGGGGGAGGTCGATCAGGGGGCAGTCAGGCCTGTTTCTATGCACTTCCAGGCAGGCCAGACGCCATTGCTTCAGACACTGTCATTACAGGTCTGTTTCAGTCTGCCATAGAGATGTCTCTGTATTATTTGATCTTGGTTCCACCTTTTCTTATGTGTCATCATATTTTGCTCGTTATTTGGGTACGCCCTGTGAGTTTCTTGCTTTACCTGTTCATGTATCTACCCCATTGGGCGATACTGTTGTTGTAGACCATGTTTACCGGTTATGTGTGGTGACTATTGGGGGTCTGGAGACCCGAGTGGATCTATTACTATTGAGCATGGTGGATTTCGATGTCATTTTGGGCATGGATTGGTTATCTCCGTATCGTGATATTCTAGACTGTCATGCTAAGACCGTTACTTTGGCTATGCCGGGTGTACCACGGATCGAGTGGCGTGGTATGACTGATTATGTTCCTAGTAGAGTGATCTCTTTCTTGAAGGCCTAGCGTATGGTTGGGAAAGGTTGCCTTTCATATCTAGTGTTTGTGAGGGATGTTGGAGCTGAGATTCCTAGTATTGATTCTGTCCTAGTTGTGAGGAATTTTCCTGATGTTTTTCCTTCAGACCTATCGAGCATGCCACTAGACAGGGATATTGATTTTGGTATTGACCTGGTGCCGGGTAGTCACTCCATTTCTATTCCGTCGTATCGTATGGCACCAGCGGAGTTTAAAGAATTGAAGGAACAACTTCAGGAAGTCCTAGATAAGGGGTTCATTCAGCCTACTGTGTCACCTTGGGGTGTGCCGGTTTTGTTTGTGAATAAGAAGGATGGCACAATGAAAATGTGCATTGATTATAGGCAATTGAACAAGGTAACAATTAAGAACAAGTATCCCATGCCTCGCATTGATGATTTATTTGACCAACTTCAGGAAGCGAGAGTGTTCTCCAAGATTGATCTTCGTTCGGGCTATCACTAGTTGAAGATCAGGGAGTCAGATATTCTTAAGACTACTTTCAGGACCAGATATGGTCATTATGAGTTCCTTGTGATGTCTTTCGGGCTAACCAATCCCCTAGTAACGTTCATGCATTTGATGAACAGCGTGTTCCGGCCTTATCTTGATTCGTTCGTTATAGTATTCATTGATGATATACTGGTGTACTCGCGTTGTCAGGAGGAGCACGCGGAGCATTTGCGAGTTGTATTACAGAGATTGAGGGAGGAGAAACTTTATGCAAAATTCTCCAAGTGTGAGTTTTGTCTCAGTTCAGTGGCTTTCTTAGGGAACATGGTGTCTAGTGAGGGTATTCAAGTTGATCCAAAGAAGATTGAGGCGGTTCAGAGTTGGCCTAGACCGTCCTCAGCCGTAGAGATTCGTAGCTTTCTTGGGTTGGCAGGCTATTATTGCTGGTTTGTTCAGGGATTCTCATCTATCGCATCACCCTTGACCAAATTGACTCAGAAAGGTGTTTCATTTGTGTGGTCGGACGAGTGTGAGGAGAGCTTTCAGAAGCTCAAAATGGCTTTGACCACAACTCCATTATTGGTCTTGCCATCAGCTTTAGGTTCATATACCGTGTATTGTGATGCTTCGAGAGTTGGGATTGGTTGTATATTGATGCGGGAGGGTAGAGTTATTGCGTATGCTTCTCGTAAGTTGAAACCCCATGAGAAGAACTACCCCGTTCATGATTTAGAGTTGGCTGCCATAATTCATGCATTGAAAATTTGGAGGCATTACTTGTATGGTGTATCTTGTGAGGTGTTCACTGATCATCACAGTCTTCAGCATTTGTTCAAACAAAAGGATCTTAATTTGAAGCAGCAGATATGGTTGGGGTTGCTTAAGGATTATGATATCACTATATTGTACCATTCAGGAAATGCCAATGTGGTGGCCGATGCTTTGAGCCAAAAGGCAGTGAGTATGGGGAGTTTGGCATGTATTCCAGTTGGGGAGAGACCCCTTGCAATTGATGTTCAGGCCTTGGCCAATCGGTTTGTAAGGTTGGATATTTCGGAGCCCAGTCGGGTGTTGGCTTGCGTGGTTTCTCGGTCTTCCTTATTTGATCGCATCAAAGAGCGCTAGTATGATTACCCGCATTTGCTTGTCCTTAAGGACAAAGTTCAGCATGATGATGCTAGAGAAGTGACCATCAGTGATGATGGGGTGTTGAGGATGCAGGGCCAGATTTGTGTGCCAAATGTGGATGGGCTGAGAGAGTTGATTCTAGAGGAGGCCCATAGCTCGCGGTATTCTATTCATCTGGGTGCCACGAAGATGTACCAAAATATGAGGCAGCACTATTGGTGGAGAAGAATGAAGAAAGATATTGTGGGATTTGTAGCTCGGTGTCTCAATTGTCAGCAGGTGAAATATGAGCATCAGAGACCAGGTGGCTTACTTCAGCAGATGGTTATTCCTGAGTGGAAGTGGGAGAGGATCACTATGGACTTTGTTGTTGGACTTCCACGGACTTTGAAGAAGTTCGATGCTATTTGGGTGATTGTGGATCGGCTGACCAAGTCCGTGCACTTCATTACTATCTGTACTACCTATTCTTCAGAGCGGTTAGCAGAGTTATATATCTGAGAGATTGTTCGGCTGCATGGTGTTCCAATTTCTATCATTTCAGATCGGGGTACTCAGTTTACTTTCCAGTTTTGGAAGTCTGTTCAGCGAGAGTTGGGTACGCAGGTGGAGGTGAGCACAGCTTTTCACCCTCAGATGGACGGGCAGTCCGAGTGTCTATTCAGATATTGGAGGACATGTTGCATGCTTGTGTTATTGATTTTGGAGGTTCATGGGATAAGTTTCTACCGCTTGTAGAGTTTGTTTACAACAACAGCTACCAGTCAAGTATTCAGATGGCTCCATATGAGGCTTTGTATGGGAGGCGGTGTAGATCTCCAGTTGGTTGGTTCGAGCCCGGCGAGGCTAGGCTATTGGGGATAGATTTGGTTCAGGATGCCTTAGAGAAGGTGAAGGTGATTTAGGAGAGGCTTTTTACAGCGCAGTCGCGACAGAAGAGTTATGCTGACCGGAGGTTCGAAATGTGTCTTACATGGTTGGTGAGAAGGTCTTGCTGAAGCTTTCGTCAATGAAGGGTGTTATGAGATTTGGGAAGAAAGGAAAGTTCAGTCCGCGGTTTATTGGGACTTTTGAGGTGCTTCAGAGGATTGGGGAGGTGGCTTATGAGCTTGCTTTGCCACCTAGCCTGTCGATTGTGCATCCGGTATTTCATGTTTTGAACTTCAGCACGGTTCAGTTGGATGATGATTTGACATATGATGTGGAGCCAGTAGCAATTTTGGGTCGTCAGGTTCGAAAGTTGAGGTCAAAGGATATAGCTTCAGTGAAAGTGCACTGGAGAGGTTGGCTCGTGGAGGACGCTACCTGTGAGACCGAGCGGGAGATGCGGAGCAGATATCCTCACCTGTTTGAGGCTTCAGGTATGTTTCTTGACTCGTTCGAGGATGAACATTTGTTTAAGTCGGGGAGGAAGTGACGACCCGGCCAGTCGTCTCATGAGTTACCGTTCCGTTTTCCCCTATTTTAGCTTCTTTACGCTTCGTTATCCGTGTTTTATGTGATCGGGTTGATTAGTTCGAGTTCAGAGAGGATTTGGTAAGAAACGAGACACTTAATCTTTTTTAAGAAGGCTTAAGTTGGAAAAGTCAACCGGATGTTGACTTATGTGTTAGAAAGCTCGAAAGTGAGTTCTGATGGTTCGGTTAGCTTCGGGGAGGTGATTTGTGACTTAGGAGCGCGATCAGAATGGGTTTTGGAGTTGTAGAGAAGATTTAGGCTTAAATTGGCGAAGTTGATATTTTGGCGGTTCCGGTTGATAGGCGAGATTTTGATATAGGGTTCGGAATGGAATTCCGAGAGTTACAGTAGCTTCGTTGTGTTATTTGGGATGTGTGTGCAAAATTTTAGGGCATTCGGACGAGATTTGATAGACTTTTTGATCGAAAGCATAATTTAAGAGTCCTTGGAGTTCTTAGGCTTGAATCCTATGTTAAATTGGTGATTGATATTGTTGTGAGCGTTCCGAAGTTTTGAACAAGTTTGAACGATGTCATGGGATGTGTTGGTATAATTGGTTTGAAGTTCCGGGAGTTCCTGGCAAGTTTCGGGTAGGTTCCGGGATGTTTTGCCGAAAATCATAGCTGTAGCAGGTCCAGAAGGGTTGCAGGCCTCGGAACTCACCCGCGTAGTCCGCACAAAAAGAAGTGCAGCCACGGTATGTGCTACGCGGACCGCACAAAATGAAGTGTGGCCGTGGTAGGTGTTGTGCGGACCGCACAAAATGGTGTGCGGCCGCGGTAAAGAACATTCCGCTAGTCCTACTTCGGAAGCTCATATCTTCTGATCTACAATGAATTTTGAGATGATATATAAATAAAAGTTGTAGCCCTTCATGTCTAGTTTCCATAAACATAAGGATATCACAATTTGGACTTCTGTAGCGAAGGTTATGGCGAAAATACTAAAGCCTGTCATTGCAGAAGAAAGCTTGTGCGGCCGCGGTCGTTTTTGTGCAGACCGCACTGATTTTGTGCGGACCGAGGTCGATTTTGTGCGGCCCGCGGAGGTGAAAATCTGTGGGGTACTTTATAAATATGAGGTTTTGGGTTTTATTTGATATTTTGACCTAGAAAGCTCGAATTTTGGCGATTTTTCGAAGGTTTTTCAAGAAATTCATCGGGGGTAAGTGATTCTAACTCAGATTTGGCTAAAGTACATGAATCTATCATTGAATTCATTATTTATTTCGTGATTTGGGATGGAATTTGAGAAGAAAATTGTGAAATTTTTCGAAAATATAAAATGATGATTTGAAGGATCAAATGGTATCGGAATTGGATAATTTTCGTATGGATAGACTCGTGAGAGTATAAGGATTCCAGTTTTGTGAATTTTGTCAAATTCCGAGATGTGGGCCCGGGGGTTGGGTTTGACCAATTTCTAGAATTTTGTGGTAATTCGATTGTTTTCGCTTGGGCTTTGTTCCCCTAGCATATTGTGATGTATTCGTTCTGATTTTGGATAGATTCGATGCGCGTGGAGGCCAATTCGAGGGGCAAAGGCGTCACGAGCTAGAGAATTAGCCGGTTCGAGGTGAGTAATAGTTGTAAATGATGTCTTGAGGGTTTGAAATCCTGGATTGCACATCGTAGTGTTATATTGAGGTGAGACACGTGCTGGGCGATGAGTGTGCGGTCTTTTACTACTGGGGATTGTGATTTGGTCCATCCCGATTGATGATTTTACCGCGTATTTGGCTGAAACTTATTTGTTATCGTCATGATTTGGGTTGATTGCCATATTTGGGCTTCGTGCCAACTATTTTAACCCTCCGGGGATTTTTATCACTAATATCTCACTATATGACTTATTACTTGAACTCAATCATGTTGATATTTACTGTTTTAACTGAGCAACTTTTATTCATATTTGAACTTAAATGATATTTCTAAATGATGTTTTGGGCTGAGAACTACTGTTTTACTAATGCTCGAGAGGCATGTGATGATTTTCGTATTGAGTGAGGCCAAGGGCCATATGTGAGGATATGCTGAGTGATATGAGGCAAAGGGTCTGAGGTACTTTTTATTGCCACGAGATGGCTTGAAATTGCGCTTGGTCCATAAGGGGCCCCTCCGGAGTCTGTACCCCTACAGTGAGCGCGGGTACCCATCATGATTTGAGAGTGAACTTGAGGGGCTGATACTGTACTAAGAGTGAGCCCAAGAGGCTGATATTGTACCGAGAGTGAGCCCGAGGGGCTGATACTGTTCTTAATGATTGTTACTGTGCCCGAGGGGCGGATTTCTACTTGTTATTCACCTGCTAAATTACCTGTTTTACTTAGTTTATAGGAACTTCATTTGATTTCTTCATGGATTTACTGCGTGAAGTGATTTTACTACATGATATAGAATTGCTTTGTGCCTTTACGTGTTTTCTTACTTTCAGCGATTATTTATGATTATTACTCACTGAGTCGGAGTACTCACATTACTCCCTGCACCGTGTGTACAGATTCAGGCGTCGCAGAGTCCGCTCCTGAGTGCTGATCCTCCCAGTCCAGGCAGTGTTTTCGGAGACTATGAGGTAGTTGTTGGAGTCCGCAGCCCCCTTGCCTCCCTTATCTTACTATTTTCATGTTCTTGAACTTCTGTAACGGATTTCGTATCTAGTAGACTGGTATCAGGAACTATTAATTGCTCATGACTTGTGACACCCCAGTTTGGGCTGTCTCGGGATGGTTTTTACTGTTGTTATCGTTAATTCCGCAAATTATGGTTATTATATCACGTTTTAGAACTACTTATGGTATTTAACTGTTTAAAAGAGGTGGTTCGTTTTGGTCTGGCTGGTCTTTTCTTCACGAGAGGCGCCATCACGACCAGGTTCGGGGAATTGGGTCGTGACAATAATCCTAAACATGATCTCTAGCATCAAAGAATAAGTTCATATAGTCTTACAAATGATTAAACGTATATCATAAAGGTCATAAATCATACCGTATATAAGCTTTTCACCTCGCATACATGTCATTTTCACATACTACAATTCGACAATTAAGGCCAAATCCTAAGGGATATTCCCTCACAACAAGATTAGGCAAGATACTTATCATAAAAAGCCTAATCAACGTTTCAATATTGCCTTCCCTTTAGTAATCACCTCCAACCGTCTCTAACCAAATACAACTCAAAAAACATCAAACAAAGCTAAACGAATCAATTCCAAACAATAAAGCTTCAATTTTTACTCAATTCCAAAAAAGTCAACCGGGGCCTACATGGTCAAAACCCGAGTCAATGGGTAGATCCTGACTATCCATAGCCCCATGAGTCCAAATATATATTTAGTTTTCAAATCCAAGTCCAAATATTAGCTCCAAAGCTCAATTTTCACTCTGTTAAGTTGTAAGAGGAACCCCAAAATTTACCTCAAAAATTCTATGTTTTGGATATTAACAATCTATGTAGATTCTTGAATAAATACCAAAAATTAGTAGTAATCACTTACACCTTAGTCTAGTATGAAAATCCCCAAGCAAAATCGCCCATAAGCATATAAATATCATATCATGCATAGGTATATGCGTCCATAAATTCATCAACTCTCTGAGGGCATCCCATCATATCATCTCGGCCTTAGTGGGCAAAATCATCAATGTATTCCAGCTGATCAGGTGGTGGTGCATATATAATGTCGTAACCATTCTCCATACCCCATATACATATAATATACACGTATATAATGCCATCTGGTCATGGGTCAATGTACATGTATAAATGGTTGCAATGCATAAGGAAGTAAGTCAATAAGATCTCTTGGAATGTAATAAGATCAATAAGCTTTCGATTAATATAATGAAATAAACTTTATCAACTTACGTATTTTTTAAGACCCATGAATAGACAAAATAATAATAGGATACATCGGGAATCAAGAACATAGGCACCCCTAGTACTTCTAAGAATAAAGTCATTTGTGAAAGTTGCGCGTTTGCTCGTTTCGTTTGTATCATATGGATCATGCCAAAAGGAAAGAAGGGATAGCCTTGTAGACATGTGATTTTTGACCCTACCCAAAATTTCACCTATTTTAGTGTAAAATATTTAGTTTAGGCCTAACCTCGATATTTTAAATAATTTTGACTCTTTTACTTTATTTCGTTACAAAAAATAAAAATTACAAAAATATTTTAGTTTACGTATCTTTCGTAAATTTAAATAAAAAAATATACAAAAATAGTACCTTGTCTTTATTTTTTATATAATCTTGAAAATACAAAAAAATAGTTTTATATTTTATAGTTTAGTTCAATTAAATAAAATTAGTTTTATATTTTTATATTATAATTGTACATAATTTTAGAAGGAGGAATTAGTTTTAGGTTGGTTTATCCCGTCTTTATAAATCTTGTAGTCCATTTTTTAGTCTTTGACCCAATTTCCCAGTTCATAATTTCTAGGCCAATACCCCTAACCTAATCTCTACTCCTGTATAATAGTACCTAACACCTAAAATAAAGGTACACCCAAAACCTTACATCGGCCGCTTTTCATATGAGAAAGAGACAAAGAATGACTTCCCAGCAGCTTCTTCTTCCCGTAGCAACTGCATAATAAAACAACAACACCCCCCAATTCCCAAAAAGGGAATCAGCCAAAGAAAAAGGCAACAAAATATACGCTTCCTTAAAGCCAAATCCCAGGCGCGATATAACTCCAAAAAAAGATGCCCTCCCCCTTTGAACCTTTTGGTCTTCGTTCCAATTCCAACAGAGAGCTAACCAAAGGATCTGATTTTGGAGCTTGATCTTTCGTGTGAGGAAATAAAGGATCTTATTTCCAATATAGTAATATACTAAGTGAAGTTGAAGATTGTTGTGAAGATACACCATCTGATCGAGCAATTGTGAGCAGTGATCGTCGAGCGTGTTGCTTATCGCCGGACTTGTTGCTTCTGTTTCTGATTTTTTGTTATTTGGAATTCCATGGAGTTTGACTGAGATCGATTCGGGTTTCGAGCTTTTCGGTGTTGATTCGAGGTTCCGGTTTGTAATCTCGGTGGTTCGGTCCAAGGATTGTTTCTTATTTAGCTCGATTGATTTGCTATTTTCAGCTTGGTTCATCAATAAAAGGTCCATTCCTTAATTTTTGTTCTCATTTTATTGTGCTATGATAGGTCTGTGCACTTGTTGGGTGATTTTTGTTTCTACGTTGTTTGAGTGGCATGTCTTAGTTTTTAATTAAATTGTTTTAATTAGTTTCTATTTCGATTGTGATGTACGTAGTCTTGGTTCTTGAATAATTACTTTTAATTGGGTAAATAAAAACTTGGAGCTGTTTCTTTCTCGGTAAGGAATAAAAATGGGCAATAAGGTGGGTCTTGAACCATAAGGAATTTAGACCAAGTAATAGATCATGTTAGCTAGCCTATTTGCCCCAATAATATCTTGTTCATAAATTTGGCATTGCAACAATCTTAAATATTAGAAAAATAATTCAAATGCGCTACTTGCTTTAGGCGCGTGCTTTAAATTTATTTTCTTTTATTTATTAAACTTAGGTGTGCATTTATGTGACCCAAATCCAAAATTCTAACAACGTTAAATAAAATATGTCGCGGATCGCGGGTGCATTTCATGTGGCGTGATCCGAAGACGTGTTTTGTATAACGTTGAAATCTTCCTAAAATGAATAAAAGCGGTTTAAGAGTTAAAAAGCACATAGGTATAAAAATGTTTTTAAAATTAGATAAGTAGGCCAATAATAACAATTGCGCGACCGTGCTAGAACCACGGAACTCGGGAATGCCTAACACCTTCTCCCGGGTTAACAGAATTCCTTATCCGGATTTCTGTGTTCGCGGACTGTAAAACAGAGTCAACCTTTTCCTCGATTCGGGATTTGAACTTGTGACTTGGGACACCATAAATTATCCCAAGTGGCGACTCTGAATTTTAAATAAAACAATCCCGTCTCGATCGTCACTTTAATTGGAAAAACTCTCCTTATACCCCTTCACGGGGGTGTAGGTAAAAAGGAGGTGTGACAGCGCTGGCGATTCTGCTGGGGACCAGAACCCAGAATCTCTGGTTCAGGATTCAAGAATTCGAGCTTAGAATAATTGTTATATTTAGCTATATTTATTATCTGATTTTATTACATGTTTGGGCATAATGTGCTAAATGTTGCTTTTTACCGCTTTGATATTATTTGAACTATATATAAACTGCTACGAAACCCTTCTCTTCTCTCTTCTGAGGAGTGCACGCTGGTGTGACTTATTTCTGTTAGTGTCATATCCCAAATAGAACGAGGTTCGAACAAGTTGCAAAGCCGGATGATCTTTTGGTTACCGGTACGATGCCCTCCATCGGTTCGAGTTGTCCACTCGGGTAAGCCAGGTCTAGAAAAATACACCCAGGTTTTAAACCTAGAATAACTCAACCTCACGCTGGATCCCTAGTAGGAACGCTTGTTTGCATCATGTGCAGTTGACTTTGGGGACTCAACACAGGGGTTGGGTCCGTCTAGAACAGGTGTACCGAAAAATCAAAAGACCATCTTGATGCATCTTACGTGCTACTTACGTATCTGTCTGTTTCGCCTTGCATGTTGACTGACTTCTAGAATAGGGAAAGAAAATGAAAAAAAAAAAAAAAAAAGGAGAAAGAAGAACAAAGAAACAAAAAGTGAGAGGTAGGTATTTAGAAATTCTGAAGAAAAAAAATCATTTCAAAATGAGCCAAAATTTTCAAGTGTCATATTTTCCTGTTCCGTCAAAGCTGGCAGAACTACACGAGTCTGATTCTCACCGGATGTGAGATACGTAGGCAAACCTCATTGGTTCCGGCCCCAAATTTTCAAAAATCCAAAAAAAATCTTTTACTTCTTTAGAAAAGTTCTTCTTTGAGACCCCAACTTTTAAAAATACAAAAATATTTTCTTTTAGTTGCTTCTCAAAATCAAAACATACAAAAATATTTTCATTCTTCTTTCGAAAATTGAAAAGAAAATTCAATATTCAAAAATACTTTCTTTTTCTTTAGAAATACTTCTTTCCTAATTTCAGAATAAAAATCCATAAATGCAAAATATTTTTCTTTATTCTTTAGAAGTTTTTCTATCAAATTTCCAAAAAAAAAACAATAAAAGTCGAAATTCAAAAAAAAAGGAAAAAAAAAATTTCTTCTTTAGAAGTCTTTCTTTGCAAAAATGCTAAAGAAAAGTCAAAATCCAAAAAATATTTTCTTTCTTCTTTATATGTCTTTCTTTCGAAAAGTTCAAAATCCACAAAAAAAAGTTGGTTTATTTACTTTATTCCTGATCTTCCCGAACTATGCAAGATCTGATTCATGTTCCCACTTGATACGTAGGCAACCCACATCAGGTTCGATCACCATTAAAAAGAAATGAAAAAATATTGATAATAATAAGGACCGACTGAGTCCATTCTAACATGTTTTGTTTTGAATTGTGAAGAAAGATGAGGTGGTCGGTTTGTGGTAAGCTAGAAACACAAGACCCAAGGAAAAATGATGACTGAAATCAAAGATGTTACAAGTGCTCAAGAGACTCAGGGTCAGAGGGTTCAACAAGAGTCTATTGTTGGGCCAGTGGTCAAGGACATCCTCTTCATGAGTCACAATTTGCTACACAGCAAGAGCAGTACCACTCTCCTAAGTACTACTCGTACTCGTTTGATCTTCCTGCAAAAATTGAAAGCCTGCCCGAAAGATGGTACAAGAAGAAATGACCCAAAGAGTGAAAAGCTTAGAACAACGGTTGAAAACAGGTCAAAAGAGTGTTGCCTTCAAAGATCTATGTATGTTCCCCAATGTTCACTTGTCGCCTGGTTTAAGACTCCCAAATTTGAAAAGTATGATGGACATGGAGATCCCATAGCCCACCTGAAAAGGTATTGCAATCAACTGAGAGGTGCGGGAAGAAACGAAGAATTGTTGATGGCTTATTTTGGGGAAAGCCTTACGGAAGTAGCATCCGAATGGTTTTTGGATCAAGACACATCTCGCTGGTATGTCTGGGATGACATGGCACAAGCCTTTGTCAAACAGTTCCAATACAACATTGACATTTCCCCAGACCGCAATTTCCTTTCAAACCTGAAGAAGAAACCAAGTGAAAGTTTCAGGGAATATGCCATTAAATGGAGAGAGCAGGCAGCTCGCGTTAAGCCACCCATGGATGACCACGAGCTAATCATTGTCTTCCTTCAAGCGCAAGAGCCAGATTGCTTTTAAAACATGATGTCCGCAGTTGGAAAATCCTTCTCGGAAGCAATCAAAATAGGAAAAATGGTAGAGAATGGTCTTAAGACAGGCAAAATTATAAGTCAAGCAGTTTTTAAAGCCACAACTCAGGCTGTCCGGGTTGAATATGATAATTTTAGCGACACAAATGAGAAGGTTGAAGAAATCATGATGACATCAGGGTCGAGAAGAAGTCCCAGGAGAATATCTCGAAGGTATGAGCAGCCTCCTCATGTTTTCCATGACTCCCCTGAGCAGTATTATCCACCTCAGAACCCTCAATACTCTTTCGCTCCACCTCAGTATGTTGTCCAGCCACCAAAACACCCCAGAAGGCGAGCACGGGCATCACGAAATCTCCAACAACCTCCACAAAATTTTCAGGTGCCCTATAACCCACATCCAAGCCAGAGGTATAAAGGGGAACAAAGGTTGAAAGATAATTTTACACCAATAGGAGAGTCCTATGCAAGCTTATTTGAGAAGTTAAAGCATTATGACATGATTGCACCTATTCCTCCAAATCATGTGGACCCACGTGCAAGAAGCTTTGACCCTTCTAAAAGGTGTGAATACCATTCCAATGCCCAGGGGCACAATATTGAAAGCTGTCGGGATTTGAAAAGAGAAATAGAAAGGATGATCCAGGAAAACCTGATTGTGATCCAAGATAGTGACACCTAGAATATCGCGCAGAATCCTTTACCTACACATGATGATGCACACTTTGTGGGGATAATGCGTGGTGACAGAGAGTATGAGAATCCTCTCGGGAATTTGCTAACTGAAGTTAATGATTTTGAAATTGGAGAAGGCTCTGTTGAGTCTGTTGAGCAAATTTGTGGCTAAATATCAAGCCTAGCAATTGAAAAGTCATTCCCTCCTCATTAGGAAGGAATCTTGGTAGCTTGTTTTGATGTTTTTTCTATTATCTGGGTTATTTCAGGGTTGTGATCCAGATTTTATTTGTTTTATTGAATCAAATCCTTCTATCCCTCTATTCTGTTTGTGTGAGTCTTGTCTGTCTGTTCTGTTGCTATTTTCATTATTCGGGTTATTTTAGGGTTGTAACTCGTATTTTGGGTTGCTTGTTTAGTTGTAAAACCCTTTCATCCTTTACTCAATAAAATACAGTTTGTCCTTTTGTGTCATTCTGTTCCTAGTTCTTTTGTCGCTAGTTCTAATGACATGACATGCATGCGGAAATTTTGGCCAGATCTTAGAAACTGATTTAATCTGGAATTCGATAACTAAAAAAATACTTTTGAGGATGAATAAAGAGTTGGAATACTTTGGAACTAAGGTCGAGTAAAATTCACCTTCAAATCATTGTGAAGATCGAGCTTGAGGATGTTTAATCAATTGATGTTTGTTGGAAAGTTTGTCACTAAGGGATGAAAAAATGTCTTATGACCACGACACACCAAGAATACAGACATGTTCGTCAATGTTGTGATCGCGAAAAGATACCATGTTTGACGTTCTTGAGGTTGGGAGACCCTTTTTCTGCTACCCAAACACTTTATATTCTTTGCTACCCCTTTTGAGCCTGTGTTATTTTTTTTTGACTACCCTCTTTTTTAATCAAGTTTAGAGTCAAAAAAATGATGAAAAAAAGAAGTTCACGCCCCAAGAGTACAAACTGGGGCAACTCTTAGAAGGCTCAAAAAAAAAGTCAAAGTTCCATGTCCCTAGAAAATAAAGGCTTGGGCAATTTGTTTTGAAAAGAAAAAGAAAAAAAAAAGCAAAAAAAAAAAGAAAGAAAAAAAAGAGAAAAAAAAAGAAAGAAAAGATGAAAAATAATTAGGTCAGATGTTTGAACTACGTTAGACCTGATTCTTTTAAAAAGGATATGTAGGCAGCCTCACGGTTCGGTCCAACCAAATAAGAATTCAGAAAAGAGAAAAAAAAAATCCAAAACAATCCCCTGTATCTGAAACTTGGGCAAAGATTTTGTTTTACTTTTGAAAGAATTGATTCCAAGTGTTGTAAGTCTACAACCCCCTTATTTTGAGTCTACGTTGAGCCTTCATGCCAACCCTTCTGCCCAACCCTATCCAAAACACTCCCAAATAAAGACCTCCCGATATGCCTTCAAGAACGCCAAGAAAAGCATGCAATGAGCAACGGTTGTCACGCGACATAGAACACTATCAAGTTGCCCACATAAGAAAGCAACAGAAAGAAAAAGAAAAGAAAAATGAGAGATTCTTATTAGTGAAAACCCTCACGGTCACAGTAAGACGACGGTAAGTAGAGATGAATAAATGAGAGAGGCTTGTTGGTGAAAAACCCTCGGAGTACCACTAGTCGATAGTGAGTCGTGAAGCTAATGCAAAGGATTGGCACGGATAGGCCCAACTTCAAAGATCATAAGAATGGTAAAAGGAAAGATTTGGTCAGTTTGATAGATCGGCTGTTAAGTCCAAAATGCATGTCATGATCATTAAGGCTAGTTATTGAAAAAAAGAAAAAAAATTCTTCCTTCTGTCCTTCCGACAGGGGCATTTCTTGTTAATACTTGTTTCTTTGCACCATTGTGTCCTCCACTCTGAGTCAGTCCTTGTCAAAACAAGCAAGACAAGATTTCAAAACTGCCACCAGCTTTTCAGTTGCACAAAGTGAATTTGGCCAGCACACTCAGTTATTACTGTCAACATGCCTTGAGGATTCATGCAAAGGTTTTCCTTAAAGACTCTTGTCAGCCTACTTGGCGCAAGCAAAGATAACTGGTGATTCTCTCTGACAGACAAATTGCTTAAAAGTAGGAAGTCATTTAAGATATCGGAAAAGGTCACCTAAGCAAAGATCTCCAATTGGGATAAGGCTATTTGAGTTGCAAATACAAATGGTACTGGTGTTAAACAATCAGAGTTGTTGCAGAACAAAGGTCTTTTGAGACCGACTTAAGCTGATTGAGCAGAAGCCAAGCTGCCCAAGACTCAAGGCCACAAACCGACCACTATTTTCAAAACTGACAAATTTTTATTTGTATGAAACAAGAATAAAGCGGTGCAAGGAAAGTGATTCAAAAAGAGAAAAAAAATGAAAAAAAAAACAACAACAGAAAAAAAGAGAAGAAAAAGAAAAGACGAGAAGAGCCGACAAAGGGAAGTTTCTCAACTCTTTGTCTTTATTTGTCTTGCTAATTATGCATAAAATCTTGCCATTGATCTTCGCATTTTTCCTCCTAGGATAAAAGTCCTAGTCTGATGGATTTTTCTCCCAATATCTTAGTCTGATGAATCTTTCTCCTAAGATAACAAAAATAGACCTAATCTGATGAATCTTCTCCTAGGATCAAAATCTTAGTCTGATGAATTTTTCTCCTAAGATAAAAATACCTAGTCTGATGAACTTTCCCCTAAGATCAAAATCTTAGTCTGATGAATTTTTCTCTTATGATAGAAAACCTAGTCTGATGAATTTTCTACTAGGATAGAAATATTAGTCTGATGAATCTTTCTCCTAAGATAACAAAAATAGACCTAGTCTGATGAATCTTCTCCTAGGATCAAAATCTTAGTCTAATGAATTTTTCTCCTAAGATAAAAATACCTAGTCTGATGAACTTTCTCCTAGGATCAAAATCTTAGTCTGATGAATTTTTCTCCTAAGATAGAAAACGTAGTCTGATGAATTTTCTCCTAGTATCAAATTCTTAGTCTGATGAATCTTTCTCCTAAGATACCAAAAAAAAGAGAAAAAAGGGACCTAGTCTGATGAATTTTCTCCTAGGATAAACGTCTTAGGCTGATGAATTTTTCTCCTAAGATAGAAAACCTAGTCTGATGAATTTTCTACTAGGATCAAATTCTTAGTCTGATGAATCTTTCTCCTAAGATACCAAAAAAAAGAGAAAAAAAGGACATAGTCTGATGAATTTTCTCCTAGGATAAACGTCTTAGTTTGATGAATCTTTCTCCTAAGATAGAAAACCTAGTTTGACGAATTTTCTCCTAGGGTAATTTGAAAAACGAAGTCTGGATTTGAAAAAAAAGGGTCAATTTTTAGTTTTCTTAAGATTATAAATGTTTAATTTTCCTGAAATCCGAGGGGCTCGCATGGAGAATAGGGTCGGTCTTTACTTTAGTCAAGCTTAGTTTATAGTTTTTCTAGTCTATTCTTTAGTTTACTCTCATCATTGCATCAATAGTACACGTGGTTTACAATTTTGCTAACAACTCACAAATCTTCCTAGTGCAAACTGGGGCAGAATTTTTTTTTGTTTCGTCTGTTTTGTTGTAATCAGGTGCCCACCTGGAGAACAAGGGAAGACAACTCAAGTTTCAAGGGAAAGCAGTTTCGAATGAAGACAGTTCAAGTTTCAAGGGAAAATGGTTCAAGGTGCAAAGGAAAACAGTGTCAAGTAATAAGAGAAGATGGTTCAAGTTCAGCAATCAGGCGCCCACCTGAAAAAAAAGGGGAATTCAATTCAGAATGCAATTCAGGTCAGCAACAAAAGAAGCTCGCGTCAAGAATGCGAGTCAGTAGTCCAAGATGATCAACATAAGTTAGTCACAATCCAGAATAAAAAGAAAAAAAACAACAAAAAGAAAGACAAGAAGTGAATCCAAATGCAGAAGTTAATGAAAGATGTGAGCTGCTCAAGATAGGGCTGAGGTCACAAGCTCTGCATGTCCCGTTTTGGTCTGAAAAGCTGAAGAAGAACAAACTAGCACCTGCAACTAGCAAGCGTCAAGGTTCAAATCTAAAGTCTGCATGAAGAACCACTCAAGACTCAAGATCAAGCTTTAGAAGACTTATAGATAGGAATCTTGTAACTCGTAGTTGGTAGGCTTAGCTAGTCTTTTTCATGTTTTGATTTTTGATGTAACATCAGGACTGCGGACCGGAACCTAGGCGAAACGGCACCTCAATCAGCTCTCCACCTCGGCATACTCCATCATCTCATTCACCTCTGAACTACACGTGGCATGATTCCTTTATAACCAAGGATATGTAGGCAGCTCAGATACCGAGGATCGGTCACATTCTCTTCCTTTCTCTTAGTTTTGGTCTCCCTAAATAAGGGTCGGGTCAAAAAATCTGTCTAGTCATTCTTTGTTTGAAAATACTTCGTATTTCCGGTCAAAGAGGGGCAGCTGTAGACATGTGATTTTTGACCCTCCCCGAAATTTCACCTATTTTAGCGTAAAATATTTAGTTTAGGCCTAACCTCGATATTTTAAATAATTTTGACTCTTTTACTTTATTTCGTCACAAAAAATAAAAATTACAAAAATATTTTAGTTTACGTATCTTTCGTAAATTTAAATACAAAAATAGTACCTTGTCTTTATTTTTTATATAATCTTGAAAATACAACAAAATAGTTTTATGTTTTATAGTTTAGTTCAATTAATTAAAATTAATTTTATATTTTTGTATTATAATTGTCCATAATTTTAGAAGGAGGAATTAATTTTAGGTTGGTTTATCCCGTCTTTATAAATCTTGTAGTCCATTTTTTAGTCTGTGGCCCAATTCCCCCGCCCATAATTTCTAGGCCAATACCCCTAACCTAATACCTACCCTATATAATAGTACCTAGCACCTAAAATAAAGGTACACCCAAAACCTTACATCGGCCGCTTTTCATATGAGGAATAGACAAAGAATGACTACCCAGCAACTTTTTCTTCACGTAGCAACTGCATAATAAAATAACAACACCCCCCAATTCCCAAAAAGGGAATCAGCCAAAGAAAAAGGCAACAAAATATACGCTTCCTTAAAGCCAAATCCCAGGCGCGATATAACTCCAAAAAAAGATGCCCTCCCCCTTTGAACCTTTTGGTCTTCGTTCCAATTCCAACAGAGAGCTAACCAAAGGATCTGATTTTGGAGCTTGATCTTTCGTGTGAGGAAATAAAGGATCTTATTTCCAATATAGTAATATACTAAGTGAAGTTGAAGATTGTTGTGAAGATACACCATCTGATCGAGCAATTGTGAGCAGTGATCGTCGAGCGTGTTGCTTATCGCCGGACTTGTTGCTTCTGTTTCTGATTTTTTGTTATTTGGAATTCCATGGAGTTTGACTGAGATCGATTCGGGTTTCGAGCTTTTCGGTGTTGATTCGAGGTTCCGGTTTGTAATCTCGGTGGTTCGGTCCAAGGATTGTTTCTTATTTAGCTCGATTGATTTGCTATTTTCAGCTTGGTTCATCAATAAAAGGTCCATTCCTTAATTTTTGTTCTCATTTTATTGTGCTATGATAGGTCTGTGCACTTGTTGGGTGATTTTTGTTTCTACGTTGTTTGAGTGGCATGTCTTAGTTTTTAATTAAATTGTTTTAATTAGTTTCTATTTCGATTGTGATGTACGTAGTCTTGGTTCTTGAATAATTACTTTTAATTGGGTAAATAAAAACTTGGAGCTGTTTCTTTCTCGGTAAGGAATAAAAATGGGCAATAAGGTGGGTCTTGAACCATAAGGAATTTAGACCAAGTAATAGATCATGTTAGCTAGCCTATTTGCCCCAATAATATCTTGTTCATAAATTTGGCATTGCAACAATCTTAAATATTAGAAAAATAATTCAAATGCGCTACTTGCTTTAGGCGCGTGCTTTAAATTTATTTTCTTTTATTTATTAAACTTAGGTGTGCATTTATGTGACCCAAATCCAAAATTCTAACAACGTTAAATAAAATATGTCGCGGATCGCGGGTGCATTTCATGTGGCGTGATCCGAAGACGTGTTTTGTATAACGTTGAAATCTTCCTAAAATGAATAAAAGCGGTTTAAGAGTTAAAAAGCACATAGGTATAAAAATGTTTTTAAAATTAGATAAGTAGGCCAATAATAACAATTGCGCGACCGTGCTAGAACCACGGAACTCGGGAATGCCTAACACCTTCTCCCGGGTTAACAGAATTCCTTATCCGGATTTCTGTGTTCGCGGACTGTAAAACAGAGTCAACCTTTTCCTCGATTCGGGATTTGAACTTGTGACTTGGGACACCATAAATTATCCCAAGTGGCGACTCTGAATTTTAAATAAAACAATCCCGTCTCGATCGTCACTTTAATTGGAAAAACTCCCCTTATACCCCTTCACGGGGGTGTAGGTAAAAAGGAGGTGTGACAAGCCTTAACAAACCTTTGTCATTTACTTAACCACACGACGATGGTTCAGCCCGTTAGTACTTTAATTTACAACAAACAGTAAGTAACCATTGATAAGCTTACGAAAGCTTGAACTCAACACAAATGAGCAATCAGCTCATCTATGAAATTTTGGACACCACCTCCCCTTATTCTTTTCAATTTCCTCAAATCAACGAACAAGATAAACATGTCCAAAATGTCAACAAACATACATACATCAATATCTAACCTTATATTCATTACTATACATCACTGAAACAGTCCATACTATCTCACCCAACAACCAAGTTCTAACTTGCACTTTTCCATCCATACAACTTAGCTAGAACTTAAATACACTTCAATAGTGACAATCACAACATACTCAGGTTGTTACTACTAATTTTCATCCACAATAAACAATAAAAATAACCTCATAATAGTCCAGCAAATTGTAGTAATTTAGAACTCATTACATGCCATTTATTCACAAATTTCTATTGTAACAAGATAGCTAAGACTCCCATAAGCTCAAACACATTAAGAAGAGAAGATTCCTTACCTTATGTAGCAAGAATAAACCCTAGAAATTGTCTTCTTTAACTTGAGAATGCTCACAACTTAGCAATAATATTAAACATTTGATCTCCACTACTTCTACAATACTTTTAATCAAGAGTAGGTGATCTAACCCTGGAGGAGAGGGGCTTCCTTGGGATGTTTGGTATAGAAACGTTTGAAATATTTGAAGAGAAGATAAAACACATGAAAATCATCGCACATGATGGGGAAGGAATGAAACTTGAAGCCCTTTCCACCTAGAACCCTAGTAGAAAGATGGGTGGTTGTTTGTCTTAGGAGAGAAAGAGAGGATGTTGTTTAACTTTATTTTGGATGAAGATGGGTGAAAACGATCAGATGTTGCCTTTAATAATCGCTTATTATCGACCAAACAACTACCCCAATGGCCGTCTCTTTAACCTTTAATTTGGGCCATAAACAACCTTTTAATTTGGGCCTCTCACTTTAGCAAGTAGGCGACACACCTACTTGTTTCATTTGGGTGTGTCCATGATTCCCTAATTATTTAAATATGTGTCTCGTCCTCGTTTAATAATCACGACACGTGTTAAGTAGCTCAAGCAAGTAGGACAGAAAGTAAGTTAGTGAAGCAGACACATCGGGTAAGAAAGCAGCTCATTTTTATTTGTCCAAAATCTCCTTTCTCACGTTTAAGAGCATTCGTTCTCAACCTAGTTGTGTATATTTTTATAACAGAAATACGGGATGTAACATCATGAAATTACTTTATATACTTTTAAAGAAGATCTCATTTTCGAGCTTACATCAATTGACTTGTGACATACTTTTGCGTACGAAAATATGGGGTATAACAGTAAGTCTCTCGTCTAACCTTGTAAGAGGGAATTTACCTCGTAGGTTCTATACTTGCTACGTTCTATGTGTAGCGGGAGCTACGCATGTATGAGGTGACTAGCATCTGTGTGTATACTTGATTCTTTATTTGTCTGGGTAGACTTAGACTCACATCATGCCTTAATTGTACTTTGAGTTATTCTTATACGATTAAATGCTTTATTTTTTGTGTTAGCCTAAGACTAGACTTGCATAGAGTATCGAGCTTTACTATTCTAGAAACTTGGCACGCTACATGATTAGGCGTGAAAATTATTCTTGCTCTTACGGATTACTCCTGCGTTGTACTTATTTGTTCGAAAGTTTCTTGATTTCATAACTTGCACATATATTCACCGGTTGGGCTGATGACCCGTCAAAAGTTTCACTACTCTTATAGATAGGGCTAAACGCCTCAGCACTACTTTTATGGATCAGGCCTTACCACCACAACGATATTATGAAATATCTCTATTGATTGCGCAGTACAACCTCGGCATTATTATGAGATGAATATATGGATCGAGCCATACAATCTCGGTAGTATTATTGAAGCAGGTCATATGACCACGGAGAGATATTGTACAATTACTCTTATGGGATCGGGGTTGTCACGACCCAAGTTTGCTCTCCGTGAACTGTCGTGATGGCACCTAGTCTCTACTACTAGGTAAGCCTAACGATTTGCAGAAAAAGAAATGAAAGAATAAAACTAAGCAAAAACTGCCGAATAAACATAAATAAAACGTTTAAGATGCCGCTCGGCATATACAAATATAAACTCTCAAACTGAATCAACTCCCAAAACCCGGAATCTCATGAAATCACAAGCTATGGAATAACTACAAAGTGTTCTAACTCAAGAATATCTAAACAAAAGTAAACACAGTAGAGCTAAAGCTAGAAGTGAAAATAGAGAGGGACTCCTCGGTCTGTGGACGCGGCAGATATACCTCGAAGTCTCTGAAGATCGCCTCGCCTCACTAGAAGTATGGCTGAGCCGAAGAACCTGGATCTACACACGAACAATATGTGCAAGAAAGGGCATGAGTACATCATAGCGGTACTTAGTAAGTGTCAAGCCTAACCTCGGTCGAGTAGTGACGAGGAAGGTCAGGGCCCTACTGATTATAGATGAAAAACAAGGTAAAACAGTATAGAATATAACAACATAATAAAAATGCTAACAGTCTATAACGAATAAAATCACAGAAAGAATCTAACTCAGTACATAGAAATAGCAACAGTGGATCTCCTGGGATATCGTCTCATAGTCCCAAACGTAAATGTCCAGAGGATCTCCCAAGATATCGTCCCGTAGTCCGAATCATAAATATGCAGGGGAAACTCCTGAAATACCAATCTGTAGTCCCAAAGTAAATATCCAGTACAGGGGATCTACCAGGTGCTGTCCCGTAGTCCCAAATATAAATGTGTAGGGGATCTACTGGAATACCAATCCGTAGTCCCAAAGTAAACGTGAGGGGGGATCTCCCGGGATACCGTCTCGTAGTCTCAAAGTAAATCACAGAACAATCTCAGAAGAATTTACAGTTCTATTCTAGAATTTAAGCAGGAAATTCTACTCTAACATGCTGCACGGAGTACAAGTAGGCAATTAAAGCAGGTACGATAGTTAACTCACATAAGCATGCTTTTCCTAAACTAAGCAAGAGGCTTCAAGTACAAATATTGCTTAATTACAAGAAAACATAGGTATTAACTTAATGAAAACGGGATTTCAACAATTAACACATGTACACACTCGTCACCTCACGTACACGGTACTCACATAACACAATACCAAATCCTAAGGGGAGTACCCCCACACAAGGTTAGGCAAGCCACTTACCTTGAACCAACTCAATCAACTCGAAATCACGTTCTTTCCACGAGTACCCGACTCTAAATGGCCCAAATCTATTCAAATTAATTGCAAAAATGTAAATATAACTTCAAGTAACTAATTTAACTAATTAATTCGAAGCTAACAGGCGAAATTAAGAAAATTGCCCGAAAAGTCCCCCGAGCCCATATCTCGAAATTAGATAAACTTTACAAATTTAGAACCTCCGATCACCCACGAATACACTTGAACAAAAATCACCAAAATCCGACGTCAAAATCTCACTCAAATCTCGGATTTTCAATTGGGGAATTTTTCTCCCATTTTCAAACCTTCACCCCCAATTTCCTTAATTAGAAGAGGGAAAAAACAATAGATTATATTTCTAGGATCAAAATCAAGATATAAAACGTTACCCAATGTTTCTCCTTCAAAAACCCTCGAAATATCGCCCTCAACCGAGCTCTAAATCGTTTTTTTCAAGTTTTGAGTTTAAACCCTCGTTTCCCCCTTTCTTTTGCCCAGCGATCCTGCTTCTGCGACCATGGGACTGCACCTGCAATCCCGCTTCTGCGGCAAATAGACCGCTCCTGTGACTTTTCATTAAAGCCCAAACTTACGCACCTGCGCTTACAAACTCGCAGACGCGGTCCGCTTCTGCGGTCCTTGGGCCGCATCTGTGACCAACTCCACTTAAGCCTTAGTCCACACCTGCGATCCTCATACCGCTTCTATGGTGCCGGACCTGCTGTCCTATACACGCAGGTGTGGTTATGACAGGTTCAACCAACTTCAGATTTTTCCTAAGTCCAATTCAACTTCCGTTAAGCACCCGAAACTCACCCGAAGCCCCCAGGACCTCAACCAAACATACCAACCAATCCTAAAACATCATACGAACTTATTCCAACCCTCGAATTATATCAAACAACGCTAAAACCATAAATCACTCTCCAATCCAAACCTTATGAACTAGAAATATCAAGAATCCTATACCCGATGATAAAACCAACTAAACCAAATTCGATTGACCCTAAATTTTGCACACAAGTCACATTCAACACTACAGAGCTACTCCAACTCTCGGAATTGGATTCTGACCCCGATACCAAAATTTCATTATCGAATTCCAAATTTTAACTTCCGACATTTCAAGCCTAAATAAGCTACGGACCTCCAAAACATAATTCGAACACGCCCCTAAGCCCAAAATCACCCAACGTAGCTAACAAAACTGACGGAATTCCATTCCGAGACCATCTTCACACTGCTCCAACTACGGTCCAAATTCTAAAGCTTAAGCTCTCATTGAGAGACTAAGTGTCCCAAAACACTCCAAAACATAAAATGAATCCTCCCGATAACTCAAAATAGCAGAAACAAACTCGGGGAAAGCAGTTAATAGGAGATCGGGGAATTAATTCTTAAAACAATCGCCCGGGTCGTTAAATCCTCCCCCTCTTAAAACATTCGTTCGTCCTCGAATGAGCATAGAGACATACCTGAAGTAGTGAAAAGATGAGAGTAACGGATGTGCATATCCTGCTCGGTCTCCCAAGTCGCCTCCTCGACTAGCTGACCCCGCCAGTGAACCTTCACAGATGCAATATTCTTTAACCTCAGCTTTCGAACCTGCCTGTCCAATATCGACACTGGCTCCTTAACATAAGATAGATCCTCGTCTAACCGGACCGAACTGAAATCCAACACGTGCGACGGATCACCGTGATACTTCCGGAGCATTGAAACATAAAATACCGGATGAACTCCTACCAAGATAGGAGGTAAGGCAAGCTCATAAGCAACCTCCCCAACACGTCACAATATCTCAAAAGGACCAATAAAACTCATACTCAATTTCCCTTTCTTCCCAATTCTCATAATGCCCTTCATAGGCGACATCCGAAGAAAGACCCGCTCTCCAGCCATATCATAGTTCTTCAGCAGCTCTAACCACCTCCTCTAGCGCAAATTAAGATCCTTCTGCTTGAATAGATCTGCAAACTTCGGTGATCAGTATAAATCTCACAAGGAACACCATACAAATAATGACGCCAAATCATCAAGGCGTGAACAATAGCAGCCAACTCGAGATCATGGACAGGATAATTCTTCTCATGTACCTTCAACTGTCTGTACACGTACATAATTACCCTACCATCCTGCATCAATACCGCTTCAAGGCCAATCCTTGAGGCATCAAAATAGACAGTATAAGACCAAACCTGTAGGCAATATCAAAACTGGGGTTGTAGTCAAAGCTGTCTTGAGCTTCTGGAAGCTCGCCTCACACTCTTCCGTCCACTGGAACGGAGCACCCTTTTGGGTCAGCCTGGTCATAGGTGCTGCAATCGATGAAAACCCCTCAACAAATCGACGGTAATAACCTGCCAAGCCAAGAAAACTACGGATCTCTGTAGCTAAGGATGGTCTGGGCCAACTCTACACTGCTTCCACTTTCTTCGGATCCGCCTATATAGCCTCACTCGATACCACGTGACCCAAGAATGCCACGGAATCCAACCAAAACTCACATTTCGAGAACATTGCATATAACTTCTTTTCCCTCAAAGTTTGAAGCACTGTCCTCAGGTACTGCTCATGATCCTCCCGACTCCGGGAGTATACCAGAATATCATCAATAAAGACAATGACGAACGCGTCAAGATATGGTCGGAACATACTGTGCATAAAATGCATGAAGGCTTCCGGGGAATTGGTCAACCCAAATGACATAACAAGGAACTCGTAATGACCATACCGAGTTCGGAAGGCGGTCTTCGGGATATCTGGCTCCCGAATCTTCAACTGATGGTAACCTTGTTGGTACCCAATTTTTCCCTATATATTTTTAATATGCAAAATACTTTCAAAATAGCATATATATATGTATAAGTATGTTCAAATATTTTATCATTTTTTCTTAATTTTTAAACCAATTTATTCCCCTATTTTATTCATAAAAACCCAATAATAATTCCTAAAGTTATCATTTTGGTGATTCATTTATTGAATTCTCATATTTATACTAAAATATAGCTAAGATATTTTTTGCATATTTTTATAAATTGATTTAGTATTTTTAAAGCTAAATTGCATATAATGGCAATATTAACCTCTTTTAGATTTAATTGTGTTTATATCTATAAAAATTAAGTCCAGTATTTTTAATTTGATAATTAAGTACTATAAATCATTTTAGCACCTTTAATTTATTTATAAAAATTATTTTATTATTTTTTATAAATCAAATACGGAAAATTGGCTATTTAAATGTTAGCCCCATTTTATTTCAATTATAGCCTGATTTGAACCCAATTTGAAGCCCAATTACCCCGACCCAATTGCAATTTGAATCGACCCAAACCCTATCCCATTAAACCGCCCCACTTACCCGTTTTAATCCAGGTCGTTGATCCTTCAAGATCAGCGACCAATAATTACCCTTTCTTTTTTAACCCAAATGACCCTTTCACCCTAACTCATTCCTCACAACACGCCGCCTCTGAAACCCCTCCTCTCCCAAATCCTCTCTACAATACCCTCAAGCTCTAGCCTCGGCCACCCTAATCCGCCCTAATCCATGGCCTTCCAAGGTCATCGGAGATCTGTATCAGCCTCCCATGGCTTCTACGTGTTCGTTTATGTGGTCTCATGACCAGATCATGAAGGGGCATGGTCCAGACCTTGCTCGATGATTGTTCTCCGGTCGTCTCTGATCTTTCTCCGGCCAGCCATGGCCATTCGAGTCAGACATTTGACTCTCCTGCTTAGATCAATGCCTTTCAAGGCCTTTCTCGTCACTTGGGGTTCTTCTGAAACCCTAATCTCTAAGGTTCTTTCGATTTCCTTCAGATCTATGTTTGCTTTGAACTTCTAAGAATTTTTCTCGAAGTTTCTTTTAAAACTTTGCTTTCAAAACTCTTCTATGATAGACCAAGGATTAAGTGGGGTGGCTTGACTATTGCCAAGGCCCATGAAATAGGGGAGAGGTTGAGGGCGATGCGAACTTGGGGAAAAATGGGAATCCAAGCAGTATGTGGGATATGATAGCTAGTTGCATTAGGGAAGTAGCTAGGAAGGAGTCGGGGGCCGCCAGGGGTAACATTGGGGGACATCGAGGAATTGTTGTGGAACAGAGAGGTGAAAGGGAAAATGGAAGCCAATAAGGTTGCTTATGCAAAGTTAGTGGAGATCAAGGGTGAGGAAGAGAAGAAGGCAAACAGGTAGAGGTATAAGACAGTGGAGAAAGAGGCAAATTTAGAGATTAAAGCAACAAAAATGACAACATTTGAACACCTATATATAGAACTTGAGGGCTAAGGCGAGGATACGAAGCTATAAAAGTTATCCTAGGTAAGGAAAAGGAGGTCCCCCAGACTTGCACCAAGTGAAGTGCATTAAGTAAAAGAAAGGCAAAGTATTGGTGGAAGAGTAATACAATAGATGGCATGAATACTTCTATAAACTCTTGAATAAAGAGGGAGAAAAGAATATTGTGCTGGGAGATTTGGAGCACTCCAAGAGTCGTCGAGATTTTGGTATTGTAGGAGTATAAAGGTTGAGGATCTTGAGGGGGCTATGCATAGGATGAACAGGGGAAGATCCGCTAGGCCAGACAAGATCCCAATAAAATTTTGGAAGAGCGCGAACATGGCAGGTTTGGGTTGTTAGATGTCACTTTTAGCACGACAAAATTGCCCAGGGAATGGAGGTAGAGTACAATGATTTCGTTGTACAAGAACAAGGATGATATCTATAATTAAAACAATTATAGGGGTATGAAGCTGCTATGCCACAATATGAAAGTTCACGGGAGAGTGGTGGAGATGAGGTTGAGGATGAGTATGTCTATTTTCAAGAACCAATTCAAACTTATGCTAGAATGTTCGACTACAAAAGTCATTCACCTTGTAAGAATATTGGTGGAGCAGTATTGGGAGAGGAAAATGGACTTACATATGGTATTCATTGATCTAAAAATGCATACGATAAAGTAATAAGGGAGATTCTGTGGAGGTGTTTGGAGACTAAAGGTGTACCTGTCGCGTATACTATGGCCATTAAGGTCATGTGTACTGGAGCCAAGACACGAGTAAGGATAGCGGGAGGAGACTCATAATACTTCTAGTCATGATGAGGTTGCACTATGGATCAACACTTAGTCTATTTTTATTTTCCTTAGTGATGGATGAATTGATGCAACACATTCATCGGGAGGTGTTATAGGGCATATTATTTGCAGAAAATGCAGTATAATTGACAAGACACGAGGCGATGTTAATGATAGACTGGAGGTTTAGTGATAGACCATAGAGTCCAAGGTTTTTTACTTGAACATGACTAAGACAAAATAGTTAGAGTGTAATTTAATGATGTAACTCATGAGGCTGATGTGGAATTAAGGCTTGATACAAAATTCATTGCCACAAGAGGAAGTTTCAAATATCTTGCGTCTATAATCTAATGTAATGGGGAAATTAACGAAGATTTCATACATCATACTGGACCAAAATCGATAAAATGAAGGCTCGCGTCCTAAGTCTTGCGTGATAAGAATGTGCCACCAAGACATAAAGGTAAATCTATGGAGTGATTGTTCGATCGACTATGTTGAATGCGGAAGAGTGTTGGTTAGTCAAGAACTCTCTTCCCCAGAAAATGAAAGTAGCGGAAATAAGGACGGTGAGATGGATGTGTGAGCATACTAAGAGATATATAATTAGGAATGAGGTTATTCAGTACAAGGTGAGAGTGGACTTTGTGGTGAACAAGATGGGGGGAGCGAGATTGAGGTGGTTCAGGCATGTGAGGAGGAGATGCACAGATGCCCAATAAGGAGGTGTGAGGGGTTGGCAGTGGTGGGTGTAAGGAGAGGTAGAGGTAGGCCGAATAAGTATTGGGAAGAGGTAATTTGGCAGGACATGATACATCTTCAACTTACTGAGAACATGACTTTTGATAGGAGATGTGGAGGTCGAAGATTATGGTAGTAGGGTAGTAGATAGCCCCACATTTTTCTTCTACATAATAGTAGTATTAGTATTGCTCCCATATTTTCTTATTCTTAGTTTTCTATTACTACCTATTTTTTTTTTACTTCAGTTATTTTTATTTTTTTTTGTTATTGTTGCTTCTTTTTCATGGCTTCTTCTCCACTATCACATTTTTTCTATGACTGTTGGGATTACATTTTGTTTGAACCGAGGGTCTATCAAAATAATCTATCTACCTTTATAAGATAGAGATAAGGCATGCGTAAACACTACTATCTCTAGACCCCACTTGTGAAATTTTACTAGTTATGATGTTGTTGTTGTTGTAAACATAGACAATACTTCTAAATTAATCATTTTATGTAAGATTTTATTATTGATATGTCCCAAACACATATGTCATAAATTATTTGACTCGAGTAAGTAAGAAGAAGATGTAAGTTTATTATTATCAATGACCATTACACTATGTTTGAAAAGGTCCTCAGTAAGGTAACATTTTCCTAAAAATATTATTCTTACTTATGCAATCTTGTCTAATATAAAAATGCACTTAAACCCGTTCTTGACGAGAAGTGCAGTAGAAAATAGCTTCTTTCATATTCCAAGAACATGAAGAACGTTGTTTAGAGTCACCATCTTCTCAGAAGTAATCTTCAGGAATAGCTTTCAATATCCTTTAATCTTAGCCGCCATGGTAGAGTTTTCTATGGAGAGCATCTCTTCATGTCCAGTGGGAGCATATGAGACTAATGCTTCTTTTAGAACACCGAGATGATGGGTGGCTCCATAATCAATCTACTATTGAGAAGCAAAAAAATAGGTTCTTTCCAAAAGTACTTTTCTGAAAAGCGCTTTTAAGAAAAATACACTTAGAATGATTTTCATAAGGCTGGTCAAATATTAATTTGCTGCTCAAAAATGCTTTTAAAATTAAATAGCGAAATACAAATCGCTTCTTCCTAATAGTACTTTTTGAAAAGTATTTTCGAGAAAAATACTTTTCAAAATAAGCTGATTTTAGAAGCTTGGCCAAACATGCTATATGTTTTATCTCTTTTCCAACGAGGGACAAAGTCCTTTGTAAAAATAATCTTTTCAAATATTTTTTTTCCTCCATTTCCCATTCACTTCACTGAATCAAAAAACCTAACAAATCAACATCTAGACTCCAGTTTGGGGACAGATGGAGCTCAATAAGAAAGCTTTTGTGTAGAAATGGCAAGTGTTCTCTCTTGATTTTTTTCTTCTTCAAAAAGAGTGTGCAAATTAGGTTGAACTATTCTAATAAGAAATTTTTACTCCTTTGATTTATTTTTCCGAATTTTTGTTTTTAAACCAAACAAAATAAAGAAAGAATTACAAGAAAATACACGTGACTTCACACCATAACAAAAAATAACTCATGTTTTTAAGTTTTATCACACCTAGCCCATATTGTATATATTTTAAAAACACTAGCTCTTGCAAATTCAAAATCTCTATTCTTACAACTATTGCTTCTAAAAGCTATGGAGTAAAATTTGTGTTCTCGCAACTATTATTTTCACTCTCTCTTCTTCTCACATTTTTTACATATGTTAGGGGTCGTTCGCCATTACTGCTTCTCCCCTATGTCACCTGGTTGCAATGTTAAAAAATTAAAGAGTAGAAGTCCACTATTGAAGGTCATTCAAAGCTTTGCTTTCGAAAATAGAATGTTTTGAGTTTGTTTGTTGTTTGGATTGGGTGTTGTTCCAATTGATTGAAAATATCGAAAGGAGTTCAAAATTTAAATTTGAAGTGATTTGGAGTAGATTTGAGCAAGATTTGAGTTAAATTTCATAAAAGACGCAAGGAAGAAGACGAAGTCAGTTTTTTGTATAATTATGTATAATCTTGTATAATAGTGTATATGAGTGTATAAACACATCTTATACACTATTATACACTTTATACACCTTTATGCAATTGTATGTAGACAAACTTCTTTTACGATTTTCAGTTGCAATTCTTATTCATAACCAGTCCAGATCTCCATTAAATGAGTTCAAATTTTATTTACAACCTTCTTATACTATTTTTAACAAGTCTAAATAATACCCACTCCAAAATTCTCACAAAATCAAATTCAGAATTTAAACCCACATATTTAAGCTTGTTAAAAATCTAATTTTCACCACCCAAATGAATGTGGCTTGTTCAACTAATATTTGAGTCACAGTTACCAATTTAAAAATTAATTTCAAAGCTTGAGCAATCTTTTTTAAAAATTAAATAGTAATTTTGAGAACCTATTGGAGTTGAATGTTGAATCTTAGCCTATTATTTTTGGGCTAGTTGGTTGTAAATTGAAATATGAGCTATAAAATTGAAAAGTAAAGAGCCTGATTGTTATGTGAAATTTTCCCAACAATAAAAGCGAGTTATCTGAAGGGAGAAAAAAAGAAGCTCGGGAGTATTTTCTAGTGTTCGCAACACTCCATTGAAGCAAATGTATTACTTTGCTTTTTGGCGACCAAATATGCCTGTAGATGACCGTATAATGGATTATCTTCTGGAATATCATCCAGATGTATAGACGGACCTAATGAAGAATCTCCTTTATGAAATATCTTAAAGTTTATTAAACCCCTTTTCCTTGCTTGTATCACCAGAGAACTTGATGAGGATCCGTATGACGATTCTTGAGAATATGATCTACTAGGACAAAAAGAAAACTCACAAATGAAAGGTGTGTGAACAAATTTAATAAGTCGAGGCCAAATGTGTGAAAGCAATTTCAAGATTAGACAATTTCGAGCCCAACTGTGAGTCGGCACACATTAACAACCACATCTCACTCGTACAACACGACATGGCTACCTGGCGGATTCTATTATTTATTTATGCCGAAGACTGATACCCGAATTATTATATATTTGTTCTAACCTGTTATAACTTATAAGAAGCTATTTATTTTAATATTCAATTTATCATATTTGACTTACTGGTATATAGTTATTTGTTGTTGTAAGTTAATTTAACTTAACAGTGTAAAACACACACTATATGCTATCACCACATAAAATTAAACCCGTTATTTTCTGTCTGAAAAGAATTATTCGTTACCGGTTGGTTTCCAAATTCTTTGTTATAGACCCCAAAGGAAGAAAGGGCAGATTAAAATTACTATTTTTTCTTTAATTTACTCCCTTTTGTTTCCTAGCATTACTTCTTTCGTTCCCCACACCCTTTGATATTGAACGATAGGATCTAGAAATAGGTGTAAAATTGAGTAGACAACATGACACTAGACCCTTGAAATCGATTGTTTGGCTTCAATGAATATGGAGTTGGTAGAAGAATTGTATTAAACTAAGGGGTAGGGGCGTGTGAACTCAAAAAAGCAGATTAGTTTCATTTCGTTAGAAACAACTTAAAAGTAGTCAATAGTTTTAGTTTTTTTTTTTTCTCATTTATCTTCTCCCTTTCTCTTCTAGAATTAAAATTGGCAATGGCTATGACTTTTATCCCTATATAAATTCAGAAGAAAGCAAATATCTTTATTTGGACAATAAAAGAAAGAAACGAAAAGTCACATGAAAAGATATTCTTGGATGACCATGTGCATCTCAATCTTACCTTATCAACAGTAACGATTCGACCGGTCGTTTTAAGTATTTGTATTGTATTGGGTGGTTAGAAGGCATGAGTAATTTTGTATGATATATTATGACTTGTGTGAATCGTTGGTTTTGGTTTTTGGGTGATTCGGGATTGCTTTGGAAGAATGATTCTCATTTTAGAAGCTTTAAGTTCGAAGAGTTGAACAAATATGACTTTTGTGTATTTGACCTTGGATCGGAGTTTTAATAGTCCCTCTAGGTCTTGATGGTGATTTTGGACTTGGGTGTATGCCCTGATTTGCATTTGAAGGCTTCTAGAAGGTTTTGACCATAACTGGCAAAAGTTGGCAATCTAAAGGTTCATAAGTTTGATCAAGAGTTGACTTTATGATATTGGATTCGGATTATTATTATGGGATTTGTAATAGGTTTTTTATGTCATTTGAAACTTGTGTACAAAATTTAAAGTCATTCCGAGTTGATTGATATGGTTCGGCATGAGTTTTGGAAGTTGAAAGTTCAAGAGTTCATTAAGCTTGATTTGAGATGCGATTCATGGTTTTGATATTGTTATGTGTAATTTGAGGCATCGAATAGGTCCGTGTTATATTTTGGGACTTGTTGGCATGTTCAGACGGGATCCTGAGGGGCTCGGGCTAGTTTCGGACCATTTTGGGTCATGTTGGGACTGTTGTTTCTGCTGATTTTTGGTGTTTCAGTTGTTCTTCGGGATCGCAAAGAATAAACTACGATTGCGTAGGCTTAGTCTGGAGCTAGGTGATTTTCTCTTTCGCATTTGCGACTACATGATCTCGTTCTCGTAGGTTGTGCGGACTTGAGCATCGTGTTCACACTGTGGGTTTGCGTTCGCATATAAGAGCTAGGAGCTGGAGATATTGTCTTCGCGTTTGTGTGGTCTACACCGCATTCACGAAGGTTTGATTCAGTTGTATATTGCATTCGCGAGGACTGTGCCGCGAATGCAAAGGTTAATTATGTTGTCTGCTAAGTTTTGCTTCACGAACGCGAGGCTTATTCCGCGATAGCGAAGGGTTTACCTAGAGCAGATCTATAAGTACTTTATTTTCGGACATTGAGTTATTTTGTCATATTTTGAGTTGGGGAGCTCGGATTTGGGTGATTTTGGAGAGGATTTTCACCATATGAATTGTGGTAAGTATTTTTTGCTCAATTTTGATTATATTTCATTATTTTATCTTCAATTTTGACATTTGATTGATGATTTTAAAAGAGAAATTGGGAGTTTTTATCTAAACTTTTTGAAAATAAATAATTGAATCGATTTGGAGTCGGATTTGATTGAAATTAGTATGGTTAGGATCGTATTTGAATGGGTTATCATAAATGGTGAGTTTTGTCGGGTTTCGAGGTGCGGGCTCAAGTTGACCTTTTTGTTGATTTTTAGTTTTTGATTAAAGATTCGACCTTTCTCATTTGAGTTTGATTTCTATGGCATTATTTGATGTTTTTAGTTGTTTTTGGCTAGTTTTGAGTCGTTCAGAGGATGACTCTCACGGGATGGCATTTCTAGAGTATTGTTTGGCTTGCTCGGTATTTTATTTGGCTTGTTCGAGGTAAGTAACATATTTAAATTTGGATTTACAGATAATTATTCCTGAAGTATGATGTTTGAGAAGGGTTGGGGGTGATGCACGTGCTAGGTCGTGGGCATGTGTGTGTGCACCGAGGTATTCATGATCCAGATAGTTCGTGGGCTACTATGTGCCTTGTGTTGCTATCATGCTTCTTGATATCAGGTTTTCTCCATTGGTATGACTATGTGAGTTGTTATTCATGCTAGGCTATTCGATTTGTTGTTTCAGACTCGATAGGATTATTTTACCATATTGAGCTATTCGCCTTAGCTATAATCATACTGTTTCAGTCATGATAGTTATATCTGCATGTTATATCTTTGTAACTGTTCGTTCTTGATATGCTATCTCACATGTTTTTGGTGCCTTTGTACATGACACGAGTTTAAATTGTATTTGAGGCACATTGTGGTATTCCGTGTTATATGAATGGATTATGTTTTTGTGATATGTTGACATATGGAGACTTGAGCGGATTGATGAGTGATATGGGCCGTAGAGCCGTGTTGTGAGTTATGTTAGATTGCACACCGCAACAGTTATATTGTTATTGAGGTGATACATACATCAGGCCCCGCATTGGGCTAAGTGTTACTAATTTTGAGGCTACGCATGCATCAAGCCCCACGATTGGGCTATGTGATTGTGATTAGCACTTGGGAAAGATCCCCCCCCCCCTTCGGAGTTTGACATACCACTTGTGGGCGCATGCACAATGTTATATACATGCTTTGATGAGGGGCATTTATGCCAGGCACCCGTACAGTGCTAAGTGTTACTGTGTGTGATGGTAAGGGCCTTGTTCCAAGCACCGTGAGCATGCTAAGTGTGGTTATTCTTGATGGTTTCACTTTGATGATATTAAGTTGACATGAATATTTGACATGTAATCATAGAGATGCATTTTCCTCTTTCTAGATGGTAATATGATATTTGATGATTTGACATGTATATTTAACATATAGGCATAGAGATGTCTAGGCTATTGGATTTATTGTTTGAGACCCGATAGGGTTATTTTATCATGTTGAGCTATTTGCCTTAGCCATAGTCATATTGTTTCAACTAGTTATATCTGCATGTTATATCTCTATCTCTGTGTATTCTTGATATGCTATCTCACATGTTATTGGTGTCTTTGTACGTGACACGAGTTTAAACTGTATTTGAGGCATATTGTGGTATTCCGTGTTCTATGATTGGATTATGTTTCTGTGATATGTTGACATATGGAGACTTGAGCGGATTGATGACTGATGTGGGCCGTAGAGACGTGTTGTGAGTTATGTTGGATTGGGTTGCATGCTAGAACATTTATATTGTTATTGAGGTGACGCATACGTTAGGCTCCCCCATTGGGCTAAGTGTTACTGATTTTAAGGCTATGCATGCACTAGGCCCCACGATTGGTCTATGTAATTATGATTAGCGCTTGGGCAGGATCCACCCTCTGGAGTCTGATATACCAGCAGTGGGCGCAGGCACAATATTATATATATAAGTGCTTCAATGAGGGGCATTTATGCCAGGCACCCGTACAGCGCCAAGTGTTACTGTGTGTGTTAGTAAGGGCCTTGTGCCAGGCACCGTGAGCGTACTAAGTGTGGCCATTCTTGATGGTTTCATTATGATAATATTGAGTTGACATGAATATTTGACATGTAGGCATATAGATGTATTTTCTTCATGCGAGACGGTAATATGACATTTGATGATTTGACATGTATATTTGACATATAGGCATAGAGATGTATATTCCTCATGCTAGACGATAATATGATATTTGATGATCTAACATGTACATTTGACACATAGACATAGAGATGTATATTCTTAATGCTAGATGATATATGATAATTGATGACTTGACATGTAGGCATAGAGATGTACTTTTCTCGTGCTAATTGGTAAACGGTAATTCTTATTTGATGTTGTGAATTGGAAAATGCAGTTCTTTTGATAAACTCATGTTTAGTTAATTTCGGTGGTAAGATTTGGACTTCGACTGTCATACTTGAAAAGCATGTGTATTTTCCCGCAACTGTGGGGAGCTGAGCATAATATTGTTCTGAGTTGTTTTATGTTATCATATCTCATGTTATTATCGATTTTTGATTTTGGACTTCGACTATCTTCCGAGCTCATTACTGCTTTCAACTTAAGGTTAGGTTTGTTACTTATTGAGTACATGGGATCAGTTGTACTCATTCTAAACTTTTGCACCATGCGTGCAGATCTTGGAGGTGATGTTGCTGTGTATGGTGGAAGCTGGCATTGAAGATGTACTTGCTTTCTAGACATATCTGCCACTTGTCCTTGGTAGCTTTAGATTTATAAACTCTATTTATGCATATTTCGAACAGATGATGTACTTATTTTAAACCAGCTTTGTAAATTCTAAGTCTTAGAAGCTCATGACTTGTACTATCAGTCCTTGGGTTATTGTATAAAGTTTAGTTATTTTATTTATTGATCCCTTATTATTCTCTATTGAATTGTGTTGACTATTAGTTGGCTTACCTAGAGGGTATTTACCTGTAAAATGGTACAATTAAATCTGTACCGTGGTTTATAGATAAGTAAATCGATTTTATCCCAAAATAATAAATAAATTAATAAAATTACCTGTTTTGGGAGCAGAGCTTCTGAAGGAAGTAGTATGAATATCAATAAGTAAGAAATGATATGTTATTGAGCTTTTGAATAATATATAGCATAAGTTTGTCAGAAAATTCATGCCCTTACAATGGTTGTTGAAGTCACTATTTAGAGTTGCACCTAGGGAACAAGGTCATAGGATCAAGCCCCTCTTAAAATACAATTATGAGGACTATTGAAGAATATGTAACGGCAAGCTATGAATGCCAAAATTCTCTATAATAGACTCTGTCTCCGATTCCATATGTCGCTCTGTTATACAAGTATTAATGTGAACTGATTTTACCCTATACAGATAGCTCCCCCTGCTTTCTGGTGTCACATCTTTGTGTCATCGGGAAGTTGGTGAAGATACTTTTCTTGGCGGGAAATTTTCTGATCTCCTTTGAAAGGTTTCTGATGCTTGATTAGATGTACGTCTCTCCATATTTAATGCCCCGAACATGCGTCACTCCACGATTTAGAAATACTTTTGTCGGTTCTCGAGGTAATCATGGCCATGATTTTAGCCGCATATTCCTTTACTTACACGTCTCATCCTTCTTCTTTTACACTTCACAGTTTTTCAAAACACTCTCAACTTCTTTGCATCCAACTCTTCCTTGCTTTCACTCCTATTTAATCTTCTTCTTCAAAGAATTCTTACTTACTTCTGCTAACCATGCCATCCTCCTCCAAGAACTCCAGCTCTTCGAAAAACAAAGTAAGTACCGATGATGCTGCTCCTCCTATGGTGAGCACCATTATCCCTAGAAGGCTTAGTACAACCAAGGATTTTGGGGAGAAGTTTCCTTCTACTAACTCCCACACATGGGTTGTGGGTGTATACCCTTCTTCCATCTGTTATTCTAGCATTCTTGTTGTGAAGGAAGACTATGGCTGCCATGATTTGAACATCATCTCTCCTGATCTGGCAGAGCGAGTAACTTTCCCTAAGAAGGGTTTTGCATACGGTTACATGTATCTATTCACTTTGGGCCCATTCTTATTGAGCGGGGGACTTGACACCATAATTTTGGAGTTTTGCTACCTGTATCAAATATGCTTGGCACAGGTAAGCCCATCTATGTGGAAGACGGTAGCATGTTTACGACACTAGAAGACGGGGGAAGATCTCTCCTTAGCCCGCATGATGAATATTTATTCCCCCAAAATCTTTCATGAGGGATTAATAAACTACAGCAAACACGGACACCATGCTTTGCTCACCAGCATGGATGATGACATCAACCACGGTGGATGGAGAGGTTCGTTGTAATTTCCACCAGGGACATCATCCCGATCACAACTCCAGTTTTCCCTGAGTCATGGATTCGTACACGTAAGTTCAATATCTATCCTTTCCTTGATCAAAGGTTGTTCCATGTTGTTATTGATCTTTCTCTTTTCACTATTTCAGCAACTCAGTGGACACCACCAAAGGTTGAAGGCTTGGACTAGTGGGTCTTGAATATTCTGGATATTACCACGCATGAGACCTGTCGGTGGAAAGAACTGACCCTCAAATACGGGTGGAAGGCCAAAAATAATGGTATGTTGATTCTCGACCTAATCTTATTTTTACCTCACATATAAGAATATTGGCTAACTTCACTTTCCATTGAATTCAGGTTTTCCACAGGGCTCTATTACCATCCCCGAGGAGGACATTTTAGTTGATCCCACAGATGCGGCGAGGTTGCTGCAAGAGGCTTTCACCCAAACGGGCACCATCGCACTTGCTTCCAGTGCAGGTGCTTCCTCTTGGAGTCCTCGGCTGGAGAATAAGCAACACAAAAGGCGACGTTCCTCTACGTCCTGGGGCAAAAGGGTGAAGAACGCTCGCCTGAGCCAGCCATAACCACTGTGGTGATTGATAATGATGGGGAAGCCAGTGATGAAGCGGCTTCCCTACAGAGGAGACAACGACCTTCATCTACTCAATAGAATGCTCAATTTGAAGAGCTAATAACACTAACTAAGGACGACGTCCAAGCGCCATGAGGAGAGTGTGATATAGTGGAAGATGCAAATTCTCACTTCCGAACCCTAATCGCTGCTCCTGGTACTGTAAGGCTGGGTACCGGGCCTCTTCTGTCTTTGGTTGATGAGCAACCAATAACTAGCACTGCTTTTGCCACAACTGCTTCTTAATATACAACGTCGTCAGCTTCATCTCCTTCTACACTAACCAAACCTCCATCACCAGCAACTGCTATATCACCCCCACCGACCATAGAAACTGAAGCAGAGGAGTTCCTTTCTTCCCAGTCCCCATACCATGGGAATTTGGGGCACAACTATTCGCCCCCTTCTGGAGATTCCTGGAGGAGGAGGAGTGTCTCCCTCTCGGTTTCCACCAAGTGCCATCTGCTATCCCAGCCGGTGGAACTTGTTAATTACCTAAAGCCTCTGGCTTAAAGAAGGATAAAAATAAAATACACTCTCTCTGGGGGAGTGTATGATAAACAGTGCCATACACAACGCGGCAGCGGTACAAAATTTGTTCCTTTGACTATTTCTTCCAGTTTCGCTATGACAAGATTTATGATTTGAATCTTTGCTTTGCATGCTAACTTCCTTGCTTTCAAGGGCCTTCAGAAGCTGATCCTTGATAAATAAAAAATCACATCCGAGCGGGATCAACTATTGGTCGAGCAAGAGCAAATTGCTGCTCACCTCCCGACACTGGAAGCACAGGATGCCGAAGCCGTTGAGTTGGAGGCCCAGTTGCAGCAGGGTGAACAAGAGGTGATGACCCTCAGTCAAGAGGCCGCCTATTAAAGGTACAATTTCAAGAGTCAAGGCAAAATAGTCCGAGGTCCAAAATGTTGTTCTTGCTGCTGCCAAGTGCGAGGCTGCCTTTACTGAAAGACTAAATAATTTGGAGGCAGCCTTGAACTCCAAAGTTGGGGAGGTCGTTGCTACTGAGGAGAAGCATGCCTAGATGGAAGAGAAGTATAAGAGGGTCATGGAGCACAATAAAGTTTATAACTCCACTATCTGCGACCTTGATGTCAGCCTTTAGGTCGTAAGATCCAAGCGGAATAGCCTTTTGGCCGAGGTTAATCAGCTTAAGTCAGAGCTTTAGAACCGAGTGGACTCCCTCATTGTTTAAATAACATATTCGATGTATAGCATGAGGAGAAAAATGTTGGAAGAGGCCAAAGCGGGCGTCATTGATTTTGATTCCGAGATCGCCAAGGCCCGTGAGCTAGAGTCAACTACCTAAAGGGGCCTCCGGGTCCAACCTGATGCAACTGACTCTTCTGGTTCCAGTTTTGCATTCTCAGGAACTGAGGAGGAACCTAAAAGGGATGATGATAAAGGCCAAGGTCCCGAGCCGGCGGCAGATCCACCTACTTCTCTTGGGGGCGCAAATGCTTCTCTTCCCCCAAGTTCTGGGATGCAGTAGTTTAGTTTTTTGCTTTTCCTTTTCATACTTTTGTACTTGTGTTGCTTGGCACGTTTGTTATATAAAAGTGCTTTTTTATTTAACCATTGCGCAAATTTTCTTTTTTTACGGCGAGTTATGCAAGGCTTCGAACGCATTTTTCTCTGATGGCATTCGGATTCCGGGCATATATTCTTCTGGAACCAACCCTTTACTATGAGGGTTTCATAAGAGAGGGCCCTCTTATGGTTACGGTGCTCTTGAATAGGACCTCTTCTGTTCATTCCGGCACTAGCATTTGAAGTACTTGATTAACTTGTTTGGACAAGAAACAAGATAAAAATAAAATAATTTTAGTTTGTTCCTGCCATTTTCAAAAGTACATAAGCCTTTGTTATGCTGGAAAAAAATTGACATTACTTGTGGCTAATTTGTACAACTTGTTTCTACGGGGCTAGCCGCGCAGTCCCCGGTCCCGATGATACATCTTTGTTATTGGATTTCGTAGTCCTGGTTTATGTGGCAGTTATGTTGTTGTATTCTAATATTATCCCCCCTGGCCCCAGTGTTCAAAAGCAAAGAATGCAAATTTGAACACTGAAAGTCGTGTTCCTTTGATGACTACACTAGTGAATGGTTGGATAATCTTTGGACTGGCAGCAAGCTTCATTTCCAGTTACTGACTTTGCTACCGAGATAAAGATTACCTAACCACCCCCAATGGCTTGAAGTAAAAAGGGACTCATGAACGGATGGGTAGCTTTTGTTCTGATAGCAAGCTTTGTTTCTCGTTAGAAACTTTGCTATCGAGCCAAAGACTATCTAACTATCTCGTAGCGGCTTGTTGTTTTGATGCCATGTTGTTTTTTATCTTATTTCTGCTGATGGCATTTTCTTCGTAGAATTCTTTCTATTGCTACCTCGTTAAAAACCTTGCAAGAAAAAACCCGATTGGGACCAAAACTGGACGAAAGGAAAAAGTGTGCAGCATATACTTTCAATATAAGCGGTCCCCATCAGCAATAGTACCTTTTGAGGTGTGCCATATTCCAATTGCTCGGCAATTTTACTCAGTCTTGATTTTCCAATTCGTATGATCCTTTCCCGGCGATAGTTAAAACTTGGTAGAGGCTTTCCCACCTTAGACCCAACTTTCCTACGTTGACCTCTCGAGTGTTTTGAGTTACTTTCCTTAAAATCAAGTCTCCTTCTTGAAATAACAGAGATTGGCTCTTCTATTGTAATATCTTTATAATTCTTTGTTTCTGGGCCACCATCCTTATATGTGCCAAGTCACTACATTTGTCGAGAAGGTCCAGTCTGACCAATAATGCTTTGTTGTTTGCTTCTTCGTCCGCCCGGAAATATCTCATGGTAGGTTCTCCCACTTCCACTAGGATTAGAGCTTCTGCTCCGTACATGAGAGAGAAAGGTGTCTCTCCCGTGCTTGACTTTGCCGTCGTTCGGTATGCCCAAAGCACTCTCGGTAACTCTTTGGGCCATTTGCCTTTGGATGCTTCCAGTCTCTTTTTGAGATTATGAATAATCACTTTGTTTGTCGATTCCACTAGGCCATTTGTGCTCGGGTGGTATGGCGAAGAGATGATTCTTTTGATTTTCTGAAAACCAAGAAATGAACCTGCTTAAAGCGGCAAGTCTTCATGTTAACCTTTGGACCTATTTCACATTTTATTGTTGGTTGGTAATGTCCTTGATGGCTTTAATTTAATCAGGATTGATTTTGATCCCCCTTTATAACACCAGGAACCCCAAGAACTTACTGAAACTCCAAATGCATACTTTTCGTGAGTAATCTTCATGTTGTGCTTATTTAGGATGTCAAAGATTTCTTGGAGGTGTTTAAGATGATCACCTGCATTCAAAGACTTAACCAACATATCATCTATGTAAATTTCCATTGTTTTCCCTATTTGTTTTTCAAACATTTTGTTCACAAGCCTCTGATATGTGGCTCCGGAGTTCTTAAACCCGAACGACATCACATTATAGTAATATGTGCCAAAGTTCGTTATGAACAAAGTTTTTTCCTGATCCTCCGGGTTCATTTTGATAGGGTTGTACCCAGAATAAGCATCAAGAAAACTCATCAACTCGTGCCCGGATGCCGCATCAATCATTTGATCAATGTTTGGCAATGGGAACGAGTTTTTTGGGCACACCTTATTCAGATCCTTATAATCTATTCACATGGAAAATTTATTATTTTTTCTGGAACTACTACTACATTAGCTAGCTAGTAAGGATACTTTAACTCTTGGATTGAACTGATATCAAGCAAACGAGTTACCTTTTCTTTGAGAAACTTGTTTCTAACCTCGGTAATAGGGCATTTCTTCCGCATTACCGAAGGGATGTTGGGATCCAGGGTTAATTTGTGCACGAACACTTCAAGCGGGATAGTTGTCATATCCGTATGCGGTCACACAAAACAATCAATATTAAATTTAAGAAATTCTATAAATCCTGACCTGAGCTCGGGATTTAGTCTTGTCCCCAAATGGAATTTTCTCTTAAAGAATATCTCAAACAATGTATCTTGATTAAGTTCTTCCGTTGTGTATTTGGTTGCGTCTGTTTCTTCTGGTACTTGGAAATACCTTGGCACCTGATGGGATTCTGACGACTCCCCCCTTTTGTCAACTTTGTTTGGCTCGGGAGCAGGCGTCGGTTCCTGTAATTTCTATGTATCATGTTCCTTCCCTTTGCTACTGGAAACCGAGATCGTGTTCATCTCCCTTGTCACCTGTTGATCTCCTCTTATTTTTTTAATTCCCTTTGGAGTTTGGAATTTCAGAAGTTGATGGTATGTTGACGGCACAACTTTTATCTCGTGCAATCATAGTCTTCCAAGAATAATTTCGTAGCACATATTGGCATCTACTACTTCAAAAAAGGGTTGTCTTAATTACCCCTTCGGGATTCGTGGGCATCAGAATCTCCCCTCGGGTTGTCATGCTCGCTAAGTTGAACCCGACGAAGAGCTTTGTGGCTGGAATGATGCTTCCAGTTAGCTTGGCTTTTTCCAGCACTCTCCATTGGATAATATTGTTTGAACTCCCTTGGCCCAGCAAAATACATTTAACTTTAAAATCTAAACATTAAGAGAGATTACTAGGGCATCGTTGTGCAGTAGTAGGAGTGCATCAACGTCCTCTTCCATAAAGGTAATATCATCCTCGGCGGCTTCCTGGAGTCTTTTGATGTGGATTACCAATACCTTTGTCTTTTTGGCAGTTGAGAAGGTTACACCATTGATCTCGTTCTCTCCAAAAATCATGTTGATCGTTAGACGAGGAGGATCTTCTTCCGTCTTTGAGGGCTCCAGGTTATCTTGGTTGCCACCGTAGTTATTTTTAGTTCGATCACTTAAAAACTCTCTGAGATGGCCTTTTTTCAGCAATGTCGCTGCCTCCTCGCGCAGATGTCGGCAGTTCCCAGTCCGGTGGACATTTGTCCCATGATATTCATAGAATATGTTAGGATCACTCTGACTAGAGTCGGATCTCATCAGCCTCAGGAACCGTGCTTCCTTATTTTCCTCATCGCTGATACCGATTCCACCATACTGACGTTGAAATTATACTCGGACAATCTAAGGTAGGTGGAGTCCCGAGAATCTAATATCTCTTTATTCTGCAGCAATATGTTGTTCCAGCCATGTTTGGCTCTCCTATCGGTAGAGAACCTGTCTGCAAACCTAAAACCTCTCTCGCGTCCTTCGCCACTTTCTTAGGGGAAAAATCAACCCTTAGTAGACCGTTGATCTGTGTCAAAATCATCCTTCAAACTTTCCTTATTCTTCTCTCAGTCCCGACCCTTGATCGATGCCGGGAAACCAAGCTATTCATCATCTATTCTTATCTTTGATTCATAGTGGTTGTGGACATCCGCCCATGTTGTTGCCTAGAACTCAAGAAGACTTTCTTTTAGTTTTCAGGAAGCTTCAGAGCTCCTCGGGTTCAGCCCCTTAGTGAATGCCTCAACTGCCCATTCATCTAGCACGGCCAGTAGCAGAATTCTTTCCTTCTGAAATGTGGTCACGAACTCCTGCAACAACTTGGACTCTCCTTGAGCAATTCATGTCGGACTTTTGGGCTTGCACCTTTCTTGCCCCGGCATGGGCCTTAATAAAAGAATCCGCGAGCTTCTCAAAGAAATCTATTGATTGCTCGGGTAAAAGTGAATACCATGTTAGTGCCCCCTCCGTGACGGTCTTCCCAAATTTCTTCAGCAAGACTGACTCAATCTCATGCGTAGCTAAGCCATTTTCTTTTACCGTCGTTGTAGACTCAATCTCATGCGTAGCTAAGTCATTTTCTTTTATCGTCGTTGTATAGGTAGTGATGTGCTCCTAAGGATCCGAGATCCCATCATATTTTGGCACGTCTGGCATTTTGAACCACTTCGGGATTAACTCCGGTGTCGGACTTGGTGACGGAAACTAGGTGTATTTCTTTGAGTTAGGTCCTTCCAACACTAGCGGTGCGCCCAGGATTTGGTCCATTCTGGCATTTGTTTCTCTCATAAATCGCATGAGTTCGATTTTAAAGGGATCATTCTCGTTATTGTTTCCAGATCCGTTGTCGTTCCCCTCGGCCCTATCGAAGTCGGCCTCACCCATCAGGGTGTTGTTATCAACACTTTGTGTTGTTTGGTTTGCGGGAGCATCGGGAGGAACTGGTCCTCTTTCATTCACATTGTTGGAAGCAGCCGACAACGCTTGCTTCAACTGCGTCATGACCTGATCTTGTCATAAGAGATGGCCCATAATAGCCTTTTGTTGTTCCCTCATGATTATTACTATTTCTGCAACGTGCTCATCTTTAGCATCATCAGAAGTTGTCTCTCGAACGTGTTATGGATATTTCCCGCCATGGACCGGCGTGGCTTCATCCCCTTGTTGCGGGTATCGTTGATCGAATCTTCGTGTTGAGGCTGATTTCCTTAGGCATGAAAGTTGTGTGTGATGTTGACATCGTTATCTATCATTTTTATGATTTTTTTTCTAAGAAAAAAAGAATTAAACAAGTTAGTAATAGGTGCGGGGAGGAGGAAAAAAACAAAAAATAGAGGGGAGGGGGAGCTTAAAATGAAGCCAGAAAATTAGCTATTTTGAGCAGCCATGGATGTTGTCGTCTCTCCCCAGCTTCAAGATGTAGGAGAGTCCATCCAAATCAGTACAGAAACACGTCCAAAAAGCAATACAAAGCAGTCATATTTAACGCAGCTACAAGGAAAGCATTCTGCCGCAAATTCGTCAAAACTCGAGCTATGTCCAGTCATGTTTGAACATGGTGAACCTACTGTGGAATTCACCATTGAAGAGGTAAATACATTCACCATCGAAGAAGGTTTACATCAAGCAGTCATCCTCAAGTTCTCGTATGGAAAACCTGATCTTCAGGAGTTGCGACAATTGATACCCAAACAATTTGATGTCAAAGGCTACTGTAATGTTGGACAATTGGAATATCGACATGTACTGGTAAGGTTTGATTTGTTTGAAGATTTTGTTCAAGTTTTATCAAAATCCATAGGTTATGTTAAATCGAAGGGCGATGAGTTTTTCTTTAGATCGTTCCCACGGACAATTGGTTTAAATCCGCGAGAAGAAACTCCAAAGTCAGTTGTTTGGATTTCCTTTCCTGATTTACCTGCAAATTTCTTTGCCAAGAAGTCTCTAATGTCCATAGCTTCAGCAGTTGGCAAACCTTTAGCAGTGGACAAAGCGACACAAGATAGAACTCGACCAAGTACGGCTAAAGTTAAGGTGTTACTTGATTTACTGGCTAAACATCCTAAGCGAGTTAGGATAAATATTGTGGATAAAAATTTTGGGAAGTTAGTTGAACATTATTAAGAGATTGTGTATGATAATCTCCCAAAATATTGCACCTGCTGTAATCATCAAGGACATGACGTAAAATCGTGTCGTTGGAGGATGGAGAAAACTAACGAAGAAGTTGCGTCAGTGGTTGAAATTGAAGGGCTGGGCAGTATTGAGAAATTAGAAGGTGATGCTAGGGAGTTTCTCAATGCTAAAAGGGCAGAACAATTGGTCGATGAAGCAGCAAAGATGAAAGTAGTCGAGCAGCAACTGCTGCTAACTGACTTTGAAAAACAAGTTGGATCAAAAGATATTAATGGCCAAGCTAATGTAATGAAAGCTGTAACAGGGGCATTGAAAGATGCTACTAATCATGCAAAGCAGACTGTCAATGTAGAGGCTAAATTTCCAAACGCACAAGCTGAAAGGGAGCAGGGATTTGAGCAGGGTACTCTGGCACAGGTAATACTGTTGTGCCTGTTACACCTGTGGGGAAAGCAGTAGTAAAAGGTGCTGAAGGTTTTGATCAATTCAGGACTGCTGCAATGTTGAAAAAACATGTTGATATTGATGCTGTAAATGGTGCAGCTGCTGTCCCTGCTGCTACAGCATTGGCAATACATAAGTCTGTGACTGCAGATAATGCTATATTGTCCAGTGATCCTGTGCCTGATCGTGCTGCAGCAGGGGTTACTAAAGGACCAGGGGATAGGCAAAGATTTGATGAAGTTGGGCATCGAACACCTAGTGCACATGTGATTCTTTATGCAGATCAAGCTGGTGCAATTATAGAAAACAAAACTGATGATCCTCTGTTGAATGAAATGGTTGATCGAGTGGTGTCTAAGGTTGATAAACATACTGCTGCAAATACAAAAACAGCAGGTGTACAGCCTGGAGCTACTGATGATTTGAAGGAGGGTGTAAAGAGTGATAACAAGGCTGCAAAATGGACAATGGTGTCCAGTACTTCTGTTGAGTATTATGCAGCTTTGGATGCTACTGTTCCATTGAACGCTAATATGAATACAGCTTCTGCTGTATCTTTAGAGACATCCGATGATCGAGCTGTCTCAAACAACCTTGATGTGGTTACACAAGTCACTGGGTCATCTGGGATTCAAAGTGATGTTGTTGTCTTGAAATGTGCAACTACTGGTGTTATAACACCATCAGTAGCAGCTTTTGATCATGAGTAAATTTTAACTCCAACAGGTATGGCATCAGCTCATGGTGGTTCTCTGCAGCAGGATATCCAAAAGGCAACTTCTATTGCTACTAGTGCAATGGCTAGTAGAACTACAACAGCAAATGGATCTGCTAACGTTGGTGCAACAGCTATGCAGGCAAATGCTACTGCTGGTGTTGGATTAGATATTACATGCTTTAAACGTGAGGCAACACCAAGAACCAGCCATCCAAAAACACCACAAAGTGTACAACAAAAGCAGAAATCAGAAGTTTCAGATGCTCCAGTAAATGGCTCAAATCGAATGATGCCAAGAAGCAAAGCCTGGGCAGATCGAGATGAGTATGAAAAAGAGGAGCATTGGGAAAATGGTGTGCATGATGAGCTTGATGATTCCATTGAACAACAATCTGGGCAGCAGCAGCGACGCAGTCAAGAAGCTTCTTATGCTCATGATCATTCTCCTGGAATGCAACAACAGCGTGCGCGCACTCAATGTGATGCACTACTGCATCCAAATGCAGGACAGCAGCAACATTTTCCTACTAGCTTCATGACTGAACAGCAAAAGCAGACTACAGGCAGTCTACAGATTGAAACGAGCACAGTGGTTACTAGCTCGAAGGCAAAGGCAGCAAACAAGAAATCTGGAAGGCAGAAGCAGCAAATTGTGAACACTCCTACTGCTATTTGTGATCGACATGAAGCAGCACCAAATCCGGGACAACAACAGCTAATTGAAAACAGTCCACAGTCAGTAATTCAGGTGCCAAAAGATGGACAGCAACACAAGGATAGAGTTTGGCTCGACGCGATGCAGCAGTGAAATGGCACAAATGTACCTGAAGCCAACTCGATTGTAGTGCTAGACGCAAATCAATCTGGGCAGCAACAGCTTGATCCAAACAATTCACCTGTTATACATACTTATGGTCGAAAAGCAACAACAATGTCCAAATTGGCATCGACTTCGACATATGCTGGACAGCAACAACTTATTCCAGCTGATAGTCTTATAGGTCATCGACAAGTCACAGTACCAATATCTGGACAGAAGCAAATTGCTACAATCAGTCAAGTTATGTCAGACGATGAGAGAATTTATTTGGAATCACTGTTGAGTGCCAATGCTCCACAATCTGTGAATTTGGGGATAAACTTGAATTTAGCAAGAGAGGACGATCCAATTTTTGCACTGTGTAGGCAACAGGATTTATCACCCTCGCGCATCGAACCAAGTCACTACATTCTTACTGTCACACCTCCTTCTTGCGCGCCCGCCCCCGAAGGGTTAAATGCGCGAGGGGAGTTTTTCCAATTTAACTGACAATATTCGAAATGGGATTATTTATTTAATTCAGAGTCGTCACTTGGGAAAAGTTTGGCTTTTGGTGTCCCAAGTCACCGGTTTATCTTGAATCCCAAATCGAGGAAATTTTCGACTTTTCCAAATGAAGTCTGCGAACCAGAAATTCTAAGTAAGGAATTATGTTGACCCGAGGGAAGGTGTTAGGCACCCTCGAATCCCGTGGTTCTAGCACGGTCGCTTAAATTGTTATAATGGCTAAATATCTGATTTAAATACATGTTATGACTTACGTGCTTTTATTAAGTTTAAACCGCTTTTATTATTATCATTTATTTTTATAGAATTGCAACGTCGTGAAAATGCATCTCGAACCACGTCACAATCAATGCACCCGTGGTCGTCGACACATTTTGACTCCGTTGAGATTTGGATTTGGGTCACATCAATGTGCACCCGTGTTTAAGAAGGTCAAATTATTAAGCCGCGCCTAAAGAGTCTAGCGCGTTATAATTCTTGGGGAAGGCCATGAAATTCACTAACTGGCCTGTCCCGAATTCTAAGTATTTGTTATGGCTAGTTATTGAGGGCCCCGCAATTTGTATTTTTCATTTAGCGAGGCTCGTCTCTATTTTAGAAAGGATATCTTAAAGTGGCTACATTTCTAATGCGTTTTTCTCTAAGACTAGAAGAAAAAAGGTACATGCTAATTTAATTATATGTTTGGGCCCAATCCGGATTCTTATCAATTTCTGATCAATTATTTACAAAGTGGAGAAAACATTATACTTCATGGAAAAATGCTTTAATTTGTCAAAGAAATCACATACGAGCTGACGAAGTACAACGCTTAAACCGAACAAACATCCTTGAGTCGAATTTAAATTAAATTGCTTAAACAGGATTAATGGAATTCCTTACCAAAGGATGCTACCTATGGTGTAAAAAAACTATCTTAAACATGCCTAATAAAATTGCAACCCAAGAATCTAAACAAAACTGTATTGTATTTTTGCGGGATTAAAAGGAACCGTCCAACCTATATATTCGAAGCATGCTGAAGAACGAATTTTGAATTAACAACTATACTAATGGTTGCATATTCCATGAATTGTAGTTACATCCTATATACCATTAAATCAATTGCATATTGTGGTTTAAAATCAGCATAAGCTTCAATCAGATACAAACTTACTAATGTACTTCTCTATTGAACTACAAACTAAAATTTACACGACTTAGCAACATTTATGAAAAAGGCAGTCAATAAACAGCGGATGATTATAACTCCTTCAGATCTTTCAATTCATGCTTTTCAATGTTACAATCAGCTACACCAATGTGAGACTCGAAATATGTACCTGGAAATACTGAAAATGCAAAGGAGAAGAGGAAGAAGATAGGGAAATCAGCAGCAGCAAAAACAGAATAGCAGCAGCAACAACAAATGAAACAATTGGGGTATAATCAAGATCCCAGCTAGACCAAGTCCCAGAGTAAACCAACAAACAACCAGCAGACTCAGTTGGATTTAGAAGAAATCAGTGTTGAACAAACAGATCAAGACCAGTGAAATCAAGACAGCAAATAAGAATGCAATTTCTAGTTTTGTCTGTCTGTGTTATCAAACAGAGTTCTTTTCCAGTTTTTCTGTTTTTCAGAACTTCAGCTCTCAATCTCCAAACTAAGTTTTCTGTGTGTATTCTCCTTTTCTCTGTCTGTGTATGTGTATCTATCTCCCAGAACTTCAGCTCTCCTTCTTCTTAATTCCCTCCCAGTTCTCTCTTGTCTCCCCTTTTGTCTCCCTCTTCCCCCCTTTTATAAGCCTAAAACTTAGCCCTTTAACAGCCTGTTCATCAATCTCAAAACACCCTCCCATGTGCTCCCTCCTTTTCAGTTTCCACTCAAACTTTTAAGTATTAGAACCCCATCACATTCCCTGGCAGACTTACTCTTTTGAAAGAGGTTTAATACTTCTTAAACTAAAGCAGGGTATTGGGCAGCATGGTATAATCTGACAGCATATGCTGTCAAACTATTTTAAATGTAACAAAGGCCTTTATGCCCATGTTGTGCACAAGTGCACATGCCCTCCAATTCTGACTGCAACTAAACAAAACCAATCTTTTTTATATTTCTGATTCAGATTAACAACTATAAGTAGCTAAATTCAATTCCTAACTGATTCATACAATGCTTAACAGAAGCAGATCAATTTGTTATTGTTCAACATCTGAAACTAATTGACGACACATGTCGACTCGACTATATTAGTTATAACACATACAATCGTAGCCAAAAATCAGACATTTAACAGTATCGACACATGATTTGAATTGTACTGACCAAACAGAATTGTACTTGAGGAGTCAGTTAATCGGTTCAAATTTGAGATTCAGTTAATTGCACAACAAATACATACATACACATTATCAGAACAAAACAGAAGAAGGACTCAAAACACCGAGGTTCCGGCAAAGTGGACAGGACACAGTTGATAAAATTCGAAATGAATTACACAAAATATGAACAGATCTTGAAAACGAACATGGACTAACAGAAATAAGAAAAGAAAAGCAAAATTCACCTTAAAACTCGAAAAATCAAAAGCCTTAATTTGGATTCGGACAGACCTTTCTTAAGGCTGAACGGACTTTAATCGAAGTGTTTCTCAAATGAGAAACACTTCGATTAAGGTCCATTAGACCTTAATCTCTTCGGCTTGAACAAATACGGAACATGCACGGAGAAAACTAGGGTTCAAAAAATTAGATCTGGGATTCGTGTTTCCCTGGTTAGATTCGGACCAAACCAAGCATGGTTTGGTCACGAGGGGGTCTGGGGACTGTCTGGTGTGAAGTTGAGGTCGATTGGTGTAAATCGGGTTCCGACTCGAATCTTCAAATGAAAATTCGAGAAGGTGGGAAGGGATTCGAACTAAACGGCCAACAGATTAATGTTCAGGGCGGTGAGGGGGTTCTATGGTGTTAAGGTGAAGGCCACCGGCGTTCATGCCGCCGGTTTTCATGGTGAAGGTGTACAGAGGCGGCTCTAGGGTTTGGGGTTCTTGTGAAGACGATAAAGGCTGGGGTTCGGATAGGGGGGCAGGGTAAGGTTATGAGTTTATATAGTTAGTGGGTAGGTGGATCCTGGCCGTTGGATGAGATGTGATGAAGGGCCAGGATCCTTCGACTAACAGGGAACGGCGTCGTTTCAAGGGTAAAGGGTTGGAGTCGGTCCGGGTGAGACTGGTCGGGTCTGTTAGTGGGTTCGGGGTGAGAGATCTTGGCCGTTGATCAATCTGAGATCAACGGCCCAGATCAGACCAGATCAGAACGGTGTCGTTTAGAACGCCCCTTGAGGCCAGCTGGTCTGGACCGGGTTTACATGGGGTTTTGGGTTGGGTTGTTTTGGGCTTTGAATTAACAATAAAAGTAAGCCCAACCGATTTTTAAACCCAATTCTGCATCTCCCTTTTTTATTATTATTTTTTATTTTATATTTTTTTTATTTTTAAAACAAAACCTAAGTAAATAAAAAATAAAATTTCATAAACACTTAATACAATTATTTGCACACGCATAAAAATATTTTAAAACAGGTAAAATCAAACAAAACAAAATCACGGACAAAGATGCCTATTTATGATTTTCTATTTAACAACCGGGTTACGGTTCAAATTATGCATGACACATACATTTTTTGTATTTTGTTTTTAATAAAAATAAAAATGGGCAAAAATCATAAATAATTAACAAAGTGCCATGTAAAAATCCAAAAATTGTACAGCAAGACCAATTGTTATTTTTTTATTTCTTTTGGAGCGATTGTCGCGCGAAACAAAAATCACGTGCTCACAGCTGCCCCTCTTTGTTCGGAAACACGAAGAGTTTTCGTGCAAAGATAAAGTGAGCGTGTATGAGCGATTTTTGCCTATGGACTACTCCGTGTGAAGCATGTTTTTGAAAGATCTGACCGAATCTTGCTTCAAAGATTTCCTACATATCCTGGGCTAAACAGGAATCAGGTCAATGTAGTTCGGGAAGCTTTAGTAGCTGGGACTACCATGGGATTGCAATGCTTGTTGTTACTGCCGTTGTTGTTGTCATTGCTGCGTCACTGACCGCCTTATTACAACCAAAGGAAAATTGGACTGAACTGACTACTTATATGCATGTCAACTGCGAGTTACAAGATTCCTATCTATGATTCTTTTGCGACTTGATCTTGGGTCTTAGCTGATTGTGCTTGGAGACTTTGATCCGAATCTTGATGCTTGCGAGTTGCGGCGACTTGTTCAATCTTTGGGATACTGAGTGAAACGCGACTGGCAGAGTTCAGGACCTTAATCAAATGTTGGAGTCGATCCGCCTTCCATTTACTCTGATATCTCGGGACATCTTCTTTTTGTCTTTTTCTTCTTTGATTCTAAGTTGAGACTCATCTCGTGGGTCATTTCGATCCGTGTGGCTCGAGGTTAGACCTGCGGGAGAAAAACAAACGAACGAAATTTTCTGCCCCAGTTTCACTAGGAAAATTTCGTGAATTATTCGCCAGGAAGTTCATAAAATTGATGAAGGAAGATAAAAATGCTCAGTTCAGGGTTGGAGCCCTAATACCGACTAGCTGGGGAGAAGTTCGGTTTTAGAGTCGAAATTCTGATACTGACCAACTGGGGGAAAGTTTAGTTTAGGGTTTTAAAAACCCTGATGCTGATTAAGAGAAAAAGTTCAGTTTAGGGTTTAAAACCCTAATGCTGACTAAAAGGAAAAATTCAGTTTAGGGTTTAAAACCCTAATGTTGACTAAAGGAAAAATTCAGTTTAGGGTTTAAAACCCTAATGCTGATTAAAGGAAAAAGGTCAGTTTAGGGTTTAAAGCCCTAATGCTGATTAAAGGAAAAAGGTCAGTTTAGGGTTTAAAACCCTAATGTTGATTAAAGGAAAAAGGTCAGTTTAGGGTTTAAAACCCTAATGCTGACTGCATGGAAAAGCTCAGTTTAGGGTTTAAAACCCTAATGCTGGCTGAATCAAAAAAAGTTCAGTTTAGGTTTTAAAACCCTAATGTTGATTAAAGGAAAAAGGTCAGTTTAGGGTTTAAAGCCCTAATGCTAATTAAAGGAAAAAGGTCAGTTTAGGGTTTAAAACCCTAATGCTGATTAAAGGAAAAAGGTCAGTTTAGGGTTTAAAACCCTAATGCTGACTGCATGGAAAAGCTCAGTTTAGGGTTTAAAACCCTAATGCTGGCTGAATGGAAAAAGTTCAGTTTAGGGTTTAAAATCCTAATGCTGATTAAAGGAAAAAGGTCAGTTTAGGGTTTAAAACCCTAACGCTGACTGCATGGAAAAGCTTAGTTTAGGGTTAAAACCCTGATGCTGGTTGAATGAAAAAAGTTCAGTTTAGAGTTTAAAACCCTAATGCTGACTAAAGGAAAATTCAGATTAGGGTTTAAAACCCAAATGTTGATTGCATGGAAAAGCTTAGTTTAGGGTTTAAAACCCTAATGCTGGCTGAATGGAAAAAGTTCAGTTTAGGGTTTAAAACCCTAATGCTGACTAAAGGAAAAATTCAGTTTAGGGTTTAAAACCCTAATGCTGATTGCATGGAAAAGCTCAGTTTAGGGTTTAAAACCCTAATGCTGGCTGAATGGAAAAAGTTCAGTTTAGGGTTTAAAACCCTAATGCTGACTAAAGGAAAAATTCAGTTTAGGGTTTAAAACCCTAATGCTGATTGCATGGAAAAGCTCAGTTTAGGGTTTAAAACCCTAATGCTGGCTGAATGGAAAAAGTTCAGTTTAGGGTTTAAAACCCTAATGCTGACTAAAGGAAAAATTCAGTTTAGGGTTCAAAACCCTAATGCTGATTGCATGGAAAAGCTCAGTTTAGGGTTTAAAACCCTAATGCTGGCTGAATGGAAAAAAGTTCAGTTTAGGGTTTAAAACCCTAATGCTGACTAAAGGAAAGATTCAGTTTAGGGTTTAAAACCCTAATGCTGATTGCATGGAAAAGCTTAGTTTGGGGTTTAAAACCCTAATGCTGGCTGAATGGAAAAAGTTCAGTTTAGGGTTTAAAACCCTAATGCTGACTAAAGAAAAAATTCAGTTTAGGGTTTAAAACCCTAATGCTGATTGCATGGAAAAGCTCAGTTTAGGGTTTAAAACCCTAATGTTGGCTGAATGGAAAAAGTTCAGTTTAGGGTTTAAAACCCTAATGCTGACTAAAGGAAAAATTCAGTTTAGGGTTTAAAACCCTAATGTTGATTGCATGGAAAAGCTCAGTTTAGGGTTTAAAACCCTAATGCTGGCTGAATGGAAAAAGTTCAGTTTAGGGTTTAAAACCCTAATGCTGACTAAAGGAAAAATTCAGTTTAGGGTTTAAAACCCTAATGCTGATTGCATGAAAAAGCTCAGTTTAGGGTTTAAAACCCTAATGCTGGCTGAATGGAAAAAAGTTCAGTTTAGGGTTTAAAACCCTAATGCTGACTAAAGGAAAAATTCAGTTTAGGGTTCAAAACCCTAATGCTGATTGCATGGAAAAGCTCAGTTTAGGGTTTAAAACCCTAATGCTGGCTGAATGGAAAAAAGTTCAGTTTAGGGTTTAAAACCCTAATGCTGACTAAAGGAAAAATTCAGTTTAGGGTTTAAAACCCTAATGCTGATTGCATGGAAAAGCTCAGTTTAGGGTTTAAAACCCTAATGCTGGCTGAATGGAAAAAAGTTCAGTTTAGGGTTTAAAACCCTAATGCTGACTAGCTGGGGGCAAAATTCGAGAACAACAACTGACCTCTTTTTTTGAAGTTTCTTGTTTTAGTAAAAAACAAAAGAGAGTTTCGTGGAAACTTACCTTTCGAGTGAGTTCCTTATTGCCAAGATATTTCTTGTACCCATGTACCTTCTTTTTTGGGCGACACCTGCTTCTTGCACGGTTGTCTTGGATTATACCTGTTTCAACTTTTCAGACAAAGAACAATTGTTAGTTTGGAAATGACGGTCGGTTCGGTGACCTTGGTCGTTCCCAATTGCTTTGTTGCCTCCTCATTCCTGTTGCGAAATCCTGCCATTGATTTGATTCAAATGGCGAAACTCTTTTGACTTCTCAGGCTTTGTATTTCCAGATTCTGTGATGATTTGCCTCGTAAGGCTCTTTTTCTTTTCTCTCTCTTTTTTTGTGTCCCGTTTTGCTTGGAGGCTCTCAACGGGGATTTTATTGGAGGTATTCTGTGGGGATTTGTACAAAAGGAAGCTCTGTGGGGGAATATTTACAAAGTGGATTCTTTGTGTGGATTTTTGTACAATGGAGCATGCTGGATATTTGTTTCAAAACGGGTCTTTCTAGGATTTGTTGGGGTAAGCTTGTTGGAGAATTTTTACAAAGGGACTCGCTGGGGATGTGCTGGGGAAATTCCAACGGGATTTTTTTTTTTTTTTTTTTATATTGGGGAGACTCTGTGGGAGGATTGTACAGGGGGAGACTCTGTGGGGATTCGTCCGAAGGTGGACTTGCTGGGGGAGATTTCTTTTTTTCCTCTTTACTTTGAACGCCATCAAATATCATGATTTATCAAGTTTGGACAGACGTACCGATGAAACGGGGTGTTTTCCTTCATGAAACGGAATTCCGTGAAAACAAACCTGCCACCTGCCCTTTCCGGTGTATCCTGAACTTGGGGTTAAAACATAAAAAGGATTCGAAGAGAAACAAAGAAAGGAGAAAACAATTTCAGGAAGGGAATGTCCCTTTCGGGACGAAAAAGACTTATCTGAGGAAGATAACGCTGGCTTTAAATGACATGACATGCTCTTTGGCCTGGACGCCTGACCTTCCATGAACTCGCGTTTCCCTGAACCAGAACGAATCTGTGATTCCAAACCGGTGAAACTTTGCCGAGACCTCTTTGGGAGTGGAGTCATTCTTTTCGGCCAACAGCGCCCTTTGCGGGTTTTCGCTGGCTGACCTCTCTCATTTCTCTTCCTGTCATCGCTTGATAGCACTCTTTGTGAGTTTTTACTAAACAAGCTCTCTCATTTTCGTTTCTCTGCTCCCGTCGCCTCGTGGTGCCCGAAGGTTTTCACCGACGAGACTCTCTCTTTTTATCTCTCTCAATTCAGCGTGTGCCGGTCTCCATTTGTGACGCTTATTGGTTCCCCACTATCTTTGGTAATTGATTTGAAGGCTTGTGCTTGGTAAAGAGAGGTAGATGATACTAACTTCTCAACCGCTCGACGTGCCCCGGTTTCCATTTCAGGGCGAATGGGATTTTATTGTTGGTGTGACTGAACCTCATGGAGAGGCTGCCTACGTATCCTTTCGGAATCAAGTCAAACGTAGTTCAGGCCTCAACCAATGTTTTTTTTTTTTTTTGATTAAGCGGCTCAAAGGTTTGTAGAGAGAATTGGGTAGTGTTTGGGGAGTAGTGGGGAATAAAACCTTTGTCATTTCGAATGCGTCAAGATTACTGGAGTATAATTCAGACGTAGTATCTCTTGACTGCATCCGCATTTACTGCTGTGTCGGGGTCATTTCCTTCGATATCACCTAAATACAATGCTCCTCTCGGCAATATCTTCCTTATGATGTATGGGCCTTTCCAATTTGGGGCAAACTTACCTTTTGCTTCCTCATGATGCGGCAGAATACGCCTCAGTACCAGCTGACCTACTTCGAAATTCCTGGGTCGGACTTTCTTGTTGTAAGCACGGGCCATCCTTCGTTGGTATAACTGTCCGTGACAAACTGCGGCCATTCGCTTTTCATCAATCAAAGTCAATTGCTCTAACCGAGTCTTGACCCACTCGCTGTCTTCGATTTCTGCTTCGACAATGATTCGAAGCGAAGGAATTTCTACCTCTGCCGGTATTACAGCCTCGGTCCCATAAACCAAAAGATAAGGAGTCGCTCCTACTGATGTGCGTACCGTAGTGCGATACCCCAACAATGCAAATGGTAACTGCTCATGCCACTGTCGGGAACTTTGGATCGTTTTCCTCAAAATCTTCTTGATGTTTTTGTTCGCCGCTTCCACAGTGCCATTGGCTTTCGGCCGATAAGGAGTAGAATTCCTATGCGTTATCTTGAATTGCTCGCATACATCTCCCATCAAGTGACTGTTCAATTTTGTTGCGTTATCTGTAATGATAGTCGCAGGAATACCGAAACGATAGATAAGATTTGAGTGTACAAAATCCACTACAGCTTTTTTAGTGACCGACTTGAGAGTGACAGCTTCTACCCATTTTGTGAAGTAATCGATGGCAACCAGTATAAACCTGTGTCCATTCGAAGCCTTCGGTTCGATTGGTCCAATGACGTCCATGCCCCAGGCGACAAATGGCCAAGGTGCAGACATGGGATGCAAGCTCCGTGGGAGGTGCATGAATCAAATCACCGTGCACCTGACACTGATGACACTTCCGAACGAAGCTAAAGCAATCCTTTTCCATGGTCATCCAGTAATAACCTGCTCGAAGGATTTTCTTTGCTAAGACATAACCGTTCATGTGAGGTCCGCACACACCTGCGTGTACTTCGTGCATGATCTTTCTTGCCTCCTCGATATCGACACATCTTAGAAGATTGAGGTCCGGGGTCCTCTTATACAACAATTCACCGCTTAGAAAGAAACCACTTGCATGTCGCCTAATGGTCCTCTTTTGATCTCCAGTAGCGTGCTCGGGGTATTCTTGTGTCTTTAAGGAACCTCTTGATGTCATGGTACCACGGCTGCGTATTTGATCCTGCCTCGATTACATTGCAGTAACCGTGTCTTTCCTTGATTTGGATTTCCAAAGGATCGACGTGGGCGTTGCCCGGGTAGGGTAGCATTGAAGCCAAAGTAGCAAGTGCATCTGCCAGTTCATTGTGACACCTCGGGATATACCTGAACTCTATTGAGGTAAAGCGCTTGCTGAGGTCCTCCACATGCTGTCGGTAAGGGATAAGTTTGACATCCCGAGTTTCCCATTCGCCTTGGGCTTGCCGGATAATCAGGTCAGAATCTCCCATAATCAGTAAGTCTTTGACATCCTGATCGATTGCCATGTGCATGCCCATGATGCAGGCTTCATATTCAGCTGTATTATTTGTGCAAAAAAAACGAAGTCTAGCTGTGGAGGGATAATGCTGACCAGAAGGCGAGATCAAAATTGCCCCAATCCCTACACCCTTGGCGTTCACGGCTCCATCAAAGAACATCTTCCAAACATGAGCTTCCTCCGAGACCACTTCTACGGTGTTTACTTCTTCATCTGGAAAGTAGGTATCCAATGGCTGGTATTCCTCATCGACCGGATTTTCGGCCAAATGATCTGCTAACGCCTGGGCTTTCATTGTCGTGCGAGTGACATAGACTATGTCGAATTCCGTAAGCAAGATTTGCCATTTAGCCAGTCTCCCAGTAGGCATTGGTTTCTGAAATATATACTTCAAAGGATCCAACCTGCTTATGAGGAACGTAGTGTGGGCTTGGAGATAATGTCTCAGCTTTTGAGCAACCCATGTGAGAGCGCAGCATGTCCTTTCCAGCAGAGTGTATTTGGCCTCGTAGCCGGTGAATTTCTTGCTCAAGTAGTAGATTGCTTGCTCCTTCTTTCCGGTTACGTCGTGTTGCCCGAGGACGCAACCGAAAGAGTTCTCCAAGACTGTCAGATACAAGAAAAGTGGCCTTCCCGGTTCTGGAGGGACCAAGACTGGGGGATTCGAAAGGTATTCTTTGACTTTATCAAAGGCTTCTTGACACTCAGTTGTCCATTTAATCGCCGCATCTTTCCTTAACAGCTTGAATATGGGCTCACACGTGCTTGTCAGCTGGGCAATAAACCGACTGATGTAGTTCAACCTGCCCAACAGACTCATCACGTCTTTCTTTGTTCTCGGGGGAGGCAGATCTCTGATGGATTTTATCTTAGTTGGATCTAGCTCGATACCTCTCCTGCTTACGATGAAGCCCAAAAGTTTGCCTGACGGAACTCCGAAAGCGCATTTGGCTGGGTTCAGCTTCAAGTCATACTTCCTTAATCTCTCGAAGAATTTCCTCAAGTCTTGGATGTGATTATCCTGCGTCCTGGACTTGACTATCACATCGTCCACGTACACCTCTATTTCCTGATGCATCATGTCATGAAAAATGGCAGTCATGGCCCTCATGTAAGTAGCCCCAGCATTCTTCAAACCAAATGGCATGACCCGATAACAGTAGGTGCCCCAAGGCATGGTGAAGGCAGTTTTCTCGGCGTCCTCTTCATCCATCAATACCTGATGATACCCAGCGTAACAATCCACGAAAGACTGTATCTCGTGTTTGGCGCAATTATCAACGAGGATGTGGATGTTGGGTAGTGGGAAATTGTCTTTAGGACTTGCTTTATTCAGATCTCGGTAATCTACACATACCCTAGTTTTCCCGTCCTTTTTTGGTACTAGAACCACATTCGCCAACCATGTTGTATATTGGACTACCCGAATCACTCCCGTTTTCAGTTGTTTGGTGATCTCCTCTTTAATCTTGTCACTAACCTCAGTTTTGAACTTTCGTTGCTTTTGTTGAACTGGAGGACAATCAGGATGAATCGGCAATTTATGAACCACTAGATCAACACCTAGTCCCGGCATGTCATCATATGACCAAGCAAACACGTCTTTAAATTCAAAAAGAAGTTGAATTATCGCCTCTCGCGTTTTCTTGTCCGTGTGAATGCTTATCTTGGTCTCCCGGATTTCTTCCGGGGTTCCTAAATTTACCGGTTCAGTGTCATTCAGATTTGGCTTAGGTTTATTCTCGAAGTATTCCAACTCTCGGTTTATCTCCCTAAAAGCTTCTTCCGCATCATATTCTGGTTCTGGGTTCATTAATTCGCAGTTAAATAGCTCATTGTGATCTGGGCGTGAAGTCCGCAAGCATGTCATATTTAAAGCCGCATTATTATGACTGAAAAGAAAGATAAAAGGAAAAATAACAAAAATCAGAACAAAAGAAAGAATGGGAAAGCAATGATGATTTTTTTTATTTTTCTTTGGAAAGTTGGAAGACAACAATGTTTACAACTTAGGAATTCAAAACAACAATTGAAAAGAAGAAAACGTTCAAGTTATGTCCTGGAGATAACTTGTGATACAGGAAAGGTGGCACGACAGGTCTACCCGGACTTCCGTCTAGTCGGGAATGGCGTAGCCTCCCAGTTTTGAAGTTTGGCGTTCGGCCCCATGTATAGCATCTCAGCAGTGCTTGTGCTTTCACCTGGTTAAACCATGTGGACCTCATAGAGCATTTCCCTCATCGCCCCACATATCTCCTCGATTTCCTCAGCTGTGAAGACCTCATCATCTTCTTCTTCAGCGTACCTTGGCCTGATGAAAGTTGCATATAAATCCGGCAATGGTCGAGGTAACTTCCAACCCTCGTTTTTCCTTTTCTTTGCCCACTCTTCGTCTGCCTGGAGTAGGTTTGAAACCTAGTCCAAAAGGTTTCTTGGTGACTGGCAAGGTAATGGGTTCTGTTATTCCCTGAAGGGTTCGTCCAAGCCCCTTCCCTGGCCTAAATCCGTGCCGGATCATCTCTTTGGCCACCATAACCGAGGCGTTAGACAAGAAAGGCTGGGGGCAGGGTATTCCCTCTTCGTGCTGCTCTGCCAGTACAATCTCAAAAGCTTGATAGACCGTATGTTCGCTCCCTTCTCTCGGTTCCAGATATGGGGTGGATGGGTCCCGATAAATAGCATGCTCATCTTCCCCATGGACCACGATCTCTCTGTCTTCGTACTCGAACTTCACCATCTGGTGAAGAGTGGAAGGCACGGCTCCTGCCGCATGGATCCAAGGTCTGCCAAGGAGAAAATTGTAGGATGTATCCATGTCGAGCACCTGGAAGGTTACTTGAAATTCGACTGGTCCTATGACCAACAACAGGTCTATTTCTCCCATGGTATCTCTCTTGATGCCGTCGAAAGCCCTTACGCAGACATTGTTGGGTCGGATTCTTCCGGTCCCAATTTCCATTCTTTGTAGCGTGGAGAGCGGGCAAATGTCAACGCCTGAGCCCCCATCCAACATTACCCGCTTGACATAATAGTCTTCGCATTTAACTGTTAGATGCAAAGCCTTGTTGTGTGCCGCTCCTTCCGGGGGTAGATCGTTCTTGCTGAAAGAGATTTGGTTGACGGCGAAGAATCTTTCTGTCATCCGCTCTAATTGTTCTACCGAGGTTTCAACTGGCACATATGCTTCATTCAGAGTCTTCAGTAAGATCTTTTGATGCTCGGTCGACCTCATTAACAATGACAGCATGGACACTTGCTCGGGGTACTTGCGCAGTTGATCTATCACTTCGTAATCCGGCATTTTCATTTGTTGGAAGAACACTTCCGCTTCTTCAACACTTACGGGCTTCTTTGGCGGGAAGCGCCTTTGTGTGGCGTTGTTCAGTTCTTGGGTATTTGAATACCTTCCAATGAAAGTATTTTCTGGAAGTTCTCCCATGACCTCTTTACCTTTGTACATTACCAAAGTCTTTTGATAATTCCACGGCACTGTGGACGGGTTGGTCATTGGCTTTTGTGGCACGCGTCCGATAACCACTGGCTCATTCAGCCGAGGTGGTTGAATCGTCCCCCGGACCACATAGGCCCCTTTTGGCACATACATAGGTTTTGTCTTTTTGATCCCGAAGTTCTGCGTCTTCTTGGCTTGACCTCGTGGTATGTAAAGAACTCCACCCTTTGCTGGTACCACTTTCTTCTCCACCTTCTTTTCAAGCTCTTTCTTTATAGCCTTGGCCTCCTCCCCCTTTCCTGGTTTCTGGTCTGTTTCGGGCCTCTTCCCCATGTCGACAATGGCAATTATGGCTTTCAGAGCAGGGTCGAATTCTTTGTCTTCGCAAATCATTCCGATCAGCGGCCCATTATTGTGAGCAGGCAATGGATTGTTAGTCACATTTGGGATCTCTTCGTCCCTTAGCACTATTTTCCCTTGCTCTATCAAATTCTCGACCACTCTTTTCAACGACCAGCAGTCATTTGTATCATGTCCCTCGGCCCCTGAATGATAGGCGCATCTGACTCCAGCTTTGTAAGAAGGTGACGTCGGGTTTTGCCTTGTTTGAGGGATTGGTTGCAAGAAACCCAATTGGACTAGATTCGGGAACAAAGTAGAGTATTGTTCACCGATGGGCGTGAAAGTTCACCGTCGAGGTGGCTCTTGAGGGCGAAAGTTATTCTGCGGGGGTTGTGGGTTATAGTGGTTGCGGTAAGGAGGCTGATTTCTGGGAGGTGGAGCTGGGCCTCGGTTGGCTTGTTGTGGTGGATGGGCATAAGGTTGGGCATTCATGACCATATAAGGTTGATGAGCATATGCCAAATTGGAGTGGGGGTAGTAGTGTTGTGGGGTTCTTTCCGGAAAATGGGGCCTGGGATGACGATACTCCCTTGCTTCCGAGGCTGCCATAGTCGTCTCTTCTTTCTTCTTCCCTCTGGTCATTCCTCCGGACCCGCTTTGGACGGCCTGGGAGGTTACCCTTATGGCTGCTTGACTCAGAATCCTACCTGTTTTCAGACCACTTTCTACCATCTCTCCAATCTTGATCGCTTCCGCGAATGGCTTACCCATGGCTGACATCATGTTTTGGAAATAGTTAGACTCTTAAGCCTGGAGAAAAGTAGTGACCATTTCCACTTCATCCATGGGAGGCTTTACTCTTGACGCCTGTTCACGCCACTTAATAGCATATTCTCTGAAGCTTTCTGAAGGTTTCTTCTTCAAATTCGACAGAGAATTTCGGTCTGGCGCAATGTCGATGTTATATTGGAATTGTTTCACAAAATCTCTGGCGAGATCATCCCATATATGCCATCGGGACATTTCCTGGTCCATATACCATTCCGAGCCTATCCCTACTAGACTTTCCCCAAAATATGCCATTAGCAGTTCTTCTTTTCCGCCGGCTCCCCGCAATTGGTTGCAGTATTTCTTAAGATGTGCAATGGGGTTACCATGCCCATCGTATTTCTCGAACTTTGGGGTCTTGAAACCCGCTGGCAGGTGCACGTGAGGGAACATGCATAGGTCGGCGTAAGAGACGCTCTTCTGCCCGCTCAATCCTTGCATATTCTTCAAACTTTGTTCAAGGCTTCTCATTCTCTTGGCAATCTCATTTTGTTCTGCAATTCTGGGGTTCTGATCCTGCCCGGGTGCAAGCTCGCACTGAGGCGGTAGAGGATTAGTGCTGGTAGCGAACCTAGTTGGTTCCATTGAGAATGATGGTGCTTGGAATGTAAAAGAGGATGAGTCAAAGCTTGGCTTGTACGTGGCAGGTTGTGCCGTAATCGGGCAAGGCGATGCAGTAAAGATGTTCACGCTTGCATCGGTGGCTGACATTCGGGGATGAGGCTCAGAAGGCGATCCAGCAGAGAAGGCTGAGGTGGCTGGGTACCCGAATGGGGTAGCAGGATAATTTATGGGGACATTAGAAGTCCCACTTGACCTGGAGAATAATTCAGGGAATCCGGGGACGACACTTGGCGGCTCTTTCCCATTATTCCAATCGTCCAGCATTTCCAACATGCGGAGCCGTAGGATTCTATTTTCCTCCGCAGTTGCGGATTCAGGTGTGAGGACGGCTGAGATCGAGCTCTCCTCGGAAACAGGGATTGTTTGCAATGGAATTTCTGAAGACATTTCCACACTTCCTTTTGACCTGGTGAAGTAAGTGTGAGTACTGCTTCTGGTCCTAACAACAGGTAGTTGAACACTTCTCCTTGACCTCGTGAAGTATGAGTGCGAGGCCAGACTTTCACCAAACCAACCGTCTTTTCAAAACCCTGGGAATACTCAACGACAAACGCACTGTTAATTTGCAGCAAATAACATATAGTCAATCTCACGTTGGGCATGATGCACCTATACAGTTAAGTGGATTACTACATGTTTGCTACGAGAGCATGCGTCATTCCGGCATTTTCTTCTTATTAGTTTTTCCCCTTTTTTATTATATTTTTCTTTTTCTTTTTTTTTTTCTTTTTTTTTATTTTTTATTTTGCAGTAAAAAAAATGCGACCGGATCCGATGAGGATTGCCTACGTATCACGATGCCTACGTGAATCAGATCATTACGTAGTTCGAAAAACACAAATGAGCGTAAAAGAAGCAACCTCTTTATTGTTGAAATGTTCTATTACAAACTACATTTTGCAAAAGAAAGAGCAAACTTTGAAAATAAACCTAGACTCAAAATAGACTAAAAATCACCCTGATGGAAAAACAGGCAGAAGATGCTAAGATACAGGCTTGACTTATGAGTGCATTATGGTTTTGAAAATTGGTGTCCGCGGGGCATCGTTCGGCCTCGCCGCGGTCCTAGGCGTGATATCCCTCTCAAGTTGCTCCAGCTCATGCATAGTCTGCTTGACATAACCCATTACTGCCGAGAGGACGGTAACGCTGGACATGTTCTCACATCGTAGACATCGTCTGGTGATGGCATGGGCAATGGCCTTGATCCTATCTCTGGTTTGCTTCTTCTCTACGAGTAGGCGTTTTATCTGATCGCTACATATCTTGAATACTTGAGTATCCTGTATATGCTGATGCTTCAGTCGCCGTACTTCCAACTTCATCTGGGCTATTGAGTCGTACCAGTATCTGCTCTCAATTTGGAAATCCTTGGCCTGATTAGCTGCTTTGATCTCAAGTGCAGCCATCTCTCTCTTTATTTTAGCAACAGTTTTCTCGTGGTCGCCTTCCAATTGATTCAAATATCGGCGATGCTTATCTGTTCTTGTATCCCACTGTGCCCTGAGCTCCGCTATGACGTTTTCAGATTTCTCCAAACCATCTTGCCATTCCCTGATTTCACTTTTTAACCTTTTTATCAGCTGCTCGTCTGATCGACGCCTTGGCTGTTTATCTGCATCCACCCTTATCTGTTTGATCTGGGCTCTGAGCATTTCGTTTTCCTGAATTAACCTGTTCCGCTCTCCCAGATTGGTAGCAGCTTGCACGTTGTGCTCATATTTCAAGCCTTCTACTTGTTGCTTTAACCTGCTGATTTCGGCGCAATAGCCTCTTTCCTTTGCTAACCAATCCCACTGCCTTTGCGATGATTCGGTGAAATTCCGGATGTGGGGTCTCTTAGCCGGCCTTTCATGCTCAAATTCCCTTCTATACCATGCAAGGTAACCTGGCGCTGTCTCTCCTTTGGCTCGATCCCGCACGCAAGTATCTGATTTCAAATATTGACACTCACTCCAGATTTGGCGAATCTTTGCTTCTGGGAATTGTCCGTTAGGACTTATCTCAATTGCTTGAGTGCTAAGATCTTCCTCATGAGGTACTGTCTGGCATCTTCCGAACTGTCTCAAAACTCGGCAGGGTGCGTAAGGTTGAATGCTCTTAAGCCCCATCAGTAAGAAATAAGTTTTAGCTGCCGACATATATAGGATCTCATCAACAGGCAACCATCCTAGCGTCCATTGTATTTGGCTGGCAGTAAGAGCTTGAAAGAACGAGGTCCATGCCAGGACTCCTTTGGGCAAACTGATCTCTTTGGTTCTCGTGTAAGATTCTTCTATGCAAGTCTTTTCCGGGGAACCATGGCTCAAAATCTCGGAATGATGGCAGAGGTGCTCGGTCATCCATATTTGTAGGAGCAAGTTACAACCTTCGAAGAAATTTCCCCCAGCTTTACAAGCTGTAAGAGCTCGAAAGATGTCAGATACCACCATAGGTGCGAGAGTACTGTCACTTTGCGTGAGTAAAGTGCTGACGACCCCGGATATCTTCAAATCAATGTTTCCGTCTTTCCTTGGAAATACCAGAAGGCCCAGGAACATCATTATGAACGCTACCCGTCTGTGCTTGTCCCACTTCTGACGAACACCTTTGCTGCACAGTTTGTTGATTGGATTGTTGAATCCCCCCTCATGACCGTACCTATCATATATGAAGCATGGAGTACAAAATCCGGCTGCCAGATCCGGGTTGTGGACTGTTCTGGGTATCTTCAATGAATCTAGGAACCGATGTACCGTGACGACTCTTGGGGCGACCAAGTATTTTTGTCTTAACGGAAGTTCAGCATTCCCGATGTACCCAGCCATTTCTTCCAAAGTCGGGGTGAGTTCAAAATCAGAGAAATGGAAAACATTGTGCGCCGGGTCCCAATAGGTAACCAAAGCTCTTATGATATCTCCCCGAGGTTGGATTTCCAACAAACCCACAAGACCTTTCAGATATTTCTTGACCTCATTTTGTCCTTCAGCACCTAGATCATTCCACCATAGCCGTAACTTGACAGGGATTTTGGTCATTATTGAAAAATGTTCATTTTGCATCGTGCTCATCCTGCACATTTATTAAGGTGATTTCAACAAAAATGACTTTGACTCAAAAATATTTTACAAAGGGGATCAAGTTTTGAACACGGCTTTTAAACACTTTGAGGACGAAGATTTTAAGGCCGTGTGGGTCAACTGGACAAAAATACTAAACAAGACCCAAAGGTGGCTGTTTATGCAAAGTCAGCCTTCCGGCGTCCCTTTCGGGATCATTCGGCTATTTATGACAAAACAGCATCACCTGACTTATTTATGACTCTTTTTATCGTGTTTTTTTTTTCAAATTAGAAAACTCAATATTGCCAACACGACCTTTCAACGCCTCAATGACGAAGATTTTAAGGTTGTGTGGGTCAACTGGACCAAACCTTAAAAAATGACCCAAATGTGGCTGTTTATGCAAAGCCAGCCTTCCGGCGTCCCTTTCGGGAACATTCGGCTATTTACGACAAAACAGCATCACCCGACTTATTTATGACAGATTTAAAATTTGACATATATCTTGGCTATTTTAGCAAAAGGGAAGGTTGGATACCACCCCACTTATTTGTGGCAAAATTTAAAATTTGACACGTTTTTATTTATTTATTGATTTTTGGCTATTTTAGCAAAAGGTGGGGTTGGACCCGATGAGGGTTGCCTACGTATCTCACATCCGGTGAGAATCAAACCGGCGTAGTTCTCGAATATCGTAAATAGAAAAAATCAAATAAACCTAGAAATCAAGAATACGTATTTTTATTATATTTTTTCTTTTGCAAAGAGATAAAAACTAAAGAAAATATTATTTTTTTTTAGGAAATATTTGGACTATTAGTCTGAATTTATAAAAGGGGTACTATGAAAGAGACAACATTTTTTTTTTTGAATTATGAATTTCCGTTTTTTTTTTTACTTTTAAATAAATACCTTCTCTTTTTTTTTTATTTTGGAAGTGATAAAAAAAAGAATTTTTTTTTTAATAACTCAAACTAAGAAGACAAATTTTGTTTTTATTCTTTTTTTTTTTTAGAAAAATTCCGGCGAGGTTTTGACACTACTTGGACATTGGTTTTATTTTTCCAAAATAAGTAATTATCTCCCTATGCTGCTATTTTTCTTTTTTTTTTAGAAACCGGTCAGCATGCGGAACCGAAGCAAATAAATGCGCAAAACAAATAGGATGCAGCAGGGTGGTCTTTTCATTTCAGGTTGTCTGTCCTAGACGGACCCAACCCCTGTGTTGAGCCCCCTAAGTCAAATGCAACATGATGCAAATAAACGTTCCTACTAGGGATACGGCATGAAGTTTCGTTATACTAGGTTTATACCCTGGGTATTTGTTCTAGACTGTGTACCCGAGCGGACAACTCGAGTCGAGGAGGGGGCTACGTACCGGGGACCCGCGAGATCGTCCGGCTTTGTAACTTGTCCGACCTCTTTCTTATTTCAGGTATTGACACTAACAGAATAGGGAGTCTCGACCAGCGAGCTTCTCCCCGGAGGTAAGAAGAGAAGGGTTTCGGCACAGTTTATATACAGTTCAGATAATATCAAAGCGGTAAAAGACAACATTTAGCACGTTATGCAAAAACATGTAATAAAGATCAGATAATAAAGCCAAATATAACAATTATTCTAAGCTCGAATTCTTGAACCCTGAACCAGTGGTTCTGGGTTTTGTTTCCCTAGCAGAGTCGCCAGAGCTGTCACACCTCCTTCTTGCGCGCCCGCCCCCGAAGGGTTAAATGCGCGAGGGGAGTTTTTCAAATTTAAGTGACAATATTCGAAATGGGATTATTTATTTAATTCAGAGTCGCCACTTGGGAAAAGTTTGGCTTTTGGTGTCCCAAGTCACCGGTTTATCTTGAATCCCAAATCGAGGAAATTTTCGACTTTTCCAAATGAAGTCTGCGAACCAGAAATTCTAAGTAAGGAATTTTGTTGACCCGAGGGAAGGTGTTAGGCACCCTCGAATCCCGTGGTTCTAGCACGGTCGCTTAAATTGTTATAATGGCTAAATATCTGATTTAAATACATGTTATGACTTACGTGCTTTTATTAAGTTTAAACCGCTTTTATTATTATCATTTATTTTTATAGAATTGCAACGTCGTGGAAATGTATCTCGAACCACGTCACAATCAATGCACCCGTGGTCGTCGACACATCTTGACTCCGTTGAGATTTGGATTTGGGTCACATCAATGTGCACCCGAGTTTAAGACTGTTATTTAATTAAACCGTGCCTAAAGAGTCTAACGTGTTATAATTCATGCTGAGGCTGATTTCCTTGGGCATGAAAGTTGTGTGTGATGTTGACATCGTTATCTATCATTTTTATGATTTTTTTTCTAAGAAAAAAAGAATTAAACAAGTTAGTAATAGGTGCGGGGAGGAGGAAAAAAACAAAAAATAGAGGGGAGGGGGAGCTTAAAATGAAGCCAGAAAATTAGCTATTTTGAGCAGCCATGGATGTTGTCGTCTCTCCCCAGCTTCAAGCTGTAGGAGAGTCCATCCAAATCAGTACAGAAACACGTCCAAAAAGCAATACAAAGCAGTCATATTTAACGCAGCTACAAGGAAAGCATTCTGCCGCAAATTCGTCAAAACTCGAGCTATGTCCAGTCATGTTTGAACATGGTGAACCTACTGTGGAATTCACCATTGAAGAGGTAAATACATTCACCATCGAAGAAGGTTTACATCAAGCAGTCATCCTCAAGTTCTCGTATGGAAAACCTGATCTTCAGGAGTTGCGACAATTGATACCCAAACAATTTGATGTCAAAGGCTACTGTAATGTTGGACAATTGGAATATCGACATGTACTGGTAAGGTTTGATTTGTTTGAAGATTTTGTTCAAGTTTTATCAAAATCCATAGGTTATGTTAAATCGAAGGGCGATGAGTTTTTCTTTAGATCGTTCCCACGAACAATTGGTTTAAATCCGCGAGAAGAAACTCCAAAGTCAGTTGTTTGGATTTCCTTTCCTGATTTACCTGCAAATTTCTTTGCCAAGAAGTCTCTAATGTCCATAGCTTCAGCAGTTGGCAAACCTTTAGCAGTGGACAAAGCGACACAAGATAGAACTCGACCAAGTACGGCTAAAGTTAAGGTGTTACTTGATTTACTGGCTAAACATCCTAAGCGAGTTAGGATAAATATTGTGGATAAAAATTCTGGGAAGTTAGTTGAACATTATTAAGAGATTGTGTATGATAATCTCCCAAAATATTGCACCTGCTGTAATCATCAAGGACATGACGTAAAATCGTGTCGTTGGAGGATGGAGAAAACTAATGAAGAAGTTGCGTCAGTGGTTGAAATTGAAGGGCTGGGCAGTATTGAGAAATTAGAAGGTGATGCTAGGGAGTTTCTCAATGCTAAAAGGGCAGAACAATTGGTCGATGAAGCAGCAAAGATGAAAGTAGTCGAGCAGCAACTGCTGCTAACTGACTTTGAAAAACAAGTTGGATCAAAAGATATTAATGGCCAAGCTAATATAATGAAAGTTGTAACAGGGGCATTGAAAGATGCTACTAATCATGCAAAGCAGACTGTCAATGTAGAGGCTAAATTTCCAAACGCACAAGCTGAAAGGGAGCAGGGATTTGAGCAGGGTACTCTGGCACAGGTAATACTGTTGTGCCTGTTACACCTGTGGGGAAAGCAGTAGTAAAAGGTGCTGAAGGTTTTGATCAATTCAGGACTGCTGCAATGTTGAAAAAACATGTTGATATTGATGTTGTAAATGGTGCAGCTGCTGTCCCTGCTGCTACAGCATTGGCAATACATAAGTCTGTGACTGGAGATAATGCTATATTGTCCAGTGATCCTGTGCCTGATCGTGTTGCAGCAGGGGTTACTAAAGGACCAGGGGATAGGCAAAGATTTGATGAAGTTGGGCATCGAACACCTAGTGCACATGTGATTCTTTATGCAGATCAAGCTGGTGCAATTATAGAAAACAAAACTGATGATCCTCTGTTGAATGAAATGGTTGATCGAGTGGTGTCTAAGGTTGATAAACATACTGCTGCAAATACAAAAACAGCAGGTGTACAGCTTGGAGCTACTGATGATTTGAAGGAGGGTATAAAGAGTGATAACAAGGCTGCAAAATGGACAATGGTGTCCAGTACTTCTGTTGAGTATTATGCAGCTTTGGATGCTACTGTTCCATTGAACGCTAATATGAATACAGCTTCTGCTGTATCTTTAGAGACATCCGATGATCGAGCTGTCTCAAACAACCTTGATGTGGTTACACAAGTCACTGGGTCATCTGGGATTCAAAGTGATGTTGTTGTCTTGAAATGTGCAACTACTGGTGTTATAACACCATCAGTAGCAGCTTTTGATCATGAGTAAATTTTAACTCCAACAGGTATGGCATCAGCTCATGGTGGTTCTCTGCAGCAGGATATCCAAAAGGCAACTTCTATTGCTACTAGTGCAATGGCTAGTAGAACTACAACAGCAAATGGATCTGCTAACGTTGGTGCAACAGCTATGCAGGCAAATGCTACTGCTGGTGTTGGATTAGATATTACATGCTTTAAACGTGAGGCAACACCAAGAACCATCCATCCAAAAACACCACAAAGTGTACAACAAAAGCAGAAATCAGAAGTTTCAGATGCTCCAGTAAATGGCTCAAATCGAATGATGCCAAGAAGTAAAGCCTGGGCAGATCGAGCTGAGTATGAAGAAGAGGAGCATTGGGAAAATGGTGTGGATGATGAGCTTGATGATTCCATTGAACAACAATCTGGGCAGCAGCAGCGACGCAGTCAAGAAGCTTCTTATGCTCATGATCATTCTCCTGGAATGCAACAACAGCGTGCGCGCACTCAATGTGATGCACTAATGCATCCAAATGCAGGACAGCAGCAACATTTTCCTACTAGCTTCATGACTGAACAGCAAAAGCAGACTACAGGCAGTCTACAGATTGAAACGAGCACAGTGGTTACTAGCTCGAAGGCAAAGGCAGCAAACAAGAAATCTGGAAGGCAGAAGCAGCAAATTGTGAACACTCCTACTGCTATTTGTGATCGACATGAAGCAGCACCAAATCCGGGACAGCAACAGCTAATTGAAAACAGTCTACAGTCAGTAATTCAGGTGCTAAAAGATGGACAGCAACACAAGGATAGAGTTTGGCTCGACGCGATGCAGCAGTGAAATGGCACAAATGTACCTGAAGCCAACTCGATTGTAGTGCTAGACGCAAATCAATCTGGGCAGCAACAGCTTGATCCAAACAATTCACCTGTTATACATACTTAGGGTCGAAAAGCAACAACAATGTCCAAATTGGCATCGACTTCGACATATGCTGGACAGCAACAACTTATTCCAGCTGATAGTCTTATAGGTCATCGACAAGTCACAGCACCAATATCTGGACAGAAGCAAATTGCTACAATCAGTCAAGTTATGTCAGACGATGAGAGAATTTATTTGGAATCACTGCTGAGTGCCAATGCTCCACAATCTGTGAATTTGGGGATAAACTTGAATTTAGCAAGAGAGGACGATCCAATTTTTGCACTGTGTAGGCAACAGGATTTATCACCCTCGCACATCGAACCAAGTCACTACATTCTTACTGTCACACCTCCTTCTTGCGCGCCCGCCCCCGAAGGGTTAAATGCGCGAGGGGAGTTTTTCCAATTTAACTGACAATATTCGAAATGGGATTATTTATTTAATTCAGAGTCGTCACTTGGGAAAAGTTTGGCTTTTGGTGTCCCAAGTCACCGGTTTATCTTGAATCCCAAATCGAGGAAATTTTCGACTTTTCCAAATGAAGTCTGCGAACCAGAAATTCTAAGTAAGGAATTCTGTTGACCCGAGGGAAGGTGTTAGGCACCCTCGAATCCCGTGGTTCTAGCACGGTCGCTTAAATTATTATAATGGCTAAATATCTGATTTAAATACATGTTATGACTTACGTGCTTTTATTAAGTTTAAACCGCTTTTATTATTATCATTTTTTTTATTTTTTATAGAATTGCAACATCGTGGAAATGTATCTCGAACCACGTCACAATCAATGCACCCGTGGTCGTCGACACATCTTGACTCCGTTGAGATTTGGATTTGGGTCACATCAATGTGCACCCGAGTTTAAGACTGTTATTTAATTAAACCGTGCCTAAAGAGTCTAACGTGTTATAATTCTTGGGGAAGGCCATGAAATTCATTAACTGGTCTGTCCCGAATTCTAAGTATTTGTTATGGCTAGTTATTGAGGGCCCCGCAATTTGCATTTTTCATTTAGCGAGGCTCGTCTCTATTTTAGAAAGGATATCCTAAAGTGGCTACATTTCTAATGCGTTTGTCTCTAAAACTAGAAGAAAAAAGGTACATGCTAATTTAATTATATGTTTGGGCCCAATCCGGATTCTTATCAATTTCTGATCAATTATTTACAAAGTGGAGAAAACATTATACTTCATGGAAAAATGCTTTAATTTGTCAAAGAAATCACATACGAGCTGACGAAGTACAACGCTTAAACCGAACAAACATCCTTGAGTCGAATTTAAATTAAATTGCTTAAACAGGATTAATGGAATTCCTTACCAAAGGATGCTACCTATGGTGTAAAAAAACTATCTTAAACATGCCTAATAAAATTGCAACCCAAGAATCTAAACAAAACTGTATTGTATTTTTGCGGGATTAAAAGGAACCGTCCAACCTATATATTCGAAGCATGCTGAAGAACGAATTTTGAATTAACAACTATACTAATGGTTGCATATTCCATGAATTGTAGTTACATCCTATATACCATTAAATCAATTGCATATTGTGGTTTAAAATCAGCATAAGCTTCAATCAGATACAAACTTACTAATGTACTTCTCTATTGAACTACAAACTAAAATTTACACGACTTAGCAACATTTATGAAAAAGGCAGTCAATAAACAGCGGATGATTATAACTCCTTCAGATCTTTCAATTCATGCTTTTCAATGTTACAATCAGCTACACCAATGTGAGACTCGAAATATGTACCTGGAAATACTGAAAATGCAAAGGAGAAGAGGAAGAAGATAGGGAAATCAGCAGCAGCAAAAACAGAATAGCAGCAGCAGCAACAAATGAAACAATTGGGGTATAATCAAGATCCCAGCTAGACCAAGTCCCAGAGTAAACCAACAAACAACCAGCAGACTCAGTTGGATTTAGAAGAAATCAGTGTTGAACAAACAGATCAAGACCAGTGAAATCAAGACAGCAAATAAGAATGCAATTTCTAGTTTTGTCTGTCTGTGTTATCAAACAGAGTTCTTTTCCAGTTTTTCTGTTTTTCAGAACTTCAGCTCTCAATCTCCAAACTAAGTTTTCTGTGTGTATTCTCCTTTTCTCTGTCTGTGTATGTGTATCTATCTCCCAGAACTTCAGCTCTCCTTCTTCTTAATTCCCTCCCAGTTCTCTCTTGTCTCCCCTTTTGTCTCCCTCTTCCCCCCTTTTATAAGCCTAAAACTTAGCCCTTTAACAGCCTGTTCATCAATCTCAAAACACCCTCCCATGTGCTCCCTCCTTTTCAGTTTCCACTCAAACTTTTAAGTATTAGAACCCCATCACATTCCCTGGCAGACTTACTCTTTTGAAAGAGGTTTAATACTTCTTAAACTAAAGCAGGGTATTGGGCAGCATGGTATAATCTGACAGCATATGCTGTCAAACTATTTTAAATGTAACAAAGGCCTTTATGCCCATGTTGTGCACAAGTGCACATGCCCTCCAATTCTGACTGCAACTAAACAAAACCAATCTTTTTTTATATTTCTGATTCAGATTAACAACTATAAGTAGCTAAATTCAATTCCTAACTGATTCATACAATGCTTAACAGAAGCAGATCAATTTGTTATTGTTCAACATCTGAAACTAATTGACGACACATGTCGACTCGACTATATTAGTTATAACACATACAATCGTAGCCAAAAATCAGACATTTAACAGTATCGACACATGATTTGAATTGTACTGACCAAACAGAATTGTACTTGAGGAGCCAGTTAATCGGTTCAAATTTGAGATTCAGTTAATTGCACAACAAATACATACATACACATTATCAGAACAAAATAGAAGAAAGACTCAAAACACCGAGGTTCCGGCAAAGTGGACAGGACACAGTTGATAAAATTCGAAATGAATTACACAAAATATGAACAGATCTTGAAAACGAACATGGACTAACAGAAAATAAGAAAAGAAAAGCAAAATTCACCTTAAAACTCGAAAAATCAAAAGCCTTAATTTGGATTCGGACAGACCTTTCTTAAGGCTGAACGGACTTTAATCGAAGTGTTTCTCAAATGATAAACACTTCGATTAAGGTCCATTAGACCTTAATCTCTTCGGCTTGAACAAATACGGAACATGCACGGAGAAAACTAGGGTTTAAAAAAAATTAGATCTGGGATTCGTGTTTCCCTGGTTAGATTCGGACCAAACCAAGCATGGTTTGGTCACGAGGGGGGTCTGGGGACTGTCTGGTGTGAAGTTGAGGTCGATTGGTGTAAATCGGGTTCCGACTCGAATCTTCAAATGAAGATTCGAGAAGGTGGGAAGGGATTCGAACTAAACGGCCAACAGATTAATGTTCAGGGCGGTGAGGGGGTTCTATGGTGTTAAGGTGAAGGCCACCGGCGTTCATGCCGCCGGCTTTCATGGTGAAGGTGTACAGAGGCGGCTCTAGGGTTTGGGGTTCTTGTGAAGACGATGAAGGCTGGGGTTCTGATAGGGGGGCAGGGTAAGGTTATGAGTTTATATAGTTAGTGGGTAGGTGGATCCTGGCCGTTGGATGAGATGTGATGAAGGGCCAGGATCCTTCGACTAACAGGGAACGGCGTCGTTTCAGGGGTAAAGGGTTGGGGTCGGTCCGGGTGAGACGGGTCGGGTCTGTTAGTGGGTTCGGGGCGAGAGATCTTGGCCGTTGATCAATCTGAGATCAATGGCCAAGATCAGACCAGATCAGAACGGTGTCGTTTGGAACGCCCCTTGAGGCCAGCTGGTCTGGACCGGGTTTACATGGGGTTTTGGGTTGGGTTGTTTTGGGCTTTGAATTAACAATAAAAGTAAGCCCAACCGATTTTTAAACCCAATTCTGCATCTCCCTTTTTTATTATTATTTTTTATTTTATATATATATTTTTTTTAAAACAAAACCTAAGTAAATAAAAAATAAAATTTCATAAACACTTAATACAATTATTTGCACACGCATAAAAATATTTTAAAACAGGTAAAATCAAACAAACCAAAATCACGGACAAAGATGCCTATTTATGATTTTCTATTTAACAACCGGGTTACGGTTCAAATTATGCATGACACATACATTTTTTGTATTTTGTTTTTAATAAAAATAAAAATGGGCAAAAATCATAAATAATTAACAAAGTACCATGTAAAAATCCAAAAATTGTACAGCAGGACCAATTGTTATTTTTTTATTTCTTTTGGAGCGATTGTCGCGCGAAACGAAAATCACGTGCTCACACTTACAAGAGGTAAAAGCTGGGAAGGCAAGGTGAGTGACGAAGGAATTGTTAGGCGACCTCCAATGAGAGTTGCCAAACAAAAGCAGGCTGCCCCAACTACTTCTACGAGGTCCAACCGTTCAAAAAGGAAATGATGATTTTTGAATACATTTTGCACATGGTTGAGGGAATCGACAAAGAATTACAAATTGAAGATTTTACAAGTTTGGAAAAGAATGGACAAGAATCAAATGGGTACTACATTTTATTTTACCACTGTCTTAGTATCCTCATCTGTAATATCATCACAGAGTATGTTATAAACTCTGTGATGATCATAGAATATTTGGTCATTTCAAGTTCATATTTTTTACATGCTTGTTAGTTCGCGAGGCTATTGTATGCCTCAATAGGATTAGTAAGGTAAGGTTTAGCCCGGTTTGTGTTGCCTTGGTCCTATGCCTTTGGAAATTATCCACACGGCTATGAGATTATATGCCCTCGTGAGACGTTGCCGACAGCTAAACCATGAATCCTATACATGAGGCTGTCATCATAAGGCAGTGTGAAGAGCAGAGGAGTGATTATATAGCCAAGGCATTTGTGTAACAATATCGGTGCTATTGTCCCCCTTATTTCTACTCTTCCTAATTGTTGTATTTTTATTTTTATTTTATTAATAAAAAATTAGCCCTAGGCGCTTGCCTAGCGGATTACTAAAAACAAATAGGTGCAAGGATCAATCCAATTACGCAATTGTCTAAGCCCCACATTGGGCGCCAAATTATTTACCCGTAAAATGGTACAGTTGAATTTATAATGTGGTTTATAGACAAGCAAATCGATTTGATCCCAAAATGATAAATAAATTAAATAAAATGCAAGACTTACCGTTGAAATCAAGATAAGACAGTAAATAGCCTGGTTCTGGGAGCAGAGCTTCTGAAGGCAGCAGTATGAATTTCAATAAGTAAGAAATGAAATGTTATTGAGCTTTTGCATAATATATAGTATAAGTTTGTCAGAAAATTTGTGTCCCTTACAATGGTTGTTGAAGTCACTATTTATAGTTTCACCTAGGAAAAAGATCCTGGGATCAAACCCCTCTTAAATGATAATTATGGGGGTTATTGAAGAATGAGTAACGGCAGGCTACGAATACCAAAATTCTCTGTAATGGACTGTGTATTTAATACTGCATAATATTTCTCATTGAATTCCATAGGGTGGTAGGCATTCATTTGTCTTTATTAGCAATATTCCCTTCGGGGGCTTTCCGGTGCCAACCAGAGCAATTGCCCATGTCTTGGTTTCCACATGTCTCGCTTTTTATCTGTCTCTGGTTCCATGTGTTGCTCTGTTCTACGAGTATTTAATGTGAGCCGATTTTATCTTATACAACAGGTTGGGTTAGGTACCATCACGACTAATGAATTTTGAATCGTGACACCAATTTTCAATAGTAAAAATAAAATTGAAAAGAGAGAGGGAAAAAGGAAAAAAGAAAAAAAGTCCGCCCGTGATTGTGTATCAATCAAGTAGAGGCAGGGGCATAGTATTAAGGACAGTGACATAGCGCGTATGGTGTAATAGCATAGCAGCCTCTCTCTTTTGTAATATTGTATCTATATCACAGTCAAACCCACCAAGTTTGACTCATAAATAAACCCCTATTTTTATTTCTAAAAAATATATAATTTAGAACTTTCTCCAGTATATATCACATTTTCCACGGTCAAAGCCCTTTGCAGCTACTTGGAAGATTCTTAAATCCACTTAATCTAACAAAAGAAATATGGAAAAGCAGCATAGCGCCTTGCAGAATACGTGTTCATTTTTCCTTTTAATTTCTCATCCACTCCCACAAAGTCAAGACCATCATATAATCCAATCCTCATTCCTCTCTCTCTTTCTTCTAATAAAACCAATAATGGCAGCTTCCTCAACAATCATAGACACATCATCTATGCAGAATTCAAGTTTCTCTTTTCCAACTTCATCTTCTTCATTCATGACTTCTTCATTCACTGAACTTCTTGCTTCTGATGATTATCCAACAAAGAGCAAAGGACTTGGTGATAGGATTGCAGAGAGAACTGGTTCTGGAGTTCCCAAGTTTAAGTCACTTCCACCTCCTTCACTACCCCTTTCTCCTCCTCCTTTTTCTCCTTCCTCTTACTTTGCTATTCCTCCTGGCTTAAGCCCTACTGAACTCTTGGACTCTCCTGTTCTTTTGTCTGCTTCCAACGTAAGTCACTATCTTTTTTGCTTTTTTTTCTGTTACTTCATTGGATTATTGATGTTAAAAAATGTTATTGCAGATTCTTCCATCTCCAACAACAGGGACATTTCCAGCTCAGGCTTTTAACTGGAAGAGCAGCCGCCATCAGGGTGTCAAACAGGAAGACAAAAACTACTCTGATTTCTCTTTCCAGCCCCAATTTGGACAATCTTTTCCATCAGTCTCTCCGTCCCAAACTAATCTTGTCCCTTTGGTATGTTTTGAACTCTCATTATTTTTGTGTCTGACTTGTCAATTGGTAAAGTTAATTGACCCTCTTATTTTCTTGTGCACAATCAGAAGAAACAATCATGGAATTATCAAGAATCAAGAAATCAGAATGATCAATCATCTGAAAATGCTAATGGAAGAACTGAATTCAACACTATGCAGAGCTTGAAAAATAATGGTCAGAGCAACCAATATAACAACCAATCATCACAGAGTATAAGGGAGCAGAAAAGATCAGAAGATGGGTACAATTGGAGGAAATATGGGCAGAAACAAGTGAAGGGTAGTGAAAATCCAAGAAGTTACTATAAATGTACTTTCCCAAATTGTCCCACAAAGAAAAAAGTAGAGAGGTCTTTAGATGGACAAATTACTGAAATTGTGTACAAGGGTAATCACAACCATCCAAAGCCTCAGTCTACTAGGAGATCCTCATCCACAGCTTCCTCTTTAACCGTCCAACCTTACAGTACACAAACTAATGAAATCCCAGATCATCAGTCATATGGTTCAAATGCAACACCTGAGAATTCTTCCATTTCATTTGGTGATGATGATCATGATCATGAGCAAAGCTCTCAAAAGAGTAGGTCAAGAGGAGATGATAATGAAGAAGAAGAACCAGACTCAAAAAGATGGTAAGAAAAACCATCATGTCACCAAGTAGTGCTGTTATGTTATTGAATTTTTGGCTAATGCTAACATTAAATTTTCAGGAAAAGAGAAAGCGAAAGTGAAGGTTTATCAGCACCAGGAAGCAGAACAGTAAGAGAACCTAGAGTTGTAGTTCAAACAACAAGTGATATTGATATTCTAGATGATGGTTATAGATGGAGGAAGTATGGTCAAAAAGTAGTGAAAGGAAATCCTAATCCAAGGTAAAACTAAAACCTCCTCACCTTTCATAAATTTGTCTCACATTTTGTTTAGAATCAACCTAATTTGTTTCACTATGTAATGTAATAGGAGCTACTACAAATGCACAAGTCCAGGATGTCCAGTAAGAAAACATGTGGAACGAGCATCACAAGATATAAGATCAGTGATAACAACTTATGAAGGAAAACACAACCATGATGTTCCAGCAGCTAGGGGCAGTGGCATAAACCGACCTGTCGCACCAAACATTACTTACAACAATGGTGCCAATGCCATGGCCATAAGGCCTTCTGTCACATCTCAAATTCCATTGCAAAGTATAAGGCCACAACAATCTCCCTTTACACTAGAGATGTTGCACAAGCCTAGTAATTATAATGGTTTCTCAGGATATGTAAATTCAGAGGATTCATATGAAAACCAACTTCAGGACAATAATGTATTTTCCAGAGCAAAGGACGAGCCTCGAGATGACATGTTTATGGAGACATTGCTCTGCTGAATTGAATTCTCTTGGTCATCTTGAGAGTTCGAACATGAAATCGAAATTTCATAAAAGAATATGTTGGTTTCACTTCATTTGTCAATCCATCATATATCTACTTTTACATTTTTGCGGGTGTGTGTACATTTTGCCTAGGAAATTTGCTGGTTGTAAATTCAATGAAATGCAGTGTAGAAGCTCATGTATACTATTATGGGGTGTGTTCTTTAGGATACGAATGTAAAGCCCCAATTCATGACATATATATATGACACTGATTCTTTCTTTCTTCATTATTTATCAAAAAATTTCAAGTTTTATTTATAATTAGAAGATTGTAATCTTTCAAGATTCTGGTATATTGAGAATAATTTGTCTGCCTAGCTAGCAAGTTTTGCAGTAAATTTGAGTGCAAGATAGTGGATAACTTCGTCGCTTTAGATACTAATTTTTTTTTTTGGGTCATTTGGTTAGATGCCAAATTATGAGATAGGGACGAGAAGACTTTGTTAGATTCAGCCCCTCTAGTCCATCTCTTTTCCTTTCCTAGTTCCTTCCCACCAGCCAACAAAGGAGAATAAATGAAAAATCAAACAAACTGAACCCCACAAGACACGCAAGCACAGACGAAACCGTTACGTAAGAAAGAAGCATAGAAGTTGCCAAGCAGAGCCCCATATTTCCCGGGGAAAATTTCACGCAAATAAGGCTCCCTACTTTTTTATTTTATAAATCATATTTCAATTTATAACTAATTAGCCCAAAAATAATAAGCTAAGATTCAACATCTAATTCCAATAAGTTTTCGAAATTACTATTTAATTTCTAAAAAAAAATTGATCAAACTTTTAAGTTAATTTTCGAATCACTAGCTGTGACTCAAATATCAGTTCAACAAACCAAATCCATTTGGGTAGTGAAAATTAGATTTTTAGCAAGCTTAAATATGTGGGTTTAAATTTCGAATTTGATTTTGTGAGAAATTTGGAGTGGGTGTTATTTAGACTTGTTAGAAATAGTATAAGGAGGTTGTACATAAAATTTGAAGTCATTTAATGGAGATTTGGACTGGTTTTGAACAAGAATTGCAACTGAAAATCGTGAAAGAAGTTCGTCTACATACGCTTGTATAAAAGTATATAATAGTGTATAAGATGTATTTATACACTCATATACATTATTATATAATATTATACATAATTATACAAAAAACTGACTTCGTCTTATTCCTTACGTCTTTTCTGAAATTTAACTCAAATCTTGTTCAAATCTACTCCAAATCACTTCACATTTAAATTTTGAACTCCTTTTGATATTTTCAATCAATTAGAACAACACTCAATCCAAACAACTAACAAACTCAAAAAATTCTATTTCGAAAGCAAAGCTTTGAATGACCTTCAATGGTGGACTCTACTCTTCAATTTTCTTACACTGCAACCAGGTGACACAGAAGGAGAAGCAGAAAATACATGGCCCTTGAAGCATAAGTAGAAGATGTGAGAAGAAGAGAAAGTGAAAGAAATGGCGGTGAGAATACAAATTTAACTCCATAGCTTTTAGAAGCAATGGTTGTAAGAATACATATTTTGAATTTGCTAGTGCTTCCAAAATATGCACAATATGAGTTAGGTCGGGTAAAACTTAAAAACATCGGCCATTTTTTGTTATGGTATAAAATCACGTGTATTTTCTTGCAATTCTTTCTAATTGTCGCAACTTTTTTTATTCAATTTTACTTTTTTCTGTGCCCGAGTTGATACGATTTTTTTTTTGCCCAATAATATTTTAACACTATATTGGTAAAATTCAGCTCTACCGTGTGACACAGCAAAACGATGACAAGAAATTAAAGCGGTTACGGACCCATGAGCATGGAAGTCAAGACCCGGGAGCAAAAGAATCGTGGCCGAGACTACCTATTTAGTTTGAAACAACAGCAATCGGAAGAGCATACATCCGGAGCGGATGAAATACTTTTAGTGCCAAACGCAATTGTACTTATAACCTTCCTGAGATCCTAGCCTCCATCTATTCTGCAATTACGATTGTCGTTAGGGAGGATCTCGTTATCCCACTAACAGCATACCAAGCATGCATACTGAGAACTTGGAACAACATCATCCCATTTAGGCTATAAATACTTCAATTAGCTCATTTGTAACACACATCTAATAACACATAACCTTGTACGATCACTTGTTGTATTCTTATTCTATTCATTAGCAAGATTATCTTTCTCTCTTATCGATGTTGTATTCTATTTCAACACAGTCGCTTCAGAAGCCAACAGTTAATAAGATTTCTTTTATCTTAATTATTCATTCTATTGCATAGGCTTATGATTATTTGTGAAGGTACGGGAACTTATTCTTGATATGTTGAATTGTTTAAATCATTTGTATTCATATAGAAATTCTATGTGCATACATCCATATAATTTTTATTAAGTCCTTTGTGTATTTTTCATCTACAATCCTTGAACACATGCATATATTTTATATATGGATATTTAATTTGGACTGAGGATTTTGTCATGGAAGGTAAGGCGTACTGATGAAATACAGTAGTGACACAGAGGACTTGATGATAAGATATTTGACTATGAGTGAGCTATTAAGCTTCTCTTTGTACTTGGATTTGGATTTGTCCCTCCGGAGTCGGGTGATTACCCATGTCACTTTGGGCCATGTGAGAATGGTCAATACATGGATTTTGTATCGGGTCGATACATGAATTTTATATCAAGTTTTGGCGATACATGGATAGTGTATCGGGGTACATAGATCTTATACCGCTTTGAGCATACATAGATATTCTAAACCACTTAGATGCATTCATTAAGATGCTAATTATTATTTGACATCCTTATATGCTAGTTGAGAGCCCCGACTCTATTGTTTGGTCATGCTATATTTAAGTACTAAATCTGAGTAGCATTATGATTATTTCTTGCACTGAAAAAGCATGCTTTATACTCTTCAATTGTTAATATCGCTGATTCGTGTTATTCATGAAATTATTTACTGTTTCACTGCTAAGTTATGTTATTTATATCTATGTTTGTAGGTATTTAGATGCATCTAGTCTCGCCACTACTTCTTCGAGGTTAGAGTTGATACTTACTAGGTATTGATTATAGTATAGTCATATTACGCTTCTGCACATCTTTTGTGCATATACTCAGGTTGGAGCTAGTGGAGCCTCCCGTTGAGCATAGGCGGTATCACAGAGACTCAAGCTGAGCTACACTCTATGGATTCATTACGCAGTGTCCCAATCTTAGTTCCTTTACTATTTACTATCTAATTGTATCTAAAACAACATTGTTATGTATACAAACTTATTCTATTTCTGTAGTTGCTCATATACTTATGCCACCTTATCTCGGGGGTTGCACTATATTGATCGTGTTTAGGCCATATTATGATTATATCATATATTGTTACTATTTTGGAACTATTTATGTCTTAATTTTAATATGACTCTGTTAATTAAAGTTAATGGACTTTATTTTGTGAGTTTTCTTGCTTAGCAAGTGCGGCTAGGTGCCATCACGGCCTTAAGGTAGGATTTTAGGCCATGACAAGTTGGTATCAAAGCTCTAGGTTGTATATGTATCACGAGTCACGAGCATATCTAATAAAGTCTTGTGTATCGGTACAGAGACCTATGTACTTTTCTCTGAGAGGCTATAGGATGTTAGGAAACTTCTCTCTCTTTCATTCTTTATCGTGCGGCTTTATTGAAAAGAAGTTTGAATCCTTATACTTCTATTCTCTCGCAGATGATGAGAACACATTCATAGGGAGCAGTTTGGCAGGGGCTAGCACCTCGGGCTAGGGCTACGAGGGTCCAAGGCCGAGGTAGGTGTGGAGAACCTGTCATAGTTACAGCCTCTACTAAAGCAGCCATCATGGAGCCACCAGTAACTCCAGTTGAGGAGCAAATTTTTTATCCGGGTGAGCTAGTTGGACCAACTTATGTCCCCGAGGCATTTATTTCTACCCAGTACTTGAGAATGTTCTTGTTCATTTGGTTGGTCTTATGAAGGGTTTGGCACCGACTAGGGTACTTCCTGTGGTGCCGACTACTTCTCATGAGGGGGCGGGGAGGGGGGAGGGAGTGGGTACAAACTCCTGCTACTAACACTCTTGGGCAGGTTGTTGTTGTTTATTAGACACGGGGAGTAGTACGGACTGCGGGACATCCTCTCGTGGTTGTTGTTAGGCCAATACTAGAGGCCCCTATGTTTGAGGAGGATCTGAAAAGATTTGATCGCTTCAAGAAGACGGATCCTTCACATTTTGATGGTGGTCCTTTAGCAGATGCATATGATTTCTTAGATGGTCGTCAAGAGAATCTGTAGAATCTTGGTTTGGCGGAGTCGAATGGGGTCAATTTCACTATTTTTAAGCTTAATGGGACAACCAAGAGGTAGTGGCAGTCTTATGAGCGTAGCAGGCCAGCATAGTCACTTTCCCTCTTGGAATCAGTTTTCACCTCTTCTCAGAGAAATTCTTTCCCCTCATAGAGAGAGAGGAGATGTGTGGCTAGTTCGAGCACCTTCAGTAGGGTTGTTTGTTTGTGTCACGACCCCAGTTCGCCCCTCTGTGAACTTTCATGATGGCACCTAGTCCCTACAACTAGGTAAACCTAATAATGCGGAAAATAAATAATTTGCAGAAAAATAATAATATAAAACCAAAATAACAAAATGAAATAGTGTTTAAGATGTCGCCTGGCATATAACAGTACAAAAATCTCAACCTAACACTTCCCAAAATCCGGAACCCCATGAATCACAAGCTAAGAGATTATATAAAAATCTCTAACTCCAGAAATGTCTATCAACAAGAAAATACAGAAGGGTTATACTAATACTGAGAATAGAAAGGGACTCTTCGGTCTTCGGATGCGGCAAATATACCTCAGAATCTCTTTAACATCACCTCACCTCAAGTGTGATAAGGCTGTCTGGATTTGCACATGAAAAACATGCGCAGAAAGGGCATGAATACACCACAGCGGTACTCAGTAAGTGCCAAGCCTAACCTCGATCGGGTAGTGACGAGGAAGGTCAGGGCCCTACTGAGGTTAAATGAAATACAAGGTTTTAACAGTGTAGAACAAGACACTATAAATAAGTGCAACAATAAAAGTAACACAGGATAGAAGGACAACAACAACTACTACAGAGGCAAAGTAAATACAGAAAGAAATACAGCTCAACACAAAGATTACAACCGAGAATCTCCCAGGATACCGTCCTGTAGTCCCAAATATAAATATCTAGTGGATCTCCCGGGTTACCTTCCCATAGTCCAACTCATAGTGCGAGGTGATCTCCTGAAATACCGATCCATAGTCCCAAATGTAAATACTCAGTACAAGGGGAATCTACCAGGTGCAGTCTCGTAGTTCCAATGTAAATGTGCAGGGGGATCTCCCGGAATACCGTTCCGTAGTCCCAAAGTAAACATACAGGGGGATCTTCCGGGATACTGTCCCGTAGTCCCAAAGTAAACACGCAGCAACAACAAGAAAAATACACAGTTCAATTCAAATTTCATACCACGGTAAAACATGTATTTCTAGCTTAGCATGATGTACGTAATCCAAATAAGGCAGTTTAAGAAAGTAAAGCAATTAAGTCAATTAGACATGTTTCCCTAAGCTAACAACACGCTTAAATTGCAAGTAGTATAAACGGGAAGAAGAAACATAATTGTAATTACTTAATGAAAACTGGGTTTTCAACAATTAGTACAAGTACACACTCGTCATATCACGTACAAGGCATTTCAAATATCAATAATACCAAATCTTAAGGGGAGTTCCCCCACACAAGGTTAGGCAAGCCACTTACCTTGAACCGGCTCAAAGTCAACCCGAAACCACGTTCTTGCCACGAGTACTTGACTTCGAATGGCCCAAATCTAGTCAATTCAATTGCATAATGTAAATATAGCTTCAAGTAACTGATTTCACAAATAAATTCTAAGCTAATACGCGAAATGGATAAAATGACCAAAATGCCCATCGGGCCCACATCTCGGAATCAGGTAAATTTATATTTTCAAAATTTTCATACTCTCACGAGTCTAACCATACCAAAATTATCCAAATCCAATGTCAAATCCCCAATCAAAACTCGAAATTTAGGCCTAAGAACTTTCCCCCAATTTTCCACCATAAATTCGAAATTTAATGATGGATTTAAGTGTAGATTCATGAAAATTAGTCTAAACCGAGTAGGAATTACTTACCCAAATCGCCCAGGTGAAAATCTCTTCAAAAATTGCAATTTCCCGAGTTCCCAAGTCCAAAACATGAATTATGGCTTAAACCCTCGAATTTGGGTTTTTAAAATCTGCCCAGGTATTTCCTTCTTCGCAAACGCAGAAGGACCCTCGCATTCGCAAAGTAAAACTCCGCTTGGGCCCAGCTTTCCTTCATCGCAAACGCGATGCCCTGGTCGCAAACGCGATGACCAATTTCCTTCTCATACTCGAACACGGGACCATCACCGTGAACGCGTAGGTATAAGACCTCCCACCTTCACGAACGCGGGAGCACCTTCGCGAATAGGAAGCATTAAACCTCCCCCAACCCCAGCTCCTCTTTGCGAATGTGAGAACCCACTTGTGAATGCGAATAAGGAAACCAGAACTGGGCTGCTGCAATTTTTCTACAATTTCTCTAAGTCCAAAAATGACCCGTTGAGCACCCGAAATACACCCGAGGCCCCCGGGACCTCAACCAAACATGCCAACCAATCCTAGAACATCATTCAAGCTTGTTCAAATCTTCGGAACGACCAAAACAACATCAAAACACCAATTTAACATCGAATTCAAGCCTAAGAACTCCAAAAACTCTCAAATTACGCTTTCGATCAAAAAGTCTATCAAACCACGTTCGAATGACCTGAAATTTTGCAAGCACGTCACATCCAATACTACAGAGCTACTCCAACTTCCGTAATTCCATTCCGACCCCGATATCAAAATCTCACTATCGAACCGAAAATTTCAAAAATTCAACTTTAGGCATTTCAAGCCTAAATAAGTTACGGACCTCCAAAATACAATCCGAATACGCCCCTAAGCCCGAAATCACCCAATGGAGCTAATGGAACCGACAAAATTCCATTCCGAGTCCATCTTTACACTACTCCGACTATGGTCCAAATTCTAAAACTTAAGCTCTCATTTAGGGACTAAGTGTCCCAAAACACTTCGAAACTCAAAACCAAACATCTCAGTGAATCAAAATAGCAGAAACAAATACGGGAAAAGCAGTTAATAGGGGGTTGGGGCGTAAATTTTTAAAATGATCGGGCGGGTTGTTATAGTTTGTGACCGAGTATGAGTGAGATTTACTGAATTATCTCGACATTCAGCTTTTCTGATTCCCATCAAGGTTGACAAAGTGAGGAGGTTCATTGAGGGGTTGAAGTTGGTATCAAGATTGCTATGGATAGGGAGGCGTAAACTGGTACTACATTTCTTCAGGCTGTGGATATAGCGTGCAAGAGTGAGCGCATTCGAGGCCAAAGTAGGGAGGCCATGGTGATAAGGGGAAAGAAGCCCCTACATTCTGGCAATTTCAGTGGTACCTCATTTGGAGGTAGGGATCATTCTAGGAGAGGCCATCCTAGAATGCCAGTTCCTTTATCTTATCAGCCCTCTCGTGATTCTCCGGTATAGTATTTATTTAGTGCATTACAAGCGCAGTGTTCCTACTGTACTCTTTCAGTTCATGATTCTTTCATTGGGTACTTAGGTTATCAAAGGCAGACTCAAATTTAGTATCCATTCTCAACTCAAGGTTGTTTTGAGTGTGCAGAGGTAGCGCATATCAAGAGGGATTGCCCAGGCGTGGTAGAGGCGCAGCACAACATGGTTCTTAGGCAGTGACTCCAGTTTGAGTTGTTACACCAGCAGCCCCATAAGGGGGAGCTCAAGCAGTTAGGGGGCATCCTAGAGGTAAAAGTCAGGCTCGTTGTTATGCATTTTCAGCTAGACCCGAGGTGGAGGCTTCTAATGTTATTATCATAGGTATTATTTTGCGGTCTGTCATAGAGATGCATCAGTTCTATTTCATCCTGGTTTTATATATTTCTGTGTGTCATCGTACTTTGAATCACATTTGGATTTGCCCTGTAGTTCTCTTGATTCCTTGTTCATGTATCTGCACCTATTGGTGACTCTGTTGTGGTTATATCGGTCTTGTGTAGTTACCATTAGGGTCTATGAGACTAGTGTTGATCTCATATTGCTTAGTATGGTGGATTTTGATGTGATTTTGTATATGGATTGGCTATCTTCGTACCATGGTATTCTTGATTGTCATGCTAAGATAGTCACGTTGGATATATCAGGGTTGCCAGGGCTAGAATGGAGAGGTTCTTTTGGGCATACTTATAGTAGAGTGGTTTTATTTATGAGGGCTCAGTGGATGGTTGAGAAGCGGGTGTTTGACGTACTTAGCCTTTGTTAGAGATGTTAATGCTGATACTCCTACTATTGAGTCAGTTCCAGTAGTGAAGGAGTTTCCGGATGTTTCTCCTCCAGACCTATCGGACATGAAACCCAATAAGGATATTGATTTTGGTATTGATTTGATGTTAGGAACTTAGCCCATATCTATTCTATCATATCACATGGTTACGACAGAGTTGAAGGGATAATTGTAAGAGTTGTTGGATAAGGGATTCATCAGGCCTAGTGTATCACCTTCAGTGTTATTTGTAAAGAAGAAGGATGGATCAACGAGGATGGGCATTGACTATAGGCAATTGAACAAGGTGATCGTCAAGAAAAAATATCCATTACCTCGCATTAATGACTTATTTGATCAGCTCCAGGGTGCTAGGGTGTTCTCGAAGATTAACTTAAGATTAGAGTATCACCAGTTGAAGATTAGGGCTTCGGACATTCCTAAGACGGCCCCCGGGACCTTTTATGGGCATTATAAATTTTCGGTGATGTCTTTTGGTTTGACTAATGCCCTAGCAGCTTTCATGCATTTGATGAAAAGTGTGTTCCAACCTTATTTGAATTCATTGTCCTTGTGTTCATTTATAATATCTTGGCACATTCCTGTAGTGTTGGGGGGCACGAGCAGCATTTGAGGACCGTGCTTCAGATTTTTAAAGAGAATAAGTTGTATGCTAAGTTCTCCAAGTGTGAGTTTTGTTTGGACTTGGTGGCATTCTTAGGCCACGTGGTGTTTAGTGAAGAGATCAAGGTTTATTCGAAGAAGATTGAAGCAGTTCAGAGTTGGCCCAACCTTCTACCACTACTGAGATCAGGAGTTCCTTAGGCTTGATTGGTATTAGTGTCGCTTTGTGGAGGGGTTTCCATCTATCATAGACTCATTGCCCAATTTGACTCAAAAGGTTACTCCTTTCAGATAGTCTGACGAGTGTATGGAGCTTTTAGAAGCTCAAGACTACTTTGACTACGGCTCCACTTTTGGTGTTGCCTTCAGGATCAAAGTTTTACACAGTCTATTGTGGTGCTTTGCGGGTTGGTCTTGGATGTGTGTTGATTCAATAAGGTAGGGTGATTGCCTATGCATCGCATCAGTTGAAGCCCCATGAGAAGTACTACCTAATACATGATTTACAGTTAACAACTCTTGTACACACGCTCAAGATTTGGAAGCATTACTTATATAGCGTATCTTATGAGTTGTATATGAATCATCAGAGTCTCCAGCATTTGTATACATAAAGATATTTGAATTTGAGACAGCGGAGATGGTTGGAGCTGTTAAAGGATTATGATATCACTATTCTTTATCATTCGGGGAAGGCTAATATAGTAGTTGACGCCTTGAGTAGAAAGGCCGAGAGTGTGAGGGAGTTTGACATTCATTCCAGCTATGGAGAAGCCTTTAGCTACGGATATTCAGGCTTTGGCCAATAGATTTGTGAGATTAGATATTTTGGAGCCTAGAAGGGTTCTTGCTTATGTTATATCACAATCGTCCCTGTTTGACCGCATTAAGGTTCGTCAGTATGATGATCCCCACTTGTTTGTCTTTAAGGACATGGTGCCACAAGGTGGTGCTAGAGAGGTGACTATTGGTGATGATGGTGTATTGAGGCTGCAGGGTGTATTCCTAATATGGATGGTTTAAGGAAGTTGATTCTTGAGGAGGCTCAGAGTTTGCAATATTTAATTCATTCAGGTGCTACGAAGATGTATATTGATTTGAAGCAGCATTATTAGTGGCGGGGGATGAAGAATAACATTGGTGGTTTTCTTCAAATGTTAGATATACCATAGTGGAAGTGAGAGCATATCATTATAGATTTTGTGGTAGGGTTGTCATGGACCTTGAGGATATTTGATGTTGTTTGGGTTACTGTGGATGGACTGACCAAGTCTACGCATTTTATTCCATTCATGACTTCCTACAGTTCTGAGCAGTTGGTTCGGATCTATCATAGAGAAATTGTTCACCTGCATTGTGTGTCGGTGTCTATCATCTCACATTGAGACAATCAGTTTACATCACACTTTTGGAGGGCCATTCATCATGAATTGGGCTAGCAGGTGGAGTTGAGTATTGCGTTTCACCCTTAGATGGGTAAGCAGTCTGAGCGAACCATTCAGATCTTGGAGGATATATTGAGATCCTATGTTATTAAAGTCTAGTATCCCGTATGAGGCCTTATATGGGAGATGATGTCGTTTTCCGGTTGGCACATAAGACTTTTGATAGCCATGTAGATAGAATGGGTGTTAAGATTGTAGACATATGGTTATGACTTTAAGTGGGAGATTATTTGGATATACTATAAACCATGTGTTTTGCTATAATATTTTTTGTGGAATAATTATTTATTTATTTTATTCAATAAAATTTTATTTTAAATAGATCATGTATTCGTCTGTGTGTCCTTTGCTTATAATAGATAATTTGGTGTATACAATTTAGCTTGTACACAGAATATTAAAACTTCAGTTCTTATAAGATATAAATATTATGTTCACAATCAATGATGAAATCGAACAAATCATCAGAATATTTGTGGCACAAGATTAAATATAATTTATGGGAATGATTAAAATTTTGACTTCCTGCGCTAATACATTTTGTATGTATTGCAGAGATCAAGTAGAGATAAGTATTTTATATTGACTTTATAAAATAATTCTCCAGTCCATTCGATGTACTTATACTCTTACTCTTATATAATTATTATTAATTGTATATGCTATTATTATTTTTATTTATTAAAAGGTGAGATTCTTTTAAGGGTCAACAAGCTTGGTAAATTGGACAATGATAATATATACTGGTGAAATAATAATTAGTTGATAGAATACATGCCTCAACTTTGAGATTGATGATATAGCATTATAAAGCTTATAATTTTTCATTATAAACCGGGCCGATGGATTTTGTATCCTAATGAAATAAATTAAGCGAAAGTCTAAAGGAAGTAATCAATAAATTAATTTATCAGAAATTTAATTTAATTAATTAGTATCTAAATCTTAACATGGGGAGTAAAATAAAATTTTATGAAATAATTTCAAAACTGAACTAAAAAGAGTGCAATTAGAATGTTTAGTAGAATAATTCGTAATTACTACGGTAAAAGTTAATTTCGCATTTTCGAAATTAATTCCATAATAGGAAGCCTTATTAGTTAATTAATTTTGTGGTCTTGTGTCTAAATAATTGAAAATAAAAAAAATTCTTCTTTTTTTGGTGAAGAAGAAAACCCAATAAATTTTGAAAGGGTTTAACCTTGAAAACGTGTGTATATATACATGGGTTTTTTACCATAGTCGAATATTTGGTGTTTTTTCTTTGAAATTTTTTCCACACAAAATATTCTTTCCGAATATTATTGGGGTAGTGTGAGCACGTGATTTTTGCTTCACGAAAATCACTCCAAAAGAAATCAAAAAATAAAACAAATTTTCTTGGTGTACAATTTTTAGGATTTGCGTGGCATTTTTTTTGGATAATTATTTGTGTTTTTATCCGTAAATATTTACTTTGTTATAGTTAATTGAAAAATAAAAATATATATATACATATTGCATACATATTTAGGATTTAATTATGTATTTAGGAATGAATTAAACAATTAATTGACTCTAAAAGGAAAATCATAAAAATATGCATTTTATTCTATTTTGTTGTCATTGTGTGATTTTTTTTGTTAATTGTTATAAGTGTTAATTAATATTTATGTAGTTTTATTTTTTGATTGTTACAATTTAATTATGAATTGTGTTTAAATTAATTAAAAGAAGAAATGAAAAGAGTTAAAAATATAGGGCCAATCAGATCTGGGCCAGAAATTTAGACCAAAAAATCAGGCCCAAACATTCCAAAAGACCCGGTCAAATCCAGTCCACCTGCAATTAATCCAAACGATGCCGTATTGGAGTCTCAAATCTGAGTCGTTGATCAAACTGGATCGAACGATCCAGTTCAGCCCTGCATAGTTGAAACGACACCGTTTCAAATGATCAATCTGAGCCATCCATTTTCTTTGATACAACAGCCTCAAGGCCTCAACATGACCCGATCCACTTCACCCCCAGGCCAACCCATTCCCCAACTTAAGCCAAACGGTGTCGTCCCCTTTAAGTGAATTAATCCAGGCCGTGGATCGTGATTGATCCAACGGCCAAGATCAAAACACCCCTCCCCTATATAAACTCAATCTCCTAACCCAACCCCCTAACCAAACACCCCCCCTCGTCTTCCTGTTCATCATCGTCCCTAAGACGATGCCCCCCCAAACCCTAGCCGCCCTAGCTCCCCCTCGCCTGAAACCCGGCGGCAACTACGCTGCCGGTCACCAAAGCAACACTCTAAGACCACCTGACCACCCTCGATCCAAATCTGGTAACCGTTTAGCTCGAATCTTCCTGGAGCTTCTCGAATCTTCATTTGAAGATTCGAGCCAAACTCAGATCCAAACCAACCAGTCCCTAATTAACACCACATCACCCCTAACCACCCTCGTTACAGATCTGTTGGTTGTTCACCTCGAATCACCCTACAACTTCTCGAATCTTCAATCGAAAATTCGAGCATAACCTAAACCTACCCCACCCCACCCCAAATTCATACCAGTTACTCCACTGACCTCACTTGTAACCAAACCAAGCTTGGTTTGGTTCGAATCTAACCAGAAACCTTCAAGCCCCAAATCGACTGTATGAACCCTAAAAAATCCAGAACCTTGGAGGTCGTCCGATTAAATGAAGGGTTGGGGTCTAATAGACCTTAATCGAAGTATTCTCAGTTGAGAATACTTCGATTAAAGTCTGTTCGACATCAAAGAAGTCAAGTCCGGTTCGAGACTGGGTCATTTTTGTTTTTAAGATTCAGAGGTATTTTTCCTTTCTTTCTTTTGTTCATGTATTCTATGTATATCTCGTTGCTTGTTTTAGTAATTTATTGATTTTTCTACTTTTCTTTTAATTAATTCTGTTTCATCTCCAATAGACCCTTTTATTTGGTCCAAATCTGTCATTTGTTTATATTTGTTGTAATTATTATGCATGTAATTGATTAATGAGTTGCGTCGATTAGTTAATTAATCCATGATTCTGTCAAGAACAATGAAATTACCCGAATTGCCTATTTCTTTGTTACTAATTTGTTCAGTGTCAGTTATGATATGTAATCGACTAATTAAGCTTCTTTGATTAGGTCGTTCGTATAGTTTGAATCATTCGGCATTCCGTTGTTTAAAGTTTTCAAATTGTTAGTTATCCGATTAATTCAGATTCTATTTTGATTATGAGCATTGTTCCGAATCCCTGGAACCATTATATTTGATGTATTTTCTGCCTTAAAGTACTAGCTAAATTGGTTATAGCTGTAATCAAAACAGTTTTGGTTAATTGTTAGTTAAATAGATTTCAGAATTAAGTCTTAATGTATTTGAATAGCTACATTTAGGAAGTCAGTAATATTAAGGGGTTTCAGAGTTGATTTAGGAATGAAATAGTTAGGAATATATTTTAGTGTTAGTGCTTTGTTAGTGGGGTATAAATTAATACACTAATGGGGACCAAAAGGAATTGGGAGGGGCTGAAATTAAGAAAAAGCTTTCCTTAGTGGCTGATTAAGTGGAAAATTCTGATTTAGTGGAAAAAGGGTTCGGGCAGTAAGTTGGAAAGGGAGGGCAAACTTATATAAAAGGGTGTTGAGGCTGGAAATTGGAGGAGGAACCAGAAAAAAAAATATACTGAAAAAAAGGGAGAGAATTTTAAAGAGAGGGAAAAGAGAACTGAAAATTAGGAGAAATTTCAGAACTAAAGAGGAGAGTGCATATAGGCTATGTTATCTTACTAAGTGAGGAATAGAGTAAATGTTTAAGGGCTAAGCTTACGTTAAAGAGCTTGAGTTTGCTTTCTTCTTTGAGGGTTCACGATCAGAAAGACAGTTTTTTTACACCTACCTATCTTCTGTTTTGACTATAATTGCTTTGTGGTATTGTTTGGTTTGAATTTGGAATTTTCTGGGATTTCTGCTGGTTTTTCAAGCTCTGTTCTATTGAGATGCTGGGGTTATTCTCTTGTTTTCAATCTGCTCCTGGGATTTCTGCTACTGTTATTGTTGGCTACTTGTCTACTGGTTGTTGTTGTACTGTTGTGACTGTGTATGCTACTGCTGTTTTTCTGCACTGATCTTCCTCTTCTTCTCTTTGCTTTCCAAATACCAGGTACACAAATTTGATACACTGGTTCTTGTAGGCTGAAACCTGAAGCATGAATACAAAGAAATGAGGAGTTGAAGTTTTAAAATTCATTATAGTTGTCTATTTGTTTGTATGTACATTAGAATACCTTTCTTTCATTAGAGTCATGTAGGTGTTTGTTTATGTAATAACTGGACATGCCTATTCTATAGTAATTTAGTTGTAAATTCCCCCCCCCCCTTCTGTATGCTTTTAGTTAATAAAGACTAATAATGTAGTAGTAATGTTTTGTCATTTCAGTCTATTTTGTTTAAAAGTATGTTCCAAATACACATCAGGCCATAGGTCGATTATTCAATAGTTTAAATTATTTCAGTTAACAAATTGCTTATCTAATTTCGTAAGAACAAGTTCAATTGGTTAATTTCAGCATCTAAGTGGTCTAGGATAAAAAATTAGATTTTTCAGGTTCATTCATTCCAGTAGAATATCACTTTAAATTGGTAAAAATTTGTTAACAAAATGAAACCATTTTTAGTTTTGCAAATTATGAATATGTATAGAAACCATTAACTAAGTCCAATTTGAAGTAGTATGGCCCAGGTCCGGTTTTACCCCTTATATGTCGAACCTGGGCCCATAACTGTCAAATAAATTGCTCTTACTACGTTCATTTTAGATTTAACGAATCATGTTCGAAACTCAACTATAATAACTCGTAAGTATGTAAATAAAGTAGGACCTTTTTCTTCATTTACTTTAGAGACAAACGAAATAGAAAACATAGTCACTATAGGACGCCCTTTAAAATAAAAATGAGACGAGCCTCGCCAAACAAAAAATGCACAAGCTGCGGGGTCCTCTATACGTGTTTGTGAAGTTGTTTAGATTCCGGGACGGGCCGTTTAGCAAAATTTCACGGCCTCGCCCAAAATAACACCACGTTAGTCGCTTAGGGCGCGCCTTTAAATTTATCTTCTCAAACTCGGGTATACATTTATGTGACCCAAATCCAAATCTCGACAGAGTCGAAATATGTCGGTAATCACGGGTACAGTGATGTGACGTGGTTCGAGATATATTTTCACGATGTTGCAATTCTCGATAAAAATGGTCTATGATAAACGTGGTTAAAAGTTAAAATTTGCACATAGACTCATAATTATTAAAATCAGATAATTTACGCCAAAGATGACAGTTGAGCGACCGTGCTAGAACCACGAAACTCGGGAATGCCTAACACCTTCTCCCGGGTTAACAGAATTCCTTACTCGGATTTCTGGTGCGCGGACTGTAATACAGAGTCATTCTTTTCCTCGATTCGGGATTCAACCGGTGACTTGGGACACCACAAATCTCCCAAGTGGCGACTCTGAATCTTTAAATAAAATCCCGTTTCGATTGTCTTTTAATTGGAAAAAATTCCCTTTACGCCCCTTAGCGGGGGGTGTAGGTGAAAAAAGAGGTGTGACAGCTAGTACAGTAGAAGACTGTGGAACGTTTGGGGATCATGATCGTGTTGGTAGTGGTGTTTTAACAGAGTTGTTGTGGAACTGTAAGCCAAAGTGATAGAAACACTTCGTTCACGCTTCAAAAGGTAACTCATATAGACTCTATATATACTATAGTTATTTAATTTACACGTCAATTCGATGCTGAAATTGATTCCACATGGCAAAGTTTTTTAGATACTTATTTTAAACTTTTGGGGAAGCTGCCTATAGTTATTACTTTCAGGCTATATGACAAGTTCTCTAGCTAATATGCGGTGAGGTTGGTGAAAGTAATTCCTTTTAGAATTATGCAATAGCAGTTTAATTTACTGATAAGAAAGAAATTTGGGTCAGAATCAAGTAGTTAAAGAGTTTAGCCAAATTTCACCGAGAATAAACAATTATAAAAGTCTATATCTAGTGAGAGGGAAATATATTATCAGTATGCAAGATTAATGGGGAAGCAACTAAAGCTGATTTGTTTTCCTATTAGATAAAGTATAATAAAAGCAGCCAAAACAATAGCCTGCACACTTTGTATATAAAAATGAACGAGCTGGCGGTGTGGAAATAACCTACAATTGAGGTTGGTTAATTATGTTAACTTGTGAATACGCCGACAAGTGAGACTTTGGTAAAAGTAACTTTATCCACGACTACTAGGTCCTAGATTCGAATTATGCTAGAAGGAAAGTGTGAAAACACTATAAATCCTCATAAATTGGAAGGGAAAAAAAAACTTAGTGAATATTTTGTAGGAGTATGCATTTATTTTTACTAAAGAGAAGAGGTTGTGTCATTAATTAGTTAGATACGGCTGTACTAATGAAAGACTTTGAATGGGTCAGAGATTTTTGGCCTCCACACATTACTTGGTGCGCACGTCTCAAGGTCAACTTGTTCTTTCATTATTTAGTTTGTTTTGGGTCAATTGTACATTTTTATATTTAGAAAATATCAAACTTAGTATTGTGTTAGCTCCTCTCTTCATGCGGAAAGGAGCAACTTCATCTCAACGACTGGAGTAGTATTTTACAGCTACCACGTCAGTTAAACGGTCCGAAAAGTTATATTTTACACGGTGGCGGACCCAGGATTTTACGCAAGCGGGTTCAGTCTAAGATGGAGGTAATCAATAGTATAAGTTGTATCGGGCACGACAAGCGGGATTTGGTCGCATATCTTTTTATCTTTTATTTTTTATTGCCATTTTTATTCATACCGTGATCTTAAACTGAAGTCATTTTAAATTCAAGGCCTCTATATTTTTAAAGGTCACACATATTCTTAAAGAAGTACAAAAACACTATTTAATTCTATTTTTTAAATAATTTAACAAATTTTACTTCAGCAAATCCAAGATTTATTAAATTTTAACAAATAAATCAATTTAAGCAATTTAAAGTTTATAAACTCTAACAAATTTGGCAGAATACAATATCCATTTATGAAAAGAAAGTAACAAGTTACTATTATTTATGAATAGAAGGCAATATGAAAGAGATACAAATAAAACTAAATTAATACCAATAATTAAGGAAAGGGGCTTATACCCTAAAGTAGAATTTTAATAAGACAAATAAAAACTTTCAACATTCTCTAAGAAAATATAAATAATTTCATCAAATAAAATTAATTGCATGTTTTAGCAAATTTTATGAAAGAGGTAATGAAAATTTACTTTGTAGAAGGGTTAAATTTTGAAGTAAAATAAACTTTAGAGTAATTTTATTAAATTTAATTAGAAAAAAAATATAAAGTGAAATAGGAAAAGACAAATAGCTGAAATTGGAGATTTGAATTAAGTAATAAATTTACAACAAGTTGTGGTTAATTTGACCTGCAAGCTTACTAGGCTCACCGTAACACATATTTTTGAAACACAGAAAGGAAATAAAAGGAAAATACACACAAATCTGAAGGCCGGGTTCGAACACATGACCTTGTTGAAAAGTTTGAACCCACACGAGCACTTTTACAGCGATCATGTATGCAGCTAGAGGGTTCAAATTTATCACTTATAATGTTTTTCCCAGAAATTTACCAATATATACGGTATTGAAAAACAAAGCGGGTTCAAGTAATACGTGGGTCTGCCCCTAATTATACAACGTCTGTCCAAATATGTATGAGTATTTTAAAAAGGCATGAAATTTAAGGAAAAGAAAAGATTCTTAATGAAGATTTTTGCTTTAAACAAATCATAGATATTTATGTGACTATAAATTATCTCACTTTCTTTCGGTGCGAAGCCGATAAAAGCACTTTATTAAAAAAAGATGAAAAATTTAAAATTAAATTATTTTTAAATATAAAAATGTATTATCTTTATTGGGACAAAGTAAAAAAGAAAGTGCTATTAAATATATTGCGACAAAGAAAATAACTATAAAAGATGACTAAAAGATTATTTTAGGTCGCAAGTTCGTATCTCCCGTATGATATTTACATTTTAGTTATGAATTCGTAATAACTTTTAGCGCCCCACTAAGTGTGATTTGAGAACAATTAAAAAGAAATAAGGTTCCTCACTGTACAGGTTAAAATTAATAAGCGACGGATGAATGCTTGACGGACTGACATGTGGAAGCAAAGACAGGTAAAATATGAGTCAGCAAATAACTAATACCGGTTATGAATATATGATCGGTACTGGATAAGTTCCGAAGTCAGTAAAACCGAGGACGAAGATTTGGAGGGAAGATATCGATTGGAAAATACAACATTCAATGAGCAGTCGTTACAAAAGATCTTTTCATTAATACGCAGTCGTTATTCAGCCATCAAGAGGGTTTTATTCATATTGAAGAAGGGCTTGATTTTGGGGATCTTGTTTTCCTGAAAAGAGCTATAAATATGAGAATTCACATTCATTGTAGGATACGAAATATTCTGTACACAAAAGCCAAAATTTTCTCTTAATCAATTTTACTACTTTCTCTCTTTTTATTCTTCATATTGTTCTTATTATTGCCACCGGAGAAGCTGAGTCCACAGTCAGGCTTGTACTTTCTTCAAATTTATTTTATTAATTTGTTTATGTTCTTAGCTATTTTATATTCATGGATCAAATAATTCACGTGTCTATAAAGCACATTACAAATTTAACTGTACCATTTTACGGGTAAATAGTTTGGCGCCCAACGTGGGGCATAGACAATTGTATTATTACTTTGACCCATCAAATTGTTATTAACGCAGTTTGACACTTTCCTTTAGTATAAGAAAAATCATATATGGAAGCTAACGATGTGAACAACTCTTACAATGTAGGAACAAATAACGAGCGTGAGGATGTATTCCAGCGTGATGATTCAACTAGTGAAAGTCACAACGAAGGAGATGAAACAACTCTGGTTCGCGAAGAAGGAAATCCTCAGCATGCGAGAAGTCCAACTCCTGATGATATGAACGATGAACGTGTTGTTAAAAAATATCAAAGTTTTGAGAGCGTTACAAAGGAAAATTTTGAATCATCTCTCAAGACAAGATTGGATGATGACGGAATTGAAGCAGACTCTTTTGGTTGCTTCCAATATCTCCAATGGAGGAGTTTGAGTTCCTCCCAACGTGCCTACAAATTAAACATTGCAAAAAACCGATAACATCGCTTCAAGGGAGGAGTTTGGTTTTAGTGAAAATAAAGCAGGCCGTGCAGGTAGTGGATCCGGGAACAATAACAACGCTATTGATATTTTCAAAACATGGCTAATGAGATTCATGAGGGAAATGAATGAACTAATGCACCAAAATGCTAAAGAATTCCACACTCAGATGGATAAGATCTCGGGAGCACCACTAGTATTGAAGGGGCCAGATTCAAAAAAGTATACACAGTTTCCGTTCAAACCAAGTGTGGCCCCGAAATTGATTCTCAGATGATATAAGATGCCTGATATCCCAAAGTGTGACAGGACTTTGGATCCACAAGAGCATATCACAACTTACACTACGGCTGTAAAGGAAAATGACCTGGACGAGATTGAATTTGTCAACAAAAATTTGGCGAAATCCTTACAAAGGGTGCTTTAATATGGTATTCTCTTTTACCTGATCATTCGATTTACTCTTTTGAAATGCTTGTAGATTCTTTCATTAAATCTCATGCTGGGGCAAAAAAAGTCCAAGCTATAAAGTCGGACATATTCAAAACTGCTCAAGGAGAGTCAGAACTATTGAGAGAATTCGTGATCCGATTTCAAAAGGAGGGGATGTTATTGCCGGCAGTATCGTGGCCATTCATGAATTGGGGAATAAATATAGTTGGTCCCTTACCTCAAGGGCCCGAGCATGTAAAGTTTCTTTGGTTTTAACTGATTATTTTGAGAAATGGGTTGAAACAAGTGCCTACAAAAATATTGGAGAGCAAGAAGTGATTGATTTCATATGGGATCACATCATTTGTCGGTTTCGGATACCAAAAGAAATTGGTTGTGACAATGGACCACAATTTATAGGTTCCAAAGTCACAAAGTTTTTGGAAGGATTGAAGATGAAAAAGATTACATGTTCTCCATATCATCTGAGTGCTAACAGAAAAGCAGAGTCGACCAACAAAGTTATAATTCAAAACCCCAAAAAGAAATTAGAGGGTGCGAAAGGTAATTGGCCAAAAGCGCTACTGGGAGTATTATGGCATAAAGTCAAGCATGATAGAAACACCATTTTCACTTGTGTACGGTGGGGGAAGCTTTGATCCCGGTGGAGATTGATAATTGACCATAAGGTATTCCTGGAAAAACGAGGAGGTAAATAATGAAGCAATGCTGATTAAGTTGGATTTGCTTGAAGAGCATCGAAATCTAGCATATCTGAGGACGGTTGCATAAAATCAAAGGTTGGAAATATATTACAACTACAGAGCAAAACTTTGATATTTTAAAGTAGGAGATTTGGTTTTGAGGAAAGTGAATCAAAGTACCCGAGAGGTTAATTCTAGGAAGCTAGGTCCAACGTGGGAAGGACTCTACCGGGTTTCAGCTATAACCAGTAACAGTTGAAAAATTAAGATGGAGTTAAATTACCAGGCAAATTGAATGTGACTCACCTTAAAAGGTATTACTGCTAAAGATCCTTGCTGATACTGAAAGTATGTGCTGCTCTTTTTTCTTTCGTCCAATTTTTGTCCCAGTTGGGTTTTCTTGCAAGATTTTTAATAATACAACAATGTTAAGCATACTATGAAGAAGGGTCATCAGCGATAGCAATAACTCTAGTGTTCGAATTTTCATACCTAGCATCCTAACACTAGAGGGAACTATTGCGTATTAGAGCACTAAAAGTGTCATGAAGACCAGGAAAGCTTTACTTTATCGGGGACTGCCTGATCAACCCCGTAGAAATAAGTTATACAAGTTAGCCACATATATAGGTAGCTTTCTATTCTATGTAAATGTAATTTAAAAAATAGAAGGAATAAATCAAAGTCCTTTTATTTTTAACTTATTTCTTGTCCAAATGATATGTCAAGTTCTTTTCATTTGAAAGTTAGTTAAACATCAAATTCTTGTGCCAGAATAAAAAGGAGACATTCTCTTCAAGAGCACCTTAAATCTAAATTTTCTTTCTTATTAAATTCTCATAGTCAACGGGTAGACACGGGAAGTATGAATGCATGTTTTAAAAGTCATCGAATGTTAGAAATCCACGAACTTTATCAAATATTAATAATAATAATAATAAAAAGAATGTTTTGCACAGAAATTGGCCAAAAAATATCTTTTATTTCTCAAAATGCCAAAGTCAATAGAAATTTTTGCATAATTACAAAAAAAACATGTATATTAGATCAATTGGTTTTGCCGGCAGAATCCGAAGGAAGAGAGGTCTCTAATGCATCTTTTGTAGATTAAGGTTGTTCTGTATCTGGTTCAGTACCTTTATCTTTATCTTCTTTTTCAGCCTCCTCATCAGTTTTTAAGTACTCTAAACTTGTCCTTGAAGAGGTTGAAACATTGGGCCGAGTGAAGGAAGTCATTTCCAATTCGAGAGCTTCAACGATGCAACCATCCACATTTGCAATGCCTTCTTTGGCTTCCTCTAAAGCTTTCCTCCTCATCTCATAAAATTCATAAGTTTTCTCGAGTAGGAAATAATCTTCTTCATCTTGAAATTTAGCTCGAAGCCTCTCAAATTTGGATTGCAATTGTTCCTTTCACGATGTTGTATGTTCGGTTTAGGTCAGTATTTGTCCTTGCATGTTTGCGATTCTGCTCCATGATCTTTCTGAACCTTTCCTCCAATCTGGATATGTTCTCCTCGGCAACAGTAGCCTCCTCGATTTTGGAACACAATCTTGTTTCTAGGTTATTGATTTGTTCCAAGGAAGTCAACTCACACTCGACTGCGACTATTACAACATCCTGCAGCTCAGCCCACTTGGCCTTCAAATCTTTAAGCTCTTCATGTAATTGAGGGCCTATCGGCTATGGACCATCTTATCTTACTCGAATTGCTCTAGTCGGGCTTCGAGCTCGCCCATTTGAGCAACATTTTCTTCTAAAACTGGGAGGCGCTCGGCGAGTTGATCTCTTTCAGAATCAAGCTGATCTCGTTCAGTAGTAAGTTCTTCCTTGTCCAAAATCTTCTTTTGTAGGCCTCCGTAGGCAAAGAGGTTAGCCTAAATGATCAAAGATTAAAATTATAAAGACAATGTCTAATAAGAAAAAAAAAGTTTAACTTGATACCTGAGCAAAAAGGTGCATGTTGTTATTGATCCGACACTCAACACAAAGAGTATCCATTTTTATCCATTCTCTGTTCGAAGCCAGAGGCTTCAAGAAATTGGCAACCCCCACCGGCTTGGAAAGTAGGTGGAACTCATTCGAAACCTTAAGGATGACACTATGTTTACCATTGGGGTTTCTGATAGGTGTCGGGTAAGTGTTCTCTATATTCCATGATCAGATGAATATCTTCCATTTGTTCGGTTGGCGTCGATGGGAATATGGGGGTTGATGCTGTTGCGGCTGGTGTTGAAGTTGAAGAAGGAGAAACTTCATAGGTAGAACTCCTCTGACCAAAAGCAACAACGAGAGCCCGCAAATGAGACACAACATTTTCAACTGTCTCCATTTCCATGAAAAGTGCTTGAATATCTCTTGGCTGAGGATCCGGTTGGGCTGGAGGAGATCATTTTCTTATTTGGAGGGAAACCATTGTATCTTCATCGATTCTTCTTCATCAAGGACCACTATGCTCGGTCCAGTAAGAGTTTCTTGTTGAGAAGGCTTTTCTTGAGTCTCGCCAGTGGAGTTACGTTTTCATTTTTTTTGTCTTTAGGTTGGGGACTCAGGGAAGATGGGCCTTCACCTAAAGCAAGAGTGGCTTCATGAGCCCTCTTCCAGTCAAGGATTTTGGTATTTGTTGATGGTCCACCGTTAGGTCATGAGAAACCTCGGTAACGGGGCAAATAGAAGACCCATTCGGAAGGCATGTGTATTGCAAAAGGGAGTCAACATATTTGCTTTAAATTATATTAGAATTCGAAAGGAGAAAGAAGATCTTTTACTTACCATGATTCTTGGCTTTTCAATTAAATATGGGTATAATTTCTTTCTACCATGTCCAAAAAAATTTTGTACCCATTGGATTAGGTTCTTGACCGGTGGTGGTTCCCACCAAATAGCTGAAATAAGGGAAATAATAGTTATCAAAGAAGAGAATTCTCTTTAATAGAAAAAAGATATCTAAAACCTTTTGAGCAAAATTCCAAGATCCAGGGATAAGAAGGGTTGTTGCCAGAAGGATGTCCCTGGTAGCAATGATAACGAATCATTCCATCCAACCACAGTCGTTATCGTCATCGATACTGGTAATGATGACATGGTGATCATGTTTTCTGAGTTTGAACATGCCTCCATAAAAGATCTTTGGGGAGTAGATGTTGATCAAATAGGCAAGAGTAAGGGTTTCTCCAGCCTTGGAACATAGTTTCCAAAGGCAAGCCATCGTATGCCTTATTGATGGGCTTACATAAGTCAAGCAAATTTGGTAGTGGTAGGAAAATTCTTAAATAATGGGATCAATTTCTTGCCTCAATGTTAAGGTAAAAGGGTATGTATAATCGTACATGAACCCGAGTTTGATAAAGTGACCCTTTCCACTTTATTAGGGTTAAGATTTTGATGTTTTCTAGTCGTAATCTTCCTTTACAACCGGAATGCTAACAGGGCGAATGGAAAAACGATGACTGTGAACTAGCCAATTTCTGTCATTTGTTGGGTTGATAGTTTCCTTTTGAACTTGAAGGTCCAACTGAGAGTAAATTTGAGAAGGTATGATAATGTTGACGGAAGGAGGTTCGACATCGGCTTCCTTAGTTTTATTCTTGTTAGAAGGGCCACAGATGTGAAGGCTAGAGTTTTCGAGGACAGAGGAAGTAGAAGACATAGTGATCGAAAATCTGAGTGAAGAAATTTTACCGAGACAAAGGAGTTCGCAGAAAAGCCTTGAGGAAATTTGAAGAAGAAGGGTTTGCAAAAGTGAAAGGTAAAATTGTTGAGTAGTGGAGAAGTTTATAGGCGGCAGAATTCATGGTCATGATTACTTTGAAAACTAGCAAAAATATTTGCCGAATCATGGGATAACACGTATACGGTTCATTAAATGCGAGGAGACGTGTGTCCTTTCAAGTGTCAAAAATAGTTCAGAAACTTTTTCGCTAAGGAAAGATGTCTTATCTACTTTCCAGTAACACCAACATGTTGTCACCAGAAAGTAGCGAGACTATCTGTATGGGGTAAAATTAATAAGCTACATGTGGATACTCGACTGATTGACACGTGAAAGTAAAAACATGTAAAATATGAGACAACAAATAGTTGGCACCGGTTATGAATATGTGATTGGTGCTAGGTAAGTTCCGAGGATAGTAAAACTAAGGACGAAGATTTGAAAGGAAGATATCATCTCCCTAACCAGAGCTATAAATAGGAGAATTCATATTTATTGTAGGACATGCAACATTGTGTAAACGAAAGCCAAAATCTGCTCTTAATCTATTTTATTACTTTTTCTCTTTTTGTTCTTCATATTGTTCTTATTATTGCCATCGAAGAAGCTAAGTCACAGTCAGGCTTGTAGTTTCTTCAAATTTATTTAATTAATTTATATCAGTTCTTAGTTATTTTATATTCTTGGATCATATATAATAATTCACGTGTCTATAAACTATGTTACAAATTTAACTGCACTGTTTTACTGTCGCGACTCAAAACTAACCGTCGTGATGGCCCCTATCGTGGAACTAGGCAAGCCACTACTCAACTATCTCAACACAGTAAAAGCTTTAAAAATAAAGATGGAATTAATTAATAATTAAGAAAAACCTTTTTGAACTAGAAATAAATTCGCAACACAAGACAATCTATCCCAAAATTGGGGTGTCACCGAGTACATGAGCATCTATACCGAAATATAGCCTACTACAATGTCTAAGGAATAAGAACTGAAATACAGATAAAGATAATAAATGAGAGTCAAGGCCTGCGAATGCCATGCAGCTACCTCGATAGTCTCTAAGATCCTGACTCCTTAATGCATAGATACACGGATAGATAAAACTAGAGACTCACGGGGCATGTCCAGATAATGAGCAAAATATGACGATACATATGAATAGGTGGAACCAGGGTCAAATAATATATTAGCATCTCGATGACATACGAAGATAATACCTGTGATCACTGTGTCTGAAGCAATGGCATCTGGTCTGGTAGGGAGTGCATAGAAATATGCCTGACCGCCACTGATCGGCCTCCCTCTCTAGGGCGACCCCTAGCTAACTGACCTCCACCCTGAGCTGGTCGGTCATGTGGTGAAGTAACTGGTACTGAAGTCGAAGGATGACTCATCTGCTGAGATGAACCTCCCGTAAGGCGGGGATAGTACCTCTTGATGTGACCAAGATATCCACACTTAAAGCAACCTCTACCGGCCACTGGCGGTGGGGACTGAAAGGAGCACCAAGTACCGGGATACCTGCTATAAGGCCCCGATATAGATGAACCCTGAGCTGATGGTGCATGAGACGAACTCTGAGCTGGAAGGGCACTGAGAGATGAGTGGCCCTGCTGAGAACAGTGAGAACCATGGCCAGATGATACACCATGGAGAACTGGGCGGGCCATCTGAGCATGCTTGTAAGAATGACCTCTGCCATGGTGAAACTGACACCCAGAAGGAACACCACCAAAGCTACCTGAACCACGAGACCTTTTGGCTTCCCTCTCAACTCTCTCTTGACTGCGGACCAACTCTATCTCCCGAGCAATGTTAACAACCTCATCAAAGGTAGCACCAAAACCCTCTCCCTCTGGTCATAAGCACCCGCAACTAAAATGTGAGGCCATTAATGAACCTCCTGATTCTCTCCCTGTCTATGGGAACCAACCAAATAGCATGATATGCTAACTTAGAAAATCTCATCTTGTACTGCATCACAGTCATGTCATCCTAACGCAAGCTCTCAAACTGCATGTGTAGCTCCTCTCTGCGAGACTGCAGCACATACTTCTCCAGGAAGAGAATGGAGAATTGTTGCCATGTAAGTGGTGCTGCACCAACTGGTCTACACCTCTTATAAGCCTCCCACCAAGTGAAAATATCTCTAGTAAACTTAAATGTAGTGAACGAGACCCCACTGGTCTATAGAATATCGGTTGTACGGAGAATCCTCTAACATTTATCCAAGAAACGCTGGGCATCCTCGACCTCTGCACCGCTGAAAGCCGGAGGCTAGAGCCTCCCAAACCTCTCCAATCTACGCTGCTCTTCATCGGGCATGACTGGAATCACATAGTCCTGAGCAGGTGCAACTGGTTGGGCTGGTAGTGCCCCCGGTGTTTGGAGTCCCTGTACCACCTGCTCTGGTGTACGGGCGGTGGGAGTCTGAGTACCTCCTCCGGCCTGGGAAGTGGCTGGTGCAGTAGAGAACAGAGACCTCCTAAGCAAGACTGGTGCACACGGTCAGAATCTAAGCTAAGGTTTCCTGAAAACCTGGGATCACGAAGGGCATAACTGGTGCTTGAGATGGTCCCGCTAGTGCATCCACAACTGGACCTGATCCTGAACTAGGGAAACTGTGGATCTGTAGGTGTTGCCCTAGCTACTGTGTGGGTTGCACCTCTGCCCCTACCACGTCCTCTACCGCGACCTCGGCCTCTCGCGACCCTAACTGGTGGCGCTTGTGGTTGTCCGTCCTACCTAGTAGCACATGTCCTCACCATCTGTGAGAGAATAGAATAAAGGAAGTTTAATTACCAGTATTAACAGATTCGCACGATAAGAATTTAAGAATGTAAAGTTTCCTAAGAGTTCTGTAGCCTCTCGAAGATAAGTACATACGTCTCCGTACCGATCCGCGAGAGTCTACTAAATTTTCTCATGACTTGTGAGACCTATGTAACTTAGGATCTGATACCAACTTGTCACGATCCAAAACCAGCCGTCGTGTTGGCACCTATCGTGGAACTAGGCCAACCTCAACTCAACAAACTCAATACAACAGCAATAAGTTTGAAAATATTAACAGAAGCATTTACATTTAAAGAAAACTATTAAAACATGAGAAAAATCCCAAAGTGATACAATCCAGCCCAAAACCAGGGTGTCATTGAGTACATGAGTGTTTACTCGAAGTACAAACCACTACAAGGTCTAAAGGAAAACAACTGAAAATACATCAAATGATAAAGAATGAGAGTCAAGGCCCGCAAACGCAGTGCATCTACCTTGGTAGTCTCCAAACTCTGGAAATGCTCGATCACCAACCGTCACCGTGAATAGAGTCGCCTGGATCTGCACACGAGGTGTAGGGAGTAACGTAAGTATACCAACTCAGTAAGTAACAAGTCCAAACTTTGGACTGAAAGGTAGTGACGAACTCAACCTCAACAGTTATAACAGAAATAAATGTGCAGGAACATAGGCATGCTTTCAAATCAAATATACAGCTCAACGCAGTAAAGTAAATACAGATCTGAACAATGTAAGGTATACAACTCAGCTATCTGAACAATGCACAAACTATATGAAATACACCATGTGCTCCCACTCTCAAGTGCTCAACCATTAGATACTGTATATGGCCATCCGTCCCAGAGAAATCCATCCCAGAACATATACAATATTGATTGTAAGTCACCTAGTACCGAGAAAAAAAGGTTATCCAACCTTGTGGAGAAATCCATTTCCGGGTATCAAGTACTTCGGACAAATCCATGTCTAGGGAAATCCATCGCTCAATAATATTATCCGCGCTAACTAGGGGTGTGTTACAGACTCCGGAGGGGCTCCTACAGCCCAAACACTATTATAATAATCAATATAACCGTTGTTGCGTGCAGCCCGATCCCATAATTGTCTCTCATAACCAAGCCCTCGGCCTCACTCAGTCATCAATCTCTCCAGTCTCACCTACAAGCTCACAATGTCATGAAAACAAACCCGAAACAATGATATGATGAATCAATAATTAACCGAGACTGAGATATGATATAAAAATGCATGAACATGACTGAGTACAGAATATTAATGAAAATAATGAGATGACAACAAGAAGCGACCACTAAGGGTCCCAACAATACCAACATGAAGCTTAAACATGATATCTAACATGATTTACAACTCAATTACTTTATCACGTGATAAAAACATGGATACTAGCAGGATATAGTCACTAAATAGTGCAATGGAGTCAGCCAGGCCATAATTCTCACGGTGCACGCCCGTACGCCCATCACTTGGCATGTGCGTCACCTCAATACCAATCACATAACATATAATTTGTGGTTTTGAACCCTCAGAACCAACTTCAGAAGCGTTACTTACCTCAAACCAAGCAAAATCCTACTCTACGATGCCTTTGCCTCTCAAATCGGCCTACACACGCCCCGAATTGTCCAAATCCCTTCAACTCCGTGAAAATCCCTTCAAGAATCGTCCAAATTCGTGATCTCTAGATTAAAGTATGAAAAATGAGACCAAACCCTCGATTTTGAATTTAACACTGTCTGCCCAGATTTCCCTCTTTGCAAACGCGACCGTCCTCTTGCGTTCGCGTAGACCAACTTGACTGTCTCTACGCTTTACTCTTCGCGAACGCGACACATGCCTCACGAACGCGATGCTTTACTAGCTCAAACCTTCGTGAATGCCTAGATCAAAAGGCTGGGGGTCCCCAACTACCTCTCTCCTCTTTGCGAATGCGACCCTACTCCCGCGTTCGCGATGCATACGCAGATCACACCTTCGTGTTCGCGTCTGCCCCTTCACAAACGCGAAGAACAAATCCTCATAATCTCAAAAATACTCTTCGCGAACGCGAGGACCCTCTCGCGAACGCGAAAGAGGAAACCAGAAAAATGCAGTAGCATATATCAACAATCTCACCAAGGCCAAAAATGATTCGTTAACCACTCGAAACTCACCTGAGGCCCTCGGGACCTCAACCAAACATACCAACATATCCCATAACATCATACGAACTTAGTTGAACCTTCGAATCACTCAAAACAACATCAAAATACTAAATTACACCCGGATTCAAGCCTAAAGAACTTCTAAACTTCTGAATTTCACAAACGATGCCGAAACCTACCAAACCACGTCCGAATGACCTCAAATGTTGCACACAAGTCATAAATGACCTCACCAACCTACTCCAACTTCTGAAAATCCAATCCGACCCCAATATCAAAATTTCCTTTGCCGGCCAAAATCGCCAAAATTTTAACTTTCGTCAATTCATGCCTAAAATTCTACCACGGAACTCCAAATCACATTTCGGACGCGCTCCTAAGTCCAAAATCACCTAAATGAGCCAAGAGAACCATCAAAATTTAAATTCGAGGTCGTTTACACATAAGTCAACATCCGGTCAATTTTTCCAACTTAAGCTTTCAATTAAGAGACTATGTGTCTCAATTCCCTCCGGAACCTCTCCGAACCCGAACCAACTAACCCGGTATATCACAATATAGTTGTAGGGCACAAAAGAAGCAGGAAATAGGGGAACAGGGCTATAACTCTCGAAACGATCGGCTAGGTCGTTACAAAATAAAGGCTCCAAAGGAGCTAAAACAAACCGCATATAGAAGACCTAAAAGAAAAAATTATTGCACGAATATCTTAAATATATATTTACATAATCACATTCTCGATCAATGCGAATACATGCGATCCAATAACCATCATATTAGCAATACTTTTAGTAGTAGATCTGCATACCTCATTATTAAGTGGAAATAGGTCTAAAATCTTAATGACCATTACGATTGCTTGTGGCAAAGACAAGTGATTTTTGTACAAGAACATAGCAGTTTGTTCCTTTAGCATCTGTCATGGCATAAGCTGGCGAACAAAATAAAATAAAATTTACTATATTCTTTCTTCCAAGCTTGACAATTAATTCAATTGGTAGTGAGTAAAATATTAAAACTAATATAAGTGCGGGAGAAGACAATGAAAGAATGAGAGAAGAGACCTGTCAAAATGGTTAACACAAATTTTCAAGTTGGTGAAATGTTTCGACTCCCGCAACCTATACCAAAGTTTTAATGGAATTTAAGTATCACCAAATTTGAGTTGGTCCTAATATGATGTATCTACTTTATTATTTTCAAACGGGCAATTTACTATTTTGTATTCTGTTTTAATTGAAACTATTCACTTGTATAGGAATTCTTGTAGGAACAAGATTGAGTTTAAAGGGTAAAATGATCGTGTAGTTTTAAATGAATATGGTGATAATTTAATTTTCAATTTTGAGCTTCACACATAATATAGTATGATATCACGATGTTAGTCAATGAGAACCTAATAAGGCAAAGATGGTCTCTGTCGTGCCTCCTTTATTATAAAGTAAATTATCTTACTTGATGAGTTAAAGGTATTTCTACGATAATATGAAGCTTTATTAACATACTAAAAAAGGGTAAAGTAAAACTGAATAAAATATTAGCTAGGCATGCATGGAGCTTGTGAGCTGCTGCTTCCACTAAATAAGTTCCACGTAGACTTCACATAGAGGGTTCACTCTATAACATAGTACGAACCCAAATTCTTACCCAAAAAAGAGGCGGTCATATTCACTTTTTACTTTATGTAATTATATACATAAATTATATATATATATATATATATATATATATATATATATATATATATATATACATATATATATATATTTATAGATATTCAAGTTATTTAGGTTAATTCTTCTTAATTAATTTAAAAGCTAAAAAGCCCATCAATATTACAGGGTTATTAAAGAGCAGCAGCCCTTAGACGTGAAATTTTTTGCACATAAAACACGAAGGAAGGCGAAGATCAAACAATTCTCTTTGGAGGCGCAAAGAGAATTGTGGAGGAAAGGAAGAGGAGAAATAGAAGAGGCATTGGCGTGGCTAATGAAGAGGGACGTAAAAAAGAGCAGTCTTTGACACAAGAATTAGTAGAGGCAGACATTGTGAAAATCGACCGCTGATTTGAAGTTATGTATTGACACCCACTGCCTGCATAACTCTGTCCATGGCCATCATTGAAGAACCCATCAACATCAAAACTCCTCCCAAACTCCAAGTTGATGAAAAAGTCGAGGTATGCTTCTTTTTCATGTATTGGTTTCTGGGATTTGGATTTCTTTAATTTCGGGTTTGAAATTTGTTTCATAACCTTTTTCCAAGATTCTTTTTGCCGGCACATTGCCTTAAATTTTAGGCAAACTAAGTGAGTATATCACTATGGGTAATAGGCTGTATTGTGATTGCATGCGGGTTTTCTTTACTGTAGTGAAAAGCCTTGAACTAGTAAAAACTACTAAATGAGTGATAACTGACTTTTGTTTTCTTCCTATTTGGGTTTTTCTTGGGTACATATATAGCGTCAGCATCAATGTGGTCAAAAGATTAAAAGGTTTATGGGCGCTTTCTGTATTTTTGTTCAGTCACCTGTCAAAAAAAATTTAGCTTTCGCCTACCACTGTTTGTTCATCGAGGGGTCTCGAAGGAGGAGACAGGGCTTTTTTGTTTTAATGTGTTTTTTGAAACATTATTATGATTTTTATGCAGGTTAGGAGCATCGAAAATGGATTCCTGGGTTCATGGCACTTGGCTACCGTGATTGCTTCTGATTATTTGGTTCGTCGCGTGCAGTATGATCACCTTCTATGTGATGACGGTTCCATCAACTTGATCGAGTCTGTGAATGTTTCTCCCGTGGTTGATGGGATTATTCCTGCTGATAAGGTGCCAGTTACCTATCGTGGTATCATTAGGCCTTTGCCGCCTCCAATTCAATTTGGGAGATGGGCTCTACCTTATGGACAATGTGTTGATTTATATTATCAGGATGCTTGGTGGGAAGGTGTGATTTTTGACCATGAAGATGGCGCCGAGGACCGGAGAATTTTCTTTCCAGATATGGGTGATGAAATGAAGGCTCAAGTCGCCAGTCTACGTATAACTCAAGATTGGGATGAGGTTTCGGAAGAATGGAAGCCTCGTGGTAGCTGGATGTTTCTTGAAATAATTGAGGAGATTGAGCCTCTGCACCCCCTTTTTGTCTCGGTGAAACAAATTTGGTATGAAGTGCGGGAAAAGAATGGCTATGAAAATCTTAAGGAGTGGACATCCACTTCGAGGGATATCTGGAGGATCTTGATCAAGGAAGTTGTGCTTGACAACACTATGTTAAGCGTCAAGCAAATATTTTATGAGTTGAACTCTTCATCGGACTTTGTAGGGGGAGGCCAATTGCTAGAATTTTCAAAACCTGCTCTCCAGGCTATATTGAATGTTGAAACATATTTTGATAACTCGGCCATTGTACCCTTTATTGAAGCCATATGCAATTCCGATAGTAGGGAAATGCTGTCTATGGATCAGGATGTGTCATGTCTTCAGCCTGTTGAAAAGCAAATTGTTTCAGACGGTTTTGCACCAATCGCGGAGGATGTTCCACTGAGTGGTAATGTTATGTTTAGCTCAGTTCTGCCAAGCCAAGAAGAACAACCATCTGTATCACCTACTGCTTTGTCTGTTTTACATCCCCCTAAAAATGAAATTGCTGCTACTTTCTCAATTACTAAGGGTGAAAGATCGAGTTTCACAGACTTTGAGCCTTCCAATGAGATAGATTCTAGAAAGAGCAAGCGACTTGAATGGAAGACCATGGACGATATAGCTGAGTTTTGTCCTTATGCAATTTCTAAGTACAATGAGAATCAGATGTCGAACGATAGGTCACTCTTACAAAAACTTAAGAAGCATTTGTTGTTTTTAGGATGGAAAATTGAGTTAGCAAAGAGTTTCCAAATTAGGACGCGGTACATTGCTCCCAATGGAAGGATATTTCACTCACTTCGTCAAGTTTGTAAGATGTTGGAAAAGTCAGAAACTTTTGCAGAAGGCCAAAAAACTTCATATGATAGTTCACTTGATGACCTCAAGCGGTCTACTTGTCTGGCAAAAGCTCAGCCCTCTCCTTCTCAAGGACCAATCATTGATCCTGAATTCAACCCTCAAGCTGTAATTGATTATTGTTTTTCAGCAGACAATCCTACCTATGACAATTTGAACCGTGAGGGAAAGAGTTATATGATCCTGAAAGCTAAGCAGCACCTAGTTGCAATAGAATGGAAATTATATTATCATTGGAAAGGAAACAAAAGAGAATTGCGCTACCGTTCTCCTAATGGAAAATTTTTTAATTCTCTTCTAACAGCATGCAGAGGGTGTGTGGAGCAGTTGGAAGCTGAGGGTCAGTTACTTGAATTAATTTCTCCATCAACTCTGGAATTCCAGGGAAATTTAGCACCTGGGAGGAATTCATGTAAGAAGTTATCAACGGAGACTTTTGCTGTCATGTCACTTCCGAAAGAACCTGCTCAACTTCACAAAGTCAAAGTTCGTGAAATCAGCATAAGAAGAAAGAAGAGGAGTAATCATGGTGACAGAAACGAGATATATGCAGGTGGCTGCAATATGCTGAAGAAAGGAAATGAATCCACATCTTTAAGTAGAGTAACAGATTGTATAGAATTTCAGTCTTCAGCTCGTGTGCTGCGATCAAGCAAAAGAGCTCGGCAGGCAGCTATTTCTTCTTCCTTGTATCATACACCTCGAACAGTGCTATCTTGGTTGATAGACAATAATGTGGTTCTGCCCCGTACCAAAGTGCAGTATCGTGGGAAAAAAGATGGTCGTCCAATGGCAGAAGGGCGGATCACTCGTGAAGGGATCAAATGCAGTTGCTGCCAAACAGTTTACGGAATTAGTAACTTTGAGGTGCATGCTGGAAGCAGTTGCCACAGACCTTCTGCAAACATATTTCTGGAAGATGGAAGATCTCTTCTTGAGTGCCAACTGCAGATGAAACTCAAAAATAGTGTAAGACGCACGAATAATAGACCACGTTCGTTGAAGAAGGACAGTCATCTGGGCACAAACGACTACGTGTGTTCTGTGTGCCATTATGGAGGTGAATTACTTCTCTGTGATGAGTGCCCATCTTCATTTCATTCTGGTTGCCTTGGAATGAAGGTAAAAATTTTCTTCATTGCTTTATCCTACTTCTGTTTCTTTGTCCTCTTCTGGGTCCAAATTTCAATTATATTGGTTAGACAGTGAGAGGGGAGAGCATGTTTGCATATTATCTCTGCACCTGGTTTTGATACCAACTGTGTTCTATTGCTTAAAAAGGAGGTCCCAGATGGTGACTGGTTTTGCCCATCATGCCGTTGTGAAATGTGTGGCCAGAGCAGATTTGATAAAAACAAAGACCACTTTACAGACAGCAGTGTACTTATCTGTTGTCAGTGTGAGCACAAGTGTAAGTAGCTATTCATGATTAGGCATACAGAATTTTATGAATTTGAGGATATTACTCTCTTTTGAGTTACTGATGTTGATTAATTTTGTACAGATCATGTTCGATGTGTGAGAAATAAGGGTCTTCAAAAGCTGGATAGTTATCCTGAAGGAGATTGGTTTTGCGACAAGAGATGTGAGCAGGTATTTGGTTTCCTGCCTAACACCGGGATACCAAGCATTGACATCTTGAGTAGAGAGTACAGTTGCCATTTCTTGTCAATTGTTTCATTGAAAAGTTATTCTAGTGTAGAATGCACTCATGCATTCTTTATTAACCAGTTGGGTCGTAGAAAGTTTTCTTTATTGATTTTCCCATATTCTCAATTCTGAGGAAACGTTTAAGGCATGAAAAACATGAAGTTTAACTTTTTAAAATAAATGATTGGTTACAGATGACAAAAGTTTCTCTCTCTAAATAGAAGTCAAATTGAGCTATAGGAAAGAAAGAATAAAAATATGCACCACTATTCTTTTTCTGTCCAATGAATTTTATGTTTAAGAAACATTTTCTCTGAGACAACTTAATTTCTGTTGCAGATATGTTTGGGTATCCGCCAACTTCTGGGAAAGCCAGTTATGGTGGGAGTTGATAACCTCACTTGGACTTTGTTGAAATTCTTAAAAGCTGATGATTTTGATTCTGATGCTGCTGATGATGAGTCCATACTGGAGACTTACAGCAAACTTAGTGTCGCTCTGGATGTGATGCATGAATGTTTTGAGCCTGTCAAAGAACCTTACACAAGGAGAGATCTTGTGGAAGATGTTATCTTCAGTAGATGGTTATCTCCAGCTTTTCTGCAATTCTTGAGTAACCATTATTGAATTATGTGCAAATATTTGTGTTCAACTACAAAATTATGCAAACTAAAATAATGCCTTTAATATGACACTTTCATTACTGACACACTCTCTCAATAAGGGTTAGAGTAAAGCTCCTGAGAAAAAATAAGGGTTAGAGTAGAGCTTTTTTCACCAATCATGAATTTAATTTTCCTTTTAGAACTACCACAATTAGAAGTAAGTTGAAAATGCCTTTATTACTTTTAACTATAGATGACATGGTATATCTCAACTTGAATACGGAGCCACATTAGTTCCTAAGTAGTAGTACCTAGCTGATGTTTGAGCATGTCTATTCGGTTCTCACCAGATGTCAGATTGTCTTGTGGGTTTACCAAGCAAATGTATTATTTTATCTCTTGAGTTACTTAAACACTTGACACTTCTTTCAGAGTTTGTATAAATATGCTTTAATTATTTAGGCTCTGACAAAAGTTGGAATCTGAAATTGCAGGTCGGAGCTGAATCGTTTAAATTTTCAGGGGTTTTATACTGTGCTTTTGGAAAGAAATGATGAACTGATTACAGTAGCGACTGTAAGGTATCCTTGAACCATTATATATTATTTATATCATTCAAGTATAGTTCTCTTCTTTCTATTTCAGTATTGTAGTATTTAACATATAAATACTAGTTAGGGGATTTACTGATTTCTCCTTTGGGGAAGCGGATTTGCATCAACCATGACTTATGTCACCTGTCATCGGGGAATCCTCACGAAGTGGATGAATCCCCTTTGTCCACAGTCTAGAATCCTCTAGATGCAGAGAACTCCTCCAAACCCTAGCCGTTTTATTTCTCATGGAAGACAATCCCTCTTAAACACCCATAATGGTGTTTATATTGGCTAGCTTTAGGGTTTTACGTGGACTCGTGGAGGAATAATTAATGGGCTTGTGGGTCATCTAGCACCCCTTATGGGTGGACCCAACCCATTAATATTTTCCAGCAAGTTTAAATCTCCTTAGTCTTAAAAATTAGTTGAACAGCATGTGTATTCGTTAGAAAGTAAACTGACAATTTTCCTGCTCATTTCAAAGGATTTATGGAGAAAAGGTAGCCGAGGTTCCTCTTGTGGCAACACGATTTCAGTACCGCCGACTAGGAATGTGTCGCATCTTGATGAATGAGCTTGAAAAGGTTTGCATCTATACCTTCTTTCCTTTTCCTTACCTTTTCTTCTTCTGGGGAGGGGACAGAATAGTTATTGCTGAGAGAGTGTACTTAATGGATGTGTTTAAAAGATCCCAAGAATTATTTAATTAGGCAGGTATGTTCATGAAAACTATAATTTGTAGGAAATCTTGTTTGAGTTTCTAGTCATATGCTTCTTTCCTTGCCAGGGTTGTATAATCAATATTTTGAAGGTTATTGAGTTGACTGGTTGGGGACATCTGATAGTTCTCCTGATCAGAAACATGCAATTTATAGGAGAAAAACCTTTAGTCAGTCTTAGGGTTACGCAATGCACACTTATGCTACATCTAGTTTGTTTAACAGCAAAGATGTCAAGTTCTTGTTACCAATCTAAACAAAAAGCCCTCAATTCTACTAAGAATAAGTGATTGTATGGGGCATATCACAGGGGGGATTGCAATGGTCCTGATAGCTGTGGCTATTTTTATGGTAATCTTTCTTTGTCATGATACAACAACAATGACCCAGTAAAATCCCACAAAGTGGGGTCTGGGTTCTTTGTCATGATACTGAAACAAAAACATGAAACCTTATAATTTCTCACAGAGTCTGCCGCTGTGAACTGCCAAGCTTAACATATGAAGTAGTCTTAAATATGGGGGTCTGTAATATGCAGGTAGAGGCTAATGATGAACATGCTTTGACATAGTGTGAATATATTTATCTGATCTGGTTGTGTTTCAACTAATGCTATTTTGTTATTTGTTCCAGAAACTCATGGAATTAAGAGTTGAGAGGCTAGTTTTGCCAGCTGTTTCCAGCGTGCTAAACACATGGACCACTTCATTTGGTTTCTCAGTGATGAAAGAATCTGAGAGACTGAACTTTTTGAATTACACTTTCCTTGATTTCCAGGGTACAACAATGTGTCAGAAACTCCTTCAGGATATCCCCTCAGTGGTATCAAGTGGATCAACAGGTATATAGAACTCTTCATTTACTATGAAAGGAGATGGAAATTTAATCTGCTGACTGAAAATTCTTCTTTATGCAGAAGCATATCAAACTCATTTTCAACACATAAACAGCAAGGACAATGTTGAGTTGGATGGAAACAGTGCGCTTTCTGACGTCTTCCAAGCTGCGCTAAGTGAGAGGAGTGAAATTGTGGACCAAGGATCTGCACAGTATGTTTCCTCCCTTTTTTTCTCCTGTTTTTAAAGAACTGAAGTAGGGGAATCTTAGTAGCTTAGTTGGTTGGCTACCTGAATTTTCACCTTCTTGATAAGGGTTCAATTTCCCACCTTGTAATCCCCTTCCTCATTTCCCCTTGCCCTACCCCCTATATATAATCAAAATTAAAAAATTAAAAAATTAAAAACTGAAGAAGGGAGTAATCAGAGAGCTATAATGTTCAGATCATTCAGAGTGTAACATGAAAACAGTACTAAGCTTTTGGTAACTTATTCAAGTTTGATAATGATGTCGTTGGGAGGCTGATCATGGTAACAACATAGTAATGTGTCTCAGCTAGTCCTTCAATTTAAGGTGAGGGGCTAGGGATGTGCTCTATTGGGGTTGAAAGTCCTATACTTTGGTATGTCCAGGGATGACAGATCATTTTTTTTTTAAAATTAACACCCAGCAACTGGGTACTGATCTTATAACCAAGGCAAATAGTGTTTATAACATAAGCCATCTGCCTTCAAAAGATTGACTGAGCACCTGCACTTTCCAGTCAAGATATACAAAATTTACATCAACTAACAAAACATTTAGCCTTATCACAATGTACGGGATGACATATCATTGATTAAGTGGTTTTGAGTTTTAGAAAAGCAATATATGGGACGTGATTGATTCAAATTTCTATTCATTGAGAATAAATCACAATCAGGTTGTATGTGAATGCGAGGATGCTTTTCTCAACAAAAAAAAAGAGGAAGAAAATGTACAAAAGACAGTTTTATGCATGAAAGTAGGAGTTATCTTAATGAAAGAATGTCTATTTTGTTGGTCTTTTTTCTTGGTTCTGCTGTAATACTTAAGCAACATGGTCATTGAGGATTCATATAGCCAACCCGACATCTTTGGGAATGAGGAGTTGTTATTGCTGTCGTTGTCGTGGTAATACTCAAATACATATGATTAGGCTCACTGCAAGGAAAATGTAATAAGTGTTGAATTTGGTCATGGCATATGATTAACCCAAACAAACCCACTGACCCCAACCATCCACAGTATGTAAAGGAGGAAAAAAAGCTGTGTACTTGGCTTGTCGCGTCAGATTAGCTATGGCGATTTTCAATTTTGCTTCAGTTGGTGAAAATAACTCATTGTGGTGCTTTTGAGAATTCGAAAGAAATAGTGTTTAGCTAAAAAAACTTCTCAAGTGAGTCTACTCCATATTATAACACACGCACACAGACACTGAGATACTACCGAGTGTATTACAGGTATGCCCATAACATGGTGCATACACTTTCAGATGTAAGATTATAGAGTTGGATTTACTACCCATTGTCTTTTGTGTTTTCACATTTATTCTTCAAAGAGACAGGAGGATATGAAATAGGGGATACAAAGTTTAGCAAATGAGCGTCATATAAAAAAAAATAAAAAATTAACGTCTTATTTATTGATCTACCTTTTGTATAAGATAGTTGAGTTGCAGAGAGCTGTTTGTAGTTGGATTTTGGATTGTTCAGCGAAAAAGGTCAGGTTTGATTTTGGTTTTGGAACACCAAACAGATTAGAATCCAATTGCCCACCTAGAACTTGATTGTGTTCTCCTGTTTGTTGTGTCAACCATGACAATTTCTTTCCGTCCTGGTATAACTTCATAAAGCATTGAATAAAATTCTTTTTCTTATATACCAGCAACAAGAATATTACTGACTGTTGCACTATTTTCTCAGTACACCTGGAGGATGTGAAACCTGTAATACGGATGTTCCAGCTCCCCTCGTTATTGCGGTACTTTTCCTTTGTTCAGAACATTTTGGTCTAAGAAAATTTTCTTACTCTCCAGATCCTCATCTTAAGTGTAATTTTTTATGGTCTTTGAACAGGCAAACCAACAAGCTCGTGTTGGCTGCCTGCCTTGCCAGGATGAAACTAATCTGCAATACCGAGCTGAAGCTACTGGTAGTAATGTTTTTGAAAAAGCAGCTAGTGTCGAATACAAATATTACAAGCGTAGAAGAAGATATCAGCCCGTGGAAGCTAAGCTGGTTTTGGAAGGGTTAACTGTCTAGTAAGCTGGTAAATTATTTGAAAAAGATGGCACAACCACAGAACTGTGACATCTTCCAGGATACTTATTTCAAAGGCCTAAAATCTTTTGCTTCGTTAACCTTTTCTGTCCTCCTTATAGGAGAGGAAGAGATTTTAAGGGCTGTTGGTCTCCAACTCGTATATATTCATGTACAGCTGACTATCTCTAGGTAACCCTTTAGCTAATCATGATCTCTTTTTTAATCCTGAAAGTGCAAATGTACAGAACCAAAGTCCACGGCTTGAAACATGCAATCTACTTGCACATTCTTGTTGATCTGGAATCATGAGCCTCGCGTCTTTCGTGGCAACAAGTAGAGGAACAGAGCGGTAGTTGACAGTCGTGGACAAGGGTGTGGTGAGGTTCGACTATATTTGCATTGACATGGATGCATGGTAATCGTATACTTCGTTATACACCCATAGGAAGAATGAGGCAAGGTCATTAAGGCAGTCCCAGATTGAACCGTGGGCTGGCTTTAAGTCAAAAGCCACATCTATATAAAGGTTTTCTCTATCATTCTTCTACTCTACCTTTCTGCCAATTCTTCTTCGTTTTTATATACATTGCTATTCTTCTGACAACTCCTTTCTATTTATTGTATTTAGTTCTTGTGGTAGAAGAAACCAATTAATCATTTGCCTGATAGTTTCTTGGAAACACTATGCCTACACTCGTTCCATGTCTTTTATAAAATTCTCTGGCATGATTTCACTCTTAGATTACTTCCTATAATAATTTTAGGATAGTAACATTCCAGTTCAGTGAAGTCTTCTTTGTTTTTCTAAACCGTACCAAGATATGGAGATACTTGAAAAATTGAATGGTATGAACAACCAGCATTGGAGCATTAAGATTATGTATCGATCAGCAATTTGAAGGTCTATTATGTTTGCCGATGGATAGCTTGTTGATTCATAGCAAAAATGGCTTGAAGATGATTCTGTATGCCGCTCAATGATCTTTAATGCAATGAGTAATGCCATTGCACAAAGGAATGTAACTGAGGGTGCTGGAAATAGATGATTTTTAATTAACAAGTATATTCCTTAATTTTAAAAGGGAACTTTACATAACTGTCACAGTTTAAAAGAAATATAACAAATTCTTAGCATGAAACTCAGTATTACAGTTATGACAAGAAAATATTTATATTTGTAGCACACAGTTCCATTAAAATAGGAATATTTATTATTAATCCCCAAAAATAAGCAATTGAATGGAAAGTCAAGAACGTTGTACGAAAATCATGCTTTTCTGTCTCTTTATCTATTAGCTTTCCTTCTTTTTCTTCTATCTTTCCTTTGCCTTTTGGGATTTCCTTCTTAATTTTGTTTTCTGCCGAAGCCAATATATCTTTTAAATTTGTTCCATTCGTTTTCTTTTTAATTGTTTTTCTCAAGTTTTTCTCTTTCTTCTTTCTTCCTTTCTTAATATAAAGATCTAACTTCGATAATAATATATGTTAATATACAAAATATATGTATAAAAGTATACGTCTTATTAACACATATAACATATACCAAAATTATTCATAAAAATACTTCTTTAATTAATATGACACTTGACATATGAAATATACATAAAAAGATGCATCCTAATCTAATTAAGATAGCACTAGACATATAAATATACATAAAAATACATCCTGAATTAAAATGGCACTTGGTATATAAAATATATTTGAAATATACATTAAAAATACATCTTAAAATAAGATGGCACTTCACAAATAAATATACTAAAAATATATACACAAAAATACATTTCGAATTAAAGTGATACTTGATATACAAAGTATAAAAGACGAATAAATCAATACATCTTGAGTTAGGTGGCATTCACATATGCAAGAAATGTTTATAATATGCTTATTAAATATTGAACTTAATTTTTATAATATGCTAATAATAATAAAAAAGGTCCTCTTTATAGAATAAACAAGAAATGTTTCTATTTTTATAATAATAGTTAAAATAGGATCAAGCATGTAAAAAACTCGTTTTATTAGAATGGATAATTCCAAGCCTATTTTTTATCAAGTAAATGAACTTGGTGAAATTTGCTTTACATTGCGCTGGCTGGTGTGATTGAGCTAATAGTGTCTTGCAGTTGAATCACTTCTCCACGTCGTCGTTCTTGATTGTCAACAGAAAACTATGGCTTGTTTTTCTGTTTCATTTGCATCTTATCTTGAGGCTTGCCAATTTACTTCAAAATTTTATTTTTTAGGAAATGTTGGCAACTTCTCTATTGCTTTATTCGTTCTTATTGTAACATTAATGGGCTTCTTCATGCCTAGCAGGTTTCACATATGCCCTCAATACGTCATATGATTTGTACAACTACTATCAGTCAGCCAAGATTTAGACCAAACTGAATGACGAATTAGTCGTCTACTTCATACTTTTGGGATTTGTTTTTCAAACACAGCTTCATGATCAAGTTGGTTATAGATAATTTTCCTTGCTTTAAGTCTTGTAGTTGGTTGCCAAGATTTCTTCAACCATAAATCTCGCCTCATGGGCCTCCATTTCTTTATGCCCGCAAGATATTTAGTAATTATGCTAAGGTAATCTTGGACAGATCCTTTATTTTTTTTAAGGTAGTTATGGATGCTTCATATCATTTTTTTTAAGGTAGTTATGGATGCTTCATATCTTTTAAGCATCGTCATAAGAATTCATTTTAACAATGCCAAGCAACCTTACCTTGTTAAAAATGTCAAGCAATTGTTCTTTCTTTGACGGTGTCAAATTCTTTCCTTTTTTGCAACTCAGATTTCTTACTAAATGTAGCAACTGCATGCCTCATACTTTCATATCCTATATTTATTTCCTTCAAATAATCCTAATTTCTTTTGCTGATTTGAGAGTCATAATTTTCTTTGAAATTATTGCAGACACTAGCAAATAATTTTATTTTACCTTTGACTTTTCAATTTTCTTTTTCTTATAGCTCTTGATCTATGCCACAATTGCTTATTGGGCAATAATATAATACCATAATCTTTTTGTTAGATAATTACATAAATAATATAAATTAGTCCTAGTCCCGCATAGAATAGGAGTATGATATGTATTGTATAAATATGCACATTATAATCAAATAGAAGATCAATAATAATATTTTCTCCCGTACTTTCTCACATGGTATCAGGGCATTAGTGAGAAAAGATCATTGTGAATCATTCAAGCGTAACCGTAAAGAAAAATCTTAGTCATCGTGCAATTTTTCCGGTGACCTAAGGCTTATCTATGTGAAAGTCACTTTCTGTCGTTGTTGTGTAAAAACCAATACCACTATGAGGTAGATCACACTCCGGCGACCAACCTCAGAAAATTTCTCCGGCAGAAAAGCTGCCACGCGCCTCCACGCGCCGTCAATAGAAAATTTTCCGGCGAGGGTTCCGACCCACGCGCCGACGCGTGGGCCACTTTCTGGATGTTTTTTTGCAATACTTCTTCAGGATAATTTGCTCGCCTCAAAATTTGCGAGTCTACCCATCTAGTTTAAATCAAATTTTGACTACTTTTTTTATTTTTACGGTGTGCACAGTGATTTTTTCCCCGTGAACAGTAATTCCAAGAAATATTTTGCTTTTTCCGGCGTAAACATTATAATGACATTTATATTAGAAGTCTTTGACTCACAATCCATTGTATCCAATCCAGATGGTTTCTTTACCGAATTATATTGAGTCCCTTCAATACAAAGCATGTACACAGACATCTTCAGGGATAGCTTCCGTTGTTCAAACACATAGTAGTGTGACTTATATCTCCCAATCATCAACCTCTGAGTCTTGGGTCATTGATTCAGGTGCATCTGATCATATTTCTGGTAACAAATCTCTTTTCACTACTATTACATGTTCTCAATCTCTTCTAGCAGTCACAATGGCTAACATATCTCAAACCATGGCAATTGGAATAGGCCAAGCAAGTTCACTTCCTTCCCTACCTTTAGATTCAGTTCTTTATGTTTCCGGTAATTCTTTTAATCTCATAGCTGTTAGTCGCTTAACCAAATCAATTAAATGCTCTATTTTATTTCTTGATGACCTTGTTTTTATATAGGAACGCAGTACAGGGCGGATCATTGGTACCGGGCGTGAATCAAATGGACTTTATTACCTTATCCTTGTAAAATCACATGGACTCACATCTTGTCTTCCTTCAACAACTTGCCATGTTACTGATGTCACACCTCCTTTTTCCGCACCCGCGAGGGTGCAGGGGAGTTTTTTCCAATTAAAGGACAATCGAAAACGGGATCGGTTTATTTATTTCAGAGTCGCCACTTGGGAGATTTAGGGTGTCCCAAGTCACCAATTTTAATCCCGAATCGAGGAAAAGAATGACTCTATATTACAGTCTGCGTACCAGAAATCCGGATAAGGAATTCTGTTAACCCGGGAGAAGGTGTTAGGCATTCCCGAGTTCCGTGGTTCTAGCACGGTCGCTCAACTGTTATATTTGGCTTATTTATCTGATTTTAAATACAATTATGAACCAATGTGCCAATTTTAACTTTTTACCGCTTTATTATTATTATTTTAAAAGAATGTGAACATCGCTTTAAAACATGTCTTTGGACTGCGTCACATGAAATGCACCCACAATCCGGAACATATTTTATTTGATGTTTTGGGATTTGGATCTGGGTCGCATGAAATGCACACCCAAGTTTAAGAAAGTAGATTATTAAACACGCGCCTAAAGAGACTATCGTGTTATTATTTTGGGAAGACCACGAAATTCGCTAAGCGGCCCTCCTGAATTCTAAGTAAATTTAAAACAAGTATTTACTGAGGGCCCCGCAATTTGCATTTTTTGTTTGTCGAGGCTCGTCCCATTTATTTTTTTTAAAATGAATTTGCAACGTTATGGAAATGCATCTCAGGCCACGCCACAATCAATGCGCCCGTGACTAGAGACATATTTCGACTCCGTTGAGATTTGGATTTGGGTCACATAAATGTGCACCCGAGTTTAGGGAGATAACATTATTAAAGGCGCGCCTAAAGCAACTAGCGCATTATTATTTTGGGGTAGGGCCGTGAAATTTGCTAAACGGCCCGTCTCGGAATCTAAGTATTTAATACATATATTTTGTGAGGGCTCCGCAATCTGTACATTTTTATTTGGCGAAGCTAGTCTCGTTTTTTATTTTATTTATTTATTTAATTTTTTTTTAAAGGATGCCATTTTTACGCCTTTAACAATACTAAACCTTACGACTTCTTTACAACTAAAACCTCATAACTCGTCAAAATTTAATAAAATGAGTCTAGTGAATGGGTGTTTCGGAAGTGGTAACAACAAGTACTAATGCTAATTTTGTCCGAATGACCTAAGCAAAGGAAAGGACGAACAGATTAACGTCAAACTTGTGTCATAGAACAACTAGTCCAACTTAATTAAATGACATCGGATAAACAAGAATCGCGTAACGCAAAATGAGCAAAAATGCATACGATGAAAACATAAGCAGAAAATTATCATACCAACTTCTATATTGCATCTTTGAACATTTAACGTAACATTTCCTTATCTAATACTTGAGGTTTACTAACCTTTGAACCTCGGCAAACTCAGGACGACAAACACGACCCCGACGGGACTCAAGCCGGACTTCTCTGAACGAAGAACAACGACGGAACCTCGGACAAACACCTCGACGTACCGGACCTCGATGAACCAAAGACGACCTTGATGGAAATAGAAAGCTCGGACCCACAACTGTCAACAACCAAGGATTGTTTGGTTGCTGCTGTATTTTTCCGGCGCAACACCTGGTACGTGAAGCTGCAGCAGGAGGGGGTCGTTTGGGCAGTTGAAGAAGAAGTCGATAGGGCTGAACGACGAGCAGCAGGGGTTATGGGGAAGCTGGAAGGGTCGTTTGGTGATGGTCAATAAAACAGTAATGGAGGACTGCCGGTGGTTGTAGGCAATGGGGAAGGCGACGGTGGGAGGTGCGACTGGAGGTGGTCGCAGGTTTCAGGCGGTGGTTATGGCATTGGGGGAGTAGTCGACGATGGAGCTAGGAGGAGGAGGAGTGGTCGTGGGCTTGTAGTTTGGGCAGTAGGGTTTGCGGGTGGTTTCTGGAGGTGGAAGGGTCCGTTTGTGGTGGTGTTGAGACGTGTATGGAGCTGGTTCCAATGGAGGGGGCTGGTAGCGGCGACAATGGCGGTAATGGAGGTTGCTAGTGGCGGGCTGCTTGGACAGAAAAGATGGATCAGTGGTGGTGGGTCGTTGATGCTGCAGCTGTTCCGACGAGGAAGCAACAGCAGCTGCTGCGTGATAGCAGCGGACGTGGGGGTCGTTTGACTTGAGGAAGTCGGAAATGGTGGTTTTGGCGATGGTTATGGCGTTGGAGTTTTGGAGGGGACGGGTGGTGTTCGGACGGTGTCGAGGGTCTGGTTTTTCCGGTGGTTGACGATGGAGGAGTTGGGTTGGGTAGTGGTCGACGAGCCTGTTTGCTAGGGTTTTCTTTTGTTTCTTCTTTCAAAGAGAAAGAAGACGATGCACAGTACCCCCCCCCCCAAATTCAAAAGTCTGTCCGTGTGTTTTGTAGTTTTCTGCCAAGAAAAATGAGCCCCACGCGTGGTGGGGTTCAAGGTTTGTGTCCCCCACGCGTGGTGGGGTTCCCCATGTGTCGTGGACTCGGTTTATTATGGGCTAGGTCCGAAAATTAGGCCTAAAACCGGGTAGTTTGAACCCGAATATTATTCTTTTGCCCGGATCCGAGAATAAGAACACGACGTTGCTTAACTAGTCCTGTGTAAGCAAAATAACTACCAAAAATAGGACTAATATTTAAACAAAATTATATCTTTTTTTAAATATTTTTCAAGATTTAAAATAGCTACAAAATATTAATAAAACTATTTTTTTGTAATTTTCGTTTTTTAATAAAGACAAAATATAAAGTAATATTTTTGTATTTTTCCAAAATTAAAATGACTACAAAACATTAATAGAATTATATTTTTTGTAATTTTTGAATTTATATAAAGTACCAAAATAAAGTGCAATTTTTTGTATTTTTCAAATTTATGAGAAATACATAAACTAAAATTTATATATGTATTTTTGTGATTTTTTCTTTTTGCAACGAAATAAAGTAAAATAGTTAAAATGACTATATTAGACCTAAATTACATATTTAAGCTAAAAATGTAAAAATTCTCGGGGAGGGTCAAAAATCAGGTGTCTACAGCTGCCCCTCTTTGACTGGAAACACGAAGAGTTTTCCGACAAAGAACGACTAGACATGTTTTTGACCCGACCATTACTTGGACGGACTACACTAAGGAAAGGGAGGGAATGTGACCGAGCCCTGGTATCTGAGCTGCCTACATATCCTTGGTTATACAGGAATCAGGCCACGTGTAGTTCAGATATGAGAGATGGTGGAGTGTACCGAGGTGAAGAGCCGATCGAGGTGCCGTTCCGTTGAGGTTCCGGTCCGCGGTCCTGTCATTACAACAAAAATGAAAACTGAAAAAGACTAACTAAGCCTATCAGCTACTAGTTACAAGGATTCCTATCTCTAAGTCTTCTGAAACTTGATCTTGAGTCTTGAATGGTGCTTCATACAGACTTTGGATTTGAACCTTGATACTTGCTAGTTGTAGGCGCTAGTTCTTGAGCAGATCACATCTGTTCTCCACATCCGTGCTTCGGATTCATTCATTTTTCTCTTTTTTCTTTTTTTTTTTTTTTTTTGTCTTTGTGACTAGCTTTCGTTGACTATCTCAGACTGTTGACTCGCATTTTTGAGGCGAGCTTCTTGTTGTTTCTAACTTGGATTGAATGCTGGGGATTTTGTTGTAGCCTTCTGCCTCCAATGGGTTACGGCTTGACTTTGAACGATGCTCCGCTGTTCTACGGGCGAACCCCTAACTTCTTCAATCTTTGACATATAACAACCTCCGCTCTACAGGCAGGCTCCTGACAACCAAAACAAACAACATAAATGAAATTTCCTAACCCAGTTTGCACTGGGAAGGTTTGTGAGTTGTTAGCAAAATTGTAACCCACTGATACTGCTGATGCAGTGCTGAGAGTGAACTAAAGACTAGACTAGTATGTGCATCTCCTACGGGTAAAATCTCAATTTAGGACGTGAGTCTCCTAAAATAAAATATATCCTAGGAGAAGGTTCGTCAGACTAGGTCTCTATCTTAGGAGAAAAATTCGTCAGACTAAGATTTTGATCCTAGGAGAAGGTTCATCAGACTAGGTCATTTTTTGTTTTTTGGTTATCTTAGGAGAAAGATTCATCAGACTAAGATTTTGATCCTAGGAGAAGGTTCGTCAGACTAGGTCTCTATCTTAGGAGAAAAATTCGTCAGACTAAGATTTTGATCCTAGGAGAAGGTTCATCAGACTAGGTCATTTTTTGTTTTTTGGTTATCTTAGGAGAAAGATTCATCAGACTAAGATTTTGATCCTAGGAGAAGGTTCGTCAGACTAGGTCTCTATCTTAGGAGAAAAATTCGTCAGACTAAGATTTTGATCCTAGGAGAAGGTTCATCAGACTAGGTCATTTTTTGTTTTTTGGTTATCTTAGGAGAAAGATTCATCAGACTAAGATTTTGATCCTAGGAGAAGGTTCGTCAGACTAGGTCTCTATCTTAGGAGAAAAATTCGTCAGACTAAGATTTTGATCCTAGGAGAAGGTTCATCAGACTAGGTCATTTTTTGTTTTTTGGTTATCTTAGGAGAAAGATTCATCAGACTAAGATTTTGATCCTAGGAGAAGGTTCGTCAGACTAGGTCTCTATCTTAGGAGAAAAATTCGTCAGACTAAGATTTTTATCCTAGGAGAAGGTTCATCAGACTAGGTCATTTTTTGTTTTTGTTTTTTATATCTTTAACAACCACTTAGGAGGAAATGCATCTCCTACGGGTGAAACTAAAATGAACTTAGGACGAAATGCGTCTCCTATGGGTAAAACTTAAACTTAGGAGGAAATGCGTCTCCTATGGGTAAAAGTGAACTTAGGAGGAAATGCATCTCCTATGGGTGAGACCAAAACAAACCTAGGAGGAAATGCGTCTCCTATGGGTAAAACTAAAACAACCTTAGGAGGAAATGCATCTCCTATGGGTTGAAACTAAAACAATCTTAGGAGGAAATGCATCTCCTATGGGTAAGACTCAAACTTAGGAGGAAATACATCTCCTATGGGTGAAACTAAAACGAACTTAGGAGGAAATGCATCTCCTATGGGTAAAACTCAAACTTAGGAGGAAATGCGTTTCCTATGGGTAAAACATAAACTTAGGAGGAAATGCATATCCTATGGGTGAAACTAAAACAAACCTAGGAGGAAATGCGTCTCTTATGGGTAAAAATAAAACAACCTTAGGAGGAAATGCATCTCCTATGGGTGAAACTAAAACAAACCTAGGAGGAAATGCATCTCCTATGGGTGAAACTAAAACAATCTTAGGAGGAAATGCATCTCCTATGGGTGAAACTAAAACAATCTTTGGAGGAAATGCATCTCTTATGGGTAGAACTCTCATGATTTCAAACTAGGAAGTGCGTCTCCTATTAATGGAACCTTCGCTTTCTTTTTTTTTGAATTATTTACTTACCTGTGTTGTCCTCCGTCGAAACTGTTGGGGATTATTTAGATGGGATGACTTTTTACCCTTTTTTCTTTTTTTTTCATTATTATCTTTTTATTCTTATTTTTTTATTATTTTATTCCTTTTTTTTTTTTGCTTTTGCATAGCTTCTTCCTTCGAAGACTACCTCCCTTGAGATTCGTTTTGCCTTTCCCCGAAAGGAACCGCTGAGGATACCGACTTTCCAACCTTGTGTTGGACTCCTCGCAACTGCTAGGGATAACACTGTTGGGGAATTATTTACTTACCTGTTGGGGGGTAAAATGTTATCAGCTGGGGGTACCTGACTTCCAGAAAATTTTCTAAATGGAAGGAAATTTTTCTGCCCCAGTTTGATAATATCCCTTGTGGCATGCGTTTCTGTCATCAATGCCATCTCTTCTACCTGCTTCAAATCAAACAAAAATTGTTAGTTTAAAACGCGGTGGTTGGTTGTGATGGAGTTACCCTTTCTCCTTCCTTGCTCTGTGCTCCACAACTTGTTGGGGATGATATTATTTGCTGGGGATATCCCTCTTCTTTTGTGGCATAGCCCGGAAACTGGCTTTTCCCCGACTTTTAATCTCGTATGAATTTTCCAAATATGCTCACTGCTCTCCTTGCTTTGTTCACGGGCCTTGGCCTTGAGGTTTATAACCTTGGTTTTGGCAAGGATATCCCTCTTGACACTCGTCAATCCTTTTGTCAATTCCCTTTTGCTGGGGATATGTTTTTCTTGACATTGGCCTCGCGCTTGTTCCTTGCTGACTATACCATTTGGATGTACTAGTCAGATCTCATTTCGTATAATCGGAAAGCTGATGGCATATTTTGAAGTCAATTCACTTGTTCTGACCAGACAGACTCTATTGGGGATTTTTCTATGAAAGGAAAAAGATAAAAGGGAACAGAATAAAAAGACAGGAAAAAAATGACTCTTTAACAAAAGAAACTATAAATAAAAACCTATCAAATGCAGATACCGACTCTAATGGTCATGACATGCATATGTGGCCTATCCTCCGCCGTCAATCATCTTTCAAGATCTTCAATTGGCAATTCCCCATCTGATTCTCAATCCTATTCGACTTGTAGTGCCCGAAGGGTTTTCACTATCAAGTCTCTCTCATTTTTGGTTCTTCTCTCAGCTTTCATCGCCTTATGGTGCCTGTGAAGGTTTTCACCAATAAGACTATCTCGTTTTATATCTCTCTCCAGCTGGGGATTTGGAGTGTTGCTGGTATGACTCTTTCTGTTGGAGATTAGAGTCCTTTCTGCAGTGGAACAGAATGTTATGTTCACCGGTAAGACTCTTCATTTGTCTGACTTGGCATTTTTTAAAGACTGATCAGAAGGTCTTTCTTTGGACCGTAATGTGGGTTTTGGATAGGCTGGAAAGAAAGGGTATAAAAGGCTCAAAAATACATTAATTTCGGGTTATTAGTTACAACCTTCGGAATTAGATTTATTTACAACAAACGCAACCTTTGTCCCAGTTTCTTGCTTGGGGATATTTTAATTGATTTTTTTTCATTTTTCAAAACTATGACCGAGCCGTGAAGCGCCTACGTATCCTCTTTGAGGAATCAAGTCAAACGTAGTTCCCAATTCCTCTTTTTCATTTGACTTTCTTTTTTTCTTTGTTATCATTTTCTTTTCTTTTCTTTTCTTTTTTTCTCTTTTTTTTCGTTTTGTTGTTTTCTTTCTTTCTCTCTCTTTTTTTCGTTGCCACTGATTCCGAACGAGGGGTATGAAAGAAAATAAATAAGGCTCAAAAGGGGTTAACGAAGGATAAAATGTTTAGGTAGCAGAACAAAATGCCTTCGTCATTCCAGTCTTCAAAACATGCCAAGTGCAAACAACACAATTGAACATAGATTTATAATCTCTTCCGATGGTGCTGGACTTTGACAATTATGTTAAACATTTTCTTTGTCGTTTCTAAAGCACCGTTGGGCGACACTCTCATTATCATGAATGACTCTCATGCCCATTTGGCGAATCTTGCTTTTAACAGTTTTCTTTGTGTTTAACTTGCCCCAGTTCCACATGACTCGGGCTTCAAATAATCCCAAACCGTTCTTATTTCCTTTGAATGCTTTGATCACCTTCCCAGGGTTTTATGATTAACTTTTAAGATTAGGCCCAAACTGGGTGCATGTCATGTCTCTAGAATCGGCATTGAACGAAATGATAAAAGGACTAAACAAAAAGACGACTGGAACTTAACAAAAGACCGGCTTTGCATTAGACTACCGGCGAAATGGTTTGAATAATAAAACAAACAAAACAACCAAAATAAAATCCTAACACAACCTCGACAAAACTTAAACAAACTGATATGACAAAATGGAAAGATAAGAAGGTTTGACGCCAGAAAATATTCTGATTACAACTCTAAGAATAATCCGGACAACAGAAATGACAACAAAATAAGCCACCACCAGCTTCTCTTTTGCTAACCAAGGAACGGAGCGTGCTCCCACTTTATCAAAACTGGCATCTTAGCCACTGAGCTTCGCATCAATACTGTCAAGACCATTACCAGCTTCAATATCATCAATCTCCGTCAACAAGTTTCCAACAGGATTCGAATGCTTCTGTCATCAGGCCTGATCCCCGCAGAGTGTGCATCATGAGGTGCAAGTAAAGGATTCTGGGTGTCATTGTCCGGCTTACCACAAACCAACCACCTTAACTTTGTGATTCAAAATGAAACAGGTTAAAATGGACTCAGTCCGTCCCCATTATTAACAACATTTTTTCTTTTCTTTTTTTTTTCATTTTTCTTTTTTTTGATTTTTTTTCAATTTTTTTTCTTTCTTTTTTTTTTTTCGTTTTTTTTCATTTCGTTTTTTTTTCATTCTCTTTTTTTCATTCTCTTTTTTTTTTTGCTTTTCTTTTTGTTGTGGTCGAATCTTATGGAGATTGCCTACGTATCATGACCCCGCATGAATCAGACCTTGCGTAGTTCGGGCCGATAAAAGATAAACAACAATGAACATTTTTCAATTTTCATATTAAAACAAACTGGGTTTCGAGGATTTAAAGATGACCCACAAACTTGAAAATCAAACAACCCGCATATTCTAATCAAAAGATTTATGAAATCAAAAAACAAAAGGCTAGCTCCCTATGTTCGACAAATGCAACCAAATGGTTATTTTTGCAAATGTGGCCCCTTCTAAATTTCACATGAATTTTTGAGGCCGGGGAGGATTATTTTATGACACTTTACACACTTGTCCATTCTTTTACGAAAATAACCTTTCGACAACTGAAAGATACTCTAAGGCTATTTCGGCAAGAACGGTTTAAGATGCGGCCGAAGCTGGCTCGGCTTATTATGACAAAATCCAAACGGTATTCACCTGACCGCCGACTCTTTGTTTTTTTCAAATTATAATAAAATCTGGTGTTGCAAACACGGCCTTCAGCGCCTCGGGGACGAAGGTTATAAGGCTGTGTGGGTCCACTGGACCAAATCTTAAAAATGACCCGAAGGTGGCTGTTTATGCAAAGTCAGCCTTCCGGCGTCCCTTTCGGGAACATTCGGCTATTTATGACAAAACAGCATCACGTGACTTCTTTATTAAAACTTGACATATATATTTTCCGTTATTTATTTGTTTTTGGTTATTTTAGCAAAATGGTGGGGTTGGACCCGATGAGGGTTGCCTACGTATCTCACATCCGGTGAGAATCAAACCCGCGTAGTTCGGGCCAATAAACTATTTTTGAGAAGACCCTTTTCCATTTTCTATTCTTTTTTTATAGCAAACAAACAAACTATTATTTTCATTCATAACAAACAAACTAACTAACGTAAAACATTCCTTCTTTTTTTTCATTTGTTTTTCTTATTCCAAAGAAAAAGAATTTTTTTTGGAATTTTTACCTTTAATAAAAGAAATGCTTTAAAAAAAGTATTTTTTTGAATTTTGAATTTTCTAAAGAAGAATCAAAATATTTTCGGATTTTTTATTTATCTATTTTATCTTTTTGAATTTTGAATTTTCTTTTGAATTTTTTTTGGATTATATATATACTTATTTTGGAACAAATAATAAAATCACATTCAACGTCCGACTCTTTTTATTTTTATTTTTGGCATTTTCATAGACAAACAAAATCAAATAAAATAAAACATTTTAAAAACCAGACTCTTTTTCATTTTCATTTTCATGGCAAAACAAACTATTTTCTTTTCTATATTTTTTGAAAAAAAACAAGACAGAACAATGATGATTTTTTTCTCTATTTTCCTTTGCTTTTAATATAACAAACTAATAAGACATTTTTTTTCATTTTCTCAAAATTTCGGCAGAGTTTCGATACTACTCGGACATTGGTTTTTTTTTCTAACAATAAGTAGCCACATCTCTACACTGTTATTTTCTCCTCTTTTCCACTATTGTCTAGTTTGTGGATGATGAAAACATACACAATCTTTTTTTTTGAATTTCCAATGTTTCTTTCTATATGTATACATATATATTTTATTTTTTATATTTATTATATTTTCAAAAATGTGGCATGGGGGACATAGGGAATTTCAAGACTTCTTGGATTCCGCAAATGTTCCCCATGTGCTTTTCAAAAATGAAGCGTGGGGGACATAGGGGAATTCCAAGGCTTCTTGGATTCCACAAATGTTCCCCATGTGCTTTCCCAAAAAGCAAGCGTGGGGGACATAGGGAATTCCAAGGCTTCTTGGATTCCACAAATGTTCCCCATGCTTTGATTAAAATAACACCATGCTGGAAATGACCAAATGACCCATTCGCCCTTGACTAAATACAACATGTAGCACATAGGATGCCGAAAGATGGTCTATTATTTTCAGGTTGCTTGTCCTAGACGGACCCAACCCCTATGTTGAGTCCCCTAAGTCAAATGCACATGATGCAAATAAACGTTCCTACTAGGGATCCGGCATGTGGCTTTGTTATACTAGGTTCAAAAACCTGGGTCGGTGTTCTAGACAGTGTACCCGAGCGGACAACTCGAGCTGAGGAAGGAGCTCCTTTCCGGGAACCAAAAGGCCAGCCGGCTTAGAAACTTTCCGAGCCTCTTTTATTCAGGGTATGACACTAACAGAATAGGGAGTCTCAACCAGTAAGCACATCCCCGGAGGTAAGAAGAGAAAGGTTTCGGCACAGTTTATATACAGTTCAAATAATATCAAAGCGGTAAAAGCAGCATTTAGCACATTAGGCTCAAAACATGTAATAATCAGATAATAAATAAAGCCAAATAATAACAATTATTCTAAGCTCGAATTCTTAACCCTGAACCAGTGGTTCTGGGTGTTTAGTCCCCAGCAGAGTCGCCAGAGCTGTCACACCTCCTTTTTCGGGAGTTTTTTCCAATTAAAGGACAATCGAAAACGGGATCGGTTTATTTATTTCAGAGTCGCCACTTGGGAGATTTAGGGTGTCCCAAGTCACCAATTTTAATCCCGAATCGAGGAAAAGAATGACTCTATATTACAGTCTGCGTACCAGAAATTCGGATAAGGAATTCTGTTAACCCGGGAGAAGGTGTTAGGCATTCCCGAGTTCCGTGGTTCTAGCACGGTCGCTCAACTGTTATATTTGGCTTATTTATCTGATTTTAAATACAATTATGAACCAATGTGCCAATTTTAACTTTTTACCGCTTTATTATTATTATTTTAAAAGAATGTGAACATCGCTTTAAAACATGTCTTTGGACTGCGTCACATGAAATGCACCCACAATCCGGAACATATTTTATTTGATGTTTTGAGATTTGGATCTGGGTCGCATGAAATGCACACCCAAGTTTAAGAAAGTAGATTATTAAACACGCGCCTAAAGAGACTATCGTGTTATTATTTTGGGAAGACCACGAAATTCGCTAAGCGGCCCTCCTGAATTCTAAGTAAATTTAAAACAAGTATTTACTGAGGGCCCCGCAATTTGCATTTTTTGTTTGTCGAGGCTCGTCCCATTTATTTTTTTTAAAATGAATTTGCAACGTTATGGAAATGCATCTCAGGCCACGCCACAATCAATGCGCCCGTGACTAGAGACATATTTCGACTCCGTTGAGATTTGGATTTGGGTCACATAAATGTGCACCCGAGTTTAGGGAGATAACATTATTAAAGGCGCGCCTAAAGCAACTAGCGCATTATTATTTTGGGGTAGGGCCGTGAAATTTGCTAAACGGCCCGTCTCGGAATCTAAGTATTTAATACATATATTTTGTGAGGGCTCTGCAATCTGTACATTTTTATTTGGCGAAGCTAGTCTCGTTTTTTATTTTATAATTTTATTTATTTGTTTTTTTTAAAGGATGCCATTTTTACGCCTTTAATAATACTAAACCTTACGGCTTCGTTACAACTAAAACCTCATAACTCGTCAAAATTTAATAAAATGAGTCTAGTGAATGGGTGTTTCGGAAGTGGTAACAACAAGTACTAATGCTAATTTTGTCTGAATGACCTAAGCAAAGGAAAGGACGAACAGATTAACGTCAAACTTGTGTCATAGAACAACTAGTCCAACTTAATTGAATGACATCGGATAAACAAGAATCGCGTAAAGCAAAATGAGCAAAAATGCATACGATGAAAACATAAGCAGAAAATTATCATACCAACTTCTATATTGCATCTTTGAACATTTAACGTAACATTTCCTTATCTAATACTTGAGGTTTACTAACCTTTGAACCTCGGCAAACTCAGGACGACAAACACGACCCCGACGGGACTCAAGCCGGACTTCTCTGAACGAAGAACAACGACGGAACCTCGGACAAACACCTCGACGTACCGGACCTCGATGAACCAAAGACGACCTCGATGGAAATAGAAAGCTCGGACCCACAACTGTCAACAACCAAGGATTGTTTGGTTGCTGCTGTATTTTTCCGGCGCCACACCTGGTACGTGAAGCTGCAGCAGGAGGGGGTCGTTTGGACAGTTGAAGAAGAAGTCGATAGGGCTGAACGACGAGCAGCAGGGGTTGTGGGGAAGCTGGAAGGGTCGTTTGGTGATGGTCGATAAAACAGTAATGGAGGACTGCCGGTGGTTGTAGGCGATGGGGAAGGCGACGGTGGGAGGTGCGACTGGAGGTGGTCGCAGGTTTCAGGCGGTGGTTATGGAGTTGGGGGAGTAGTCGACGATGGAGCTAGGAGGAGGAGGAGTGGTCGTGGGCTTGTAGTTTGGGCAGTAGGGTTTGCGGGTGGTTGCTGGACGTGGAAGGGTCCGTTTGTGATGGTGTTGAGACGTGTATGGAGCTGGTTCCAATGGAGGGGGCTGGTAGCGGCGACAATGGCGGTAATGGAGGTTGCTAGTGGCGGGCTGCTTGGACAGAAAAGATGGATCAGTGGTGGTGGGTCGTTGATGCTGCAGCTATTCCGACGAGGAAGCAACAGCAGCTGTTGCGTGATAGCAGCGGACGTGGGGGTCGTTTGACTTGAGGAAGTCGGAAATGGTGGTTTCGGCGATGGTTATGGCGTTGGAGTTTTGGAGGGGACGGGTGGTGTTCGGACGGTGTCGAGGGTCTGGTTTTTCCGGTGGTTGACGATGGAGGAGTTGGGTTGGGTAGTGGTCGACGAGCCTGTTTGCTAGGGTTTTCTTTTGTTTCTTCTTTCAAAGAGAAAGAAGACGATGCACAGTACCCCCCCCCCCTAAAATTCAAAAGTCTGTTCGTGTGTTTTGTAGTTTTCTGCCAAGAAAAATGAGCCCCACGCGTGGTGGGGTTCAAGGTTTGTGTCCCCCACGCGTGGTGGGGTTCCCCATGTGTCGTGGACTCGGTTTATTATGGGCTAGGTCCGAAAATTAGGCCTAAAACCGGGTAGTTTGAACCCGAATATTATTCTTTTGCCCGGATCCGAGAATAAGAACACGACGTTGCTTAACTAGTCCTGTGTAAGCAAAATAACTACCAAAAATAGGACTAATATTTAAACAAAATTATATCTTTTTTTAAATATTTTTCAAGATTTAAAATAGCTACAAAATATTAATAAAACTATTTTTTTGTAATTTTCGTTTTTTAATAAAGACAAAATATAAAGTAATATTTTTGTATTTTTCCAAAATTAAAATGACTACAAAACATTAATAGAATTATATTTTTTGTAATTTTTGAATTTATATAAAGTACCAAAATAAAGTGCAATTTTTTGTATTTTTCAAATTTATGAGAAATACATAAACTAAAATTTATATATGTATTTTTGTGATTTTTTCTTTTTGCAACGAAATAAAGTAAAATAGTTAAAATGGCTATATTAGACCTAAATTACATATTTAAGCTAAAAATGTAAAAATTCTCGGGGAGGGTCAAAAATCAGGTGTCTACAACTGATTCACTGGATTTATGACATAAACGGTTGGGACATCTCAGTTTGTCAAAACTTCAGAAAATGGTACCTGGCTTATCTCACTTTTTCACTCTAGAGTGTGAGTCATGTAAGCTCAATAAGCATACCCGCTTCTATTTCCCTCGGCGTCTTGATAATCGAGCAGAATCACCTGTTACTTTAGTCCACTCAGATGTTTGGGGTCCTAGTCGAGTTAGTTCTATCTTGGAATTCCGCTACTTTTTTAGTTTCATTGATGATTATTCTAGTTGCACTTGGATTTTGATGAAAAATCGATCTGAGTTGTTTTCTATTTTTCAGACCTTTCACGCTGAAATTCAAAATCAATTTGGAATCTCTATCCGCACATTTCGTAGTGATAATGCTCTAGAGTATTTGTCTTATTGATAGATCTTAAATACTCTTGCCTGATGTTTTGATTATCTAACAAACTTACTGTTAAGAACCAGATAGGGAACCCAACCTACTTGGATTGCTGCAAACATTGACGGATTCCAACTAAAGATGAACTGCTACAGCTTCAAGAGTTAGGAACCAAACAAGGACCTGATGCTCTTGTGGTTTTCTCATAGCAGTACAAAGTCATTATGACACAGCTGGAAATGAAGTGACTGACGACACTATTTCTGCTGCACTGCACTACACTGTCAGCCCACTCATTCTCTAACCAAACAAAGTACTCACATCATTTCAAGTGATATGATCAAGATGTACCCAATGAGCTTTATACAAAAAGATCACTGAAAGGTTTCTGTTTCTCATTCAAGCCTCTTGCAAAAACAGAGAAATCATCCTCACAAGCTTGAAGAACAAGGTTGAATGCCACTACGGACCAGTTCCTAAACGATTGATTGTCGCTGTCCTAGTTGAGTTGTAACCTTGTTATTGTACTTACTGTATCTCCTAAACTGATTACCTAGAAGCATTCTGATTAGAAATCCTCTTGTAAATCCGTAAACTTGTTGAGTTTATGTTGTGTCTAGATTTAGTCATAAGGAAAAGTCTTTGTAATCGTAGAATTACAAAGTGGCTTGTAGTGATAGCATCACAAGTTAGAAAAAGCCTTTGTAACTAGGATAGTCACAAAGTGGCTTGTGGTAAAGGTACCACAAGTTAGTTAAGTAAATCCTTTGCAATAGAAATTATTATAAAGTGGCTTGTAACATGTAAGATTACAAGTTAGTGAAGTTAAAAAGCCAATAAGTGTAGGTCGTGGTTTTTTTATCCCCTTGTGTGGGATTTTTCCACGTAAAAATCCTCTGCCTCATTTACTACTGCTTTATTAAGTACTCTCAGCAGAGCCTTGTAAAGGACCAGGTACTCTACGATTTGGTGGACCCATACATACTAACAATTGGTATCAGAGCGGGTTCCTCTTATTAGGCTAACACCTAGGAAGGATCCTCATGGTGGCTCCACTAAATTTTGAAGAAGGTTAATCCATATACCTCCCCCCAAGTTTGATGGAAAATGCTATTGGTGGTGGAAAGCTAGAATGCACGATTTCATCATGGCTGAGGATTGTGAGCTATGAGATATCATTTGCGATGGTCCGTTCGTTCCAGTCAAGGTACTAGATGAATTTCCATTTTTAATAAAAAAAACTAGCAAAGAATACACTGAAGTAGATAAGAAAGCAGTGGAAAAGAATTTTCGTGCCAAGAAAATTCTAGTATATGGATTGGGTCCTAAAGAGTATGACAGAATCTCTACCTGCGACACTGCCAAGGAAATATGAGAGGCTTTGCAAATAGCTCATGAGGGAACTACACAAGTAAAACAAGATAAACCTAATACTGGTGATAGTTCCATGATGGCAGTTGAAGGCCAGGAGATTGGATATGACTCAACACTTGCTTTGATGGCTCAATCAGATGATGATGAAGACAATGACAACGAAGAGGTAAACTTCAGGGATGTTCAGAAAAATCTGAAATCCTATTCTCCAAAAAAACTCATGTGTTTAGCTGATGTTTTAATTACTGGCTTTTGTAGTCTTGCGGAGGATAAGGATTCCTTGTTCTTAGAACTAGAAGAATCTGAACATACTAGAGAAGACTTAGTGGCTGCAGTTACTGATCAAAAGAAAACCATTGAAATTCTTAGAAAAGAAAAGAGTGATCTGTTGGCAGAAACTGTAGACCAAAGGGAAAAAATAGTAAAGCCATTGACTAAGTGAAAACCTGAAAGCTCTAAAAGAGGAAAGGAGATAGTTAGTGAGGAATACCTTAGGCTTGAAGATGAGGTGAAAGCTTTGAGATGTAGGATGTGTGCTGAAATTGAGAAAAACGAGCTCCTCCAAGCCATTCTAGAAAAAGTAATGAATGATCTTGAAATGTGTCTAAAGTGGACCTGGTCTTCATAAGCTACCACTGCATTACTCACTAATGATAGTAAAAAAAGGTAGGGAGCAGGGTTCCAAAGGGAGAAAACTTCTCACAACTCTCACGGTAAGAGTGCCACTACATCTGATAACTGGCCTCGTACCCAATGTGGGAACACTGGGCATTTCAAGAAAGGTGTCCAGGCTAAGAATCACTCAGTACAAAAAGACAAAGTGGCTGCTGAAACCATGACCACAAAAGAGGGACCAGGTTCCACTCACAAAAAACGCACATTACCTGACTGGTCTAAGAGAGCTCTTATTTATCCTTTTGCTTACTACAAGGGACCCAAACTTGTTTGGGTTCCTAAAACTAACTCCTAATCTCTTATGTAGGGAACAGTGAAAGGAAGCGGTCAACAATGATTCATGGATAGTGGATGTTCGAAACACATGACTTGGAACACCACAAACTTTCTTTCACTAAAAGGCCTGCAAGGAGGGAATGTATCCTTTGGCAACGGTAAAAAGGAGTACATTCTTGGAGTTGGGAAGTCACTCACTCATTCTATTGAAAATGTGTACTATGTCAATGGACTTAAGTACAGTCTCCTAAGTGTGTCTCAAATTTGTGATAAAGGAAACAAGGTGAAATTCTTGTCCAAAATATGTACAGTCACTGACCTTCTGACCGGTGAAATAGTTCTGGTGGCCAAAAGATACAAGAACATCTATGTTGCTGATTTCAAATCTTTATAGAGTGGTGATCTGAGTTGTCTAAAGGCGGTTGACGATGATGCTGAACTATGGCATATAAGACTGGGCCATACAAGCTTTTCCCTTCTGAACAAACTAATTCAGAAGGACCTGGTCCATGGTCTGCCTATGTCACAATTCAAAACTCAAAAAGTCTGTGATGCCTGTGCTAGAGGAAAACATGTAAAGTCCTCCTTTAAGTCAAAAAGAGATGTGAGCACCTCAAAGCCGCATGAGTTCCTGCATATGGATCTGTGTGGACCTATGAGGGTGCAAAATAGAGGATTAAAGAGATACATTTCTGTAATCGTGGATGACTACTCCAGATTCACATGGACTCTATTTCTCAGAACAAAAGATGAAACTGTTGAAGTATTCGTGACCTTTGTGAAGAAAATCCAGGTGAAGATGGAGTCTAGAGTTGTATGCATTAGATCAGATCATGGGACAGAATTTGACAATGTCCAATTTGATGAATTTTGCAATGAACATGGCATCACTCACAACTTCTCAGCTCCCAGAACTCCCCAGCAAAATGGAGTAGTAAAAAGGAAGAATAGAACTCTGGAAGAAATGGAAAGAACAATGCTGATTGACAGTGGACTTGCAAAGAACTTCTGGGCTGAAGCTGTCAACACCGCCTACTATTTAGTGAACAGGTGCATGATCAGATCACTTCTGAACAAAACCCCGTATGAATTGCTGAATGGAAAAAAACCCAAGCTAACTCACCTAAGAATATTTGGATGCAAATGCTATGTTCTCAACAATGGAAAGGATCAGCTTGGTAAGTTTGATGCCAAAAGTGACGAAGGAATATTTCTTGGCTATTCTTATCAAAGCAAGGCTTACAAGATATATAACAAGCGGAATCGATGTGTTGAAGAAAGCGTCCATGTTATGTTTGATGAATCTCATCCATCATTTGAGAAGAGTGCGGAGGAAGATCAAGATGGAGAACCCTTACTTGTTCCTGGTGAAGTCATTAACATGACAAACGGAAAGGCAGATATGATGAGTCAAGTAAAAGAGCCAAATGAAGACAGTGCTACCTCATCATCAACAGAACCAAGCACTTCAATTACAACCACTAAAGCTAAAGAGAGGGTGGTTGATGAAGTTCAGGGAACTCCACTGGCACCTGAGAGAAGGATAGAGGAAAGTCAGCCAAACATACCTTCCTCCTCTCAGAATGAACCTCAGACGTCCAACTGGAGACATCAAAGCTCTCACCCTATAGACAACATAATTGCTCCTCTAGATTACAGAGTTCAAACCATGTAGAGTGCTAGAAATTCACTTGCCTTCTCAGCCATTCTCTCCCAGATAGAACCCAAAAACATCAAGGAAGCCTTGAAAGATGCAGATTGGATTACAGCCATGCAAGACGAGCTGCATCAGTTTGAGAGAAACAATGTGTGGCACCTGGTACCCAGACCCCCAGATAGAACCATCATAGGAACCAGGTGGGTATTCAGAAACAAGCTTGATGAACATGGAATTACCATAAGGAACAAGGCCAGGCTAGTGGTCCAAGGCTACAATCAGGAGGAATGGATTGACTATGATGAAACGTTAGCACCAGTGGCTCGCATGGAAGCTATCAGAATTCTAATCGCTTTTGCTTCTCATATGGAATTCACCTTGTTCCAAATGGATGTCAAAAGTGTATTTTTGAATGGACTCCTTAAAGAAGAAGTCTATGTGAAGCAACCCCCAGGGTTTGAATGTCATGAGCACCCTGAATATGTGTTCAAACTGGACAAAGCTTTGTGCGGGCTAAAGCAGGCTTCTCGAGCTTGGTATGAAAGATTGTCAAAATTTCTCTTAGAAAATGGTTTTAAGAGAGGGAAAACTGACAATACTCTTTTCTTAAAAAACGAAGAAGGAACCTGCTCATTGTTCAGGTTTATGTTGATGATATCATTTTTGGAGCAACAACTGATTCTTTGTGTGAAGAATTTGCAAAACTTATGGGAAGCGAATTTGAAATGAGCATGATGAGGGAATTAAATTTCTTCCTGGGTCTTCAAGTAAAACACTACCCAAAGGGTACTTCCATTTGTCAGCAAAAATACATCAGGGAACTCTTGAAGAGGTTTGACATGGAAGCATTAAAGGTGATAGACACTCCCATTGCAACTGCGACTCGACTGGACATGGATGAAACCGGATCTCCTGTGAATCAAACAATGTATAGAGGCATTATTGGGTCTCTCCTCTATCTCGCTGTCAGTCGCCCTAATATTGTCTTCAGTGTGGGGATATGTGCAAGGTTTCAATGAAATCATAAGGAATCTCACTTGAAGGTTGCCAAAAGGATACTAAGATATCTCAAGGGAACACATGACCTGGTGTTGTACTATCCATCAGGTGACAATTTTAATCTAATTGGGTATGCTGATACAGGATATGCAGGTTATCTTGTGGACAGAAAAAACACTTCTGAAATGGCTCACTTCTTAGGTTCATGTCTCATCTCTTGGGGAACAAGGAAGCAGAATTCAGTGGCTTTATCAACAGCTGAAGCTGAATATGTAGTTGCAGCATCCTGCTGCGCTCAACTTCTATGGATTAAGCAACAACTGGAGGATTTTGGGGTACTCACTGAAAGTGTGCCCCTCCTATGTGACAACACCAGTTCACTCAATATGGCAAAGAATCCAGTTCAACATAAAATGACCAAACATATTGAGGTGAGGCATCATTTTCTGAGAGATAATGTGGAGAAAGGGTTGATATGCATGAATATAACACAGAAGATCAAATTGCAGACATTTTCACCAAGGCACTAAGTAGGGAACAATTTGAAAGAAACAGAGTAAAGCTGTGACTGTTGAGGCCAAATTAAGAACCTAATTCCTCTTTGGTTGGCTCATATTCTTAAGAAATAATTGGTTCAAAGTGTTTTCTGGCCCTATATAACTCACTTCAATACCGTTGCAGGTAAACACGCATGATGAGCATAGAAGCAATAGATGCAGTACTTGACTGATAAAAGAGGATTAATTCTTTTCAAAAAAATGGGGGATGAAGAAAATGTTTTCTCAAGAACCAGGTTCTTGTACTAAAGATTAGTAGTTCTGTGCATCATTTTAATACACGTCTCAAAAAGGGTACAAAATACAACTGCCATATCATCAACTTTTCAGATCCTGTTGTCACATCCCTTCAATTCAAACGTTCCATAACCCTCTGAAACATTGCAATTCTCTATTCCCAACCGCCGTTTCAGAACTAGTGCATATTCCTCTCCTTTCAGAATTATCCTTTCCTTTTAAAAACCCTCTCTTCTGCTCTCCTTAACCATAAGCCCTACTCTAGATTCACCAAAAGGGAAAGATTGTCACACTTTTTCTTCCAATGGCTGAGAAAACTTCCGATCTCTCTGCCTCAACTGTAATTACCTCTGACCCACCTATGGAATCTCTCGTTTTCACTGAGCCTTCATCACCATCTATCACTCTTACTGTTGTAGTAACACCTTTCCCAATCTCCAAATCCTTTCCCAACTCAGAAACCCTTGAAATTGCTGTTTCGTTCTCTCCGTCATCTGTTGTTCCCACCAGTCAAACCCTAAGTGGAGAATAAGGTCGAAATACTGAGTTCACAAAAGGTTCTGCCATCGTTTCCGTCGATTCCATGGTTGTGGAAGCACCGGTTGAAGAAGAAAAGACTGTGTTTATGGTATCCGCTGATGGGGTATTGCATGAAGTTATTTCCCAGAAACATAAGTTTCAAAGCGTGGGGGAAGAAGGGGCCATTATGGCTATTGAAGGGGATACAATAGCATACACTACTGGGGCATCACATGAGGAACCTGATCCCTCTCCGGAGGACCCAGGTCAGGACTCTCATCCCCAGGACAGTGTTGTTCCTGCATTCGATGTTGTGCCCCTGGAACTTCAAGCACCAGAAATGCGATCTAGTGATGAAGAAGACCTGGACAACGTGGCCCTTGATGCATTCATAAGTATGCGAAGGGTTGTCTCCACCCCTGAGTCTGAAACTAAGCGACACACTACCAGGTTTCAAGTCAAAGTGGCCTACGATTTTGCACTCCAAAAGAGCAAGAAAAGTAGTAAGAAGAAAAGAAGAAAGTTGGTGAAGGATGGTGTACCTGTAAGTGATGAAGTTATCCCTATAGTTGAGGTGGAAGAAGGAACTCCTGAGGAACTTGTTTCCCTTGTTAGGCGGTCATCAAAAAGGGATGAGCATGTTTCTATGGAGAAAGGGTCAACATCTAAGTCCAAGATAAATAAGGTAATGAGTGATGAGGATGTACTAGTCAAGTCTAAGGGGAAAGGGAAAGTCAGTGGAGAAAAGCTTAGGAAACGCAAGTCTGAAACTGTTGAAGAACCTAGTTCTGGAAAGAAAGCAAGAAGTGAGGTGTGCCTTGGCTCTGAGCGCCTAAGGCATCAAAAAGTTCTGCTAAGTGGTACGTTTGACCCAACAATCTCGGAGATGGCTGGAATGCGCCAAATTCTGGAAACGGTGGAATTTCAACAATGGGTGCATCTATTTTACATTGATGCCCCTAAAGTGTTTGAGGAGGAGGTACAGAGTTTCTTCGCCAGTCTCTTTCCAGTCGATACTGACCATGTATGTGCTTTGGTCAATGGGGTATACATCGTCTTTGACGTGCAATTGCTTGGAGAAATTTTGCAAGTTCCTACAGTTGGGGTGTCGAGTGTACGAGATGTTTGTCAGTATAATTTCAGAAATGCAGTGGTGAAAGACAATCCTAATCAAAAAGGGGACCAGATCCATAAGAAAGCACTACTTCCTGTCTACCAGCTGCTATTTGAGTTGGTCAACAAAGTCCTGTTGCCTCGAGAAGAAAGGAGATCTATGACTTCAAAATCTGACCTATTCCTAATGGAGCAACTGAACGGTTTCAACCCTGTGAGTCTGCCTGCCATAATGATTGAACATATGCAGAAGGTTGCCAATTTCAAGGACGGTAATCATGGGCTTCCCTATGGATTCTTGCTTACTCCGGTGTTCAAGTTCTTTAAGGTTCCACTGGGAACAAGTAAAGTGGGGACACGAAAGCAGACATTCTCACAGACAACCTTGGAAGAGTGCAAGTATATTGAGAAGTATGAGGGGGCAGGAAGTACATCAACTGTGTCTCAGCTCATCAATGCCCAGAACAGTACAGCTGAGGAAATTCGTCGGTTGAAGGCCAGGAATGCTATCCTGGAAGGTAAGCAAGATCGAGCAGTTCCCATGTCGAATGATGAAGTGGTCCATTTGACACAAGAAAATGTTGATCTCAGGGCGCAAGTTGAGAACCTGAAGGCTGAACTGCTCAACGAGCAAAAGTCGGGAAACGCCCGAATAGACCTTGTTCTCCAAATACTTGTTGCAGCTTCCAAGCCTTTTCCTCCTAGTGTCCCCTAAGAACCCCTTCAGTGACCAATTTTCTGGATATGTTTCCTTTTCTTGTTTCTTTGTTGATGGTTGGTGGATGTTTTTTGTGTTTTTTTTATGGTTGGGATGTACTACTACTGCTCCTATGAACAAGTCCAATGTTGCCTCTTCCTTTTTCAAAGGACGAGGCATATTAAAAATTATTAATATGAATCATTTTTTATTATGTCTCGTACCTTCTCTCTATGTTCTATTTTTTCTCATGATTGTATGCACATACGTGGCATGAGTTAGCTTAGCTAGACTTCTTTGTGCTGTTATTCTTTTTAATGATGCCAAAACGGGGAAAGACTAATATAGGACTCAGGGGGAAACACATTGGGGAACTGGATATAGGACTCAGGGGGAAACACATTAGGGAACGGGTTCTTATGTTCTATTGGGGGAACACTCTTTAAAACTATTTTTTTACTGCCCCAATTCTGATTTATAATTGTTTAAGTTTGTCATCATCAAAAGGGAAAATTGATAGATCTTAAATACTTTTGCCTGATATTTTGATGATCTAACAAACTTATTGTTAAGAACCAGATAGGGAACCCGACCTACTTGGATTGCTGCAAACTTTGACGGATTTCAGTTAAAGATGAATTGCTACAGCTTCAGGAGCTAGGAACCAAACGAGAACCTGATGCTCTTGTGGTTTCCTCATAGCAATACAAAGTCATTTAGACATAGCTGGAAATGAAGTGACTGACGGCTCACTGCACTATACTGTCAGCCCACTCATTCTCTAACCAAACAAAGTACTCACATCATTTCAAGTGATGTGATCAAGATATATCCAATGAGCTTTATACAAAAAGATCACTAAAAGTTTTCTATTTCTCATTCAAGCCTCTTGCAAAAACAGAGAAATCATCCTCACAAGCTTGAAGAACAAGGTTGAACGCCACTACAGACCAGTTCCTAAACGATTGATTGTCGTTGTCCTAGTTGAGTTGTAACCTTGTTATTGTACTTACTATATTTCCTAAACCGCTTACCTAGAAGCATTATTATTAGGAATCCTCTTGTAAATCCGTAAACTCGTTGAGTTTATGTTGTGACTAGATTTAGTCATAAGAAAAAATCTTTGTAATCGTAGAATTACAAAGTGGCTTGTGGTGATAGCATCACAAGTTAGAAAAAGCCTTTGTAACTAGGATAGCCATAAAGTGGCTTGTGGTAAAGGTACCACAAGTTAGTTGAGTAAATCCTTTGCAATAGGAATTATTGTAAAGTGGCTTGTAATAGGCAAGATTACAAGTTAGTGAAGTTAAAAAGCCTACAGGTGTAGGTAGTGATTTTTTGATTCCCTTGTGTGAGATTTTTCCACGTAAAAATACTCTGCCTCATTTACTTACTGCTTTATTAAGTGCTCTCAGCAGAACCTTGTAGAGGACCAGGTAGTCTACGATTTGGTGGACCCATTCAAACTAACACGTATCCATTCCAACAGTTTATAAACTCTCATGAGATTATTCATCAAATATCTTATCCGTACATATCCCAACAAAATGGGGCAGCTGAAAGAAAGAATAGATATCTTATTGAAACTGCTCGTACCCTACTCATACAATCTCATGTTCCGTTACATTTTTTGGAGGGGTGGGGGTGCAGTTCTTACATCTTGTTATCTTATTAATCGTATGTCATCTTCAGTCATCCAGAATCAAGTTCCATTCTCTATCATGTTTCCCCACTTACCTTTGTTCCCTCTTCCACCTCGCGTCTTTGAGAGCACATGTTTTGTTCATAACCTTATTCCAGGAACAGATAAGTTAGCTCCTCGTGCTCTTAAGTGTGTATTTTTGGGTCCCTCGAGAATGCAAAAGGGATATCGATGGTATTCTCCTGACCTCCGACGATACCTTCTGTCTGCTCATGTTGCCTTCTTTAAATCTCAATCATACTTCACAGGTCCAGGTAATCACTTAGATATTTTTGAGGTGCTACCAGTTCCATCTTTTGGAGATTCAATCAATGTCTCCCATTCATCTTTCTCTATAACTCTAGCTTTACCACCTACGGCTCCAGTTGCAGTTCCATCACCTATAGATCCAATTCCACCATCTATAGCTCCAGTTCCACCACTTAGTCCAGTTCAACCTGCTGCAACTCCACCACTCCTGACTTATCGTAGTCCCCGCCCAGCATCAGGCCTAGCTGATTCACGTCCTGAACCTGACCCTGCTAATACTGCGGATTTATCTCCTCTTAGTCAATCGATTGCACTACAAAAAGGTATACGGTCCACACTTAATCCTAATTCTCACTATGTTGGTTTAAGCTACCATCGTCTGTCATCACCCCATTGTGCATCTATATCTTCTTTGACCTCTGTTTCCATCCATAAGTCTACAGGTAAAATACTATCTCATCCAGAATGGAGACAAGCTATGATTGACGAGATATCTTTTTTATATACAAGTGGTACTTGAAAGCTTGTTCCTCTTCCTTCGGGTAAATCGACTGTTGGTTTTTGTTGGGTGTATGCAGTTAAATTTGGTCCAGATAGCCAGGTTGATTGGCTTAAGGCTCGTCTTATTGCCAAAGGGTATACTCAGATTTTTGGGCGCGATTACAGTGATACTTTCTCTCCCTTGGATAAAATCCATGGCTGCGGTTCGCCATTGGCCTCTCTATCAGTTGGACATTAAGAATACTTTTTTTACATGGTGACCTCGAGGATGAGGTTTATATGGAGCAACCACCTGGTTTTGTTGCTCAGGGAGAGTCTAGTGGACTTGTATATCGGTTGCACCGGTCCTTTTATGGTCTAAACCGGTCTCTTCGAGCCTGGTTTGGTAAGTTTAGCACAGTTATTCAGGAGTTTGGCATGAGTCGTAGTGAAGTTGATCACTCCGTGTTTTATTGACATTCTGCTTCAAATATCAGTATTTATCTGGGTAGTTTATGCTGATAATATTGTTATTACGGAAAATGACCAGGATGGTGTTACTAAGTTGAAGCAACATCTTTTTCAGCACTTTTAGACTAAGGATCTAGGCAGATTAAAATATTTTCTAGGTATTGAGGTTGCTCAGTTTAGCTTAGGTATTGTAATCTCACAATGGAAGTATGCCTTATACATTCTTGAGGAAACATGAATGACAGGTTGTAGTACTATTGACGTTCCTATGGATCCGAATTCTAAACTTCTACCAGGATAGAGGGAGACGCGTAGTGATCCTGCAAGATACAAGCATCTTGTTGGTAAATTAAATTATCTCACAGTGACTAGAACTGACATTTTATTTCTTGTGAGTGTAGTAAGTCAGTTTCTGGATTCTCCCTGTGATATTCATTGGGATGCAATTGTCTGTATTCTTCGATATATAAAATCAGCTCCAAATAAAGGATTATTGTGTGAAGATCGAGGTCATGAGCAAATTGTTGAGTACTCAGATGCTGACTGGGCAGGATTATCTTCTGATAAATATTCTACGTATAGATATTGTGTTTTAGTAGGAATAATTTGGTGTCTTTGAAGAGCAAGAAAACTCAATGTGGTTGCTCAGTCTAGTGTAGAAGCAGAATATCGAGCAATAATTATGGCAATATGTGAGCTAGTTTGGATCAAACATTTGCTTAATGAGTTGAAATTTGGTGAGATCAGCAAGATAGAACTTGTGTGTGATAATCAAGTTGCCCTTCATATTGTATCAAATCCAGTGTTTTATGAGAGAACTAAACACATTAAGATTGACTGTCACTTTATTAGAGAAAAGATACTCTCAGGAGATATTGCCACAAAGTTTGTGAAGTCGAATGATCAGCTTGCAGATATTTTTACCAAGTCCTTTACTGGTCCCCGTATTAGTTACATATATAAAAAGCTTGGTACATATGATTTGTATATACCGGCTTGAGGGGGAGTGTTAGATAATTATGTAAATAATATAAATTAGTCATAGTCCCACATATAATAGGAGTATGATATGTATTGTATAAATATGGCACATTATATTATAATTAAATAAAAGATCAATAATAATATTTTTTTCAGTGCTTTCTCACAACCTTGGCTTTCCAAAGATCTAAAGCCTCCAAGTAAGTCGCATCCTTATTACCCGCCATTGGTAATTTTCCTCATCAAAGAAAGGAATAGGAAGCAAATGGAAAAAAACTCGATTTAGTCTCCATCTCACTCAAAAAGATCATTTTTACTCACTCAAGACTCTTGAGAGGATAGTTCTAATATTAATTATTGATTTTTTTTATAAAAAAAGTGGAGCGTTTACATGAAATAACTAAGGAAAACAAAAAAATTGACAGAAGTGAACACGTAGATACTTCCAAGGGGATTCTGGTGGTACGAGTGAGCTAATATATCTTGCAGTAAGCTTGAATCACTTCTCAATGTTATTGCTATTCTTGATTGTCAATAAAAAGTTATGGCTTATTTTTCTGCTTCATTTGCATTTTATCCTGAGGCTTGCCAATTTTCTTAAAATTTTATTTTGTAATGTTTACAACTCCTTTATTGCTTCATTCGTTCTTACATGATGAATAACTCATTCATGCCTAGCAGGTTTCACATATACCTTCAATTGAAGGATCACCGTTAAATTTTTGTTACCTTAGATCTTTTGCTTGTCCTACAAAAGCATCTTCTAAAACCTTGTGAAGATTCATGTGCACTTTATAGTTTATTTTTGTCTCCATTAATCATTATTTGTTGGATCAAACGAGTAGTCTTTGCCTTTCATCTTAATTTTAAAATTTCTTTTCCGGTAACATCATTGATGAAACAATACTTATCTTTAAAAGATATATCATTGAATCCCTTTCCTACCAACTAGAAAATACTTAATTAGTTTTGATCAATATAAGGTACATAAAGAACATATGAAGTTGTCTTAGTATCTGAACTTGTTTTGATAGAAGAACATATGAAATTATCTTAGTATCTAAACTTGTTTTTATGGCAACAGTTCCTTTTTATTTTGAAAGCCTATAAATAACTCATGTTATTTGTACATTCACTATCAATCATCCAAGATTTAGACTAAACAGATTGACGACTTAGTAATCTACTTCATACTTTTGATATTTATTTTTTCAAATCACAACTTCATGACCAAATTGGTTGTAGATCTTATATTTTATATCTGGACTCTTCTAACATTTGAATGGAGGATAACTTTTTCTTCCACACCATAAACAAGGTAGGTAGTTTCTTAGTGAATTTTATCCTTGCTTTAAATCTTGTTGTTGGTTGCCAAGCCGTCAATCATATATATTGCGTCATAAGCCTCCTTTGATTTATGCCTACAACATATTTAGCAATTATGCTAAGGTAATCTTGGACAAATCCTTTGTGTTTTCTAAAGTAGTTACATATACTTCATATCTTTCAAGTATCCTCACAAGAATTCTTTTTAACAATTCTTAAATTTATAGATTCAGAGCCAAGCAACTTTACCTTGTTAAAAATGTCAAGCAATTGATCTGAGTATTCTTTGATGACTTGTCATGACCCAAATTTTACCTAGTCGTGGTGGCACCTTACCGTAACATACTAGGTAAGCCAAATAACATATAACATAACTCAAATGAAAGATCATCAATAAGCAATAAATAAGATGATTGAAATCCATACACCAATCCTAAGGATTGGTAGTATTGTTACTATCTAAAATCACACGAAAGATCGTGATGACGGCTAACCCGCTCGATAGGCAAGCCAACATACAACAACATCCATAAAATTTAATTATTAAGTCATTAACTGTTTTGTGATATAAATAACAATATGGAATAAGTTTCAAATCAATAATCATGAGTGCATAATCCATGATAGGGTCTAAACACGATCATTACTGTTTAACAACTGCCCAAAACCCGATGTCACTACATCACAAGCATCTAAAAAGAGTAAATAATATCAACTGAACATAACATCAGTCCGAAAAAGAACACATAGACAGAAATAGATAAGTAGGGAAGGGAGATTCCATGTGCTTTAAATCGGATCAAGCATATCACCTCACCACGAAGTCTCCAATATAGTGCTCCTGCTCAACTCAATGGTGCCGCTAAATACCAGTCTCAGAATCTGCAACAAAATATGCAGAAGTATAGTATGAGTATAAAATATCGCAATACTTAGGAGGTATCCAGTTTAACCTCGAAGAAGCAGTGACGAGGGGGTTCTAACCATCCAATAATCAGGTGAAGCATAAATAATAAACGGAAATAAGCATACTATCATCAAATAATTATGACAATTCAATGAAAAACAATTATCACATATCGTTCTCTGAAACTAAAGAAATATGAAAGAAGGTTCGGGCGATGAAAAGGCAGCCCTCATATGACTTGTGTGTGAGTATGTACGGCCAAGACTCGATGAGAAAATATGATGACAGTTTATGAAAAGTAGTAACAAATAATTGTGATAGACATCTAATAGTATTTGTGATAAAGCATTAAACATATAGTAGCAAGTTGTGAAAGTATATAAATTAAATATGTAATGAAAGCAAAATAAATAATTTAGAGAATATAAATAAGCATCCTTAAGTGTTAAAATTAAACTAAATCAGCTAAGATCAGAACCTATTGTCCCAGTAGTGTCGCCATGCTATTGCGCTCTATTTTACACTAGTTAAGATGAGATTCAACATAATGGTAATTATGTGGTTCATAAAGGTAAAGAGTCGTCACCTAATATTTAAGGTATATCAGGGTATCTATGAGTCGAATAAAGATAAAATCTTAATAGTCTGCTAAACCAGTGAGATTCTAGGTAAGGAATCAAGTTATTCTAAATGGAATGTGTGAGGGGTGAGCACCTAATTTTTAAAAATCAAATTCCAAGTGGCGACTCTAAACAATAAAACAATCCCTATTTCAAATTATCACTTTAATTAGAAAAACTCTTTAACCTACAACAATCTGTATATATCTTTTGGGGTAAAAAAAGGGTATGACACGAGGCATCCCTTAAAATCTACCCAAAGATAGCTCCTTAGTTTAATCTAATTAGTGGGTAAAAGATTGTTTATGTTATAATATTAAGATTTAACCTATTGAGGAAGCTCATATATAGAGTTATTAATATTTATAAAGTAGAGAACTTTAATTAAGAAAATAGGAACAAAGGGTTGTTACAATAATACACATTTTATAAAAGTAAAGGGGGAGGAGGGGGGGGGGGAGTATTAGCCATGCTTGATAAACCATTTATTAGAAACTTTGGAGATATTACTAGTAATTTGAGAAAATGAAACCTAACTAAATATACGCGAAAAGTCAACTAATATGGCCAATATAAATAGAGAAATGACTAAATAATTTTTATATATGTATATGCATTAAAAGGGATATGAAGGTTAACATCTTATTTATTTTAAATAAATACCATTTAAAAAAATTATATTCTATAGATACTTTTTAATGTTTATAGCAAAATATCTAATTTTGGTTACCTCCTACCCCTAAGCCACTAAATACGCTATTCAGTTACACTATTTTCTTTCTCTCTCTTCTTTGATACATGTCATTCTCTTCCCACATTCCCTGAAAACACAACTGAGGGCTCCGTCAAAAACAACTTGACTTTCAGTAATTTGATTTTCTGTTACGAAGGGCTCCTTATTGGGTTTCGTGAAAATTTCTGTTACGAAGGGCACTGACGGAGGGCACTTGATTCATGAAAATTTTTGGCGGGGCTGTTACGAAGGGCTTTTTTTTATTGATTTTCTGTTACGAAGGGATCCCAATTGGGTTTCGTAAAATACGAAGGGCACTTGATTGAATACGAAGGGCCTTTTTGGTGAGATTCAGAGTTTTTGCTCGACGGCGGATTCGCCAAAAAATAGGGTTTGTTCTTCGACGAAGTTTGGGGCTAAGCAACTTGATTTTCTGTTAATATATTTCAATGTATTTTCAACGTATCACGCTGTATTTTCATGTATTTCATTATATTTATTGTCTTTTTTTTTCGTTGTAATTCTATGTATCTCGTTGTATTCCATGTTTTTTTTTTCAGCAATCCGCTAGGCAAGCGCCTAGGGCTATTTTTTTATTAATTAAAAAAAAATAACAGAAAATACAACAATTAGGAACAGTACAAATAAGGGGGACAATAGCACCGGTATTGTTACCTATATGTCTTGGCTATATAATCACTCCTCTGCGCCTCACATTGCGTTATGATGGCAGCCTCATGTAGAGGATGCATGGTGTAGCTGCCGGCAATGTCTCACGAGGGCATATAATCTCATAGCCGTGTGGATATTTTTCCAAAGGCATAGGACCAAGACAACTCAAACCGGGCTAAACCTTACCTTACTAATCCTATTATTCCATGTATTTCATAGTATTCACTGTCTTTTTTTTTCATTGTATTTCAATGTATCCGTTGTATTCTATGTATTTCATTGTATTCACTGTCTCGCTATATGCCATGAATGTATTCATATATTTTTTTAATTAATATAATTTATATATTCAGATGTATTACATAATTTCTATGAAGATTGCTATATTTTTGAGGTATTTTTCGGTTGAGAATCTTTTTTTATACAAGAAAATACAAAATTTGTGTGTTATAATTGAGTTTGTTGAGTTATATTAGGAGTCTATTATGTTAATTGATTCACTTTCCGTTTAAAAACAGTGTAATCCCCTGTTTTACGCCATGAATACAGTCGAATATAATAATCTGTCCAGCTGTAATCTCATGTTTCACGCCATGAATACAGTCGAATACACTTGAATACAACAACTGATTAGCTGGACTTCCCTGATTCACGCCTATTTTTGCTACTGTATTTATTAATACAATAGCTTAAATACATCTAATAAATCTTATAATAACAGAAAATGTATCTACAATCCGTAATATAGTAAATACTATCTATAGATAGCTAATTACCACTAAAAGATAATGCTTTATGAAAATTTCTCTATAAATATCTCAATTATTTTCGGCTTTGAAAATATTGACTTGAAGCTAGTCTCTCAAAAATTTAAAATAGGGCCATTTTTGGTGAGGGCTGAGATGGGTTAAGTGTTTTGAGTCAAAATCAACATTTTTTTTTGTTGAGAAAGGGGGTGTTCCTTCTTTGTAAATTTTCAAACGGGATAGCAATGGAACAAAAGCACAATATCTTGAAAAGTCCAATTTCTTTGTTTGCTTGCTGAAATCGATTGGGCTAAGGAGACTCATCTCGTGTTTTATCCATTGTGAATTTTCGGGGAAAAAATCGATTTGCACTTTGCATTCAGGTTTCATTGTACAAATGATATTTTATAAAGAATTAGTTCAAGCAAGTCCATACAATAAAGCGTTGTTTCGACATTATAAGCGAAATCTAAAATTTCAATTTTAATTTATTAAATATGGGTTACGAAATTGCATCCTAAAGCAGGTGTTATACTAGCTGATTCAACTGAGTCTTAGCACCTACTTAATTGTACAAAATCAAAACACACACACATAATAAAATAAGAAACGTTAGCCATTGTTAGTACGATAAACCTAATTATATGAGGAGATAGACGGAATGCAAGAACATGAGTAAACTATTTTTAATTGGGCTGGCTAGCCCAATTGTAAATGGGACAGTCGTCCGAAGAGAGACGGCGGATGAGCCCAATAGCGACACAAGAGTAGAAATGGCGTGGGTAGCCATTGTTTAAGCTGGTATTTACTTGTTATCCAATATTTTTAATGTTTAGCAATAGTAGCCACTAGTCTATTAAATTAATATGAAAAGACTGTGTTACCCTTTCTTATATCTCTTTTCCCAAACGGAAATGCAGTGTATCTATACTGTCTCATTTCCGCATATAAGGTGCGCAATCGTGTATTCGGAACCTCACTTTCACTCATTGGTAAGGAAGGTCAACGAGAGCACCAAATGGTACGAACTTCTATTAATGCTACTGAAAATATCTTTGGTTATAGTTCTTGTTGATAAACTAAACAAGCATGAAGAACATAAGGGAACGATTACAAAAGCAAAAGGAGAATGGGGAGAGGTTCCAGATTTTAAAAAAAGATTAAGATATGACGTTGTGAAAGTAAGAAAAAAAAGTGATGAGTAAACAGGAAATGCGATTCCTTCCCAAAAGTTAAGGACATGTAGTCCTGAAGTCCTAAAGTTAAATTCAAAAGTTAAGGACATGGTCCTGAACTTAGAGTTTCAAGTTCAAAAGTTAAGGAAATGTAGTCTTGAAATCTAAAGTTAAGTTCAATAGTTAAGGACACAAGTTCAAAAGTTAAGGACAGACAGTCCTTAACTTACAGTTACACGTTCTAACGTTAAGGACAGACAGTCCTTAACTTACAGTTACAAGTTCAAAAGTTAAGGACAGACAGTCCTTAACTTATAGTTACACATTCAAAAGTTAAGGACAAGCAGTCCTTAACTTACAGTTACAAGTTCAAAAGTTAAGGGCGCTTGGTCTTGAAGTTTGAGTTCCAAGTTCAAAAGTTAAGGACATGTAGCCTTGAAGTCCTAAACTTAGAGTTCCAAGAAGTTACAAGTTCAAAAGTTAAGGACATGTAGTCCTGAAGTCCTGAACTTAGAGTTCCAAGTTCAAAAGTTAAGGACATGTAGTCCTGTAGTCCTGAACTTAGAGTTCCAAGTTCAAAAGTTAAGGACATGTAGTCCTGAAGTCCTGAAGTTAAGGACATGAGCAAAAGGGTATTTTCGTCCGGGCAGTTAAAGTTTATTAAAGCACTGGCTAAAGACTAAAGACATTTTAAACGGTGGCTTAAAAGTAAATACATGTGTTATTAGTGGCCAACCGTGCACTTCTCCCGACACAAGACAATGTAGCGGCAGCAGCCTAGTCATTTGGATTGGGCCAGAGTTCTAAATGAACTCAGCAGGCCCAGGACGATTCCATGCAAAACATAATGAGAACAAAGATTAGTATCTATCTATTCATTCTAAAATTATAAAGTGAAGGTTGAATTGTAATGCACAGTGGAGTTGTTTAAGGAATTAAAGATGAATCAAATAACTGCTTGTAAATGACTTTTCTCAAAATATTAACAAGAATCCAACCCCTGAACTTTGGCCAGAATTTGTAATGCCAAAGGATTTCCCTTAAAACACCCTAACACTTCAGAGTTCACGAGGATCTCGTAGACCTCAAGTAGCTCTTGTGCCAGGGAGGGTCATCATCAAAGATGGTAAAAGCTTATGACCATCCAAATGTCTCACAAATGACTTTGAAATAGTACATATAGTAGTTTCTGATGATGTTGTTCTTAATCAAAAATCAATATCCTTTTCCTAAGTTAATCAATTGCTTCCAAATTTTCAAGCATTTCATAGAGGGGCAGAAATTTTCTCTCAGTTTTGATTTCTAAACAGTCAAAACAATTACCCACATAACTTGTGATCACTTAAACAAATCCTCACTAAAATAATTGAGATATTGACCTGTATTGTGCTTCTTTTCCTTGAAAAGCATGTCTAAATAGCATATATTATTGTGCCTCTGCCTTTGTATCCATTTGATGATATCATGTTTTATCTACAGCTTTACCTTATGCTTTTACTTGCTTTTCACACTGCTAGCGAGTGTCAGTGTCAACCTCTCGACATTACTTCTTCAATGCTAGATTTGTACTTACTAAGTACAGTGATTTTATACTCATACTACACTGTCTGCATATTTTTGTGCAGATTCTGAGACTGGTATTAGTGGTACTATTGAGTTGAGTAGGAGTACTTTGTTGGAGACCTCGTGGTGAGCTGCTATACTTAATCTGATTCGCAACACTTGGAGTCCCCATTCCCTACTTATCTATTCATGTCTATGTATTCTTTTTTGAACAAATGCTTTGTCCCGTTGATATTAGTTACTCTTATTAGATGCTTGTGATGCAGTGACATCGGATTTTGGCCTTTTGTTGGATAGTTGTGGCCGTATATAGAACTTGTCATCAATTTTTTTTACTTATGTTATTGAATTGACATTTTTTTTGCATTGTTATTTATATTATGAACCAATAAATGGCTTAATAATCTGCTTATATTATTGTTGACCGAGTATTGGCTTGCTTAGCAAGCGGGTTAGGTGTCATCACGATCTTTGGTAGGATTTTGGGTTGTCACATATGTATTTTGCCTAATGAGTTTAATTCCGATTTAAATAAATAAATAAAAAAACCCAACCATGAACACGTTAAATGCTCTCATGTGCCCTAATGACTAGGTCTAAAAGGAACAATGAGCATAACAAATATAAGTGACTGACTGGGACTCAAAAGATGAACTAAACCTGACGTAAAAGGAAGAAATGATTCAAGAAAAATTAGAAAAGACTTTGCTATTTTTTTCTTGAAAAAGAATGAGTTACTTCTGTTTGTTACCGTCAAATTTGCAAATATTCCTTCATATGACTTATTAATTAGTTTCTTGTCTGCAACTTATTTGACAGAGAAATTTTTTTGAGGTATTCCTTTAATAAGTTAGTGAGCAATTTCACTAATTACTATCTGTGCAAAAAAAAAAAAAAAACAAGAAAGGGAGGGGGGGGGGGGGCCTACAGGACCCTCCCCAACAAAAAATTATAAAACAACGTGAAAGAACAATTAAAAGAAAAGGGAAAAATCCTTAATCCACTTTCACATAAACAACTTTTTGAAAACATTTGTGCAAAAAGCTCTTGGAAAAACGAAAACAAAAATACGTTTTTGACAACATAGCCAGTACAATCCCACACTGCGGGGTCTGAGAAGGATAGTATGTACACAAACCTTACCCCTACCTTGTGAAGATAGAGAAGTTGTTTCCAATAGACCCTCGACTAAGGAAAGCATAAGCACCACATTAATGAAAATATAGACAAGAAGGGACACCCCAAAAGCCATATAAAAAAAAAAAACACGTTTTTGACAAATATAAGGATTTCAAGAATTGTTTCATAAGCAAATACACTTAGTATACTTTCTCTGTGTTTTTTAATAAGTAGTAACAACAACAGAAAGTAGCAAGATTATGTATTGCAGTGGCTTATACATTGACCAGGACTACTGATACACAATCCAGGGTTAGACTAACAAAATTTCCATTTTCAGTTAGTATTTGTAAGTTTGAAAGTCCATCCATATAAGGATACAGTCAGATATCATAGAACAAGACTGCCCACCAGCATTGAGGTTAAGGGAACCGTTAAGTTGTCATCAAGTTCGGTGCTTATAGGATGGGATTCTACCAGTGCTGCAGCAAGCGACACAAACAAGAAGCCGAAAACCGTGTGGGAGCTCTCCTGAATATACCCAAACAAGGAGAAATAGTGCAAGTATCTGTAGCAAAACATGTAAATCAGTAAACAAGTTGCAGCGGTTAAGTAGCACGATAACAAGGAAGCTTCAATTACCCAATGGATGCTAAGAAACCAGCAGACGCCATCGCAATACTACCAGCAAATGATTTGTTTTTATTGTACGGGAGTTTCTGTTTTCCAAACCTCCTGCCAACAATGTCAGCTATACCTGGAGCAGGAAAACGGTATCTTTTTTATTATTTATTATTAAGACCTTGCCAGACAATCAGGAAGGGCGCCTAACCGTTCCAACTTAATAAGTTGAACAGTTAGGATTTGGGAGAGAGAGACAGTAGAATTATGTTGCCTCAGCATTGCATACCATCACCAGCACAAAGGTTGCAAATTAGTCCAATTGCAATAGGAGAATATCTCCAATATACAGCACAAGCCAAAGTGATTGTAAAGGCATAGTACAACGGTCCCTTGAGAAGCTCCCTAATGTACCAGACATGCCAACCACACTATAAGTTGCCAATTAATTTGCTTAACAAAGAAGAAAAGGTAATAGACGGACAAAAAAAGTAATCCTTAGCTTAATTAGGACCACATACAAGTGAAGGAAAATGGGGATTGCCAGGCAATTACGCTTAGCCTCTAGTGCCATATTTGGCGCTGTCGCATGTTTTCAGAAAATTCTCTTCCCCATCATTTAGTTATGATGTAAGAGATGGTAGACTTTTAAGCATAAATATTGTCAACATGTTCAATTTTTCACAGATGTTGGCAGCATCATATTACTCATAGATTGCAGCTTAATGAAATTAACGAATACCAGGTTGCCATTAGTGAAATGAAGTGGAGAAAAAAAAATTGAGAAATGAAGAGATGGATGACCCTAAATAAATTTGGATAGCAACCTCATCCTCAACTGAACCATTTTTTGGCTGTGTGACAGCTTGTTATTGTTTGTAATAGCTAAGTTTTGTAACAAGAGATGGTTTAATGAAACTGTTTGGTAGAAGCTGTAAATATTCTTCAAATTACTAAACCTGTGGTCTCCAAATCGGCTCATAGACTTGACAGTCGCATCATCCTTCCATAATCCTAGTCCCAAAAGAAGCATTTTTATTATGTTGAGACCAGGAATAAGAGATGCTAGAATTGCTCCCTGGCGACCAGAGCTGGAAAAACAAACAATGCCAAATCACGAAAAAAATTAGGAACTAAATGAATGAAAGGCAGGCTTCATGCGTAGGTTGAAAAAAGGTACCTGAACATTGGCCAGCAGAGCATGAAGACCAGCCCAATGCTAATATGGACAAGCTTTCTATTTGTTTTCTGTAATATAAAAATTGAAGAATTAAGAAAATACAGTACAAAGGCCTTACTGAACATCATTAAACTGAACAGGTAGTTACTATTTCCATAAGATGAAGGAATCCAACTATAAGCATAAGTTGGGGCTATTTCATCTAACATGGTCTTGAAAAACAAAAGGACAAACTAATCCCAAATCTGGAACTCTAACAGAATTAGAATCTTGAAATGAGAAAGTAGGAAACATGAAAGAAGAAGGGGAAATTATATTCAACTAAGTAAATACACATTGTATGCTTCTCTTCCATTCAAGGGATACAGACGAACCAGTTATATTGGTAAATAGAAGAAAACAAGACAGCAGAATGCAATAAATCTATTTGAGATCAAGTATTGTCCGATTGTATTGGTTAAAGCCGGATAATATTTTAAAGAATCATTAACGAAGACAACATAGACTTTGTAACACTGCAAAACCAATATAGTTTTTGGGCTAACATCATAAATATATTAAGAAGATCCTCATCACAGTATTGTTTCATCTTATAATCATTACAGAGATTACGGCTAACTACCAGAAGCATACAAGCTTGGAATAATTTCTGATGATTAGACTTGGCCCAGGGCTTAGTTCAAGTAGCAAAGGTTGAGGCACTTGTTACTTAGGTCACAGGTTTGAGCCTTGCGCCATGCGAACTACGCCTAACGTTTGAGTGGAGATGTGTAGAGGAGCAGGCCCATTATCCCGAGTTTCGAAGACTGATGTATGTCCTAAGGGCTGGCTCCAGACGGATTTTCGGGTCATCAAAAAAGAAATAAATCTGATGACTAGTGGAAAGTTATATAAACTTGGTCGACGCCGGATAATCAAGACATCTGTATGGCAGTAAATGCACACAAGACTAGCAGTAGTAGACAATATAAGACCCTGTCACTTTCGTTCTGATATCAGGTACTTAACATACACCATATATGAACATAGTGCATATTTTGCAACATTAAATTCAGAAAAGCTAAGCTATTTCATTGCTGTACTTAGCACGAGAGAATTAGCTTTCACATTTAGGATCCATCATAAGCTTAACAGAATGCAATGAAACCCAGGACACTTTGACAAACAAACAACTCCTCGCACCCAATAGTAGTATTCTAAACTTTCTCGAGTTAGTAGAGTCACAATTTATCAAAGATGGCCACTCAAGTGATGAAGTCAGTTCTATCATGTGATGTCCCTGGTAAAATTCTCACCAAGTCGAATACCATTATAATGCTGAAACATGTCAACGGCACAAAATCAACAAATTGATAGCACCGGTTAGCGTTGTCAGTAATTTAACTTGCTGTTCAAAAGCTGTCTTTGACAGAAATAAAAAGGGAAAAAAGATCAATTTACTTAAGTAACAAGAGAGCTAACATGAATTTACAGGAAACCCTCTAACTTTGCACCAACAAGCTAAGACCATAATTTTTATAAGGAGCATTGTAAAGACAAGCAGATTCACTCAACTATTTTTCTTTTAGATATACTTGCCTCCCGCATAAAGCTCAATAAGACTTACCTCTTGGGTACCGTCACGTCAGTATTTACATTTGGCGAATAGAGAATTCACAGAGTGGATAACTCTGGCATCTAACATATGAGAAAGAAATCAAAGAAAATAAGCCGCCTTTGCTGCTTCCTACAGTATTCATAAGTTGCAGTTTCGAAATTGAAGAATTCAACCACAACCCAGGAGAAATTCATGTGCATTTAGGCCATATCAAAATTTACAACTAAACATTATCAAAGTTTTAAACAGTCAATAAAGATTACTCTTCTCAGGCTAAGAATTAAAACAACCTTACTCGGTTTGACTCTAAATCAGAATTAATCCGATTAGAAAAAGCTGAGTTAGATTGGGGTAACTTTTCGAACTGATATTCAGTGAGAATAATCCCAACCTTAAAAGTGAAAAAGTAAAGGACCCACCTGATCAAAGACTCCTCTCTTTGCTGTTTCTTCCCATAATCGAAGCATGGAAAGGGCAATACCGCCGGACAATGCAGTGGCAATTAAATCCCCCATGACTGGATTTTCCAAAAACATAGCTTTAGGCCTCACCTCGCTGTGTAATCTTCTGGTTTTAAGCTTATGGATTCCGGAGTTGAAGCGATTGAGCGCTTTCTTGTTGGACAAGAGAGAAGAGGGAAGACTTGAATATAAGTGTAGATTTGAGTTTGACTTTAATCCTGGAAAGACACCAGCAGGGATAGCCATTCTAACCACATGTTATCTTTGGTTGGCGCACTTTAGTTATTTCAATGCGCGACTCCTTTCGGCAATAGGCATTAATTGGCTCTCTCTTCTCGCCTAACTTGTATCCCTCGATTTCAATACTGGTATCTATAAACGTGCGTTGTACATTAATAATAACATATGATAATTTAAGTATTTATTTGTATGAATGAACAATAAAATTTAATTAATGAGAGAAATTTTATATATATAATACTATAACAATCATCTAAATGCCGGAAAATATTATTACATTAGCATAATACGTGAATTCAAAATAAAAGGATATCAACAGAACTAACACAAATGATGTTAAATAGATAATTATGTATTATAGTTTAAATATATCTAATGTAATCGTATCTTACCGAACACTTCTTTATAAATGGTGTTTTTTTGTATCCGAACCAAATCATCTTTATTTGATGCTCTTCTTCGTTTCCAACACGAAACAAGAAGTCACTGAATGTTGGATCTGTTCTTACTTTTATATTTCTTGTCATTTGAATATTTCTCATTTGACATCATAAGTATAACTTTGGCAAGTTAACTTTTACAGTTTCTGCTTTGGTCAATTTTAGAACTACTAATCGTACTTGACAGAAATCACCTCCCAAACTATTACTTTTCCACCAAACAGTTCATCGATATCCAATATATCTCTAAAACTCTGGGCGATTATTTCGATTGTTTGATGCTTAGCTGGTTTCCTTATAAATTTAGCACTATTGCTCTGCTTTGATATATTTGTGATGGTTATTTCAATTATTTCAAGAGGTATATCAAATCTAAAGTGAGTTGTACGACCTCATAGTAAAATCATTATTGGTACACCACTTGTTCTTATTGCTAACAATATCATGTCTCTTGATCTGACATTTGCAAGTAATGCATAACATATGAATATTATTTCGATTCCACCGGAGGCATCTACAAAGAATAATTCTCTATACCAGAATCGACTTTTTATAATATAGTCTTAAAAGCTTATTCTTGTCCTGGATTTAGCTTTAATTGTGTTTCTTCAAACACTTGTATGACCTTCTTAATATTATAGTAATCTTTTTAACCCTGTGATCTATTTTTTGGTATCTCTAACACCCTTTTTATGAAATAAATTAATGTACCATAATATTTTTTATAACTTGAAAAATAATTAAATTAGTTTCTCTTGCTAAATAATTAATTGAAAGATTTGATTATTTGATTTTAATACAAAATATAATTTATTTTCTGTATCATAATTTTATCCACCAAAAAATTTATTTTCAAAGAGTAAAAAGATCGATCTGACATTCCACTTTTAGTTCTTTATGTTTGCAGAATCATTAGTGGTAGTGGCTTTTATTAACTCTTTTCTTTCTTTTCTCACACATTTATGTTCTTAAAATTTTTCTTAGTTTTCTTTAATAGTTGGGTATATTTTTCTATATTACACGAAAAACTAATAATAAAAAAAATTTATCTGAGTAGAAAAGCATTTTAAATATAATATAATTAATATATTATCGTGAGAATTTTTTTCTCAATTTTAATGCTTTATGCAGTCCGTTTAGTATTACTTTTTTTTTTTGTATTGAATACTATAGAGTGGTAAAGTCAATATTGGGATTCTTATAAAATTGATTTTATTAAACCTTCCTACATATTTTTAATAAGAATTCAATAGACAAGATTGTATTAATTTTAAAATCTTAAATATTAAAAATATTAGCATAGAAGTTATTGTAGTCCAAAAAAATCGAAAAATATTGTTACATAAGCATAATACGTGAATTCAAAATAAAAGGACATCAACAGAACTAACACAAATGATCAGTTATGTTAAATAGATAATTATGTATTGTAGTCTAAATATATCTAATGTAATGGTATCTTACCGAACACTTCTTTATAAATAGTGTTTTTTTGTATCAGAACCAAATCATCTTTATTGGATGCTCTTCTTCGTTTCCAACACGAAGCAAGAAGTCACTGAATGTTGGATCTGTTCTTACTTTTATATTTCTTGTCATTTGAATATTTCTCATTTGACATCATAAGTATAACTTTGGCAAGTTAGCTTTTACAGTTTCTGCTTTGATCAATTTTAGAACTATTGATTGTATTTGACAGAAATCACCTCTCAAACTATTACTTTTCCACCAAACAGTTCATCGATATCCAATATATCTCTAAAACTCTAGGCGATTATTTCGATTGTTTGATGCTTAGCTGGGTTCCTTATAAATTTAGCACTATTGCTCTGCTTTGATATATTTGTGATGGTTATTTCAATTATTTCAAGAGGTATATCAAATCTAAAGTGAGTTGTACGACCTCATAATAAAATCATTACTGGTACACCACTTGTTCTTATTGCTAACAATATCATGTCTCTTGATCTGATATTTGCAAGTAATGCATAACATATGAATATTATTTCGATTCCGCCGGAGGCATCTACAAAGGATAATTCTCTATACCAGAGTCGACTTTTTATAATATAATCTTAAAAGCTTATTCTTGTCCAGGATTTAGCTTTAATTGTGCTTCTTCAAACACTTGTATGACCTTCTTAATATTATAGTAATCTTTTTTTACCCTGTGATCTATTTTTTTGTATCTCTAACACTCTTTTTATGAAATAAATTAATGTACCATAATATATTTTATAACTTGAAAAACAATTTTAAATTTTAAAAATAATTTAATTAGTTTCTCTTACTAAATAATTAATTGAAAGATTTGATTATTTGATTTTAATATAAAATATAATTTATTTTCTGTTGAAAAAGATTATTAATATTAGTTCATATCATGTTTGAATATTTAACCGTAATCATATTTTTATCCACCAAAAAATTTATTTTCAAAGAGTAAAAAGATCGATGTGACATTCCATTTTTAGATCTTTATGTTTGCAGAATCATTAGTGGTAGTGGCTTTTATCAATTTTTTTCTTTCTTTTCTCACACATTTATGTTCTTAAAAATTTTCTTAGTTTTCTTTAATAATTGGGTATATTTTTCTATATTACACGAAAAACTAATAAAAAAAAATTATTTAAGTAGAAATGCGGTTTAAATATAATATAATTAATATATTATCGTGAGGATTTTTTCTCAATTTTAATGCTTTATGCAGTCCGTTTAGTATTACTTTTTTTTTGTATTGAATATTATAGAGTGGTAAAGTCAATATGGAGGATTCTTATGAAATTTATTTTATTAAACCTTCGTGCATATTTTTAATAAGAATTCAATAGACAAGATTGTATTAATTTTAAAATCTTAAATATTAAAAATATTAGCATAGAAGTTATTGTAGTCCAAAAAAATTAGTTATTACAGTTATGTCCTTTTCTTATAAGTTCTTCTGTTTAATATTTTAGGGCTATTTTAGTCTATCAATATTATATTCATTTTTTTATAATAAATATAGACTCTCCTGTTTCTAAATGGATTTGGATAGTATAATACATTTTTATATTAAATTAGTAATAGGAATTTTTTGAGAAATATATCCTAAAAACAATAGAATTACATGGCTAAAAATATGCCCATATCCCGAAAGTAATTATACTAATAGAAAATCTAACATATTCCTAAAGGTATTAGGTTTACATGCTAACATGTAGTATTATATATCTATATGCCCGAAAATAATTATACTAATAGGAGTACTAAAAGTAATCATGTAGGATTCCTAACGTGTAGTATTATGTCCTAAAACTAATAGGATTACAAGGCTAATGTCTAGAATTCTGATTATGTCCTTTTACTGTGCGTTAGCATGCTTAATATTAAAATGTTATTTTTGTAATCCAACATTTTATTAATGCTTTTATAATTTATCCTTTTTCGCCCATTCATGGCATTACAAACTAATGGTTGATGAAGTTACCTTGTTCTTTAGATTTTTTCTTTCAAAGTAGACTTTTTACATGCATTTCGGTGTTTGTACACAGTGTCAAGGCCTAAATGATCCAGGATTAATTGTAATTGGTATGCTGATCACTACTCAGAAAATTATTTTCCGCTAAAACGTATACCTGGCCTTTACTTCAGAAAAAGAAAGTAGCTTCAGGGTCTAGAGCTAATTAGGTAATGCCCTAATGGAAAAGTTTACATTGAACAACTCTCTTTATAGCGCGAGAGGAAGGGAAAAGAGGAGAGATTTGCATTATGTGTAAAGTCTAAAGAGAATGAATCTTAATATAAATCAGCTAAAGGTAGTCAAGTAAGATTCCTAACATGTAGTATTATGTCCTAAAACTAATAAGATTACAAGGCTAATGTTTAGAATTTCGATTATGTCCTTCTACTGTGAGTTATTATGCTTAATAGTAAAAGGTTATTTTTGTAATCCAACATTTTATTCATGCTTTTATAATAATATAAATAATAATAGAGAAAAATATAGATAATTTTTGAACTCCTTTCGTATTCAAACAATACTTTTCTTTACATTATTTTTATGTAATTTTTAAAAATCACATTTAATAATTACAATATTTATTAAGTATAAACCTCTCACTATCCCTTAAAATTATAAGTTACTACCTATAAAAAGAATGAATGCCTAAACATATTAAAAAAGGAATTGCCGTAAGAAAATAGAAGGAAACGAAAACATATTCCTAGTTCTCCCAGACAATATTTATTTTTAAAATCTAAATATTAAACTTTCTACTAATTTTAAAAAGAAAGATTTCATAACCAAAATTTTAGTGATGAGTCTTACATATTTCAAATAAGGAAAGATTTAATAAATAATATTTTATTTGATTTGAAAGTTCTACATATTAGGAAAATATTTAAATTATTATTTTGTCCAGTGTAAAGTCCATTTTAAAAGGGTAAGAAAAGCGAATGATATTTCGCTAAGGGCCTTCGTGCTTTTAATATAGTATAGATTATTTATTTATCTATATCTATCTATCTATCTATATCCATATTATTATAAAATCATGAATAGTTCATGCTAAATGTTGAACGACTAAAATATTCTCAAAATATTAATTGACTTTTTTAACCTTCATAAATTAAACTAAGCTTCATTGCTATCTCGGATAAAATTGTAAGAATCACTAATTGAATTCCTAATATGGAGAACTTTGAATTCAAGTATGAATATACTACTTTGACTTTCCAGCTATAGATTTGTGCTGACATCGAACATGAAAAGGATTTTACTTACAACTTTGTAATTATGTGTGACGGCTAAACAAGAGTCACTTGATTTTTATATAAAACTTATTGGTATAAATTTGCTTCGTAATATTGATGTACTTGATGGATTATTATATGCAGCGGAAGCAATTCCAGTATCAAAATTACATGTAATTTAGACAACTAGCATAAACGAGATTTCACGGGTTACCTCTTGAAGCGTGAACATATCTCTTCTACCACGTGAGCCTTCAGTTCCATAACTTCTCAATGGAATCTCCATCACCCGCACAATCGTGATCCTCGAACGTTCCACGGTCTTCTACTGTGTTACCCAAATAATACCCGAAAATAGCAATTTCGTGTGGGCGAAATTTCTAGGAAAACTTGGCTGAAAATTTCAGCCACCATGTACTCATCCCTCTAGGTGGAAAACCTTATGTATTTATAGCACAAGTTTTAAGGGTTAAGACCCTTTTCCAAAACCTGTTAGGTTTTCTTTTCCACCAGAAAAAGGATTCCTTTATTTCCTATTATTTAGGCACAGTAGGGACCACAGAATTTAATTAACAAGGCTTCCAATTATGGAATTAATTTGTAATTTTCGAAATTAATATCCACCATAATTAATTACGAATTATTCCACTAAAAATTCGTAATTACACTCCTTATTCAATTTCGAAATTCATCCATTAAATCTTATTTAACTCCCCATGTTAAGATTCAGATACGAATCAATTAAATTAAATTACTGACGATTTAATTTATTGATTATTTCCTTTAGACTTTCGCTTAACTTATTTCATGTGTCGGATACAAAATCCACCGGTCGGGTTTACACATGCAAACTTATAAGCTTTCATAAAGGTATATCATCAATCTCTAAACCGAGACATGGATTCCATCAACTAACTATTATTTCGCCAATGTATATTATTATTATCCAATTTACCAGGCATATTGACCCACGAAAGAATCTCGCCTTTTAATAAATCAAAACAATAATAATATACACAGCTAATAATAATTATATCAAGATTAAGAGTATAAGTACATTTAATGGCTAGAGAGTTTATTTTATTAAGTCAGTATAAAATACTTATCTCTACCTGGTCCGTTCAATACATACAAAATGTACTAGCACAAGAAGTTGGAATTAAACCATTCCCATAATCAAGATTAATTATATTTAATCTTGTGCTACAATCATTCCTGATGGTTTGTCCAATTCCATCATTAGATTGTGAACTCAAACTTTATACTTATAAGAACCGATGATTTAATCTTCCGTGTATAAGCTAAACTCTATACACTAAATCATCTACTATATAAGCAAAGGACACAGACTATTATATGATCTATTTAAAACTTTATTAAAACTGAATAAACAATTATTTCATAATAAATACTATATCTAAACCAAACTCATGGTTAATAGTATATATCCCAACAATCTCCCACTTAGACTTTTAACCATGATAATTATTAGAATATACTATATCCAAATGCATGGTTAATAGTATATGCCCCAACAATCTCCCACTTAGACTCATAACCATGCATCTACAACTTTCTCAGGCATTCTTTTACATGACTATTAAAAGTCTTCACCAAATAAGGTTTTGTTAAAGAATCTTGCCAAGTTATATCTGATGCAATATTTGTCCAGTAGTACTTTGTCGTAATTATCTAGTTTGGTATTAAACTCTTCAGAGATCCTGTTACCGAAACTATCCCAAGAATGAACACCGAACTATAATTTTCTTTAGCTTTCTCCCACTAAGACGAAGTACCACTAATATTACCTTCGTTACCTCACGACATTGAAATATTAGTGACTTCTTACTATAGTGTTCAATGTTCAAACATCACTCCCACTCGATAAAGGCATATTATGTCTATTAACGTTCTCCCACTACTTAAATGCAATGGAACGTCAATTCTGACGTGTGGGTTTTGATGTTCTTGAACATCTAGTTATTTCTTTGCCCAGTTCCTGTAAAAATAGTTTACTTCTAGGAACATGTTTTATTAAACAGTCCTTATCTAGAAAAATGCATTTGTTTTAACAATTGCCTTATTTTCTTTAGGACAATAAAATAAAGCTTCATTCGTTTTCTTGGATATTCGATAAACATGCACCTATCCATCCTTAGTTCCAACTTACATATCTGCTTTCCCTTTCAGCACATATGCGGGATAATCCTATATCTGAACATGCCACAGACCAAGCTTACATTCAGTCCACAGTTCTATAGATGTCCCAGGTACTAGCTTAGAAGGAACTAAATTCAGAATGTAATTTGAAGTTTCCAGGAAATATTCCAAAAATAAATAAGGCAAATCTGAATAACACGTCATTAGTCTATCCATATCCAAAAGAGACTTATTTCTTCTTTCTACTACACGACTCTATTATGGAGTTTACGGTGTAGTCAATTGAGATGTAATCCCTATTCTGATATGTAACTAAAAAACTCTTTAGAGAGATGCTCGCCACTACAATCAAATTGTAGTAACTTAATATATTTCTTTGGTGCTTCTCTATTTCAAGTCTTAAAAACCTTGAATTACTTAATTCATTAAGACTTACAGTGCATCAAATAAATATATTAATATTTTGAGTAATCATTTATGAACGTCATAAAATACTCAAAATCTATCTCTTACGAGTATGTTCATTTAACCATACAAATCAGAAAGGATTCATTCTAGCTTATCACTAGTTTTATTTCCTTTTAAAGGGAAACATCTTTTAGTCAAATTTCCTTCCAAACAGGATCCACAAGTTGGTAGTGCCTCTACTTTCAATGAACCTTAAGGTCCATACTTGACCAACTTGAAATCCTATCCAGATTAATATGACTTAGATAAAAGTGCACAGATAAGTTTTACTCAATTTTGAAGAACATATTCTCTTATGAGGTAGACTAATATTGTTCTGTTCAGGAGAGACATCAATATATATAATAACAAGGTCATGCATTTATGTACCACAAGAGATAAAGTGTTTATTAAGCTCAATAACTCAAGAGTTATTCGAAAAATAAAACAAATATCCATCTCTTATTTTGCCCAGAAACCGGAATTAAATTCCTTCTAACAAAAGTACATATATTGCATCCTTAAAATTAATGCCTTATCACTAAAAGAAAATTTTAACAAGTAATACGACAAATTGCATAAAATCATTGTGGAGTTGAGATAAAAATATTAAATAGATCATAATAAGTCAAAACACTGAATAGTAAAATTCAGACTGCATTCAATATTTATATACATACATGCATCTGGAATAATAAATTTCGATGGGAAAAGAATTATTCATGCAAAGTATATTATATAATGCAAGAATTATACAATCCAAAAATAAATAGAACCAACTCAGATGGAGAGCATACTATTATTTTCAGTCAATTGTATATAACTTTTTAATACAAAAATTTTAAAACACACTACACATATATGTCATGCATCTTGAATAGCAATTTCGATGGGAAAGAACTACTCATGCAACATACATATGCAATGCCAGATTATTCACTCCAATAATTAAAACAGACCCAACTCAGATGGAGAGTATACTGTTAATTTAAGTCAAGTGAACATCATTTTTAATAGCTCTAGTTTCATTGATCCAACATGTATACTCAGATGGAGAGTAAGTACACGATATCAATTACTAGTATTTCACCTAGTGAGCTTACAATAAATTTATCCGATATGGAGGAAGACCTAAAGTCAACGCATAAATTTATTACTCACTTGAAATTAATAGTGGAAGACCATAGAAATATATTTCTATCACCACTTAATCATGATTGTATTGTAGTTACAAAATTGATTCAACCCTTTAAGCTCAGATGGAGAGTTAATACTGGTTATCAATAACTAGTAACTATAGCCAGTGAGTTCATAATAAATTTATCCGATATGGAGGAAGACCTAATGTCAATGCATAAATTTATTATTTCACTATAAATAAAAAAAATGAAGACCATAGGGGTTTATTCCCATCACCACTTTATCACAACCACGAACTTTTCTCTGAGGATTAAGTTCCATATTAAAAAAAAAAATAACTCAATACCCATTTAAACAATCTTAAAATACTAAAATTAATATTTCACACTGTATAGTGGTGATTATTGTTGACTGGACTATTTCTGATAAATCTACCAAATTTCATATCAATCAAAAATTGCGACCAAATTTGGAAAATTATCATTTTAAGCATTTTTTTAAGAATTTAAAATATGACCTACATTTTTTTTATCATATACCAATTCATGTCAAATCAACATGTGTTATCATGTTCCAGATTAGACATATAAAATGATAGAAAGAATGACTTTTCGTATGTAAATCACATTTTAATCCGTCAAACCTCCAAAAAACTCACCTAAACGATCCCAAATCGTCAAAATACGATGTGATTCACTGCATAGCAGTGAGTTCTTCTTAAATGATCATTTCCAATGATCCTACCAAATTTCAGGTCATTCGGAAATCGTGAAATTCATGATCGCCAAAAACTAGACCAAATTCGAATAATTTTTTTTGGCGTAGTCAGGATTAAATCCATGTGATTTGCATTCTTGCTATATATCATATCAAGTTAAATCATCATGTTTCAGATTTAACACAAATATAGCCGATATATAAAGAATAATTTTTCATATTTATAACAAATTCAATTTAATAAACTGCTTGAAAACCCATCTAAACGACCTCAAAATGCCAAAAAAACAACATGATTCACTGCATAGCAAGGAGTTTTTTTTTCACTAGATCGTTTTCGATGAACCCACCAAGTTTCAGGTTAATCGGAGTCCGTCAAATTCATGACCACTAGCCTGTAACCAAACTCGGAGAATAACCGTTTTAAGTAGTTTCATGAATTAAAATAAATATGATATTGATTTCCATTCTCCTTATAATTACACTATGAGCTGAAGGCATATATTATTTTCTTCCTATTTCTAGGATATATAATATCTCCTTTTGCAATAAATTATCCTTTTATTAAATACATAAGAACCTGAGATATTATATTTTCTCCCGTTCAGTGAAAACCCCAATATCTCTTCTCATGGGTGGAGTTAGTTTCACTAGTACCCAAAGATAAATACTCTTTTTCTAGTTATGAACCTCCACCATTAATGTAGATTTCTCAAGGATAATTTTCACATGGTATATTAAACATATTTCAATGACTCAAATAAATAGACCATTTTGTGGATCCTACTTATTAATCATAATGCTCAATCCATGAATAGATATAATTTCACATGTACAAATTTACTAAGAATTTTTCATGAGTTCAAATAAACAAACCACTTCAGTGGTAACTATTTATTACTCATAAAATTCTCAATTTACAAGTGAATATATATTTAGCTCATAAAATTATTTTATGGTAGACCATAGCTTAAAAGTCATACCAACATTATAAAACTCATACAACATACCGTCATATTTCACTTAATTAGAACCTCCAATCAGAGAACAAAATTCTTCATCGAAAATCCAAACTAGTAATCACGTAGGGCATGAAAATATAAACTTAAATTTGAGAAATTTTTTATGCACAAACATGCCAAACGCTCCAATCATTAGTCATCCAGGATATCAAATAGAGAATTTTACTTTCTTACAAAATAATTATATCATTACACAATATGAATTATACCTTGTAAGACCTAGTCAATAAAATCTTACACCTCTATTATTGAATTTAATACAACAACACGTTTATTTGCTAATAGTCAATGTGTAAACCTATTATATGACTAGTATTTAATCATGGGGACCATGGGGAGTCATCCCCAACACCATTGAATTAAAAAAGAATTAAAATTATTAAGAAATAATTTCCAGAAAATAGAAAAACGTCCAAAACACAGTCCAAACGACCTCAAAACGCCGTAAAATACTACAATTCACTGCTAAAGCAGTGAGTTTTTCTCACCACGGCGTTTCCGTTGGACCCACCAAATTTCAGCTCAATCGGAGTCCGTCAAGTTCGCTGACCACCGAAAATTCCGGTTATTCGGTCAAAAACAGGTTTTGCGTTTTTCTAGGGTTTACCCCAAAAAATTCAGATACTCTCAATCAAATATCAATAAGAAAACATATATCTCATGATTATAAGAATAATCCATAAATTATGCACAGTTAATTCACAAAACAGCAGTGCAGTTTTTCAGAAAACCACATATATATGTAATTCAAAAAATGCACATAAACACCATATTCTTGTTTCATGAAAAACTTAGTTATCTAATTAGATGTGAGTGAGCTCTGATACCAATTGATGGATTATTATATGCAGCGGAAGCAATCCCAGTATCAAAATCACATGTAATTTAGACAACTAGCATAAACGGGATTTCACGGGTTACCTCTTGAAGCGTGAACATATCTCTTCTACCACGTGAGCCTTCAGTTCCATAACTTCTCAATGGAATCTCCATCACCCGCACAATCGTGATCCTCGAACGTTCCACGGTCTTCTACTGTGTTACCCAAATAATACCCGAAAATAGCAATTTCGTGTGGGCGAAATTTCTAGGAAAACTTGGCTGAAAATTTCAGCCACCATGTACTCATCCCTCTAGGTGGAAAACCTTATGTATTTATAGCACAAGTTTTAAGGGTTAAGACCCTTTTCCAAAACCTGTTAGGTTTTCTTTTCCACCAGAAAAATGATTCCTTTATTTCCTATTATTTAGGCACAGTAGGGACCACAGAATTTAATTAACAAGGCTTCCAATTATGGAATTAATTTGTAATTTTCGAAATTAATATCCACCATAATTAATTACGAATTATTCCACTAAAAATTCGTAATTACACTCCTTATTCAATTTCGAAATTCATCCATTAAATCTTATTTAACTCCCCATGTTAAGATTCAGATACGAATCAATTAAATTAAATTACTGACGATTTAATTTATTGATTATTTCCTTTAGACTTTCGCTTAACTTATTTCATGTGTCGGATACAAAATCCACCGGCCGGGTTTACACATGAAAACTTATAAGCTTTCATAAAGGTATATCATCAATCTCTAAACCGAGACATGGATTCCATCAACTAACTATTACTTCGCCAATGTATATTATTATTATCCAATTTACCAGGCATATTGACCCACGAAAGAATCTCGCCTTTTAATAAATCAAAACAATAATAATATACACAGCTAATAATAATTATATCAAGATTAAGAGTATAAGTACATTTAATGGCTAGAGAGTTTATTTTATTAAGTCAGTATAAAATACTTATCTCTACCTGGTCCGTTCAATACATACAAAATGTACTAGCACAAGAAGTTGGAATTAAACCATTCCCATAATCAAGATTAATTATATTTAATCTTGTGCTACAATCATTCCTGATGGTTTGTCCAATTCCATCATTAGATTGTGAACTCAAACTTTATACTTATAAGAACCGATGATTTAATCTTCCGTGTATAAGCTAAACTCTATACACTAAATCATCTACTATATAAGCAAAGGACACAGACTATTATATGATCTATTTAAAACTTTATTAAAACTGAATAAACAATTATTTCATAATAAATACTATATCTAAACCAAACTCATGATTAATAGTATATATCCCAACAGTACTACTCCTTTATGCCTAGATGACCACTTCTGCGTCTCTCCACCATACTACTTGGTACGTTTCCATCGTTAGCAAATTCTTCATAATTGTTTCTTACATATATAGATCTATATCTTCTGGCCAATTTAATTCTAACACACTAGATCCATGTTGGGTCGGCATAATTTAATGATTAGAGGTTCTAAATGCTGTATTATTTCCTTTTTAATTTTTAAGTTCTGGACAAACACTGTGATTCTAGAATGTTTAATTCAATTTTATTCTATGATTGTGTCAAAACTTTACTAATAAGTTGGTTTGGACTATATATTATACTCTTTTATTCTTTATTTTAAGAAACTAATTATTGAACTTTGTACATATCCAATAAGATTAGTACAAAATATCTATACAATTGAATTTTTTTTTACTTCGAGACTTATTTCATAATACTTGACATAAGATATCTTATTTATATCTATATCTAGCTATAATATTTTAAAAGCACGAATAGTCTATGTTAAATGTTGATAGACAAAATTATTTTTCAAATATTGATAGACTTTTATGTCCTTAAATAACTAAATATTTGCTTAATGAATCAAGTTAAAAATGGATATAATTGTAATTCTCCCAAAACTCTTTTTTAGTTTAAACTATAACTTTAGTTCAAATTATAATTTATATTATAAGTCAAACAATCAGCAAACCGCCGACCGTGAACTCCTACAAAATTGCTTCGCTTCTAATTTTGGTCTGAATCAAACATAAATTAATTAACTTTAGATTTGATCACCCCTACGAGAGAAACCTAGCCCATCCCAATTTCAAGTATGAACGATTTTAAATGAGAATTCACAATTAATTTTATAATAAAAAATTGATTATCTTTTGTTCCAAAAAATATAAATAATATGGTTGGATAGTATTATAAAAATAAAGTCTTCTTCCTAATCTATATGGAATTATAATACCAATCTCAAGTCTCCTCCTAATTGTTGAAGTTACAACGCCATACCAATTATACATAAATAAAAATACTTTTAACCACCTCTGACAAATAGTTCAATGGATTTATATACTTGCGTTGCATCCATAACAATTTCTTTACAAGGATTCTTTCTTCTTGTATATGCTCTTCCAGTCCACTTTAACTGATATTTTAGCTTTTTTGTAGTTCATAATATTTACGTATTTCAGATATTAAGTAGAAATTAACTTTCTTTTTTTCAAAGTTGTCCTTGGGTAAAGAGCCTAAGAGTATTTGTTGTATTTCCAATGAACAAGTTAATGTTAATATGTTCAATTTCATTGTTAATTAATGCTAAAGGATGAATTCTATAACATGTGTGAAAACAACCAAAAAATCAATTAAAGTGGACTGGCAGGAGTAATTTTTTAATAAATTTAATTTCTTATTCTATCACATAAATAACCGACTGAAGGTTCACGTGCAATACACGTACATAAAGACTAGTTATTATAAAAGCACCAATAATTTTTGTTAAATATTAAACGACTAAAATATCCCCCAAATATTGATCGACTTTTATAACCTTAAATATTTGTATAATTTAAGGATATAATTGTAAATCACTTAAGACTGAACTTAATTTTTTCGATTTAAACTACACATACGCTAAGTCTACAAAGATGATTTTGGGTAAAATTCTTTTGGGAACATCTTGTGTTGAACGTAGCCTACCAAGCCTACAAAAATATTCTTTCGTCACTCAGATTGCCTACAATGTCAATTTCTGAAATTTATTATGTGTCATATATTTTCATGAAAAGCTGTCAATCTCCAGCTCCAACACGTCTTTTATTACGATCCCAAGGCAAGTATTTACCACCCTAAATATTTAATTGCTTGAATTGGAGATGAATGATAAAAATCTATGGTGTTTAATTTTGACTATGGAGCTTTGATGTTTGCATTGAAGTTTTTAGGTTTCTTACTTTTATTATTTTGGTTATCTCATGTCACAAGAGTTCCAATATTTTGCTATACAGTATAACTTACACTTGGCTCTAAAGTAAGCCCCAATTAGCAGTGAGTACACGAAGCATCGCTACATTCTTATGCACATCTATTCCATCAAATAATAATCATCGTAATTGTTATTGATCTCTGTAATTAGGAAGATTTTGTAGGAATCAAAGCAGATTAATATAATACCCTCTTTATTTTCTCTATCAATAAATATTAGTTATCATTATTGGTGGATGTTTTTTTATTTTTAAAAAGATAATGAAAAGATTGTTTCACTGCAAAACTAGGGCTTACTTTAGAGCAAAGTATAACAAATATTATAACTTTTAATACTTGTGCCTCTATATTCAGTGCGTCGCGAATATCTCAGGTCAAATATCACATTATTTATAGAATTCAAAATCCTAATAAGATCCTTGATATGATAAATTGTTGAGACCAAGTCAAACACTGACATAAGAAAAACTATTATACATGAGCCAAGATGCTCAAGTCTCAAGTCGAATTACTAAGGAAATTCAGATTCAGTAAACCTAATACACACAAACTTACTATATCCACGTTATTTTTCCGTTCTTTTCAGCATAAATAATTAAGTATATTGTTCACTATTTTAAAGTGGTCTAGCTAAAATATGTATTCGGAAGAAAAAATTCTCTTTATAAGATAAGGTGATTCTAAAGCAAACTAAATAGTAGTGAAGTTATATATTTTTTTATATTAATATCTTTGTGCAAGCTGTTGAAATAACAAGACGACTCTCTCGTGCTTCTTGATTATAAATTTGAATGAATCATTTCAGGCACGAGGAAGTATACTTCTGTAATTTTTTATGTAATATTATATCCTTTCTATAATCAAATAAATATTTTTTAAATACTTGTGCGGTTAAGAATTTATTAGAAATAAAATTTTGTAAAGATTAAAAGAGGATATTAAAAAAAGCCGGTGTTGAGTCTCAAATGGCATATTCATATACTCCATAATAAAATGATGTTGTAGAATAAAAAAAGAGACATGTTAGGCATCTGCCCAAAAAGTAATGCCATGGAAGACTTTTTGTCTTTCTTTTTTTCTCCGTTATTAATGTATTTTTTGATATATTACATTCATATAACTGAAACATTAAGGTTAACAAAAGAAGTTACTGCATAGCAAAAATTATTATATATGTTGCATACTTTGATTGGTAACTTTAATATATAACTTTGTGACTTTGATTATGTGAAAACATTATAATTACTAATATTTATGCATTTGGAAGTTTATTATTTTTTATATACGTATTATATTCGACATAAAGTATTCGTGTAACGCACGAGCATAGAGACTAGTACTATATTAAAAGTACGAAGGCCCTTAACGAAATGTCGCTCGCCTTTTTTACCCTTTAAAAATAGAGTTCATACTGGACAAGATAGTCATTTGAATATTTTAGTAATATTTATGACTTTAAAATCAAATCAAATTTTTCCTAAATTTTTGGACTTAAAATCAATTAAGATTTTATATTATATAAAGTTTCCTTACTTAACATAACTCTTAACTAATACGTTTTCTTTGCTTGATTTATTACTGAATTTTAATAAAATCCTACTTTAGATTAGAAAACCATCAATAAAAGAATCCTAAGAATGAATGAAAAGTAGAGTTCTGCCACAACTCACAAATCTATTGCTTATCAGATTAGACTCTCAATTATGTTGCTTTACCGACTTTAACCAGGTCTGATTATCCGCTTAATATCAAACTAACTTGGGATATTTGACGTTTTAGTTTATAAATTTGATTATGCATTCTTTGTTTGTTGCGATTCATGTGGATTTTCAAGGATCTATGTTACCTATTGGTATACCTCATGGTTTTAGTGGATCTATGTTTCTATAAATTTTTTATGTTTCTGTATTCTTGAGAGCTCAATGGCGCTTTGTGTGTCATTGTTTTGAAAGAAAAATGCATTAGTATTTTTCTTACTTCAGTACAACTTTAGTTGGTAGTTGGTACTATTTTAATGCTAGGGATATGTAGTTATGCATCAATCTTAGTTTTTGATAATTTTTATATCCATAGATTGTATGTCAGTACATGTCACTACCCGGATATCCCACATTCGGGAGTCATAATGACGCCTACTCGTAGAAGCTAGGCAAGCCACGAAATTTAGAAAATTCTTTACTTCTTTATTTTAATCTCTTTAACAACTTGCTTTAACAGGTGACAAACATTTAAATAATAGCGGAATATGAGATTAAGCGGAAGATTTAAACAAAATAAACCAAAATAATTCGGAAATCAACATATGCCTCTACCCAGAAACTGGTGTCACAACTTTCACGGACTATTTATGATTACTACATACAAACGTTTGAAAGAAAGAACACTGTCTATCTCGGATACAATGATAACAAAACAAAATAACTGATAGAAGAGACGACGGGTCTGCGAACGCCTGCAGGACTACCTCGGGATCTCGGTGGACTGAAAGCTGGCTCCCAAGCTACTACTGCTGACCCAGTGCTGCTCCGGTATCTGCACATAAGTGTAGAGTGTAGCACCAGCACAACCGATCCCATGTGCTAGTAAGTGCTTGGCCTAATCTCGGCGAGGTAGTGACGAGGCTAGGACTAGACTCCAGATAAACCTGTGCAATTATACATATACACGGCGAAAAAGAAAAACAAAAATAAACAAATAAAGATAGGAGAGGGAAACATGCTTCAGGGAATAACAGGTAAAACAGAACATCAAGGGAAGTATGAAGGAATCAAAATCAACCACTAACAAGAATGAGGAAAAACAAAGGCAGATTTCATTTTCTTTTCACATCTTGTTGCAGGCGTGCAACCCGATCCCGATTCCTGTATCTCGTGGCAGGCATGCCACCCGATCCCATTTCATTTTATCTCGTGGTAGGCGTACCACCCGCTCCCATTTCATTATATCTTGTGGTAGGCGTACCACCCGCTCCCATTTCATCATATCTTGCGGCAGGCGTACCACCCGCTCCCATTTACAAGCCAACAATAATCACAGGAAATCCAAGCAAGGGAATAAGAGCAATATAACAACTTCCCGGCAAGGGAACAATACTGTCAAAACAAATATCCCGGCAAGGGAACAATGGTGATAATAACATATGAAGCGCAATAAACCACAACGGAGTCATAACAATTATAATACAAGACTCATGGACATGCATGACACCAAAGTATAGATACTCGTCACCATGCCTATATGTCGTACTCCACAATTAGCATATAACAAATAAGACACAACTCCTAATCCCTCAAGCTAAGGTTAGACCAAACCCTTACCTCAATGCCTCGAACACAACTCAAGTCTCAATTATAGCTTTACCCCTTGATTCCGCCGCCAATTCGCTCGTATCTAGCCACAAGTTACTTAATTACATCAATAACGCTAAATGAATCAATTTGAATGCATGAAAAATGAGTTTTCCAAAGTTTTTACCCAAAAAGTCAAAATTGCCCCCGGTCCCACATGGTCAAACTCGAGGTTCGAACCAAAACCCGATTACCTATTCCCCTATGAGCTCAAATATGTAATTTGTTTTGAAATCGGACCTCAAATCGAGGTCCAAATCCCTAATTTTTTGAAAAACCTAGGTTCTACCCAAAACACTCAATTTCCCCCATGAAAATCATTGATTTGAAGTTGAAATCATGTTAAAAAATGTTAATGATTGAAGAAAACTAGTTAAAAATGACTTACAATTGATTTGGAGAAGAAAGGTTGTTTGAAAAATCGCCTCTTATGTTTTTTGGGTTTTGAAAAATGCACAATGATTGAAAATCCCGTCTATTTATACCCCTCTCAGACCCCCTATGCGGACCGCACAAAATGAACTGCGGCCGCACAGGCCTTCCTGAGGGTGCTGCGGTCCAGTGCCCTGTGCGGACCGCACAAAGTCGACTGCGGCCATACTGCAGCGCCCTGTGCGGACTGCATAAAGTTGACCGCGGCCGCACAACCTCCACCGCGCACCGCACAAGGTCGACCGCGGACCGCGCTGGTGGGTTCAGAGACCTGCAACTTCTGGCTTTAAGTTTAAAATATCCCGAAACCTACCCGAAACTTACCCGAGCCCTCGGAACTCCAAACCAAGTGTGCACACTAACTCAAAAACATCATATGGACCTACTCGTGCGATCACATCATCAAAATAACATGTAAAATCATGAATTAAACCTCAAAACTCAACATTTTCATCGAGAACTCTCAAAGTTCATAACTCCTCAACTGGAAGTCCAATTCACGTCAAATAAACTCCATTTTCACCAAATTTCACAAAAACGTCTTAAATCATATGTAAGACCTGTACCGGGCGCCTGAACAAAAATACGGGTTCGATACCATCATGTTCTAAGCAAATTTCATTTCAATTTTCTTTAAACAATTTCAGAAAATAATTTTCTTTAAAAATTCATTTCTCGGGCTTGGGACCTCGGAATTCGATCCCGGGCATACGCCCAATTCCCATATTTTCCTACGGATCCTCCGGGACCGTCAAATCACGGGTTCGGGTCCGTTTACCCAAAATGTTGACCGAAGTCAAATTTATTCATTTTAAAGTCAAAACTTATCATTTTTCACAGATTTTCACATTTAAGCTTTCCAGCTACGCGCCCCCACTTTGCATGCTAATCGAGGTGGTGCTAAAAGAGGTTTTTAAGGCCTCGAAACGTAGAATTTTATTGCAACACAAGTGATGACCTTTTGGGTCATCACATTTTTCACCTCTAAAACAACCGTTCGTCCTCGAACGGACAGAAGAAAGAAGTACTTGAGTCGGGGAAAAAAATGAGGATAACGGCTCCGCATATCGGACTCGAACTCCCAGGTCGATGCCTCAGGAGGCTGACCTCTCCACTGAACACGAACAGAAGGAAGACTCTTCGACCTCAATTGACGAACCTGCCGGTCTAGAATAGCTACCGGCTCCTCCTCATAAGACAAGTCCTTGTCCAACTGGACAGTACTGAAATCTAACACGTGGGATGGATCGTCGTGATACTTCCGTAGCATGGACACATGAAACACTGGTTGCACGGCTGATAAGCTCGGCGACAATGCAAGTCTATAAGCCACCCCTCCCATTCGATCTAGGATCTCAAACGGACCAATAAACCTAGGGCTAAACTTGCCCTTATTCCCAAATCTCATCACGCCCTTCATAGGCGACACTCGGAGCAATACCCGCTCACCGAACATAAAAGCCACATTGCGAACCTTGCGGTCTGCATAACTATTTTGACTGGACTGAGCTGTACGAAGCCTATCCTGAATAATCCTGACCTTGTCCGAGGTCTCTTGAACCAGATCCGTACCCAACAACTGAGCCTCTCCCAGCTCAAACCATTCGACTGGAGACTGACACCGCCTACCATATAAAGCCTCATAAGGAGCCATCTGGATACTCGACTGGTAGCTGTTGTTGTAGGCAAATTCTGCTAAAGGCAAAACTGATCCCACGAGCCTTCAAAGTCAATAACACAAGCTCGGAGCATATCCTCAAGAATTTGAATAGTCCGCTCGGACTGCCCGTCCGTCTGAGGATGAAATGATGTGCTCAACTCAACCTGAGTGCCCAACTCTCGCTGAACTGCTCTCCAAAACCGCGAGGTAAACTGCGTACCTCAGTCTGAAATGATAGATACAGGCACACCATGAAGACGAACAATCTCCCAGATATAGATCTCAGCTAACCTCTCGAATGAATAGAAGACTGCCATAGGAATAAAATGCGCTGACTTGGTCAGCCTATCAACAATGACCCATACTACGTCGAACTTCCTCCGAGTCTGCGGGAGTCCAACAACGAAATCCATAGTGATCTGCTCCCACTTCCACTCGGGAAGCTCAATCCTCTGAAATAAACCACCAGGCCTCTGATGCTCGTACTTAACCTGCTGACAGTTCAAACATCGAGCCACATATGCAACGATATCCTTCTTCATTCTACACCACCAATAATGCTGCCTCAAATCCCGATACATCTTTGCGGCGCCGGGATGAATAGAGTACCGGGAGCTATGGGCCTCCTCTAAGATCAACTCCCGAAGCCCATCCATATTAGGCACACATACTCGACCCTGAAATCTCAAAACTCCCTCATCATCTAAGGTAACCTGCTTGGCACCTCCGCGCTGTATCGTGTCTTTAAGGACACACAAATGGGGATCATCATACTGGCGATCACAGATGCGCTCCAATAAGGAAGAACGAGCGATCTTGCAAGCTAATACTCGACTAGGCTCAGAGATATCCAACCTCACAAGCCGATTGGCCAAAGCCTGACATCCAAAGCAAACGGTCTCTCACCGATCGGAATATAAGCGAGACTGCCCATACTAGCTGAATTTCTACTCAAGGCATCGGCCACCACATTGGCCTTTCCCGGGTGATATAAGATAGTGATATCATATTCCTTCAACAACTCCAACTACCTTCTCTGCCTCAAATTCAACTCCTTTTGCTTGAACAAATACAGAAGACTCTTGTGATCCGTGAACACCTCACATGCCATGCCATACAGATAATTCCTCCAAATCTTCAATGCATGAACAATGGCTGCCAACTCCAAATCATGAACCGGATAATTCTTCTTATGAATCTTCAACTGCCACGAAGCATAAGCAATGACCTTGCCATCCTACATCAACACTGCACCAAGCCCAACACGAGATGCATCACAATAAACTGTATAAGGCCCTAAACCTATGGGCAAAACCAACACCGGTGTCGTAGTCAGAGCTGTCTTGAGCTTCTGAAAGCTCGCCTCACACTCGTCCGACCATATGAATTGGGCACCATTCTGGGTCAACCTGGTCATCGGGGCTGCGATAGATGAAAACCCCTCCTCGAACCGACGATAGTAGCCTGCCAATCCCAAGAAACTCCGAATCTCTATAGCTGATGCTGGTCTAGGCCAGTTCTTGACTACCTCAATCTTCTTCGGATCAACTTGAATACCCTATGCTGACACAACATGACCCAGGAATGCAACTGAACTCAACTAGAACTCACACTTCGAGAACTTAGCATATAACTGACTATCCTTCAGAGTCTGAAGAACCACTCTGAGATGCTACTCGTGCTCCTCCTGGCTGCGGGAATATATCAAAATATCATCAATGAAGACTATCACGAACGAGTCCAAATAAGGCCTAAACACTCGGTTCATCAAGTCCATAAAAGCTACTGGGGCATGTCAACCCAAATGACATAACCAAGAACTCATAATGCCCGTACCGAGTGCGGAAAACTATCTTAGGGATGTCGGATTCCCTAATCCTCAACTGATGGTAGCCAGATCTCAAATCAATCTTTGAAAATACCTTGGCACCCTAAAGTTGATCAAACAAATCATCAATCCTCGGCAATGGATACTTATTCTTGATCGTAACCTTGTTCACCTACCGGTAATCAATACACATTCTCATCGACCCATCCTTCTTCTTAACAAACAACATCGGCGCACCCCAAGGTGAAACACTGGGTCTAATGAAACCCTTCTTAAGCAAGTCTTACAACTGTTCCTTCAACTCTTTCAACTCAGGCGGGGCCATACGATACGGCGGGATAGACATGGGCTGAGTGCCCGGAGCCAAATCAATGCAGAAATCAATATCCCTGTCGGGTGGCATACCCGACAGGTCTGGAGGGAATACCTCAGGGAACTCACGAACGACGGGCACAGAATTAATAGATGAAACCTTAGCGCTGGAATCGCGAACATATGCTAGATAGGCCAAACACCCCTTCTTGACCATACGCCGAGCCTTCACATACGAGATAACACTGCGGGTGAATGACCAGGAGTCCCTCTCCATTCTAAACGAGGCATACCCGGTAAAGCTAAGGTCACTATCTTGGCATGACATTCCAAGATAGCGTGGTAAGGTGATAACTAGTCCATCCCCAATATAACATCGAAATCGACCATGTCTAAAAACAACAAATCTACACGAGTCTCAAGACCCCTAATCACCACAACACAAGAACAATGGACTCGATCGACCACAATAGAATCACCCACCGGTGTAGACACATAAACATGAACACTCAATGAATCACTAGGCATAATCAAATACAGTGCAAAATAGAATGACACATACAGGTATGTAGACCCTGGATCAAACAACACTGAAGCATCTCTATCACAAACCAGATCCGTACCTATAATAACTGCATCTGAAGCCTCAGCCTTGGGCCTGGCTGGGAGAGCATAACATCAGGGCTGAGCCCCACCACCCTGAACTACATCTCTGGGATGGCCTACGACTGGCTGGCCTCCATCTCTAGCAGTCTGAGCTCCACCTCTAGCACCTCTACCTCCACCTCTAGCATCTCTACCCCCACCTCTAGCTGGCTGGGCAGCCTGTGAGACACCTGGTGCCTGGACCACAGCACGGGAACCCTGATGTGGAGAACTGCTCGAAGCTCGAGGGCAATACCTAGCAATGTGCCTTGTGTCGCCACAAGTAAAACAAGCCCTTGGCTGTTGGGGCTGACGACCTTGGAAACTCTGAAGCGGTGGTGCACTAATAGGTGCTGGTGGTGCACTGTAGGACTGCTGATCAGAATATTACATCTAAGGACCACGGCTACCTGAAGCACCGTGAGAAACCTAAAGTGCTGACTGGAAAGGCCTAGGGGGATGGCCTCTATCATATGAATCTCTACCTCCAGATGAGGTGCCACTAAATCTACCCAAATGATGGGATCTCTTATCCGACCCATGACCACCTCCTTATGACAGAACCATCTCTACTCTCCTGGCCATATTGGCTGCCTCCTGGAAAGATATCTTACTCCCAGTCTCCCTAGCCATCTGAAGACGAATCGGCTGAATAAGACCGTCAATAAACCTCCTCACACTCTCTCTTTCGACAGGAAGTATGACAAGAGCATGGCGAGCTAAGTCGATAAACCTGGTCTCATATTGGGTAACAGTCATGGGACCCTGCTGAAGGCGCTCAAACTGCCTCCGATATGCCTCTCTCTGAGGAATGGGGAGAAACTTCTCCAGAAATAGCTGTGTGAACTGCTCCCAAGTCAAAGATGGAGATCCGGTTGGTCTAGCCAAACAGAAATTCCTCCACCAGGTCTTGGCAGATCCAAACAAGCGAAATGTAGCAAAATCAACCCCATTGGTCTCAACAATACCCATGTTCCTAAGAACCTCATAGCATCTGTCTATATAATCCTAGGGATTCTCAGTAGATGCACCGCTGAAAGTAGAAGTGAAGAGCTTGGTGAACCTATCCAGCCTCCACAAAGCATCGACAGACATAACTGCTCCATCATCGGTCTGAGCTACCATGCTCGGTTGTACTGCTCCAACTGGCTGAATCGCTGGAGTCTGAATCTGGGGAGCTACCTGCTCCGGAGTACGAGTAGTAGGAGTCTGAGCCCCTCCTCCAGCATGAGAGATGGCTGGCGCTACAGGAAGCAAGCCTGCTAGGGTGGTACTCTCCATGAGGCCCACTAATCGGACCAGAGCATCCTGAAGAACTCGGGTAGCAATAAACCCCTCTAGGACCTGAGCTGGGCCCACTGAAACTGCTGGGCCGGAACCTCCTCACCAAAATCAACTTGAGGCTCCGTCACTGGTGCTGCTGCTCAGGGCTGAGCTCTGCCCCTACCTCGGCCTCTAGCACGACCTCGCCCTCTGCTCCTCGTGGAAGATGCTGTTGGGGGCTCGAGCTGCTAAGCAGTGGATGAGGAAGCGCGTCTTCTCGCCATCTACGAAAGAACGGAGTAGAAATTCAATTAGCATTGAGAAACAAACCGCACGACAAGAAGGAACGAATGTGAAGTTTTCTAACTCCGTAGCTTCTGGGGATAAATACAGACGTCTCCATACCGATCCCTCAGACTCTACTGAGCTTGTCCGTGAATTGTGAGACCTATGTAACCTAGAGCTCTGATACTAACTTGTCACGACCCGGATTTCCCACCCTCGAGAGTCGTGATGGCGCCTACTCGTAGAAGCTAGGCAAGCCACGAAATTTAGAAAATTCTTTACTTTTTTGTTTTAATTCCTTTAACAACTTGCTTTAACAGGTGACAAACATTTAAATAATAGCGGAATATGAGATTAAACGGAAGACTTAAACAAAATAAACCAAAATAATTCGGAAATCAACATATGCCTCTACCAAGAAACTGGTGTCACAACTTTCACGAGCTATTTATAATTACTACATACAAACGTTTGAAAAAAGGAACATTGTCTGTCTTGGATACAATGATAACAGAACAAAATAACTGATAGAAGAGACACCCGACCTGCGAACTCCTATAGGACTACCTCGGGATCTCTGTGGACTGAAGGCTGGCTCCCAAGCTACTGCTGCTGACCCAGTGCTGATCCGGTATCCGCACATAAGTGCAGAGTGTAGCATCAGCACAACCGACCCCATGTGTTGGTAAGTGTCTGGCCTAACTCCGGCGAGGTAGTGACGAGGCTAGGACCAGACTCCAGATAAACCTGTGCAATTATATATATACATAGCGAAAAAGAAATACAGAAATAAACAAATAAAGATAGGAGGGGAAAACATGCTTCGGGGAATAACAAGTAAAACAGAACATCAAGGGAAGTATGAAGGAATCAAAATCGACAAGAATGAGGAAAACCAAAGGCAGATTTTATTTTCTTTTCACATCTTGTTGCAGGCGTGCAACCCGATCCCGATTCCTGTATCTCGTGGCAGGCGTGCCACCCACTCTCATTTCATTTTATCTCGTGGTAGGCGTACCACTCGCTCCCATTTTATCATATCTTGTGGTAGGCATACCACACGCTCCCATTTCATCATATCTTGTGGTAGGCGTACCACCCGCTCCCATTTCATCATATCTTGTGGTAGGCGTACCACTTGCTCCCATTTCATCATATCTTGGATAGGCGTACCGCCCGCTCCCTTTTCATTATATCTTATAGTAGGCGTACCACCCACTCCCATTTCATCAAATCTTATGGTAGGCGTACCACCCGCTCCCATTTCATCATATCTTGTGGTAGGCGTACCACCCGCTCCCATTTACAAGCCAACAATAATCACAGGGAATCCCGGTAAGGGAACAAGAGCAATATAACAATTTCTCGGCAAGGGAACAATGATATTTCAACAACATCCCGGCAAGGGAACAATACTGTCAAAACAAACATCCCGGCAAGGGAACAATGGTGATAATAACATATGAAGCACAATAAACCACAATGGAGTCATAACAATTATAATACAAGACTCATGGGCATGCTTGACACCAACGCATAGATACTCGTCACCATGGCTATACGTCATACTCCACAATTAGCATATAGCAAATAAGACACAACTCATCAAACCTCAAGCTACGGTTAGACCAAACACTTACCTCGATGCCTCGAACACAACTCAAGTTTCAATTATAGCTTTACCCCTTGATTTCACCGCCAATTCACTCGTATCTAGCCATAAGTTACTTCATTACATCAATAACGCTAAATGAATCAATTTGAATGCATAAAAAATGAGTTTTTCAAAGTTTGTACCCAAAAAGTCAAAATTGCCACTGGGCCCACGTGGTCAAAACCCGATTACCCATTCCCCCACGAGCTCAAATATGTAATTTGTTTTGAAATCAGACCTCAAATCGAGGTCCAAATCCCTAATTTTTGAAAAACCTAGGTTCTACCCAAAACACCCAATTTTCCCCATGAAAATCATTGATTTGAAGTTGAAATCATGTTAAAAGATGCTAATGATTGAAGAAAACTAGTTTAAAACGACTTACAATTGATTTAGAGAAGAAAGGTTGTTTGAAAAATCGCCTTTTATGTTTTTTGGATTTTGAAAAATGCACAATGACTGAAAATCCCGTCTATTTATACCCCTCTCAGACCCCCTGTGCGGACTGCACAAAATGGACTGCGGCCGCACAGGCCTTCCTGAGGGTGCTGCGGTCCAGTGCCCTATGCGGACCGTACAAAGTCGACTGCAGCCACACAGCAGCGCCCTGTGCGGACCGCACAAAGTCGACCGCGGACCGCATTGGTGGGTTCAGAGACCTGCAACTTCTGGTTTTAAGTTTAAAACATCCCGAAACCTACCCGAAACTCACCCGAGCCCTCGGAACTCCAAACCAAGTGTGCACACTAACTCAAAAACATCATATGGACCTACTCTTGCGATCACATCATCAAAATAACATGTAAAATCATGAATTAAACCTCAAAACTCAACATTTTCATCGAGAACTCTCAAAGTTCATAACTCCTCAACCGGAAGTCCAATTCATGTCAAATAAACTCCGTTTTCACCAAATTTAACAGAAACGTCTTAAATCATATATAATACTTGTACCGGGCACCAGAACCAAAATACGGGCCCGATACCATCATGTTCTAAGCAAATTTCATTTCAATTTTCCTTAAACAATTTCAAAAAACAATTTCCTTTAAAAATTCATTTCTCGAGCTTGGGACCTCGGAATTTGATTCCGGGCATACGTCCAAGTCCCATATTTTCCTACGGACCCTCCGGAACCATCAAATCATGGGTCCGAGTCCGTTTACCTAAAACGTTGACCGAAGTCAAATTTATTCATTTTATAGTCAAAACTTATCATTTTTCACAGATTTTCACATTTAAGCTTTCTGGCTACGTTTCCGGACTTCGCACGCTAATCGAGGTGGTGCTAAGGGAGGTTTTTAAGGCCTCGAGATGTAGAATTTTATTGCAACCCAAGTGATGACCTTTTGGGTCATCACAGTACATTCAATCATGTCACTCTAACGACACTTCATGTAGAATCATAATTCCAATATATTGCATTAAGTGAGTGATAATTTGTACTTAGGAAAAGAAACGAAACTGAAAATCATTCAACCTTAATTCTACTCACATAGAAAAAGTTATCCTAGATCTCTACGTACAAAGATTTTAAAGATTAAGAAGAACTCATGTTGAATAATCATTATGCAAGACGCAATCCCAAAAATATTATTGCATGAGTTTTAACTTATATTGTAAGTGTAATATTCATCTTTAAGTTTTATAGCAGATTATAGATCTTACTTTTTTTATGAATGATTATTTGTAGATTTTTGTTGGATGACCTAATAGTATAAATATATTTTCTAAACTATTGGTATATTCAAGTTATACTCGTGTTCAACTAAAATTCTTTTATCTCCAATTTAGTTCTATGCTATTGCAGGTTTTTTTATAGAAATTTGTGATTCCTTTCTGACATGCTTCTGATCAACTTTATTAGTTGAATATATTATCTATTTGATGTTTTCTTACATTGTTTGTTAGAGAAAACATATAACAGAGATGAAATAAATAAGAGCCATTCCTAATGTGCGGAATGGCTTTTAAGATCTCATTCATCGTTCGTCTAATAACTACTAGCATTAAATCAGGCTAATGCTGCTAGAAGTATATTTTATAAGTGAAAGATCAATAATCTCTCAAATTTCATATTGATGTGTTTATTCACTTATCCTCATGTTTATTATTCGAGCTAATTGATAATTTTTTGGCAACTCTTTTTGATAAGTTGTACACAAAAAGTTTTAAGGTATATTAAAAATGTGGCCATGATAAAATAATGTAAATGCTGTTGTTATGATAAAATACATAAACAATAGAAAGGAAAGGAACCTGTAAACTAAATTAATATATTGGTCATGTGTTGTTCACAAGCAATTTGAGTTGAAGTGCTAGGTCGGTATTACATTGATGTTTCACACTGTAAGCATTAAGATTTTATCGAATTTAAATCGATAAAATAATATGGACTATATTTTAATATGCTAGTCCAAATAAATATTATTGGGCTAATATAATTGAATTAGTTATATAAGTCCAATATATATGGATTAAATAAATAAGTCTTAATCCATTGGGCTAACCCATTTAATTGAGCTAAAGTGATGAGCCCACTTCATTAAGCCCAAGATGTCATATTCCTGGAGGCCCAGTTTGGTGCCACGTGTCAAATGACGTGGCGTGCCAAGTCAAGCGGAAGAGTCAATAGGATCATGCCACGTGTCAAAATGACAAAGCATGTCCAGTCACGCTAAAAGGCCATTGAAATCGCGCCACGTGTGTAAGTGACATGTTCTGGCCAATCAAATGCAGCTATGTCACACTTCAATTTGATTGGTCGGAAAGAGTTTGTTCTTATCACAACTCTTCCCTTCCACAACTATAAATAAGGGTCTTCATAACTCAGAAAAGACACCAGAAGTTATAACAAGAAGCAAGAGAGAGCTCGTGGATCAAATGCCGCAAATTTCTCTACAAGTTTCAAGCTTCAAGCAGTCAAGTTCAAAAAGAACAAATCAAGCTCAAGAACGAATCAAGATCAAGTTCAAGCAATCAAGCTCAAGAGCAAGATTATCGTTCGTGGAAACAAATACATATTCAAGATCAAGCTTAAAAGCCCTTAAATTTATTTACTATTGGAAGGAAGAATCAGAGGATTCATAGAGATTGTACACTCAAATATTCGAAATAAAATACTACGATTGTTGCAATATATTTCGGTCTTGATTTTATTTTCTCGATGCTAATTTATTGTCTACAAATTCTGGCACGCCCTGTGGGACAATCTCTACCTCTCATCTCAACTTTTCAATAACCAAAGTTCAAGAACACTGAAATGGCTTCGAAGAACATCAACTCCAGATCAACATCCACCAAGGCTGCTAACTCCAGGTTCTATGCTGATGTGGAAAGCATCCTCGGTGTCACCTTTGGAAGCTTCAGACCAGTTACGAGGAGCAAAGCAAGCTCTTTAGGACAACAAGCACCCCAAGTGCTGTCCGCATCAACCCCTATTTTCGGATCTTCATCCTCAAAAGGAGCGAGATCTTCCACAAACGAATCTGAAGGAGGAAGCAATGTTGCTGAAAAGAACAAGAAAACTCTTGCTCTGCTTGACCTCTCCGGCTCCAAGCACTCTGCTGTGAAGGAAGATGATGATGCTTCAAGCGATGGATCCTCCCCACTTACACCATATAGCGTGAGCCAGTCAAGGATCAATCTGTGTGAAAATTCATGCTACTCTCCGTCATCCACGACAATCATGCAAGCCATGGTGATAAACACTTCATCTATGAAGGAGCAGTTGGCAAACTTGACGGAAGCAATCGCTGGCTTGACCAAATGCATGCAAAATCAAGAGGCTAGAATTGACAAGCTAACAGACAGGGTGGGAATCTTGATGGAAGAAGAATCTACCCATGCACCCGGCAAGCTCCCAGAAGTTCTACAGAGTGACTTTCCCCTAAAACAAGCAACATCCACTAAGGCTATCCCTGTCTCATCTGAAGGGATAATTCCAATCGATCAACTGAAGGAGTTCATCAAAGGAACCATTAAGAACAAATATGAAGTTGCTGCCAAATCCTCTCTTACATATGCAAAGCCGTACACTACAAGGGTTGATATGTTGAAGATGCCTGCTGGCTATCAACCTCCGAAGTTTCAACAGTTTGATGGTAAAGGTAACCCAAAGTAACATATTGAGCACTTCGTGGAGATGTGCAACAATGCTGGGACTTATGGAGATTACCTCATCAAGCAGTTTGTCCGCTCGCTAAAAGGAAATGCTTTTGACTGGTACACGGACCTCGAGGCTAGATCTATCGACAGCTGGGATCAACTAGAGCAAGAGTTCCTCAATCGCTTTTATAGCACAAGACGCACGGTGAGTATGATAGAGCTTACAAATACTCGTCAACGAAAGGGGGAACCAATTATCGATTTTATCAATCGTTGGAGGAATGCAAGCCTCAACTGCAAAGACAGGCTTAGTTAAGCTTCAGGCATAGAAATGTGCATCCAAGACATGCATTGGGGATTTTGCTACATCTTGCAAGGTATCAAGCCTAGCACATTTGAAGAACTTGCAACTCGTACCCATGACATGGAATTGAGCATGTCCTCCGCTGGAAATGAAAGGCTACCCATCTATGAACCTCGCAAAGTGAATGACAAGCAAGAAGTCAGGAAGTGGGGCAAGTTCATACCCAAGTCTGAAAGCAAAGAAGCTATGAATGTCAATACGTCACATATGAAGTTCACGACGAAGGTGAGCAAGAAGCAGAGTATGAAATCCACTTCTTTTCAAGACAAGCCAAGTGGAAAGTTGACTCTAAAAGAAATGCAGGAAAAAGAGTACCCATTCCTGGATTCTGATGTGCCAGCCATTTTCGAAGAACTCCTCGAGTTAAATCTCATTGAGCTTCCGGAGATGAAGCGACCAAATGAAGCTCGAAAAAAAAATGACCCAAACTACTGCAAATATCACCGACTTGTAAGCCACCCTTTGGAGAAGTGCTTTGTCTTCAAGGATAAAGTCATGGATTTGGCTCACGAAAAGAAGATAGTGCTTGAAGATGAGAAAGCAAGCACAAACCAAGTCTTTATCACCTTTGGCTCATTCAGTCACGATGATTTAGGTGGTTTTAGAGAAAGTAAAGATGAAGAATTACTAGAGAGCGACAGAGCTGAAGTCAATCAACCTGATGATGATGAAGGTTGGACATTGGTGACTCATCGTAGGCACCACAAAAGGAGCCCACGAAAAGAATCAATAGAACAACCAACAAGGAAGATGATGTTAAAAAGACCAACGAAAAAGAATCCAGTTAGGTATTTGAAGAAAGTAAAAGTGGAGATGCACCATTCTCAAAAGTCATGAAATCTAGTGACCTTGGAGGAGTTTTTACCAAGTTGGTTTCACACGAAAATTTCCCATGAGGGCATTGATACCTCTTGTTGCCATGCTTACAAAGGGGAAGAAAAGAGTGATGACTTACCGTTGGGCACCATCTTCGGAAAAGCCCATTGAGTTCACTCCTCAAGAAGTTAATGCTTGTGAGAAAAAGGCCACGTTCACAAATGACGATCTTTTGCTAGGTGACACTCCTCATAACTGCCCATTGTACATGGTTGGCTATATGCGCGATGAAAAGGTAAATCGGATTTTGGTTGATGGAGGATCCTCAGTGAATATTTTGCCAATCCACACGTTGAAAGAACTTGGTATTCCCATGAACGAACTCTCAGAAAGTCGTGTGATGATCCAAGGATTCAACCAAGGGGGCAAAGAGCCATAGGCGCGATCAGGCTGGGAATCACTATTGAAGATATGCAATCAAGTGTATGGTTGCATGTGATCGATGCGAAGACTTCATACAATATTTTGCTTTGGAGGCCTTGGATACATGAGAATAAAGTAGTTCCATCTACCTACCATCAATGTTTAAAATACTACGAGGGTAAAGTCGAGAAGACGGTAGTTGCTGGTGATGAGCCATTCACCGAGGCTGAGTCACACTTTGCCAATGCAAAGTTCTACTTGAAGAACCGCATTGTGAAGGAGCTGAAAGTTGATGATGGTACGAAAAGCAAGAATAACGAACCTATAACTAAAAGAGCTGATGTGACTATTGGTAAAGCCAAAACTGTTACTGAGGAGGTACCCGCCAACGTGAATAAATCTCATAAAGGGGGTATTGCGTCTTATGGAAAGAAAGTAAGTCCCGCGCTCCAATATGTCCTAAAAGGAAAAAAGACGAGGGCGGATCACATAATCTCCAAACCAAGACGCTAAGGGAGTTAACTCTTCCAATAAAACGAATTGAAGCAGTAAAGTTGTCCTCAAAGTCGTTTGTAGGGTTTGTAGCCCAAAATCGTTTGCAGAATGTGGCACTCCCTACAAAGCGAACAGATGAAGGTTTCGATCCTAACGCTTACAAGCTATTTGAAAAAGCTAGATACAATCCCAATGAGCCGTTAAAGTTAGGAAAGCTCCCATTAGAAGCTGCAACGAGGCAACCACGTGAAGGTCTGGGATACAAGCAACCGTCACCAGTGCGCATCTCAATAAGAAGGGCGAGTAGCAATTATATCAGTGTAGAAGATGAATCTGTCGCTTCTAACAGGCCTTCTGTCTTTGATCGGCTTGAAAAATCAATTGTGAGAACTTCTGTATTTGAGAGATTGGGTCCATTAAAGAAGGGGAATAAGTTCCATCGAAATCATCGAAATACAAGAACACCCGCTTCACCCAAAATTCAAGAGATCTCTAAGAATTTCCAAAGTTTGGTTCCTTCCAGAATGAGGCGACAAACAAAACTGGTGGTTTCATGTGAAGAAGTACTGAAGGTAAAACCATACACTGTGGTCTACACTAAGGAATGTGATGAAGATGAAGAAAGTGTAGGTTCTTCGTATCATGTCACTGTACAAGGCGAGAATGGTGTTTCGTCTTCGATGGGAGATAATGCGGAATTGGAGGATGTTTCGCCGTGTTATCACATATCCTTCAATGATGGGACCCTCAAGAAGATGAAGATGTGAAAGATGCTCCACCTGAACTTGAAGAAGGAGTGAAAACGACAGTTGATGCCTTAAAAGAAGTTAACCTTGGCACCGATGAGGAACCAAGACCCACCTACCTAAGTGCTTTACTAGAAGCTGATGAAGAGAGCACTTATATTGAGTTACTAAAAAAATTCAGGGATGTCTTTGCTTGGAGTTACAAAGAGATGCCTGGCTTGGACCCGAAAGTAGCAGTCCATCACCTTGCAGTCAAAAAGGGTGCTCGCCCTATTAAACAAGCTCAAAGGCATTTTAGGCCGGACTTGGTTCCCCTGATTGAAACTGAAGTTAACAAACTCATTGAAGCTGGATTTATTCGGGAAGTTAAATACCCAACGTGGGTTTCAAGTATTTTCCCTGTAAGGAAGAAGAATGACCAGATTCGAGTATGCGTTGACTTTAGGAACCTCAATAATGCATGTCCCAAAGACGAATTCTCGCTTCCTATTCCAGAGCTGATGATCGATGCTACTACTGGTTACGAGGCAATGTCTTTCATGGACGGTTTGTCGGGCTATAACCAAATTTGCATGGCACCAAAAGATGAAGAGCTTACTGCGTTTCGCATCCCCAAGGGTATTTATTGCTACAAGGTAATGCCTTTTGGCTTGAAGAATGCTGGTGCTACTTACCAAAGGGCTATGCAGAATATTTTCGACGATCTTCTCCACACGAATGTCGAATGCTATGTTGACAACTTGGTGGTGAAATCAAGAGAGAAGGGCGACCACATGAAAGACTTGAGGATGGTATTTGAATTGCTTCGGAGGTACCAACTTAGGATGAATCCGTTGAAATGTGCCTTTGGAGTTACTTCTAGAAAGTTCCTTGGTTTCATTGTCCGACATCGAGGGATCGAAATTGATCAAACCAAAGTGGATGCCATTTTGAAAATGCCTGAGCCTCGAGATATCCATGAATTGAAAAGTCTGCAAGGAAAGCTAGCATACCTTAGAAGATTCATATCAAACCTGGCTGGGAGGTGCCAACCATTTAGTCACCTCATGAAGAAAGGTGTTCCTTTCAAGTGGGATCAAGCTTGTAGCAATGCCTTCGAAAGTATCAAAACCTACTTGATGAAGCCTCTAGTTTTAGCAGCTCCTATGCTAGGAAAGCCATTAATACTATACATTGCGACGCAGGAAAGGTCTGTTGGAGCACTGTTGGCCCAAGAAAATAGTAAGGGGAAAGAAAACTCTCTTTACTACTTGAGCAGAATGATGACACCTAACGAGTTGAACTATTCGCCAATTGAAAAGTTGTGTTTGGCGCTAGTCTTCTCAATTCAAACGTTGAAGCACTACTTTCAAGCTCATGTTGTCTGTCTTGTTTCTAAAGCAAATCTCATCAAGTTCGTGATGTCAAAACCTGTTCTTAGTGATTGACTAGCGAGATGGTACCTCCAATTTCAATAATTCGAGATTTTGTAAATCTCTCAAAAGGCTGTAAAAGGACAAGCATTAGCATACTTTTTGGCAGATCATCCGATACCTGATGATTGGGAGCTAACTAATGAACTACCTGATAAGGACGCAGTGGTCGTTGAAGTTCAACCTCCATGGAAGATGTACTTTGATGGTGCTGTGCATCGTGGGGGAGCCGGGGCTGGCGTAGTATTTGTCACTCCTCAAGGTAAAGTCTTGCCCTACTCTTTCACCTTGACACAACTCTGTTCCAACAACGTTACAAAATATCAAGCATTAATACTTGGTAACAGTCTCTCTACCCTAGGGTAGGGGTAAGGTTTGCGTACACACTACCCTCCCCAGACCCCACTAAGTGGAATTATACTGGGTTGTTGTTGTTGTTGTAATACTTGGGCTTGAAATGGCCGTTGATATGAAGCAATTGCAATTGCAAGTCTTTGGTGACTTCCAGTTAGTGGTCAATCAGCTTTTGAGTAGTTACGAGGTCAAGAAGCCTGAACTACGCCCATATCATGATTACGCAAAAAAGTTGATGGGGTGGCTCAGCGATGTGACTATTCAGTATGTACCAAGGAAAGAAAATAAGAAGGCTGATGCTTTAGCTGCTCTAGCTTCATCATTAGCCCTGCCTGACCAAGCGCAAGTTACCGTCTGCCAAAAATGGGTAGTACCACCGCCAAATGAGGTCGAAGGTGAAGATAACGAACTCAAGCATCTTGTTGTTTTTTCTGAAGTTGAAAAAGAAAAATGGCGACAACCCATTATCGACTACTTATGCTATGGGATATTTCCAGAATATCCGAGGAAAAGGACTAAAATCCGTTGTCGTGCACCTCGTTTCCTTTACTATAAGGATACTTTATACAGAAGGTCGTTCGAGGGAGTACTCTTGCGATGCCTAGAAGAAGAAGAATCTCTCCAAGCTTTGCAAGAGGCACATTCTGGGGTATGTGGGTCACACCAATCCGGACCAAAGCTCCACTTCCATATAAAAAGGATAGGATATTATTGGCCAACGATGGTAAAAGATTGCTTGGACTACGCTCGAAGATGCAAGGCTTGTCAATTCCATGCGAATTTTTCATCAACCTCCTGAAGTGTTGCACCCGACTGTTGCATCCTGGCCATTTGACGCTTGGGGATTGGATGTTGTTGGACCACTACCAAAGTCCTCTGGTGGGCACCTATACATCTTGGCTGCAACTGACTACTTCTCAAAATGGGCTGAAGCTATTGCTCTTAAGGAAGTAAAAAAGGAAAATGTTGCAAGTTTCATCCGAGTAAACATTATTTATCGCTTTGGCATTCCTCGTTACATAATAACGGATAATGGAAAGCCATTCGATAATAGGTTGATGAACAGGATTTGTGATCTCTTTGGCTTCAAGCAACGTAACGCTTCGATGTACAATGCTGCCACCAATGGTTTAGCTGAGGCATTCAACAAGACTCTATGCAACTTGTTAAAGAAAGTTGTCTCCAAATCCAAACAAGATTGGAATGACCGTATGGAAGAAGCTCTATGTGCATACAGAATGACTCATCCCACGCCAACACAAGTGACTCCTTATTCACTCGTTTATGGAGTCGAAGCCGTCTTGACACTTGAGCGTCAAATACCTTCGTTACGACTGGCTATTCAAGAAGGGATCACTGATGAAGAAAATGCTCGACTTCGATTAGCAGAGTTGGAAGCTCTTGATGAAAAGAGATTGGAAGCTCAATAGAGTCTTGAATGTTATCAAGCTCGATTGTCTCGCGCCTTCAATAAAAGAGTTCGTCCGAGATCCTTTCAAGTAGGAGATCAAGTCCTTGCCGTACGAAGACCCACAATTACTTCCCATAAACATGTAGGGAAGTTCACTTCAAAATAGGATGGGCCATATGTCGTACAAGAAGCTTATTTAAGTGGGGCTTACAAGCTGGTTGATGCAGATGGTATGAGAATCAGCCCTATCAACGACAAGTTTTTGAAGAAGTATTATCCATGAAGTTGCAAGTCATAATACTCCACGACGTACTAGCCTAAACTGCAAGTCATGACGCTCCTCGACGTACGAGCCTAAACTGCAAGTCATGATGCTTCTTGATGCACGAGCCTAAACTGCATGTTGCTACACTCCTGACCTTATGAGTCTAAACTGTGTACGCCCCCTCCCCCTCGAAAAAAAAATCCGCTAGGTTGAAAATCTCGAAAGAGGAGGCCTAGGCAAAAGTTAGGACGTAAAAAAAAAAAAGAGTCCGCTAGGTTGAAAACTTCGAAAGGGGCGGCCTAGGCAAAAGTTAGGACATAAAAAAAAATCACCTAGTCTGAACTACGGTATGACTTGATCCTCTTCACCGGGGTACGTAGGCAGCTTAGAGTTTCATTCTAAGTTCATTCGCATAAGTTCAAAAGATACGTATTACCCCAATTGTTGTTCGAGTGAAGTATGGAGGAATGCAAAATCAAGCTGAAATGCCATTCTCCTATTAAACTTTGATATCATTTGATTTAAAGGGGGCAACCCTCCTTGGTAAATTGATATCTTCAATGGGCCGATTTTAGAAGGATGTCAAGTATTTGCATTGAAGTTCAGGGATTCTCTATGTCTTCAGGTTCGCCAAACCTTCAATTTTATTGGTATCCAAGTCCGCCCTCTGCCTAAAAAAAGGGGGGAAGAGGAGTGAGGCGTCAAAAGGAAACACACGTATAAGGAAATGATTGCTTGGCGCAACGTTTCAAATTCAGTGAGATTTGAATCCCAAGATATTTGTGAGAATATGGCTCTTAAATTTCGATTTATGGCAAGTAAGGCGTATTCCGATCTCGAGGCTTCCATATCAAGATACAAAATATTTGGTGAAGTCTCGCAAATCTGAAATTGTCGGTGTATCAGAATTTAGTGTTGATTCGAAATATTATCTGAATGTATCCGTTAGGCATTAAATCTTGAATTTTGGATATGTTATATATTTGGAAGTTAAGTTTCCAGTAGATCAAACGGTTCATGATTTCAACGTTCCTACTTCAAGATACAAAACTTTTGGCGAAGTCGCGCAAATCTGAAATTTTCAATGTGGTGGAACCTAAAGTTGATTTAAAAATATTATCTGAGATAATTCTGAAGTTATTTGATTGAGAATTTCGGATATGTTTTATATTTTGAAGTCTAGTTTTCAAGAAATCAAACGGTTCATAATTTCAACGTTCCTACACCAAGATATGATTTTTTAGTGAGATTGCGCAAATCTAGAATTGATAGCGAGGTGCAACATAAAGTTGGTTTCAAAATATTATTTGGGACAATTCAGAAGTTGTTTGATTTAGAATTTTGGATATGCTCTAGATCTTGAAGTCTAGTTTTCTTAAAAACAAACAGTTTGAAATTTTGATATTTTTACACCGAGATATGAATTTTTTGGTGAGACTGCGCAAATCTGAAATTTTCAACGTGGTGGGATCTAAAGTTGGTTCCAAAATATTATCTGGGGCGATTCTGAAGGTGCTTGATTCTGAATTTTGGATATATTTTAGATATTGAAATCTAATTTTCGAAAAATCAAATGGTTCATTATTTGAACTCTCCACGACAAGAAATGAATCTTTCGTTACAAGTGCGTAAAGTAAAAAATTATGCAACTAAGATAAATGTCGGGTAATGTAAAGCAAACGAGAAGCAATCTTATCTAAGATGAAATAAATATCCACTAGGTCAACCTAATATAAAGATAAAAGGGTAGATAATGCTAACAGCCTAATCTAAACAAAATTTGTAGTTGATCAATTCTTGACAGCTAGTCTCCAAGTTCTTCTTCTTCTCCTCCAAATTGGTTGAATCATCAACAGTCAACAAATTTACGTTGTCATATGAAGAGACCTCAGTCACGGCAGTTGACATTTTTTTCCTGAATCTCTTCAACCTCCTTTTGAGTCGCTTCTATAACACCTTCGAGGTTCTTCCTCTCTTGTTGTAATGTCTGAAACTTCTTCACGGCTCTCTTCAATTTCTTTTCACTAGAGGAAACTTTCTTGACTTTCTCACTTGCTTCAAGTTTGAATGATTCGAGACGCTCTTTAGCTTTGGAAATCAGCTCTAGCTTCTCATCTTCACTCGTCTTATCAGCCATATTGGATCGCTCTTTGTCATATGATGCGGCAAGTTCAAAAAGAGAATTCAGTAAATCTTCTAATGGAGAAAAATCCAGAATATTCGTCTTCTTCATATCCTCGAAAATCTCAATGATTTTCTCCCTATAAGATGAGAGCAATTCTGGACGAGTTTTGGAGAGCCTATTGCAAATATCCTTCCAAAGTCCCAAAATGAATTCCTTCTTGCGATTAAAAATAATGCTTTTTCCTTCAAATATAGATACCGCCGTATTTGTTATTGGTGAAATGCGAGTTATCTCATTTGGAGTTTGTCTTTTTAGGGATTCGTCATGAGGAAGAGATGACGCCTTTGACGATGACTTCACTTTACACGTAGGCCCCCCAATAGATTCATCGCTCACTTGCGGCTTGTCGCATGGGGATACCATCGGATGCCCAATGGTGTTTAATTGCATAAAGAAAAGGCAAAGAAAGTAAGTAATTTATAGTGAAGGTACTCCTAAAAGAAAGGGGGGGATGAGCGAGGCGATTGTATTTTACCTCTTTATTACAAGCTATATGCGTTCTTGAGGGACTATCAACACTTTGAACCTCTACGATCTCTACTGGGTTAGGCCGTTTCCTTTTCCAATTTTGATCTTCATTGGTACTCTGGCTTGTGTCTTGAGGAACACGTGTGTTAAATGGAAGAATTAGAGGGTGTTTCTCTATAGCTGTTAAAGTGCACATCACTTCTTTCAAAGTTGCCTTTGAGGATTTAAGCTTCCTTTTTTTAGGTTGCGTAACTACTTTTAGGATTGGAGTTGATATTTTTTTAACTTTTGAGAGCGTCTTTCCAGCACCTTGATCTTCACCTCCTAAAGGAGTTGTAGACTTTAGCCCAACATTGTCTACCAAAGCTTGTAAGTTATTCTCGAGAAACTTCCCATGCGCTTTCTCCCACCAAGACATATAATTAGTAGAGAAAGGCTTCTCTATAGGATCTCCCGCTGGGGAAAAACCGCACGTGACATAGATCGATACAGTGTGCAAATCCTCCAAAATCTTATTCCTTCATCTAGAGAGGTGTTACGGATATCGTTCTCCAAAAAGTCGGGAACGTTCTGGTAAAATCTAAATTGACGACCAAACCGATGCGGGCTATATGGCTCGATGATGAATGAATTACCATACCTCAAAGGAAGGTAATTAAAACGTAAGCTCATGAAGTAATTTGATTCCAACTCTTGAGGGGCATCGTTATCCACGTAATAATAAGGACGGGAATTGGTTAACATTGTTGGTGCCAAAACTATATCCTCCCTATTGTGGATGCGTTTTCTTCCATCTTTCTCGTCAAAGTACCTTGCAACCCCTTCTCCTGAGTATGCCACCATCAAAGGGACAGACGGACCCTTAGCAAGTGGATAGTGGGTTTTGAAGTAATGTGCAAGCCAGCCATAAACATAATGAATGGGAAAAGAAACTTTGACCTGATCGAGTTGGGAAGAATGCAAAATCTTATTCAAACCATGATAAATACTCGCTAAAACTGGGACTGCAAGGCTAATCTTTCGCCCGCCTGCCATCATGCTGTCATCTTAAAAGTCTCAGGACGAATGGAGTTTTCTACCTTGGGGAACACAAAGGCACATAGCCAAATTGATAAGAATGCCGCTACATTTGTCTCATCTTTCTTGTTAGACCTCACCCTAAGCTTAGAGAATATAGTTTCTTGATCACTCGACCACCTCGCCGTCTCAGGAATAACTTCGTTAGGATTATGTGTTGACTTTAGGCGTGCAGATTTCTTTTCCTTTTGCAACGGGGTAGGTTTATATATTAAAGTTTTTTTTATACCAAAAACTTGTCCACTTGCTGAAGGAGACCTTTTGGGTAGCACCCGTACCCTCCTTAAGATGATGAAATGCGGCAAATAAATACTCGCAAGATTGAGGAATAAATCTGACTTGTTTTTCATTCAAACCGATGAGTTCTCTTGTCTCAGGTACCACTTCTTCGTACGGAGAACCCGCAATGGGCAAACCCCCAAGGATATGTAAGTCCCAAAGAGATATAGCTAGCTCCCCAGCTGATGTAAGAAGTGTGTTCGTCTTGGGGCACCAAGCCTCACAAAATGCTTGCAAAATATTCGAGTTTCGATCATAAGTGAAAAGTGAGGCATAGATAGCATCGAAATCTTTGTTGTACTCAGAGTTTGTTGGCTTCCACCAAGTGCGTCTTCAGCCCATTCGCAATATCCTGAGATATGACGATACTCGCCCTCGATTGTTGTTGTGTTTTCCCAATGTACTTCGCCTTGAATTATGCGACTTCCTAAGTTTGGAAGGGTGCTAGCAATATTTACATGGCGATGGATTGGCGCTTGGAGAGACCACATCTTGGATAATGGATTAGAAATCTATTTGTGTTCCAAGGTCCAGTTCTCTACATGAAGGGAGTTACTTAGAGGAGGCCATGAGGTTGCATATCGGCCGGCTTGTGAGGTGTGAACCAAAAGCTTGGTTTGTTCTATGCCATATTCAGTCTCGATAATGAGATATCTAAGTTTTGAGGAAGGTGAGGTATAGTCCCTGAAATTTGTCATCTCTTCGTGCTAAAAAAAAAAGAGAAAGAAAAGAGGGGTCGTCAAAGTCCAAATCAAGAATATTAGAATGGGTACAAAGGTCTAAATGGATGAAATGCTCTCCAAGAATCGGGCCATTTTGAGAGTAATCTCTCCAAGAATTAGGCCATATTGAGAGTAATCTCTCCGGTAGTCGGGCCAGTTTGAGAGTAATCTCTCCAAGAATTGGGTCACATTGAGAGTAATCTCTCCAAGAATCGGGCCATTTTGAGAGTAATCTCTCCAAGAATTGGGCCACATTGAGAGTAATCTCTCCAAGAATCGGGCCATTTTGAGAGTAATTTCTCCGGTAGTCGAGCCATGAAAGTAATCCCTTCGATATTTGGGCAGAGATGAGTATCCATCCCCTCACACCCCAAGATTATCTTCTTCATGCGTGGATCATCTTATTGAATAAGAACATATCTTTCTTGTTTGACCTACAAAAAAATGACAAAAGAAGAGAAACACAAGAAAAGAAGAAGAAATTACCTTGTCCGCAAAACTAGACTTAATATGGCTTGCAAATACTACAAATTTATGCTAAACAAATATAACGTAGGGGTTTATATAGATAACAAAAGGTGGCTGTCAAATAGTGACTTCTCGATGTGGGACGTTGCGATAATTGGTCTTTGAAAAGGACATGGACTGTTGAGGCGGCGACAGTTACTCTAATTAGAGTTGGTGTGGGATGGAATCCTTGCAAGACAATAAGATGTCTATTGGAGTCCTTTCCAATTCGTTGTCAACATGTAAGCCAATCCAAATTTAATCCAAGCTCAATTTCCATTTGACAATCCAAATGCAAATTCAATTTAATTTACGTGGCTTCCTTTATCCAAACATATAGGACTAGTGTAAGCTCTAAGTAATTGAAGCTTAGAATCTGTTAGCATATGCTCTCAACTTTAGCAGTGTATTAAGTTACGGATACTTCAAGTCTAGCCTTCGAAATTAACAAAGTTAATATCTTGACAAATCTTGAAGTAGGGGACATTTGTAAGCATTAAAATTTTATCGAATTTAAATCGATAAAATAATATGTACTATATTTTAATATGCTAGTCCAAATAAATATTATTGGGCTAATATAATTGAATTAGTTATATAAGTCCAATATATATGGATTAAATAAATAAGTCTTAATCCATTGGGCTAGCCCATTTAATTGGGCTAAAGTGATGAGCCCACTTCATTAAGCCCAAGATGTCATCTTCCTGGAGGCCCAGTTTGGTGCCATGTGTCAAATGACGTGGCGCGCCAAGTCAAGCGGAAGAGCCAATAGTATCATGCCACGTGTCAAAGTGACAAAACATGTCCAGTCACGCTAAAAGGCCAATGAAATCGCGCCACGTGTGCAAGTGATATGTTCTGGCCAATCAAATGCAGCCATGTCATACTTCAATTTGATTGGTCAGAAAGAGTTTGTTCTTATCACAACTCTTCCCTTCCACAACTATAAATAAGGGTCTTCATAACTCAGAAAAGACACCAGAAGTTATAACAAGAAGCAAGAGAGAGCTCGTGGATCAAACGCCGCAAATTTCTCTACAAGTTTCAAGCTTCAAGCAGTCAAGTTCAAAAAGAACAAATCAAGCTCAAGAACGAATCAAGATCAAGCAATCAAGCTCAAGAACACGATCATCGTTCGTGGAAACAAATACATATTCAAGATCAAACTCAAAGGCCCTTGAATTTATTTACTATTGGAAGGAAGAATCATAGGATTCATAGAGATTGTACACTCAAATATTCGAAATAAAATACTACAATTGTTGCAATATATTTTGGTCTTGATTTTATTTTCTCGACGCTAATTTATTGTCTACACACACCATATTCTATTTTCAACAGTAATTGATCACATACTTAATTAAATTATTTTTCTCAAATAAATGGTCTTAGAATGTATGTGGTGTAAATTTTATTTCGTTATATAATTTTCATAATTGTAACATCGATTTATTTTGTTAATATTATCTAATGATAATATTTGAATTCAATATAAAGTCTACTTGATTATGGTAAGCCTTACGGTCTTACCGTAATCATACGAACATATTTAGCTTTTTGTTGAGCTAAAACATACTTGGTTCGTTATAACTAAAGCTAAAGTGTACATATTAGAACAATTTTATAAAAGCTAATCTTTGTTAATTTTAAAGTATTGCATATTAGGATTTTATGTATAGTTCAAATAAGGAAAGATCTAATAAAAAGATTATAGTTGACATAAAAATTTAAATACTAAAAAAATAGTTAAATGATAATTTTTTCCAGTATAAAATATATTTTTAATAGGTAAAAACAATTTGTCAGCATCTTAATTTTGGACGTTCGGTGAAAAAATAAGAAAGATTTGTCAGTTAGTTGATTCTATTTTATATCTTCTATAATTAACATATGAATATATAGTTTTTCAAAAAAAAAAAAAACTCTTAATCAGCATGATAACCTTAGAAATTAAGTAATAAAATTATAAAACTAAAATAAATTTTAAGTTAAATATATTGATTAAGACAAATGATCGACTTATGCAGGGATAAATTTCTTATATTATTGAGTTACCTAAATAGGATCAACAATCATCATTTTTAAAAATTTAAACTTTTTCGTTAACTTCTACCTTATACATATCTCAGACACAAATTTTAAATACAACATTTATGTGATATTTTAAAATTTTAACTTATTAAGATAAGGTACATGCGTTAGGATACACGCGCAACGCGCGTACCCTTAAACTAGTTATTATAAAAGCACGAATAATTTATACTAATTATTGAACGATAAAAATATTCCTAAAACATTAATCGACTTTGATAACCTTTAATATTTATATAATTTAAGAATATAATTGTAAATCACCTAAGACTGGATTTCTTTTCCGTTTAAACTATACGTACATAGAGCCTACAAAGTCTCTTTTGGGTCAAATCACCTCACCGCCTAATTCTTCTTAGTAGCCTACTTATATTATACCACTTTCTTCGTTTTTGTAGATTACAAATAATTATTCTTATGATATTCCATAAACAAAAGACGACAAATCATTGTACTTGTGGAACTGCTGGTTTTCATAATGGAACATTAGAGCGTTACAATCAACTATAATCAACAGTTCTCTTGATTTCTTGCATTGCACTATTTTTCAGGTAATATCTATTGTAATTAGCACTTAGCAGAACAACCTTTTTAGGAATTACTATTAGTTATTCTGTAATTAGAAAATAGTTTTGGTACTTTCACTTTATTTTCAGGCTTGGTTCTTTGGAGCGCATGAATATTATCATAATGAAATGGGGAATATCACTAACAATATTTACGAAGAGAATTTTATCCAGAGAATTCAATATGCAGGACAAATATTTATATATGACGGATTGATGCGAAGAAGTGCCGGAGGTTCTATATATTGTCTAAACATATGGTTAATGTTGAGTATTCACAAATGTAAGTTTGAAAGTCCATCCACATAAGGATACAGTCAGCTATCATAGAACAAGACTGCCCACCAGCACTGAGGTTAAGGGAACCGTTAAGTTGTCAACAAGTTGGGTGCTTATAGGATGGGATTCTACCAGTGCTGCAGCAAGCGACACAAACAAGAAGCCGAAAACCATGTGGGAGCTCTCCTGAATATAGCCAAACAAGGAGAAATAGTGCAAGTATCTGTAGCAAAACATGTAAACAAGTTGCAGCGGTTAAGCAGCACGATAACAAGGAAGCTTCAATTACCCAATGGATGCTAAGAAACCAGCAGCCGCCATCGCAATACTACCAGCAAATGATTTGTTTTTATTGTACGGGAGTTTCTGTTTTCCAAACCACCTGCCAACAATGTCAGCTATATCTTTTTTATTATTTATTATTAAGACCTTGCCAGATAATCAGGAAGGGCGCCTAACCCTCCCAACTTAGTAAGTTGAACAGTTAGGATTTGGGAGAGAGACAGAGTAGAATTATGTTGCCTCAGCATTGCATACCATCACCAGCACAAAGGTTGCAAATTAGTCCAATTGCAATAGGAGAATATCTCCAATATACAGCACAAGCCAAAGTGATTGCAAAGGCATAGTACAACGGTCCCTTGAGAAGCTCCCTAATGTACCAGACATGCCAACCACACTATAAGTTGCCAATTAATTTGCTTAACAAAGAAGAAAAGGTAATAGACGGACAAAAAAAGTAATTCTTAGCTTAATTAGTACCACAAACAAGTGAAGGAAAATGGTGATTGCCAGGCAATTACGCTTAGCCTCTAGTGCCATATTTGGCACTGTTGCATGTTTTCAGAAATTTTTCTTCCCCATCGTTTAGTTATGATGTAAGAGATGGTAGACTTTTAAGCATAAATATTGTCAACATGTTCAGTTTGCACTGTTCAAGGTGGACACTGCAAAATGAAAGGCCATAACAAGGAAAACTATTACTATATCCAGCTGACTACAAGGGCAGGAAGAAACAAAGTGCTAACAGTGTACATTATGGTGTTGGTTCTTCATATGTTGGTGGTGGTGCACATAACATTGGCAATGGATCTCATGGCAGTGCTATATTTCATGGTGGTAGATCTTATGAGCAGACATATGCACACCAAGCTTCAAATTTTGGCCAGTTGCATGTATGGGATGTTCATGTTGACAAAGGAACTACTGAAAATATACATGTACCTTTGACTTTTACTCCAAACCAATACAACCTAATCCTTAGGATACTTAACAAGGACAAAGTGCCAGAGGTCTTTGCAAGTGTGGCAGGTATTCTTTGTTGTTCCTATAAGATAACTAGTGGAGTAACAAACATGATTGGATAGTTGACACATGTGCAACCAATCATATGGTGTCCAAGTCTGAGATGTTGTCAAAAATTTTGTAAGCAGGAAGGTTCATTTACCATATGGGAACAAGATCCCTATAGCTCGTACTGGTTGTTGTAGGTTGGCCCAAGAGAATATATCTAATGTGTTGTGTGTACTATATGTTGCGACCAAAACACTCACGCAAGTGTTCGCGATCGACAAGTAATATAATAGTAAGTAGAGTATCGTTCCCACGAGGAATTGTGATCAACTTCTCGACTGATGAAGACTCAAACAATTATCAATTCAAGCTAAATTATCACAAAATATATAAAGAACCAATTTACAATTTACTTAGTAATTAAACAATAATTCAATACAAAATTACTACACCAATTACACAATATTTTAATAACAATTTTGGTAAAGATATTCCAGGGTCATGGACTTGCTAGAGATCATGCTACTATTTTAGCTTAAGATTGATTTATTGAATTATCCGGGTTATTGATTATAGGGTTAATATATTCATAAGAATCTTTCGAGTTCTTATGCATCTATTCAAGTTAAACTAATAACTATATGTCTATGGTATTAATATTAGCAAGAATGCATTTACAACTCCTATTTTTCAACCAAACAAGGCAATTAAGTATATGTCTATCTTAATTGCAAATCTTTCACCCGATGCCCAGGATCCGGATCTTGCTCTATTTGATTCTATATGCAATCAAGAATTTTCTTTTTCAAGTTTAACTCAAGATTCGTAAATAATATTTCACTGTTAGCTACGCAGTAAAATAATTAAAAGCAGAATCAAATAAACAACTCATAACGATAGATTCAAGATCTTCAATCTAAGCTTCAAACAACAAGATCATCTAACATCCATGACCCAAGAATACTAGAGTATTTAGCTACTCATAATCATACAAAAATCAACAATAAAAGTTTTAAACATAATATTAACAATCAACAAGAAGAAAGTTTGAAAGAATTCTTTAAATCCTTCTCCAAGATGTTGTTCTTCTTCTCCTCCCTTAGCTCCAAGATGAAACTCCTCCTTCACTTTCTCTCTCAAGGATGAATAGTGTTTTTGCACTTACTCCCCTCAAAAATCTGATCTTGTCCATAATGGAGTTCTTGCTTTATGTAAGTTGAGTGGGATTTAAGAAAGAATTCCGATTTTACCCCTAAACAAAGTCTTCTCCGGATAAGACCCGCGCGAACTATCGCGCGAAGTTTCAAATTTAGCGCGATAGTTCGCGCGCTTCAGTAGCTTCCAGGCAGAAACCTTTGCGAACTATTGCGCGAAGTTTCAAACTTCGCGCGATAGTTCGCGCTTCAGTAGCTCGATTTTTGTGATTTTTTTCCGTCTCGTCCTTGAACACACTCGACTCCTAGGGGTTATTCATGCTCATAAATTATTCCAATCTCCTCTTGAAAGCATCATTAGGCTTCTCATCCTGCAAGGTATACATATTTTGAGTAGAGCCTGTTTTTCCATCAATTATCCATAATATGACATTGGAATATAATCAAGCAGAAGCATAAACAATAGCTAAATCACCCAAATTTCGCCTATTATCAATACCCCACACTTAATTCATTGCTAGTCCTTGAGCAATCAACTAGAGAATTCTTTACTCAACTCTTTCCCTTAACGCCTTACACCTAGAACAATGTACATGTATTACGCTTAGTAGTGAACAATCCTGGCCTCAAAGTCGACTCTCAAGTGCCATGCAATATTCACACTTCCTCAAAGTACTCTAGATAGAAGTCAAGACTTGCTTTTCTGTCACGAATCATATGCCCTCACAATTATATCAACAAAAACTGAGTTCAATCCATCATATTCAATTCATATGCCCGCATATATCAAGGAAATCACTCAATCTCACAAAAGAAGTCACATGCATGCAGTTGGTACCATAAGCTTGCCCTTAATGTAAATCTCTACTAATGTAGGATAGCTCGATCCAAAATCAATTAGGACTTTTTCATGGTTGTAATGTGGGCTAAGGGACGGGTAGGATGTATTTAGGAATAGTGATTCAACCCCTAAGCACTTTAACACATCACACGAGCAATTTTCAGCATAAATTCTTCAACCCACTTTTCATTTATACACAATATCATCCCAAAAATACGCTCTTCTTCTTTAAGCACTCTATTAATTCATTCCCACTAGCTAGAGCAAAACACAATATAATTTTTCTTGTCACTCAATTTCTGCTAGTGATGTATAATCGTTTACAACATAAGTGCCCCTTTCATCCTTCTATTGGTTCCACTCAAAAGCCACCCCACACTTATTTCCTTCTTACTTCTTTTAGCTCTCCTCTCATAATTAACGTTCTTTAAGAGGTAAAAGGATCAAGACAATGTCAATTAAGAACAAAAGGGTATAGACTTGTAATGCGGTTTCCAAACAACAGTCTAAAGGCTCAAAAGGGTTAACTAGGGATAAATTTTATTTGTGATAAGCAATTAAGCTAAAAAAAGTCAAAGAAAGCTTAACATCATTTTTCAAACCAAGCATCACCTCAAATTTCGCTTCAACTCACATACCGGGCAAGTTCTAGACACAAGTACAATACATGGACTACACAAATACTCACCACACATGGCATATGACTCATTCCAGATCAGCTCATCAAGACACTCCATTACGAGCATTCAATTCAGTACAAACATACAAATTAAGGCACTTTCAGTGAGATTCAACAATTAAGACTAAGCGCGTTACACTCTAGGGTCTATTGTGTTCAGGTGTGTCAATGCTATGGGTTCATTTTTCTATAGCTTATAACTCCTTATTTTAGTCTACCTATAAAAAAATAAAAACAGAAATTAAAAACTACATATGCCCGGTTCAAGATAAACCCTTGGAAAAGAACTGCGGCTTAAAGAAAAACCAAGGGGGATTTGTTATACTTACCTAAAAATAAAAAAAAATAAAAATGATTTTGTCATTTTATTTAGACTCAGTTCCCTCAAGAAAATTCGTCTAAAAGATCTGTCGTAGGGAAAAGTCTAATTTTTTTTTTAAAAAAAAAAATTATATGTTTAAGAACAATTACTCCAACAATACTACAATTACTAACAATACTAAATCACCAAAATATTTTTCAAAGAAAAGTGAAATAATCACGCAATACCAAAATATTATATATTGTACCACACCACCAAAACATTCCAATAACCCAAAACAATTTAAACAACTTAAAAAGTAGTAATTATTACTAATAATTACTACCATCCTTTCCACCCCACACTTAAAGCGAGACATGTCCCCATGTCTTTCATTATAAACAAGAGATGAAGCAGAAGTACTTCCCTGAGGATTCACTCTTGATCGGACACAGTTTCGGAATTCACGTTGCACGCACGCCCCAAAGCTCGCAGCCAACCCATGAACTTCTTTTCTGACTTGACTTGTCGGTCAGCTATTTTGTCCACACGAGTAGTCAAATCATGCATAGAAGTGCGTATATCAGCCACCTCTTGTTCCAATGTGGTGGATCGGGATACTCTGGCACTTCTTGAAGAGGATGCTACGCGTGATAGTGCTGCAGCTGATCTTCTGGGTGCTTGAGCCAGTACTTCTCCCTCCACATCCATATGCTCTTCCTCCTCCGAAGCGTTCGAACCACTTTCATTCTCTCTACTTATCTCTGCTGCTGGAGCTGCCTCCATGGTGTTCGGGCCAGGTCTTATCTTGTGGCTTTTTCTTACCAGCCCATCCACACGAATGTTTTCAGGCACCTGCACATTCCTGCAAAGTCTAGTCACCAAAGAAGGGAAAAAGAAACCATACTGGCATTGGGGACATCTGATGAACATCTCGTCATGTATCACTTTGACCATATCGAAGGGAAGGCCCTTTATGAAACACCAAATCAACGCAGCCCGGGATCCATTCACCTCTGTAGTATTTGTGGAGTGAATAAGTCGATTGTTGATCACATACAACCAGCACTTCGCCTCTTGAGTTAAGATGGCTGAATGGAACTTCTCTCCAAATTCTAGCCATTCTACCGTTTTCCCTGGTTCACAAATTTCATCAAAGAAGCGCTCCCACTTGGCATCGGTTGGATGATGCCCATATTCATAGAAGTCCGAGTTCTCAGGCAGAGGTCCGGGCAGTTGATAAGCTGCGCGTATCGCCTCAATGGAGGCATCTACCTCCTTCTGGCGCACTGTGACCACCTGGTGGACGTGCTCGGGTAGATTGGCATAGAATTCTCGTACCACCATTTCATTAGCCTCCCCTGGCTCGTCAATGAAAGCTTGTAACCCCCGCTCCATCAACTCATTGAACATGTGGGGGCATCGTTCCTTGACCTTGTTGATGTTGATGCCCCTTTCAGCAATTGCCTTCTTAACCGCCTTTGCTATAAAACGGTTATGAGCCTCAAGGGAGACAAATTTGGTGCTGTCATAAGAGCGCGCTGGAGCAGCCCTTTGGCGGCTTGATGATGGACCTGTGGCTTGGTGTTTTTTCGTTGGTGCCATAATACCTGCAAAACGTGGACATATTAACTCAGCCCAACAAAACAATTATGACTTGCTGCGGTTACTCAGACTTCACACGCAAAATTGGTCTTAACTACATAATCATGCTCATTGAGGCTTTTCCACAAACACCTTATGGGCAGTAGGTTCTCACAACTTTTTTTCTAATGGTCTTGCAACAATGGCTTCCCACAAAAGTTCCTTCATCACCCAATTCAAGTACTACGCACCCCGCATTTACAACAAACTAACCCCACAATATATTTTACCAAGTTTGAAACCCAAATAACAAGATACAACTATATTAATAGCTTACATTCAACAAGAAACTTAAAATCTGAAAATAGCCAAAGGAAATCATAAAACTAAAGAAAACTAAAACTAGTGTTCATACCTTGTTAGAATTCGTGAGGTGGGGTGAAGCTGCTAATGATTTTAGTGAAGAAACCCTAAGTATTTTGAGATATGAGATGAGTGCTTGAAGAGATGATTGTGTTTTGGGGGTTTTGGGTTTGGTTTTAATGGAAGGGGAAGGGGTATTATCTATTTATCTCACTAAAATAAAAGAAACAACAAAATAAAACAAACACAAAACAGAAAATAAAACACCTGAAAGTTCAAGTCTTATAATATCGTCCAGGCGTGTGAAGTTTCGCGCGAACTATATAGTTCGCGCGATACTTCGCGCGTTTTAGCGCTCTCAGGCAGAATGGTGCGCGAACTATCGCGCGAACTATATAGTTCGCGCGAAACTTCGCGCGTTTCAGTTACCCCCATTTTTTTTTTAACCCATAGCATCTGCCCTTGTTCACCTGCATTTATTAGTACATAAAAAAAATTATATATTCACAAATACCACAATCGTTGGGTTGCCTCCCAACCAGCGCCCTGTTTTACGTCGCGGTACGATGCCATATTGCATTATACATCAATTAAATCTACTGAGGTTTTGTGACGTTGAATGTCACCACCCCAATAATGTTTAATTCGTTGCCCATTTACCAAAAAAGTACCACTTGAATTTGTGTCTCGTAATTCAACTGTTCCATGAGGAGTCACGCTTACTATAACGAAAGGGCCTGCACAACGAGACTTAAGCTTTCCTGGAAAAAGCTTTAACCTTGAATTAAACAGAAGAACTTCTTGACCCGGCACAAACTCACGATGTTGGATGTGCTTATCATGCCACCTATTGGTTCTTTCTTTATATAACTTGGCATTTTCATAAGCATGCAACCAAAACTCATCAAGTTCATTGAGTTGTAGCAGTCTTTTTTCACCAGCTAAGTCCATATCCATATTTAGCTTTTTGATTGCCCAATAAGCTTTGTGTTCTAGCTCAACAGGCAAATGACATGCCTTTCCATAAACCAACCTGTATGGAGAAGTACCTATTGGAGTCTTGTATGCAGTTCGGTAAGCCCACAATGCATCTTCTAACTTACCGGACCAGTCCTTCCTATTTGCGCTCACAGTTTTCTCCAAAATCTGTTTTACCTCCCTGTTTGACACTTCAACTTGACCACTCGTTTGAGGATGATATGCAGTAGCAACCTTGTGTCTCACACCATATTTTGCTAGGACATTTTTCAACAATTTGTTGCAAAAGTGTGTTCCTCCATCACTTATCAACACTCTTGGAGTTCCAAAGCGTGTGAAAATGTGCTTCTTTACGAAACTTACCACTACCTTCGCATCATTAGTAGGAAGAGCAATGGCCTCAACCCACTTAGACACATAATCAACTGCAACCAAAATATATTTGTGCCCATTAGAATATGGAAATAGTCCCATGAAATCTATTCCCCAGACGTCAAAGAGTTCTACTGCCAAAATATTTTGTAAAGGCATCTCGTGCTTCTTCGTGATCGTTCCGGTTCTTTGGCACCTGTCACAATTTTTAACAAAAGCATGTGCATCTTTAAATAATTTTGGCCAGTAAAAACCTGATTGCAAAACCTTTTGTGCAGTTCTGTCTCCCCCATGATGACCTCCATAAAGAGAAGAATGACAGTCATGCAATATTGCATTCATCTCCTCCTCAGGGACACACCTTCTTACCAATTGATCTGCGCATTGCTTGTATAGAAAAGGCTCGTCCCACATGTAGAATCTCACATCATGTAAGAACCTTCTTCTATGGTCAGCTGTGAATTCTGGTGGAGTCACTCCACTTGCAATGAAATTCACATAATCAACATACCACGGGGCTTCATTCGAAGTGATGGCTAGCAAATGTTCATCAGGGAATGTTTCTTTGATTAATTCTCCTTCAGTGACATGACCTCTATTTTCCAGCCTGTATAAATGATCTGCAACCTGATTCTCTATTCCCTTTCGATCTCGAATCTCCAAGTCAAATTCCTGCAAAAGAAGAACCCATCGAATTAACCTTGGCTTGACATCTTTCTTTGCAAATAAATACCTTATAACGGAGTGATCTGTGTAAACTATGACTTTTGTCCCCACTAGATAGGATCTAAACTTATCAAATGCCCATACTACTGCGAGCAACTCTTTTTCAGTAACAGTGTAATTCATTTGAGATGAATTAAGAGTTCTACTCGCATAGTGAATCGAGCAAAATATTTTCTCTTTCCGCTGCCCCAGAACAGCTCCAATGGCTATATCACTTGCGTCACACATCAATTCAAATGGAAGTTTCTAATCTGGAGAAATGATAATCGGTGCAGTAACCAATCGTCGTTTCAGCTCATCAAATGCTTTCAGACAAGCATCATCAAACTTAAAAGATGTATCTTTCTCAAGAAGCCTACACAAAGGAGAAGAGATTTTTGAAAAATCCTTGATGAAACGACGGTAAAAACCCGCATGGCCTAAGAAACTGTGAATGCCTCTAACTGATGTTGGTGGAGGTAATTTTTTAATTGCTTCCACCTTTGCTTTATCCACCTGCAATCCATTCTTGGACACTTTATGCCCTAAGACTATGCCTTCTCGTACCATGAAATGGCATTTTTCCCAATTTAGTACCAAATTTGTTTCTTCACACCTAGCAAGGACCTTATCAAGATTCATTAAACATTCATCAAAAGAACATCCAAATACAGAAAAATCATCCATAAATACTTCCACAAATCTTTCAACCATATCAGTGAAAATAGCCATCATACACCTTTGAAAAGTCGCAGGTGCATTGCAAAGACCAAATGGCATTCTTTTAAATGCATATGTCCCATAGGGACATGTAAATGTGGTCTTTTCTTGATCTTCTGGGGCTATAACAATTTGGTTATATCCAGAGTAGCCATCTAAAAAACAGTAGTATTCCTGCCCGACTAACCTATCGAGCATTTGGTCAATGAAGGGAAGGGGAAAATGGTCTTTTCGGGTGACATTATTCAATTTTCTATAATCTATACAAATCCTCCACCCAGTAACAGTTCTAATGGGAATCAAATCATTATTTTCATTTGTTACTACAGTCATTCCTCCTTTTTTTGGAACACATTGGACTGGACTTACCCATTTGCTATCAAATATTGGAAATACAATACCTGCATCAAGCCATTTGATCACTTCTTTTCTTACCACCTCTTTCATGTTCGGATTTAGGCGGCGTTGTTGTTCTATGCTTGGCTTGTGCCCTTCCTCCATAAGAATTTTATGCATGCAAAAAGCTGGACTAATACCTCTTATGTCGGACATTGTCCACCCAATTGCTCTTTTATGCTCACGAAGTACTCTTAACAATTTCTCCTCCTACAATTCAGACAAGTCAGCAGAAATAATAACAGGTAACATTTCAGAACTACCCAAATAAGCATAATGAAGATGAGAAGGTAAAGGCTTTAATTCCAATTTGGGAGCTTCTTCAACTGAGGGCTTCAGATGAGGACCATCTGGCCTGTTCAAAGGTTCAAAGGGATTAAAACCTTTTATATATTCACATGTTGCATGCAAAGTATGTTTCATCTCCTCAACCTCATCATTAATCTCCAAACTTTCAATCAACAAAATTGCTTTTTCTAAAGAATCCTGCAAATATACACTTGAGGTGACAAGTTGTTCATCAATATCCATAACAGATATCATAGATAATTCTTCATACTGCCGCGGAAGTTGAATTGCTTTATATACATTGAAAACAGCTTCCTCGTTGTCAACTCTCATGATCATTTTTCCTTCTCTTACTTTAATTATAGCATCACCTGTAGCCAAGAGAGGTCTTCCCAGTATAATAGGAACTTTTTCATCGACCTGAAAATCCAAGATAATGAAATCAGCCGTGAAAATAAATTTCCCAATTTTCAGTAGTACATCCTCTATCACCCCCTCTGGGTAAGCTATGGACCTGTCTGCTAGTTGCAACATCACAGTGGTGGGTTTTGGAGCTCCCAAACCCAATTGTTTGTACAAAGACAATCGCATCAAATTTATGCTTGCTCCCAAATCACAAAGTGCATGGCCTACATCAACATTGCCTATTCTCACAGGGATAGTAAAGCTGCCAGGGTCCTTTAGCTTTTGAGGAAGCTTATTTTGGACCTTTGAAGTGCACTCATCAGTAAGTGCAATTGTTTCAAATTCAATCAGTCTCCTCTTGTTAGCCACAATGTCTTTTATGTATTTGGCATATTTTGGAATATCACGAATTGCATCTACCAACGGAATATTCAATTGAATCTGACTCAACATAGAGAGGAATTTGTTGAACATGCGATCGTCATTCTTTTTCTGCAACCTTTGTGGAAATGGTGGTGGTGGTCTTGGAATGTTTACAGGTGCTGGAATTGTATCATCTTTCTTTTCCTCTTGTGTTGCTTTGGGAATCAATTCACCCTCAGGTACAAGCTTGTCTTTTCTCTTCTTTGAAACTTCTTCTAATTCCCTTCCCGTTCTAAGTGTAATTGCACTCACTTGAGGATTTTTTTCTGTATCACCTGGAAGAGCCCCTACAGGTCTAGTGTTTTGATTTGCAGCCAGTTGTCCCATTTGCCTTTCAAGACTTCTGAAGTCCGTTCTGAGTTGCTGATTGTCTTGCAACAATTTTTTCAACAAATCATTTGTACTTTCTTCTGCCTGCTGGGGTGGCCTTTGTTGTTGATTAAAATTTCCTTGGGGTCTATATTGATTCTGATTTGATTGATTTCCGCCCCAAGAGAAATTAGGATGATTCCTACAATTTGCATTGTAAGTGTTCCCATATTGTGCCTGTTGGTTCATCGGCCCTCTGCTTTGTTGCCCAACATAGTAAATAGATTCAGGATTCACGGGGCACATGTCACTGGTGTGATTATCGCCACACATTTCACAGCAAACTGACATTTGTTGAACCTGCTGCATTGGTTGTGATGGTCCCATTGTCATTCTGGTCATTTGATTTGCCAACTTTGCTAAATCTGCTCTCATGGCGGAAATGTCATCCAGTTCAAGTAACCCTGCTTTCTGTTTCATTGCTCTTCTTGGTTCTCCTTCACCTTGCCAATTATGATCATTAGCAGTAAAGTTATTTCAGCAGAAGTTGTATTTCACTGTATGATTTTGCCATGCAACTACCTCCACAAGCTGAATCAAGATTCATTTTGGAAGTTTCGTCTAATCCATCAACAAAATTATGGCCCAATACTTCATTAGTTTGACAATGATGAGGACAATCCCGAAGTAGTTTCTTGTATCTTTCCCAAGCTTGGCAAAAAGTTTCACCATCCCGTTGTTGAAACCCAAGAATCTGACTCCGCAAAAACTTTGTCTTTTTGGTGGGGAAAAACTTGATTAGGAATTTCTTTGCTAAATCATCCCAATTGTGGATTGAATTAGCTGGCTCTTTTTGCAACCATTCTCTAGCATCCCCCAATAATGAAAAGGGAAATAAGGTCAGCCTGACATAATCCTTGGAAACATTTGGATAATTGTAAGTATCCGTTATTTCCAAAAAATTTTGAATGTGCCTTTGTGTGTCTTCATGAGATAGACCAACATATTGCCCAGTGGACTGTATCAGCTGCACCATGTACTATTTAAGCTCAAAGTGACCGGTGATTTCAGGCTTCACAATGGCCTGAGTCATATTAGCAAGGTTTGGCCTTGCTGCTTCTATCACCGCACGTTCTTGATTACCTGCCATCACTGTTGGTTGTGGTTGAACTCGAATGTCCAACTCTCTTTCTGTTTTGTTTCTAGCTTCCCACTCCTTCCTTGTTCTATGAATTGTTCGTTCAATTTCAGGATCAAAAGGGAAGAGGTTGTTTGCGCTTCTACTCCTCCGCATTCAAGAGAAGAGCCTGCACAACACAAACAAAGTAGATGGAAAATTTAGGTTTTTATTAACAGCTAATAAAATCTTAAAACAATCAAGTAGCTAATTTTAATTCCCCGGCAACGGCGCCAAAAACTTATTGCGACCAAAACACTCACGCAAGTGTACGCGATCGACAAGTAATATAATAGTAAGTAGAGTATCGTTCCCACGAGGAATTGTGATCAACTTCTCGACTGATGAAGACTCAAACAATTATCAATTCAAGCTAAATTATCACAAAATATATAAAGAACCAATTTACAATTTACTTAGTAATTAAACAATAATTCAATACAAAATTACTACACCAATTACACAATATTTTAATAACAATTTTGGTAAAGATATTCCAGGGTCATGGACTTGCTAGAGATCATGCTACTATTTTAGCTTAAGATTGATTTATTGAATTATCCGGGTTATTGATTATAGGGTTAATATATTCATAAGAATCTTTCGAGTTCTTATGCATCTATTCAAGTTAAACTAATAACTATATGTCTATGGTATTAATATTAGCAAGAATGCATTTACAACTCCTATTTTTCAACCAAACAAGGCAATTAAGTATATGTCTATCTTAATTGCAAATCTTTCACCCGATGCCCAGGATCCGGATCTTGCTCTATTTGATTCTATATGCAATCAAGAATTTCCTTTTTCAAGTTTAACTCAAGATTCGTAAATAATATTTCACTGTTAGCTACGCAGTAAAATAATTAAAAGCAGAATCAAATAAACAACCCATAACGATAGATTCAAGATCTTCAATCTAAGCTTCAAACAACAAGATCATCTAACATCCATGACCCAAGAATACTAGAGTATTTAGCTACTCATAATCATACAAAAATCAACAATAAAAGTTTTAAACATAATATTAACAATCAACAAGAAGAAAGTTTGAAAGAATTCTTTAAATCCTTCTCCAAGATGTTGTTCTTCTTCTCCTCCCTTAGCTCCAAGATGAAACTCCTCCTTCACTTTCTCTCTCAAGGATGAATAGTATTTTTGCACTTACTCCCCTCAAAAATCTGATCTTGTCCATAATGGAGTTCTTGCTTTATGTAAGTTGAGTGGGATTTAAGAAAGAATTCCGATTTTACCCCTAAACAAAGTCTTCTCCGGATAAGACCCACGCGAACTATCGCGCGAAGTTTCAAAGTTAGCGCGATAGTTCGCGCGCTTCAGTAGCTTCCAGGCAGAAACCTTCGCGAACTATTGCGCGAAGTTTCAAACTTCGCGCGATAGTTCGCGCTTCAGTAGCTCGATTTTTGTGATTTTTTCCGTCTCGTCCTTGAACACACTCGACTTCTAGGGGTTATTCTTGCTCATAAATCATTCCAATCTCCTCTTGAAAGCATCATTAGGCTTCTCATCCTGCAAGGTATACATATTTTGAGTAGAGCCTGTTTTTTCCATCAATTATCCATAATATGACATTGGAATATAATCAAGCAGAAGCATAAACAATAGCTAAATCACCCAGATTTTGCTTATTATCACCATATTTTAGATATAATCTTCTCTCGCTGTCAAAATTGACTAAGGAGCTTAATTGGTGTATTGTATTCTTTCCTGATTTTTGCCTCATGCATGACCTTCACAATGGGAAGGGGAAGGGGACTGGTGAAATGTTGGATGGACTCTATTATTGGCCTTGGAAACGAAGGAATAAGGTGTCTCCATCAATAGTTTTAAGTGTCATGGGTGATGACAGGGACGGATGCACATTAATGCAAGCGGTGCTATCCGATACCACTTCGTCGGAAAAATTTATTATATATATATATATATATATATATATATATATATATATATATATATGTATATATTTTGAATAAGTTCTACAAATGTTGAAATGACAACGCCTGCCAAGATGCGCGTGTTGGTCTAGTGGTTAAGTAACAAATTTTGAGTAGGTGGTAAGTGGTCCGAAACTCAACCCCTAAATGGATGTTTTTTAAAAAGCTAACTTCTATTTATTAACTGTGGGCGAAATGGCTTCCTGGCCACTCAAACTTGTAAGGCTTTTAAAAGCCGATACATAAACTTTTGTCTTTCCTATTTAAACACTCAAACTCCTGAAACCTATAACTAATAAACACAATTTGTCTTTGACCCTAGGCGCGTGTATTACACATTCACTAACGTATCCATCCAGTCAGCAAATGACCAATGAGACCGGTACACGTCAATGGCGCAAAATTAAACCCAACTGATTGGGGTCCCCCTCTTTTAATCAGTACACTGATAAACCCTCCCCCACTTTTTGTCTCTTTTCCTCTCTCTAACCATCCCTTCCCTCTTAAACCTAAGTTAAGCAATGGTTGATTAACCTGGTCATCTCCTTCCAAAATAATCTTAATCACTCCAAAATCAAACGATTGGGGTCCCCCCTCTTTTAATGAAAAGCTGATCGAGATTCGTCTGAGCTTTCGATTTCAGTCACGTTAGGTTAGTTTGTTTCTTTTGATGTTGTTTTCATCTTTGCCTTCTAATTTCTTGTGAAATAATGCGGGTAATGTTTGATGTGATTCAAATAATGTGAAAGCTATCTATGTCTGCATGCATAATTTTTCATCTGATATAGTGGAATCCATTTCGCCTTTTGGGATTTTATATTTGGGAAAACACTCGAATATTCACTCTTTTAGGTTTTTTTGTCTTTTTCATGACTGATCTAGCATTTGGGGTTAAACAATTAGGGCTTTTGCCTGCATGCACAAATTATGGGATTATATTAGGGTTTTCGGGAAAACAGTCGTATGTTCACTTTATTTTAGGAGTTTGTCTTTTTCATGAGTGATATGGCATCTAGGGTTAAAATATTAGGTCTTTTTTGAATATCAAAATATTCTTGTCACCCATTTTGTTAAAGTTTATGGCTTTTTAGGGTTAAAGTGTATTTGACTTGTCCCCCCTTTTTTATAGGTTTTAATGGCTGTCTATGTGAAATTACAGTTTCATCATCTAGGGTGGTTAATGGCTGACCCAATTATGAGGTATGTAAATAGTCAAACTTGGCCAGTTGTTCTTCAAGCTGACATTGATGAATTACATATAATTCAATTTCATGATTGGGCTAACGATATGAGGTACTTAACAATAGATAAATATGCATGTAAAATTAACCAAAAAGGAGAATTTAGATTTCTGAAATATGATGCTGATGTGTTAGCTTTCTGTCAAGACCTTAAGGATGGGGATTTTATTGATGTGTATATATGTCACACAATTAATACACCATGTATTGATTTGGACCTAGATGAAATGTTAAGTAGTGGTAGTTTAAATGTGGAACCCACTAATGTTCAGCCATTTGGCTTTAATGAAATGCCACATGGGCAAACAAGTGATATTAATGCTAGGGCAATACACTCACGTAACAATGATATAAATAGGGGTGATAACACTCATGGGAAGGGTAAAAAAGGGCTACTAAAAGTTCTTCTGAAACAGAAGAGTCTAGTGAAGATGAAGGTGACTTCTATACCTTTCATTTAGCAACTAATTCTGAGAGTGATGTTGAGGGTGATGTTGAAGGTGATGCTAAGGGTGATGTTGAGGGTGATACTCAGGGTGATGAGATATGTACTGAGAGTGATAAAGATTATGAGGCTATTTCTGAAGATGATGATGATGATACAGATGAGTCATTATATGGTTCTGATGAGGATATTGTTGGAGAAACAAGTGATCTAGAACCTGAAGTTGTTGTTGCTAGACATGCTAAAGTGAATGCAAAGAGTGGTAAATTAAGATCTTCTGAAGTTAATACTGATGAGATACCTAGTGGACCTGTAGGTATAGACCCTGGTTTTGAAGACATGTATAAAGATAGGGGATCTAAATATGCTGGAAAGTTGGGAGGGGATGAGCAATATCTGGACAGTTCAGATCCAGGTAGTGAGGATACAGATGATGAAGTAGATGAAGAAGATGGGGTGAATAACCCTCAACCAAGAAGATACAGCAGTGTGGTATACTTTGATCCTGCTTGTAAGAAAATTTGTTTCCAGTTGGAAATGGTGTTTGAAAATGTGAAACAGTTCAGATCTTCTTTGCAAGATTATGCTGTACAAAGAAGAGTTCAAATTAAGTTGAGGCCTAATGAATAACATAGGGTTAGGGCAAAATGTGTGAACTCAACAAGATGTAGATGGCATATTTTGGGAAGTTTGGAGGGACACACAAGGAAATTCATTGTCAAGAGCTACTATCTTGTTCATAAGTGTTTTAGAGCAACCAGAAACAAGATGGTTAATACAGCATGGGTAGCTAAACATTTCAAGGACAAGATTATCAACCAACCTGACATTAAGCTTAGGAAGTTGCAGGATTTGATTAGGATAAAGTATGGTGTGTATGTGGGAAAATCCATATGTTCTAGGGCTAAACATCAGGTCATGGGTCAATATCTTGGTGATTACAAGAAGGAGTTTACTAGAATATATGATTATGCTGACATATTGAGGTCTACAAACCCTGGCAGCACTGTTGTTGTGAAGATCTCCAAGGAGACAATACCTGGTAAGGAGGTGTTTATGGGTATCTACATTTGTCTACATGCTTGCAAAGTTCGTTGGTTGGAAGGGTGTAGAAATGTTATTGGCTTTGATGGAGCATTTTTGAAGGGTGTGTGTAAGGGTGAGCTACTATCATGCATTGGTAAATATGGTAACAACCAAATGTACCCTGCAGCCTGGGCAGTGGTGGAAAAGGAGACAAAGCACACATGGTCATGGTTTTTTAGGTGCCTGATGCATGATCTGCAGCTCACTGAATCCCAAGGTGAGGGGCTAACCATCATTTCTGATATGCAGAAGGTATATACTACACTCATGTTCTTCCTTTAATTACTTGGATACTTTTATATATGTTTATGATATTCTAATTGTTTTTTTGTTGCTTAAGGGACTTGTTGCATCTGTTTCTGAGTTGTTACCAAATGTTGAGCATAGAATGTGTGCAAGACACATATGGAGCAACTGGAAACAAAAGTGAAAAGGAGAGGAAAGAAGGAAGAAGTTTTGGGCCTGTGCAAGGGCTTCATTTGAATCATATTTGAAGGGTAAGATAGATGAGCTGACAGAATTAGGTGATAGTAAGATCATTGAGGACTTGTTGAGATACCCAAAACAATGTTGGTGTAGAGCATTCTTCAAAGATTGGAGTAAATGTGATTCTGTGTAGAACAACATGTGTGATACCTTTAACAGTTGGATCTTGTCTATTAGGCACAAGTCTATCATAACTATGTTAGAAGATATTAGAGTGAAGGTGATGGAGAGGAAGACTACCATGAGAGAATTTGCAACAAGGTGGATTTCTGATGTATCTCCTATGGCAATGAGGTACATAGAGGAACAATCGCAATATGTTGTTAAGCATGAATTTAAATGGAATGGGGATACTGGGTATGAGATACAACATGGGGTTTACAAACATATTATTGACTTCTCCAACAATACATGCACATGTAGATCATGGCAGCTCAAAGGAATACCATTCTCCCATGCAATATGTGCAATGTTTTTTAAGAGATTTGAGCCCGATGACTATGTAACCCACTGGTACAAGAAAGAAACATACTTGAAGGCTTTTAGTTGTTACATACAGCCAATAACCAACATGGAGATGTGGCCATCAACATAGAATCTAACTATTGAGCCTCCTGTGATTACCAAGATGCCTGGTAGACCTAAGAAGAATAGAAAAAGAGCTCAAGATGAACCTAAGAAGAAGTTTGGTAAGAGATCAAGGAAAGGGACACCAATGACATGCTCTAATTGTAACACAGTAGGCCATAACAAGAAGGGGTGTCCTATCCTGGTAAGGTATTCAATTTGTGTCTGATTGTGTCTTGTACTTTGGTTGTTTCTATATCTCATTTTTTTATTTTGGAAATTTCAGAAAGGACAAGGATCTGGAACAACAGGAACCAGTAATGCTGGTGCTACTCAACCATCACAGGCTGCTCAAACAACAACTCAACAATCAGGTCCTACAAGTGATTTTGGAACTGCCAGGGCCAAAAATACTCAACCATCAGTTATTGCAAGTGCATCTGTAAGTATTCATTTTAGTTAATTTAGGTAATCTGTATTAGGACCAAAATTTTTAAATTACAAGATAGTACTTTATCTTACATCAGGATACTGGAAGTATGAGATCAAGAACTTCTGAGGATATTATAGCTAGTGTTAGGGGAAGGCCAAGAGGTAGTGGACTACGAGGAAGACCAAGAACTACTGGATTTGGTATATTGTTTAGTGATACAGGAACAGTGATAGAAAGGGTAAGATCATTAAGAATTTGAATTTTTATTTATATATTAGTAGTTTGGGTACTAATTTGGCTTCCTATGCAGTGTGGAGCAAGAGATAGGGTACATTCTGCTTCTACAAAAGTAGTGGATGCTGGGCAGACCAATATCGATCTTGGATATAGTGCACCTGGACTAAGGTGGCAAGGAAGAAATGCTATATCACAAAGGCAACTTCAACAATAGTTGAGGAGAAGACAAACTCAAGCAAGCCTTAGCCAACCTCAAGTCCATTCTTTATCTCAGCCAAGCCAGTCTCCATGTCCAAACTTGAGCCAATCTCAGCAAAACATCAACCAATCTCAACCTTGAAGCTGACTGAATGTTTGTTTTTGTGGTAACTTAAGTCTGTTAGTTGCAGAACTTCATTTGTAGGTTAACTTAAGTCTTTTTAACTATGACTTTTCTTTTGGAACAATGTTTAAACTATTTATACTACTAGACAGCAGTTCAGTGCTAATTTTGTCAACCAAGAAGGCTGATCGAACTTGGTTGTTTATATATGTGTGCTTATTTATGTTAAAATTGGTTTTCATTCCACAAAAAATACATCATTCATTCTGTCATTATCATTGCACATATGGTTATGAAGTTAGTGCTAACTACACTAAGAAGAAAATTACAATTATTAGTGCTACTACAACAACTAAAGTTACAATGATCTTCACCCTATTCCTATGATGTGGTCGATCTCTCTCTTTAATTCTTGATAACAGCCATGAAATCACCTATTTATAGTGATCTGGAAGAGGTGGGTCAAACCACCTAAAAAAATTACAAGAATTGGCTCGATTATAGTTTGAGCACCCATAAAACCTCCTTCCTGGATTTGTTGGCTTCCAAGTGATGCAAATATGAGCTTCAACTCCACAATGACAAAATACATGACTTTGATTCATTATCACAATCTGGAAAAAGAAAAAAAATTAAAGAAAGCTTCAGATTTTAAGAAATAGGCGAAATGAAGCTTCAAATGCATATAATAGAGGGATAATGTGTATGCAATTGAAAGAATAAGACCCCACTTAAATAGGCCCTATTTTTGACCGTTGGGCATTGGGAAAGGGGTATCTCACGCTCCTAAAAGTCGTGACATTCACGCAGGGGGCTGACTAGGACCAACTGACGCAATATGGGATGGGTCAACGGTCAATTGTGTTTATTAGTTATAGGTTTCAGGAGTTTGAGTGTTTAAATGGGAAATACAAAAGTTTATGTATCGGCTTTTAAAAGTCCTACAAGTTTGAGTGGCCAGGAAGCCATTTCGCCTTAACTGTACAATGAGCATTTCAAAACCTTCTAATATAATTCAAGTGTGGTGTGTACTCTTTCCTTTATAAGTTGTTTGTGTCATGACCCAAAACTCATCCCGTCGTGATGGCGCCTATCGTGGAACTAGGCCAACATCAACTCAACGCAACCCAAAACCACAATACTAAAATTGAATCATTTGCGGAAAAACATTTATCATTTTAAATAAATTATGACATATTCATATTACGATACAACCATCCCAAAACCAGGGTGTCACGGAGTACATGAGTGTCTAGGTGAATACATAGTCTATTAAAGTGTCTAAAGGGGCAATTGTAATACAACTGAAAATGAGAAGGAGAGCCAAGGCTTGTGAATGCCATGCAGATACCTCAACAAACTCCATAGCCTGCAACCTCAATCAGCGACTGCCATTGGGTCCAAAAGTATCTGGGTACGCATACAAGGTGTAGGGGGTAACGTGAGTACACTAACTCAGTAAGTAACAAGTCCAACCTTTAGACTGATAGGTAGTGATGAACTCAACCTCATCAAAGATAATAGAAATACGGTACGAAAACATAGGCATGCTTTCAGTTAAATAAATAGCCCAAACAGTAAAACAGAGCAGGTATATACAGGATAAGGAAGTGTAACTCTGCTACGTCTATATGCCAATGCACATGCTATATGAAATGCACCATGTTGAGTGCCTCATGTGCCCACAATATCAAATGCTCGTCCACTCAGTACTGTATATGGCTCGTACGACCCAAGGAAGATCCATCCCGGATTATATACATCTCTGACAACAGTCTCTCAGTATTAAGGAAGGTCATTCCAGTCTATGGAGAAAATCCATCTCCAAATAATGACAATAACAAACTTACAACCACTTGGTACTGTATATGGCTCACAAAGCCAAGGTAAGATCCATCCCGGAATATATACACATTACTGACAACAGTCATTCAGTACCGAGGAAAGCCATTCCAGCCCTATGGAGAAGATCCATCTCCAGGTATAAGTACTTTAGACAAGATCCATATCCAGGGAAGATCCATCCCTCAATAATATCATCTGCGCTAACTGGGGGTGTGTAGACTCCGGAGGGGATCCTTTCAGCCCAAGCGTTGTAACAAGCCAACGAAGGCATAATCAATATCCCGTTGCGACGTGCAGCCCGATCCCATATTATCACTCAATATCAGGCTCTCAGCCTCACTCAGTCATCACTCTCCAGTCTCACACACACACGGGCTCAAAATGTTATGATACTAGCCCGAAACAATGATATGATATGCCAAATAACAATAATCGAGACTAAGACATGATATAATATGCATGAACAGGACTGCGTACGGAATATCAATGAAGCTAATGATATGACAATAAGAAACGACCTCTCGGGTCTCAACAGTATTGCCGTGAATCTTTAACATGATAATTAGCATGATTTACAGCTCATTACCTTAGTCACATAATCAGAACACATATATCAGGAAGAAAGAGCTACTAAGCGGTGCCATGGAATGATCCAGGCCGCAACTCTCACGGTGCACGCCCACACACCTGTCACTTGACATTTGTGTTACCTTAATAGTAATGATAGAACACATAGTTTTGGATTTTGAACCCTCAGAACCAAGTTTGAAAGTGTTACTTACCTCAAACTAAGCCAAAACTCTAACCCGCGATGCCCTTATCTCTCGATTCGACCTCCAAATTCTCCGAATCTAACCAAAATCAGTATATTATCATCAGCATACGCTAAAGGAATGAAATCTATACAAAAATTATCAAATTAGATAAAAAATCCCGAATTTGCTCAAACCCGGCCCCCCGGGAACACGTCTCGTAATCCAATAAAAATTACAAAACTAGAAAGCCCATTCACTCACGGGTCTACCCATATCGATTCTCCAATTCTCTTACATTTCCCCCCAATTTTCACCCCGGATTCCCAAATTAAATGATAAAAATCAAGACAAATCATGGAATTTAACCAAATTTGAGTGAAGAACCCAATCACTCCTCTGAAAATCGTTTCCAAAATCGCCTTCTCCCGAGTTCAGTTTTGAATTTTGGAATTCTGAACTCAAACCCTCATTTTTAAACTTAAAAATTCTGCCTAGACATTTCCTTAATCGCGATCGTGGAAACACATTCGCGATCGTAAAGAACAACTTTGTTGCCTCAACATTTTACTCTACGCGACCGCGTTACTGCACACGCGAACGCGATGCAGTGATTCCTCTAATTTTATCGTGATTGACCCCACGCGAACGTGAAGGGTAATGCCAGCTTTCCTCTGCCGCCTTATTTCTTATACGCGAACACGGCCTGGCCCACGCGTTCGCGTTGCACAACCTGACTGACCTATGCGATCGCGTCCCATTCTCTGCGATCGCAAATATTTAACCCAGCTGGCCTCCTATTTTCCCTACGCGATCATGAACCTCCTCTCGCGATCGCGATGAAGAATACACCAGCTGCAGAACACTAGCAAATGAGCAAACTCCTTAAGTCCATAAATGACTCGTTGAGCATCCGAAACACACCCGAGGCCCCCGTGACCTCAACCAAACATGCCAACACATCCCATAATATTATTCAAACTTAGTCGAGCATTCGAATCACTCAAAACAACATCACAACACCAAATCAACCTCGGATTCAAGCTTAAGAACATCTAAATTTCCAAATTCCACAAACAACGCCGAAACTTATCAAACCTCATCCGAATAACCTGAAATTTTGTACACACTTCACAAATGACACTACGAACCTACTCCAACTTCCAGAATTCCATTCCAACTCCGATATCAAAATTTCCATTGTCGACTAAGAAATGCCAAATTTTTAATTTCGCCAATTCAAGCCTAATTCTTTCACGGACCTCCAAATCATATTCCTGACGCGCCTCGAAGTCCAAAATCACCTAAGGGAGCTAACCAAATCATAAAAATCCAAATCTGATATCGAATACTAAAAATTCAAATTTTGGTCAAACCTTTCAAATTTAAAATTTCAAGCTGAGAATCGTTCTTCCATATCTGTTCCGATTAACGTGAAACCAAAATCGACATAAGTCATAATACATCACACGGGGCTAGTCATGCCCGAGAACTGGCGAGCGAAGTGCAAATGCTCAAAACGACCGGTTGGGTTGTCACATCCTCCCCCACTTAAACATACGTTCATCCTCGAACGTGCCTAGAGTTGTTCCGAAAATCATCAAATTGTTGTATAACCTTACCATGCACATACTCGGGGGTCATTCCACGTCACCCTATCTCATATAGGTCCGATAGCACAATGTAACCGAAATTTCACAATCCAACCTAGCCCATAAACCTTAGAACCAAATTCCCACTCCCGAAATTATCTATAAGATCGAGATCTCACATCTACGCACCGAATAAATATGAACACGCTACATTAAGCCATAACCACAATTCAAAATGGAAATTACTTGATATACCACACAACTCAAACACCCATAGTGATAACTTCTAATCACAGCAGTTGCCCAAATAACCTAATTCAGGTAATAAGCCTCTTATCAAACCAAAGACCCATTCCAACACTTTCGTATACTGCCAATGATGAAAGAAACATGCAAAAATCATACTCATTCCTCTGATCAACCAGTCATGGAGTCCCCTCTCCATCAGCAAGGACCGTAGTAAATTTCTAAGCTGAATTATGATATTACCCTTCCAACATGCTAAAATCGAATTCGATAGTATTCATTCTAGGTTCAATGACCTCATCTTATCCAACACGACTACTCTAGTGACATGACACATCAATACGATCTAAAGTCACAATCCGTGTACCAAAAAGCAACAACCCAAATGTACTCCAATCACGGAAAATGACTCAAATGAGAGAGTTGTATTGCAAGCTCACTAGTACCACCACAACAGAATGTTGAGAACCAATCACACATCGTAGAACCATAACACACGACCCTATCAAAATACTGGTCCACATGAGACGCCTCAAGTCACCATGCTCAAAATCATCAGCCACGCGCAATTTGATGTCTAGTCCCAAAAGTAAATTACCACGACCACGGAGAAGCAAATGACATAACACCACATAAAACCCAAAAGAACATAACCAATATGCCATCCATCGAGCAATACCCCAATAGAACCGCACCATATGTGCATATAACCAACAAATCATAACTCCTCGACACACGAAAAGGTAACTCATTGATTGCTCCAAAGCATGAATAAGCTCAATAACAATCGAATGGCACATCCCTCAACAATACCAATTCGGAGTCAACATATCCGACTCGGTACAGAACACCTCCATATAGGCCTACCAATGAACCCCAAATCAACTTTGGTCCACAATAGATAAATAACTCTCCGAAAGTTCACAATGACTGAATCATGGCACATACTATCATCTGACTAGCTTTACCCACATCTTCGCAGTCCACCACCATGAAATAACCTGTTTATGAGAATTCACAGTCTCCAAATCCATGCAGCACATGAATCACCCCATACGATCTCAACTCTACTGCTTGGATATCTAACACCCCTCTAATACTCGATCATTCCACGAGGAATACTCCTAAAATTCTTTTGTGAAACCAAGTGTCACACCTCCTTTTTACCGCGCCCGCGGGGGACGCGTGGGGGAGTTTTCTTCAATTAAAGGACAGTCGAAACGGGATTTGTTTATTTGTTTCAAAGTCGCCACCTGGGAATTTTAAGGCGTCCCAAGTCACCGGTTTTAATCCCTGAATCGAGGAGAATATGACTCTGATTGTTATTCTACGAACCAGAAATCCTGAGTAAGGAATTTTGTTAATTCGGGAGAAGGTGTTAGGCATTCCCGAATTCCGTGGTTCTAGCACGGTCGCTTAACCATTTTTATATTTGGCTCAATTATCTTGATTTACTAAATACCTTTTTCTTGTTGCTTGATTTTATTGCCGCTTATTGTTTAGATTGTTTACAATTATATAAACGAATCACGCGTACGTATATTCGTATTATGTATCTTTTATAAATGTAGAGCATCGTGCCACGCATACGTGTACACAATAGGGTTGACAATATATTTTTTTATATATATTTTTATTATAAAAATCATATGTTTGAAATCGTGCTTAGAATAAAATTAAGAACGTTTGTCGCTCTTGTATTGATTAAATAATGAACCGCACATCTCGGGTTTTTTATGAAATTAATTTGATATTCTCCGAAAAATCCTTTTTTTATTAAATGTTCGCTTGAAGTTGCGCGAACGCATAATCCGAATTGCTTTTAGAAATATAATCAGGTCACGCGAACGTATCCCTAATCACAAAAAAATATTCTTGATGGTAGTATAAATTTTTCACAAATTGTTTATTACATCCATATATTTTTATGTGAAAGTCATGGTAAATCACTATTTAAGACGCCTCTAAATTACTCGAAAAGAATTCACAAATTATTGAGTGCTGACCACAAATTATATTTTTTTTGCGTATAAATTATATTCCTCCAAGCCATTTAAACTTAAAGAGTAAAATAAGCGAAGTGTGATTAATACTACCATTTTTCTCGTATATGTATACTCAAAATGTGAATGGCGTATGAAACTAAAAAAATCGATTCATGAAAGGAAATGATATTTTCGAAGAATTTTCATTACTCTATTTGTAATGAATGTTATTTTTACATTCTTAAAATTGTTACACATTATAAATCTAATCTCCTTCTATATTGCTTGTTCCTAATCTGATAGGCCTAATTATTTTTGATTAATTCTGCTTATGATTGAGTTTGGGATATATATATATATAATCAAGCCAATTTGATTCTCAATCTATGTGAACTATTGCTAAACACTAACTTTCGCATTGTATAAATTCCTAGGCCATTTGTTATTAAGAAAGAAAACAAATCTACCTGTTGACTTAATAAGATGATATTACATATAACATTATTCACCCTATTTCAACATTATGAACATAACGGCGGATTGTACTAATGCATCTTTCAACTATTGATTATAAACATAACCATTATTAGGCCATGTATGAACAAAATAAAACTAACATCATTTGATCTACAACTAAATCGGATGGTTGACAAAATAGGCTAGCGATATAGTTTTTGCCATTTCCATACTATTCTTTACTTAACTAACAATGCCACAAGACTTAATTAATGGCCAACTTTACGCCATATTTCCTATTTCTTGATAATTCAATCACAACTATACATAATGAAATTCTGAGATATATAACACTATTACAACACTTATGCGAACTTCAAATGGGAATGATTAACTATAGTCGTTATGTCAAGCATACTACCCTGTTAAATAACTAAAACAAAACTGAAATTTAAACTAATAGATTTAAACGAGTAAAAGACATAATCATAATCCCAAACTTCATTTTTTTCTTCCAATGTTCTTTTCACAACATGAGTCTTAAAAATATGTACCTGGAAATGAGGGTAGAAGAAGTAAATTTCAGCAGTGACAGCAACAACAAAATAGCAAAATATATCAGTATTTCCACAGATTTGAGCAACAAACAGGACCCGAGGAACCCAAATGCACAAGAGCAAAGCTTCTTAAAGAATTTCAGATTTTAAAACCAAGCAATATCAACAAACAGACCCGGACAGATTCCAGAAAACAATGTTTCAGATTTTCCTTTTCCTTTTCTATTATCTGTTTCAGACTCTATGTGTATATGAGTGCTCTATTTTCTGTTTCTTTTTCTATTTTTTCTTCTTTCTTTTCAGATTTCTGTTTCTGCTTCTGTGTGTTTTTCCTCTCTTAATTTCTATCCAGATTTTCTCTCTGTCTCTTTCTGTGTATCTCTTAATGTCTATATCTGTGTGTATTAAAATCTGGGTCCTTCAATCAGTCCCAATCCCTTCTATCTTATACAGGTCTGCCCCTTTTCTTTTCAGTGCTGCCTGGACCCCCTTCTTCTTTTAAAAACCAGAAAATCATATCCAAAATTTGCTTTTAACTACTTTAAATCCCATTACAAATCTTTTTCCTGATTTTCAGTACTCCCATTACCCTTTGTTTCCCATTATTACATTAAACTATAGCCATTAATATTCCACTTTCAGCCCACTATACTATCATATTTCTCTCACTGTTTCATTCCAGAAATACCCTTGAAAATCCTTTAATATTACTATTATTACTGCCCCAGACCAAACTGCCTAAACCTTAAAAACTTATCTAAATTAAACTGTTTAGCAGCTAATAACCAATTCCTAAATCAAACAAACATTCTGCCTTTACAGATTATGCTAAACAGGGAAATGCAATAGCTGATGTACAAGAGCTAAATTCAGATTGAACACTGAACTTGCATTCAAACATATTAACAATACACAACTCAACAGAACAAAATTTGAATTGAAATTGAAGACTGAATCAAAGAGCAATAAATGCAGGAGCATTGTCAGTATTGACACTGCCTGAAACTTACTGCCCAAAAATCAATACACACACAACATCCATTTGACGGGCTTATTGATTTACAAACAAGCATGATTTAAAAGACTAATCAACTGACTATCTATAACAATTGTCAACAAACAATAGGTAAACAAATTGTTTCAATCAGTATTAATGGAAATAAGAATTTACAAAACAACTAATCGACGAACTTAATCGAGTCGATTACACACATTATAAACAATCATAACCGACAGAAAAATGATATAATTCTGATCGACTAATCGGGTATGAGGCAGAATCACAGAATTAACTAAACAAATATGAAAAATTACACAGACAACTAAAATAGGCAACAATATACACGTAGGAAACAAAAAGAAGTAGAAAAAAATACCTCTGAATCTTTAAACATTACCACAGGCTCAATTTGGATTCGAACTTTTGAAATCAAACAGACCTTAGTCGAAGTATTTTCAACTGAAAATACTTCGACTAAGGTCTATTAGACCCCAATCTTCTATTTAATTTGGGTAGAATCCAAAAAATTTGGTGTTTCTAGGGTTCTTAAAGGTTCGATTTGGGTCTCAACCATTTCTGGCCAGATTCGAGGGGAACCAAAGATGACACAAGGGTGAGGGAGGCCTAGGGGTCATTTGGTGTCAGTTTGGAACGAAACTGGGTGAATTCATGTTTGGCTCGAACCTTCAAAAGAAGATTCGAAGAGTTCTGAGGTGATTCGAGCCAAACAAACACCAGATCCATAGCTAGGGTAGTTAGGGGAAGCTACGGTGTTTATTTGGAGGCCATTGGAGAAGATAAGGTTTTCAGGTCAACCTTCGATTTAAGATTCGAAGAGTTGGGGCCTGATTCGAAGGAAACTAACACCAGATCCGTAAAGAGGGAGTTGTGAGGAGTCAAGGGTGTTCAGGTGGTGACCGACGGCGTTGTTGCCGCCGGGTTTCAGGCGATGGAGAGTTAAGGCGGCTAGGGTTAGAGGTGTGATTTCGGAGAGGACGATGAACAGTAGAGAGGGGGGTGTTTAGTTAGGGGGCCGGGGTAGGGATTTGGACTTTATATAGGGGAAGGGTGGTTTAATCTTGACCGTTAGATCAAGCATGATACACGGTTAAGATCAGTTCATTAAACCAAACGATGTCGTTTGGTTTAATGTCAGGGTCGGGCTGAGTTGGGGCAATGGGTCGGGTAAAGGTTACGGGTAAGGGATGTGGGATCTCAGCCGTTGGATGGATTTTATCCAACGGTCCTTGATAAAAAGCGACAAAACGCCGTCGTTTGGTTCGATTAAATTGGACCGGACATGGGGGTTTGGATTGGGCTGAGGGGTTTGATTTGTTTGGGCCTGATTTTGTTTAAGATTTTGGCCCAGATCCGTTTTGCCCATTTAATTAATTCTTCTCAATTTCCAATTTTATTCCTTAATTATTAAAATCCTAATTAAAATTATAAAAACAAAATTACTCTTACAAAATATTAATTACTTTTTAACAAATGTTAACACATAGACAAAACATTAATCACATAATGACATAATTAAATGACCAAAATAAGGTAAATGCATATTTTTTGTGATTTTCTTTTAATTATCTTTTAAATGCATAATTAAATCCTAGATATGCATGCAACATGTATTTTTTTGTTTTATTTATTATTATTTAACTATAACAAAGTAAACATTTACAGACAAAGCACAAATAATTAATAAACGCCACATAAATTCTAAAAACTGCATACTAAGAGAATTTTTGTTTTATTTTTTGATTTATTTTAGAGTAGTTTTCGTGAGGCAAAAATTACGTGCTCACACCAAGCAAACTTGAATATCAGCAGTCGATCCAACAAGAGAGTGACGCAATACCAAGAAAGTACCCTTAACTCAAACACATTTCCCCTTTCTAAAATGTTTACCCTCATCAAGCCGCACCAATTTGTAATATCATTTACCTAATCATCTGAAACTGCTCGTGCTGCCAAAGTATTTATGACCTTCCTTTCAGAACTGAATCGTGATCTTACACATACAAATCTCAACCCTACACAACATACCGTATATACCATGCCATCCTATGACATATATGAGAACTTCATAATCCATTCCGAGCTACAAGCAACTACGCACTCCACTAGCCAAGAACTTTCCATTTGATCCAATCTAGAAGAAAATTGCTATACATCACATGCTCCTCACGCCAATAGAAAATATACATCTCTAACCGTGGTAGAAACCATCAAGAACTCTCCGAATTCCATTTGCACAAAACCAAACCGTCAGGATTGAATCCTTCTAACTCAACCAAGCTACACAGGTCACCAAACCCAAGAGCATTGCCACGAAACACCTGTAGAAACTCATTACCTCATAAGTACCCAAAGAACTAATCATATCCCTTACCATGTCGATCCGACCTACTACTAAGTTGTCGTATTTATCCATGTTCCTTCTAAATTACCTTCAAATTGATACTTCCCCTTGCCATAATACTGCAATCCTCATCCCAGACTCACCACACGAGGCCCAAGCACAAACCACACTATTTAAGGCTCATAAGCTGCTGAATACTCTCTTAAATATTCCCAAAAGTACCACATTTAAAATATTTACCCTGAAAAGACTTCCTGCAAATCTAAAGCAATTACCTTCACCTTTTTGATACTGATGTGTAGAATCCATAATGATATAGAAATGCCACAAGTCCTGGCACCCTCCAATGTAAACCTCAGTTTCTAGCCACATACACCTCCTGAAGATCTCCAATTAGTACATATAAGTCTTGAATCCATAAAACCATTCTCGGGAGTCATCCACTCTACTTAGATTTCAATTAAACTGATCAAACGAGCCGAACGACTTGTGCCTCATCAGCAACACCTAAAAAGTAACCCCTCTTTCTAAGCAACCGAGCGATATCCTACTCCATACCCGTTACATACCTTACAAAACAACTAATTCATCTAATGTTTCTCATATACCCATAAAGCATAACACACCCCCTTATCCAAATTTTCCTTTACTCGAGCCATCCTCAATCTCAACCACTGTAAGCCACAACTGATTCGCCAGTATACCTCAAAATGAAACTGATACGACATTTAGCCGCGTAATCAACTTATCAATAGCAGATTCCCCCACTTAGCTCAAATTCATAGGCCAAAACACCCAAAAACTCACAATGCCCATACTCTATTACTGCCATAATACCATAGTGAGGTTTAACTAAATCCTTCATAAGCTCGTGCTACACAAATCGTCTAGTGCTTCAAATCATCTACAAATCTCGCATTCACCCTTGTAACAGTCAAGACAACTCTCATATGTGATCCAAACTCAAACTGCAGCACATATAATTCATTGGTATAAGAGGACTTCCAACAAACAACATAGGGATCACACGAACTTCAAAACACTCCACAGGAGATAACCCACCTGCCCCACCTCAAACTAATATCTCTTTATACCCTTCCACCTCCATAAACATCACGCAATCACCTAATCTTTCTAAGTCTAAACTCATATCACGACATAAAATCTACCTCACTCCCTAACTACATAACATGAAAAGATCCCTCAACACACCCCTAACTCGGGGCTATACATCAAATCAAGATGGAAATCAAGCACCAAATAGTTCTTTCTATCCTCAAGCAGACCCTTCTCGTTACATTCAAATCATATGAACACATCTCGCAGTCACATTATGCTCATAACATAGCCATCTAACCATCGCTTCCCCTAATAAGGACACCACCAAACATATAAATCCAAAAGCACGTGCTTACACCATCAACATCTCAGTGCTCAAGCTATAGGCAAAGACTAGCCTCAAATCCTCCAGAATGGCCCAACATCAACACACGGAAATCACATCTCGCCCCTTGATCAGGGAATCACAAGCCGTCGATACATGGCTGACCGAGCACTCATGTACGTACACGAATGCGTGGAAGAAATTTAAAGAGTTACATTTCAAGCTGAAGCAATGTCACACGATAAGAATTCAAGAATGTGGAATTTCCTAAAGGTTCTGCGGCCTCTCGAAGATAAGTACAAATGTCTCCGTACCGCAAGACTCTACTAAACCCGCTCATGACTCGTGAGACCTATGTAATCTAGGCTCTGATACAAACATGTTACGACCCAAAACTCATCCTGTCGTGATGGTACCTATCGTGGAACTAGGCTAGCCTCAACTCAACGCAACCCAAAACCACAATACTAAAACCGAATCATTTGCGGAAAAACTTTTATCATTTTAAATAAATTATTTAAGACATAAAATTAGGATTCATATTACGATACAACTATCCCAAAATCAGGGTGTCATGAAGTACATGAGCGTCTAAGGTGAATACATAGTATATTAAAGTGTCTAAAGGGGCAACTATAATACAACTGAAAATAAGAAGAAGAGCCAAGGCCTGCAAATGCCATGCAGATACCTCAATAAACTCCACAGCCTACAACCTCAATCAGTGACTGCCATTGGGCCAAAAGTACCTGGATCTGCACACAAGATGCTGGGGATAATGTGAGTACACCAACTCAGTAAGTAACAAGTCCAACCTTTGGACTGATAGGTAGTGACAAACTCAACCTAATCAAAGGTAACCGAAATATCGTACAGAAATGTAGGCATGCTTTCAGTTAAATAAATAGCTCGAACAGTAAAACAGAGTAGGTATATACAAGATAAGGAAGTGTAACTCTACTACGTCTACATGCCAATGCACATGTTGTATGAAATGCACCATATTGAGTGCATCATGTGCCCACAATCTCAAATGCTCGTCCACTCGGTACTGTATGTGGCTCGTACGGCCCAGGGAAGATCTATCCCGGAATATATACATCTCTGACAACAGTCACTCAGTACTAAGGAAGGTCATTCCAGCCTATGGACAAGATTCATCTCCAGATAATGACAATAACAACCTCACAACTACTCGGTACTGTATATGGCTCACAAGGTCCAAGGAAGATCCATCCCGAAATATATAGACATCACTGACAATAGTCATACGATAACGAGGAAGGCCATTCCAACCCTATGGAGAATATTCATCTCCAGGTATAAGTACTTCAGACAAGATCCATGTCTAGGGAAGATCCATCCCTCAATAATATCATATGCGCTCACTGGGGGTGTGTAGACTCTGGAAGGGCTCCTTTCAGCCCAAGCGCTATAACAAGCCAACAAAGGCATAATCAATATCCCGTTGCGGTGTGCAGCCTGATCCCATACTGTCACTCAATATCAAGCTCTCGGCGTCACTTAGTCATCACTGTCCAGTATCACACACACAGTCTCAAAATGCCATGATACTATCCCGAAACAATGATATGATATGCCAAATAACAATAATCGAGACTGAGACATGATATAATATGCATGAATAGGACTGAGTATGGAATATCAATGAAGCTAATAATATGACATCAAGAAAAGACCTCTCGGGTCTCAACAATATCGGCGTGAATCCTTAACATGATAATTAGCATGATTTACAGCTCATTAACTTAGTCACATAATCACAACATAGATCTCAGCAAGAAAGAGCCACTAAGTGGTGCCATAGAATGATCCGGGTCGCAACTCTCACAACGCACGCTCACACGCCTGTCACTTGTCATTGCGTCACCTCAATAGTAATCATAGAACACATAGTTCGGGATTTCGAACCCTCAGAACCAAGTTTGGAAGTGTTACTTACCTCAAACCAAGCCGAAACTCTAACTCGCCATGCCCTTGCCTCTTGATTCGGCTTCCAAATGCTCCGAATATAACCAAAATCAGTATATTATCATTAATATACGCTAAAGGAATGAAACCCATACGAGAATTATCAAATTAGATAAAAATATCCCAAATTTGGTCAAACCCGCCCCCCCTCTCCGAGCCCACGTATCAGAATTTGATAAAAATTACAAAACTAAAAATCTCATTCACTCACGCGTCTACCCATATCAAATTTACCAAAATCCGACATCAAATGGCCATACAAATCCCTAAAATCGATTCTACAATTCTCTTCTATTTTCCCCCAATTTTCACCCCAAGTTCCCAAATTAAATGATAAAAATCAAGACACAATCATGGAATTTAACCAAATTTGAGCGAACACTTACTCCAATCACTCCTCTGAAAATCCTCTCCAAAATCGCCTTATCCCGAGCTCTCTTTTGAATGTTTGAATTATAAACTCAAATCCTCATTTTTAAACTTAAACATCGTGCCCAGTCATTTCCTTAATCGAGATCGTGGAAACACCCTCGCGATCGCGAAGAACAACTTTGCTGCCTTAACATTTTACTCTATGTGACCGTGTTACTCCACACGCGAACGTGATGTAATGATTCCTATAACGTACGCTATCGCGATTAACCCCATGTGAACACGAAGGGTAATGCCAGCTTTCCTCTGCCGCCTTATTTCTTCTACGCAACGCGGCCTGGCCCACGCGTTCGCGTTGCACAACCTGACTGACCTACGCGATCGCGTTACATTCTCTACGATCGCGAAGAGTTAACCCATTTGGCCTCCCATTTGTCCTACGCGATCGCGAACCTCCTCCCACAATTGTGATGAAGAACACACCAGCTGCAGAACACCAGCAAACTCCTTAAGTCCAAAAATGACCCGTTGAGCAACCGAAACACACCCGAGGCCCTCGGGACCTCAACCAAACATGCCAACACATCCCATAACATCATTTAAACTTAGTCGAGCCATCGAATCACTCAAAACAACATCAATACACCAAATCAACCTCGGATTCAAGTTTAAGAATATCTAAATTTCCAAATTCCACAAACAACGTCGAAACCTATTAAACCTCATTCGAATGACCTGAAATTTTGCATACACTTCACAAATGACACTACGAACCTACTCCAACTTCTGGAATTCCATTCCGATCCTGATATCAAAATTTCCACTGCCGACTGAGAAATGCCAAATTTTCTATTTCGCCAATTCAAGCCTAATTCTTCCACATACCTCCAAATCACATTCCAGGCGCGCCCCCAAGTCCAAAATCACCTAACAGAGCTAACCAAATCATAAAAATCCAAATCTGAGATCGAATACTAAAAAGTCAAAACTTGGTCAAACCTTTCAAATTTAAAAAATTCAAGCTGAGAAACGTTCTTCCATATTTGTTCCGATTAACCTGAAAACCAAAGCCGACGATTTACATAAATCATAATACATCATACGGGGCTAGTCATGCCCGAGAACTGGCAAGCGACGTACAAATGCTCAGAACAATCGGTCGGGTCGTTACAGTTTGCTACTAAGTTTTTTCCTTCTCTTTTTCTTGAAGATAACACCTTTTAAGATTTCAAAATCAAGTTTAACATCTGAATATTCATTTAACTTAGAAGAAAGAATCGTCGAAACCACGTCTACACAGTAAAAAAATTGTTTTTATTTCCTTGAAATTTATGTAAATTTGAGTGGTTCTGTGATGCCTTATTAAAAAAAATATGTAGTACTATATGAGGCTTTATGAATACATTTCAAAAAAGTAAAAACAAGTCTGAGGAAAGTTATAGTATTGTAGTTGTATTGCATTTTAGTGATCTAATTTGAATAAAAAAAAATTAAATGTAGCATGACTGCTATATTTGTTCATTTATTTTTTTTTTAAATATCGACACCATTTGCGAAAAACTCTGCTAACGCTAGGGATGTCAATGGTTCGGTTCGGCCGGTAATTTTATAAAATTTGTACCATACCAATATTTTTAGTTATTTTATTATTTATAACCAAGATTAGATTTTTTTTAAAATCATCCCAATCATGTCGGTTTCTCTTCGATATCGGTACGTTTCGATTAATTTTCGATAATTTGTTTTAAATATCATGTGAAAGTCACTAGTAGAAGTAGAATAAAACAACATACATACTTTTATAGGACTTAGGAAAACTCTCTAGACATTTTTACAGTTTAAAATATGATGAATTAAGAAAATATGAAATATGGCTAGAGTATAGATCCATCAACTATTCTACAGCAGCGTAAAAGAAACTAAGAAAATATAAATTACACGAGTGAAAAGATATTAACCAAGTTGTGATTCAAGAATAAAGTCTATAGAGATTAAATATTCAAAAAGATAAATCCAAATCATACAAAAGGAAACATATTCAATACATTGTAGTTTGCTATTCATAATCGCTAAAATACTTTGTGTCTTGCTATTGAATATGCTAGAAATAATTTAGTTTCAATAGGAGTAGCATAATAGGTTTGAGAATTAGAATTTTGAGTTTAATTACTTGTAGGCTTGTAACTCATAATTCCAAGGCCTAAGAAAAAATTTAATGCTTAATTATTTTTAAACTTAATATATAAATATATTTTTCACGTTGTAAATTTATTCGGTATAGTTCGATACTTTTTTGATAAAACTACCCTTATTATCGCTACGGTTATAAATTTATATAAAAACTTACGATTTTATTATAAAAACTTAAAATTCGGTTCGGTAGGGCACGGTTTGGTCGGTTTAGTCGGTTTTAAAATATCCATTAATACACCTTGCTTACGCCCCTGGGTGATGAAGATATTTTGCATAAGAGATTGGGTCATGTCCCTCATAAGACTCTACAACAAATGCACATAGTACAACATTCTAATAAGACTAATAGTAGTTCTTGTCTTGTTTGCCCATGGCAAAACAAACTAGATTTCTTTTTTCACAAAGTAGTAGTAGAACTAAGATTGTGTTTGACCTAATTCATGGAGATGTTTGAGGACCTTGTAGGGTACCTACTTTTGATGGAAAAATATACTTTCTAACCTTAGTGGATGATTGTAATAGGGTGATTTGATTGTTTTTGTTCTGACTGAAAAGTGATATTTTAATTGTAAATAAAGGAAATCTTGATGCTTATAAAGACACAATTCAATAGTACCACTAAAATTTTCAGAAGTGACATTGGTGCAGAGTACTTTAATAATATTTTGTAATGCAGGCATCATCAATCAAAGTTCTTGTGTACACACCCCACTGCACAATGGATTAGTGGAAAGGAAGCATCGCCAAATCCTTGAAGTGGCAAGATATCAGGTTTCAAGGCTCCATAACTTTAAGGTTTGGAGATTTTTTATCCAGAATGTTGTTTATCTGACTAACAGAATTATTTCCACTGCATTGTCCACCAGGAACGCCACTAGAAGAAGGGGGGGGGGGGCGTAACGGCCATACAATGATGGCATTGTGGATCTCATTCGTATTTGGGAGTGGTTCTTCGCATCGATCGCAGATTCAAAAGGTTTGACGCACGTTCTAGCTTTGAATCCCTTTTTGAGGTATTTTTTGACAAAAGACCAAACCTTCAGTACCTAAGAGTGCTTGGCTGCATGTGTTATGCTACCAATCCCACAGCTAGGAGGGGCAAGTTTGGTGCAAGAGCAGATATATCATTTCATTTGGGATATTCCACTACTCAAAAAGGGTATAGACTTTATAGTCTGACTAAGCATTCTTTCTTTGTGACCAGGGATGTATATTTCCAAGAGGGTCGCTTTCCATTCAGTTTTTCTACTACCAAGATCACTCCAGGGGTTACATATGAGGATATCTTTATTCCTATGACTATGGGTAGGAATGATTCCCCGCAAGTTATTGAAAATATCCATGAAATGTTCCAGAGACATCTTCATCAGAAGTTCCAGAGAAATTTCTACCAGCAATTCCTGATACATCTTCTGGCAATCAACCTGCTGTTGCAGCTCCATCAACAATACCTGACTCTGCTAGTCCTTGTGTTACTACACCAAACAAGGTACTTCCTTTTATGTCTTCAGATGCTAGCACTGTGAGAAGGTCATCTCGACCCACTAAAATACCTGGTTGGCTAAATGACTTTATTTATGGAGCAACTAAATCTACTGCAACCTCACCATCTTATCATAATTCCCTTTGCAACCTTTCTTCAGTTAAAGAGATAGAATCCCTTGCAGAAGCCTTACAAGATCCCAAATGGCTTGATGCAATAGATCAGGAACTGAAGGCTCTGAATGATAATCAGATTTGGGCCCTAGTTGATCTACCATCAGATGAGAGGGCTAATTGATGCAAGAGGTGTTTAAGATCAAGTACAATGCTAAGGGGGAAGTAGAAAGGCCAAGTTAGTGGCCAAAGGCTATACACAACAGGAAGGTCTTGACTACCAAGAGACCTTCTCCCCTGTAGTCAAGACGGTGGCCGTTAGGGTTATTCTATCTCAAGCTGCAATGCATGGGTTGAAGTTACATCAAAAATGGATATCTTCAATGAATTTCTTCAAGTTTACTTGGTGGATGATGTTTACATGTAGCCACCTTCAGGCGTTGTGAGCAACGGGGAGTCCTAGAAAGTTTATAAGTTACAAAAGTCCTTATATGGTTTGAAATAGGCCTTCAATGAAGCTAAGTGAAGCCCTTGTTGCTGGTTGTTTTAAGAACATCCACCATGATTACTACTCTTTGCCAATCAGTCTGGGTCTGATCAGGTAATCATTTTGGTGTATGTGGATGACCTTCTAATCACAGGGTCCTCATAGTCATTGATTCATGAGGCAAAGTCCATGTTGCAACAGCATTTCAAGATCAAGGACCTAAGGGGAGATGAAATACTTGATCTTGAAATTGCAAGGAGCAAACATGGGATTGTGGTTTGTCAACAAAAGTTTGCTTTAGATTTGACTGCAGAGCTTGGTCTTGCATGTCCTAAACCAGCAAGTACACCTTTGGAGGTAAATCAGAGGTTCACTAGTGTGGAGTTTGAGCAGAGCAACAAAAAAAAGGCTTAGACTGATGACTTATTACCTGATCCTAGTTGGTGAGGGAAGTTATTTTACTTACTATGACCAGATAGATATATCCTATGTTGTGCAAAACCTAAGCCAGTTTATGCATAAGACCAAGAAATCTCATATAGAAGGGCCCTTGAGAGTAGTAAGGTACTTGAAGAATGCACCAGCCTTGGGGATCATTCTGTCAGGTAAACACTCAAGACAACTTTCTGTATATTGTGATGCAGATTGGAAAACGTATCCAATGACAAGGAAATCTGTAAGCGGCTTTGTGGTGAAACTAGAGGACTCTTTAATCTCCTGGAAATCAAATATGCAGAATACAATTTTAAGAAGTTCCACAGAAGCAAAGTATATGATCATGGACAATGTTGTTATACAAGTTGTATGGTAATTGGTTGGGTTATTCAATAAACTGAACATTAATTTGGAGTGGCCAGTGAAATTGTTTTGTGATAGTAAAGCTGCAATTCAAATTGCAACAAACCCTATATATGACGAGAGAAGCAAGCGCATAGAGATCGATTGTCATTTCGGAAGACACAACCTCAGCGTTGATGACGTGGTAATCCATTAGTGCAGTTAGTTACTTGTATAGAGCAGTTAGAATAATTAGCTATTATGGACAACTGTATATAAACAACTCATTTCTAATACAATGAAGATATCTCTCTATCCTTCTCTGATTCCTCTTGATTCTTGCATCTTGAGGCTTCCATTTAATAGTATGCTCCACTTTTAGCTTTGGCGGGAAAGAACCTATGGTCCCAACATCATATTTTTAACCTTGTCCAATACATGGAAGACATAAGCTGATGAATAGCCTCCACATCGAAAAGCTTTTGCATGTTACGTTGTGGAGAAACTCCAATATCGTACTGATCATGGTCAAGATGGAGTAGCAATTCGTGTTTCTGGTTCTTTTATAGTTGAGAACCAGTTCCTTATTTGTGGAGAGGGTATACAACTTGAGGGTCTTCCAAATTTAAAGCTCTCTCTATCGATATATATACCCACCAAACTGATGATGGGGACCTTTCAGGAGCAATTTATTGTAGAGAAGGAGAATATCTATCATTAGTCGTTATTTCATAACTAAGCAACAACTTTTCATTACTCAATAGAACTCTTCCTGCAAAACTCTTAAGATTGTGGATGTATTTGTAGTTCACTGTTGCTGTAAATGGAATAATGAGTTGAGAATCACCACGCCTACCGTAAAACACACCAATTAAAATATGGGTTTCACTATTAAAAAAATCATAATGCTCTAAATTAGCTAGGTCATCTTTTTTATTCTTTCTAGTAGCCACCTCTTTTTACCCAATACTACTCTTTTTTATTTTTGTTTTAGACTTCTTTTCGCTGAATTTTGTTTTAATTTTTTTTATTTTTTATTTTGCCTAATTTTCTATAAAAAAAAAAAAAAAAAAAAAAAACTCCAAAGTTCATCCTTACTGAAGACGAAAATTTACCTCGCCAATTGTGTTTTTCATCGTAGATTCACGGCGTCGATAACATTAATATGAATTTTCTCATTAAGTTTTTTCATCGCCGTGTTCAATTAGTTTTACACTTATACATGCGGTTAGTTGTAAAAACGTCGAAAGAGCTAAGCATTCACCAACCCAAAATCCTGAATATTGATTAAAGGTATATATGAAATGATGATTTTCTGTGTGTGAGTAATTACTCTGTCATGTAATGTGGTCTATGTTATAATCTAGTGTTATACAGGGGCGGATCTACTCTATAATTTGGGGTTCACGTAAACCCATGGTCTTTCCGGCAAATCAATTTTTCCATGTACATAATTCACAGATATGATCTAATATTATCTTTAGGAACCTATGCTGTATAAAGCTTAAGTGGTGTATTGGCTGGATACTTGTTTTATTTCCCCAGATCTAGGGATCGATCCCTTTACCCTTTTTGATTTTTAGTTTATAATTGTTTTTACCTCAAAGAATTTTGAATTGTTAGCATAGTTTCGTAAGGAATATTTTAGTTGTGGTTTTCAAATTATTAACTGAACATTAAATTACGCAATGACTTGCTTAAATATTTTTGTTTCAACTAAAATTATTGAACTTTGGTCCGTAATTTTTTATTACAAACATATAGTTTATTTTTGTAAGTAATTCACATATAAAGAATTAGTCATATGTTAAGATTTTTTGATATTTTTTGTGCTTCTTATTGCACATTTGCACAAGTTTCAAATTTTACGGTATTAAATTGCCATTAACATTTTATTTTTCCTCTTTATTTTGAATTTTGATGGTAAGAACTGAATGGTTTAACAAATGTATACGTTATCTCTTTGAATAATAGTTAATACTGATAATAAGTCATAAAATACTAAATGTTTTCACATCAGTTGACATTATTGACCAAAAAAATTGACACTATTTAGAAGTGCCAAATTTATGTTAAAGCCGGTGATGCACCCATGATCTTAAAATCCTAGATCCGCCTTCGTTGATATATGCGCTTAGCGTGTACCACACATTCTCTATTATATTCCATTCTATTATATGTTCTTCCTTTTGTCTTTATTTCCTCTGTCTCCTCTCTGTTGATTAATAAGGTAATATAAAATGATTAATTAGGTAATATAAATCTCTCTCCTCTAAGTTGATTAATTAGTTAGGTTATATAGATCTCCTCCGTTGTTACATGCTATCAGTTTAACCAAATGATGTTTGTCTATATACACGCAGTAAGACGACACCCCTTATATATGCATCTAGATTTACCAAGGAACATTCTCTGATTGGCTAGTTTGGACAGCCTCCATGGCCATGCAATCGGCGCTATTCCTTTTCTCAGAGGTCACGAGTATTCATGCAACCATTTCAGTTGTAATAATGGGTTGCCAATTGATATCGAGGAGATCACTTTTGAAGAAGCAATAATGGTGGAGATATTGTTAGGTGGCGTCCATGCTTTATAATGTGACATCTTGTTGACGTGCTCATGCATTCCTGCTACATTATTAAGGAAATCGTTAATTACCCGATCTTGACTTCCAACTCAATCACTCATTCGAGCGCCTGACTCTTATCCGCGTCTAACCTTTGCCAACAGGCTACATCCATGCAATCTAGGGAGTGTCTTTCCTTCCTAAGCCCTTGAATCTGAATTAAACTCAGTTCAATGTGCCCATATACCACATTAACTAGTTTTAACTTTGGAAACACTAACAATATTTCGCAATTCGTAACGAGAAGTTAAACCAAAATAAAATTAAGTTGATAATACATATACACATGCAAGCACGGTCACCAAACTTGTCCTAACGAGTTGGTTGGCATTTGTTCCAAAGTTGGTGAAAATTTGAAAAGCAGCTCCAGAGGTGAAAACTGATTCTTTTTCCCCACATTGCTTGAAACAAAGAGCCACCTTAGGGGGTGTTCATAACGAAAAATTGAACCAAATCAAATCGATCAAAAAAACCGATACTTTTTTATTTTGTTTAATTTGGTTTTGGTTTTGAATTTTTAAAACCAATCAAATTTGATTTGATTATGGTTTTAATAAAAAAAATACCCAAAAAAGACCGAACCAAACTGACTATAGAAGTAACTATTTCAAATTTATTATATATATATATATATATATACACACACACACACACGTGTACAAAGTTTCTAAAATTGTATGGTACATGTTAATCGTTTCCACTTTTAGTACAGTTCTCTGCCTTTACATTCTAATTTGATTGGTAATTTTCTTTTGTTAACTATAAGAATCCTTTATGTTACAAATAATCTATTTTTAATTGAATCCCTATATTATTCATCTCTATTTGATTCAATTATTATCAATATATCTTGGTAAATGATAGATTTCTCAAAGGGCAACTGATTTGATAATGTTACGTTGAAAATGTAGTCGTCGGAATATGTGTTTGATAGTGTATGTCTTATATTTAAGAAAAAATCGATAAATAACCAACCAACAAAACACGATATAAACCGAAGCGATAAAAAATTGCCTTAATTGGTTTGATTTGGTTCTAATATTTGAAAAACCGACTTATTTGATTTGATTTCCTTTTAAGGAAAAATCGATCCAAACCGGACCATGAACACCCCTACTTACATGTTTCTGTCTCCAATCGTCAAACTTATTTTCACTGGTCCTGTCATCATCAGCGGTGACACAAAGTGGCATTCACCACTAAAACTGAATCTTGCAAAAAGAAAATTTGATGAACATGCTTTACAGGTGTCGGTTAATTCTAAATTTGCTATCCAGGTCTCCCCAGAGATCATAATAATGAAATTATCTTGGAGGACTAAGTAGGTTTTAGAACCCAGAGTTGGCTAGTTCACTAAGCTAGAATAGGGCGAACCGATTTGCAGTATGAATCACAACTCTAATTGTCTGCATTCTGTGCCTGCAATCAAGGGATACTGCTTTTTCATCAACACAATTAACTTTCAACCTGTTTAGCGTTCACCCACCTAGAGTCATTTGACCTGTGCTTCGCCAAATCCACTCTTGAGGCTTTCACCATTGATGGTCGTGAAATCCAACAAAATTGACACATTTACCTTTGCTTGTGATCCAGCAGATGCTTTTCAGTTTCCAATCACAAACTACTGATGTACATAGGGTTGCGTCATGTCATAAGGACCGTGTGAACCATAAGACATGGCTCCTTGACCATATTTGGTTGCATCAGCACTGACTTGAACCTGAAACATTACAGGGTTATTACAAATAGGACAGTGGTATTATAGCTCATTTAAAGTTTTCGCAAAGCTTAAGTTGCAATTACATGGCAACTTGCATGTGCTACTTTGTCCTCTTTGTAGGTTAGCAAGGGAAGTGCCTTGGATCAAAAAGGTGGAACCAACTAAATAATAGTTCCATCTAGTGGATTAAGATCCCATCCAGTAAAGTCTGCTAGAGTATTTATCAATAGGGTGCTAATTTTTTGACATGTTTCCTCTTCACTAATTAATGGACAAGATCTCTTTAACTAAAAAACTAGGTTTACCATGGTTCTGTTTCTCCTTTCTCACGTTTTTAACCCTTTTCAAACAACCCATCCTTGTAAATCCTTCGCCTTCTTCCTTTTTCTGTGGCCCTCTCATCGAAGAAAGAAACTTCTTTTTTTCCTTTGTTGGTTTTTACAATTAGTATTTGTTTAACAGAATTATAAATAGAAAATCAACATCAACTAAAATCAGAAATGTCTTCCTCAAAGGTGGTGCAGATCAAAATGTAGATTGTAGAGTCTCCAATGAAATCAATTGCTAAATGTGGTTCCATGGAGAGTCGACTCGGAAATAAGAATGAAAGACATGTTATTAGACAATTCTATTGGCAACACAGGAGAGTGCATCTATAATAAGAATTTGCTTCCAACAACAACAACAACAACAACCACCCAATATAATCCCACAACAATTTGCTTCCAAATTAAAATTATTTAAGTAATATAATTATCCTTCTAGATTCCAAAAAAAGACGATTTGGAAGGTGTGCAATTAACTTAGCCTTTTATTTTTGGGTAATTAAAAGAATTCTATTTACCAAGTAATATTTACAAAGCATTCATACAAAAAACAGCACATCCTTGACAGCCTCAGGTATTCAAACTTCATTCTAGTAACATCTAAACACAACACATGCGAAGAACGATGTCCTGAAAGGGTTTCTGGCGATTAAAGTAGGGCAAGCAGAAGAAGAGCAACAGAGATAACAAATCTCTGTTTCAAGCAGAAGAGAAATCTAACCATGGTTAAACTAGTTTTTTAATTAAAGAGATCTTGTCCATTGATTAGTTAGGAGGACACGTGTCAAAAAATTAGCACCATATTGCAGAATACTGGAGCAAACTTTACTGGATGGGATCCCAACCCACATCTAGTAGCCTTAAATTAGGAAATTCTCTACCAATTTTCGCTTCTCCTGAGTGCGAAAGGTAAGCATGATATCATTATAAACATGGAAGTCCACAGGATATGATGAGAACAGGCAATGATTTCTTTTTTATTTTTTATTTTTCTCAAAGCAACTATCACGAGTCAATAAGAATCATGAAAACTTTCCTCACGTAAAATCTTTTATGATGATCTAATTAACTGAGTTTTTCTAGATAAAGGATGATCTAACTTCCTGATGCAAACTAGTGATATGAAGAAAAAGGACAAGAAGCGGAAAAAAATAAAAGGCAAACAATACTATATAGGAGCAATATATAAAGAATCCTTGCGCTTTGCTTTTTGATGATAAAAGAAATTGTTTTTTTTTTCCAAAGTGCATTCTTGTATTAGAACTTGGAAAAGTTTCCTAGCATTCCCCCAGAATCATCCCCAGCATCGCCATCTTGACTTCCGCTTTCATCTACCAGGAAGCATATAAGCTAGCCTATCATATCTTGACAGCCCAATAGAATAAAATAAAAAATGAAAAATGAGAGAGGAAGGAGGATATCATTGAATCCAGATGGAAAAAGCATAGAGTTTAAAAGTGAACAAGAAGGGAAATTCACTTATTCTGCCTATGCTAATTTAGCTCACTGCCAGGCAAAGGACAAAGAGGAAGTTTGCATGACAACATGAATTTAAACTGTTTGAAACATTAAAGGACAAGAAGGATCGATCAACAATATGCAAACAACAAATACTTAAGAGATCATCACATGTAACATTCCATCTCATTTGCCACCCTGATAGAATTTTTTTTTAATTTCTTTATGCTAAATTGTTACAGAAATTATAAAAACCAAAAGTCAAGAGAACGTATAACCATTTGAAAATGTAATACATATGCAATTACAAACCTGATGTACAGCATAAGGAGCAGGGTACAAAGTCCCTCCATAACCTGTTTCAGGATTTCCATAATTGGCAGAATACGTAAAACCTGGAAGGATAAATCCAAAATTCTATCTTAATTAGCTGAGTGTACTATGAAGTAGATAATAATGATAAGCTCTACAGCAGGTGGAAACTGGTGGGTTTGTTTTCCACCAGGTGAAACTGGTGGTTTGACTTACTTGGATTCGCTGCAGCAAACTGATGGTGTGAATTACTTGGAGCAGCTGCTGCAGCAGCTGCGGCTGCTGCTCTTGCCCTCTTCTCTGCATTTGCAAGCTCAGCATGTAGGCTTTCAATTTCAGCAGTCACAGTAATCTTATGCTTCTCCATAGCTTGATTATATTCAAGGTTACTGGCATGCATCTTTTTTTCATAGTCAATAGCAGCTCTGTTCATTTTGACAGCAGAAAAATTAAAAGTTCAAATATCAACAAGAGTATGAGAGCCCGAGAAGATATGTAAGACCAATAAGCCAACAAAGGGGAAACACTTGAACTTCTTTCATTACCTTGGTCCATCCAGCTAAAGTAGATCACAAATAAAAAATGGAAAAAGGCCAAAACTGCCCCAGACCTATTGAATGTGGTATTAAAATGTCCTCCATCCATCTATTGAGCCAAAATGACCTTGTTGTTATCTTTTGGCCCCAAAATGCCCTAAAAACTAAGGGACAATTTAAAACAAAACCAGAAAAGACCCAAACTTCCCCTAATCTATTGAATTTGGTAAAAAATGCCCTCCGTTAACCACATATCAAATTATATGACCCACCCATCTCTTAATATCCAACCTACCTAAAAGACCAAAACCTGAATTTAATAATAAAACTCCACATCCAATCTCTTTACTTCTTTCCAATGAGTTTTATCTTCTCCTTGGAAAAAAGTAAGTTCGAAATAGTTATTTTCTTGGTTATTTGATGTTTAACACCCGGTAGCTGAGATTCCTCTTCTCTAATTCTAGAATTGCCAGAAGAATTTTTCGGCTACTTATCTTTTCCACCCAAAAATATTAGTCTTGTGGGGTTTGTTCATTTACTTTTCTTTTCTAAACTTACTTGTTATTTATATTGTTTCTCTTGTTCTCTGTAGACAACTGGAATGTGTATTATGTGAGTTTCTTGTAGTTATCATTATCATTTCATCTCTTTATATTTTGTATTGATTTTAAATTGGGTTTCTTGGCTTGTTGTACTATTTGGTTGTGTTGTTTTCCGTGCACAGTACATATTAACTTTTTACATTGACTATCTACGCGCTTCAGTGAATTTCCTAGTTCTTAGCATCAAATTTGGTTTCTGTAGTACAATTGAATTTGAGTTCTCTTATTTTGGAATAAAATTGTTGCAATTTTGGAACCATAGGTGAGTCAGTCTAGTGAATTTTAGTGGTTCAGGAGTTCCTCGGACATTATAATCATAATTTTCATAATAAGAAATATAAGAAGAAGATAAAAGCTATCTTTGGCTGCTGCGAAAAGTTGATTGGTCTGCCTTTAACTTTGCTCTCAGGCACACTCCCCGAGGAGCCTGAGAACTTGGAATTTTGAGTTCATACAAACATCATCGGAGAGCCACTACTGACGCGAGTCAACCCCTGCAGACAGCTCCGCCATCAGATCTCCCACGCGCCGCCAAGCGCCGGCGAGCACTCCACCACGCGCCGGCACGTGAGACTGCTCCGGGCATCTTTTCAACTTTTTTCTTCAGGACAGCATCTTCAGCACCCTATTCCGACCCAACCCATCTTGGCAGTTCTAGATTCCGATCACCTTTACTTTTCTCTAGCGACGGGAAGTTTTTATCCGGCCATTTGTTCCCGAAAGTTTTTCCGGCTACTATAGCAGACACTTCCTTTCAGTTATGATGGATGATAACACAATCTATTTTAGGGTGGGTTTTAAATCTTATGACATTGCAAGGGATGAATCAAGAGCAAAGACTTGGTATAATTGGACAGAGCGAGGGCACAACTTGATCAGAAGAACATTTTTCAGTCAAAAGACGATGGAGTGGCTATGCTATGCCATTAGTGAAGGCATCAAAAGTGAAGGGAAACCCAGTTAGAAGATGGAAGTTTCAAGACCACTTTACAGAATTCTTTTGCTCGAGGAACTACAACAAGCATGGACGATATATTAGTATCATTAGCTTGCAAGGGAAGGCTAAAAACAAAAGAAGATCAACAATTATTTACCCAGAAATGGCATTTAATACAGGTTGGACAGACATTGCAGTTAAGATCTCAAATTTCATTAAATGCAAGGCCCAGAAGGCAGTTATATTTACATCCAGAAATACAGAAGATCATCTTACCTACTCAGAAACAATCAGGAGAAATAAATGGACTACTAGAGAAATGAATGAGGCCTTTGTTCAGCATCTCAGGTGAACCCAACTATTCCCAAAACGAACTCCTCTCCAGGAGTGTGGTAGGTTGCCTTTCAGTGGAAATCTCTGACATTCCCACTCTCTTAGATATTTGTCGATGGGCTAGCAGCACATGGAAGCAGGCACACGAAGTCAACATCTATGAGATGGGTCAAAATCGTTTCCTTTTTGAATTCTCGTCGAAGAAAACTGCAGAACACGTCCTCAAAGGGGTCTGGCACTGGCACAAATTTTCTCTTCAATGGTGGTCACCAATAGCAAGCTCTATCTCAAAAACCCAGGGCCTTGATCAGGTTTGGATCAGACTAGTTGGACTCCCTCTACACCTATGGTCCCAGAAAGTGTTCAAAGAAGTCGGCAATTATTGTGGAGGTTGGGTTCAAACTGAAAAAGAGACAGAACTCAGAAATCACCTCAAATGGGAGAGACTGAAGGTGAAAGGGAACGGAGATTTAGTCCCAAAGGTGGTTGATGTGGAGAGCGAAGGGATCATCTTTACAATTCAAATATGGTGTGAAGCACCGGTAAGATTCAGCTCCGGCAGTGGCAACATGGAGGTCTTTAACCAGCAGATAACAAAGCAATCTATGGCAGCATGGGGAGAGGCTCAAGATCTCAGTGATGGGACAGGGAACGTGGGCTGTTCTAAGGAAGTACAACCTACGTCTATAGTTTTAAAAGACTCGTGTGTGCTGTCACGTGAGAAGTCAAGACTCTTAAGTGACCCTTTAAATACAAGCCCTAAGGAAAATTTTAAAAAACCTTTGGGCCCAGATCCTTTGGCCCAAAGTCTTCTGGAGGCCAAGCTGTTAAAAGATATTTCTACATATCTCAGACCCGAACCACTATCTGTAGAAATAGACGCAATCTCTCCATTTTCTTCACTTATCCTGCATGCTACAACCCACGAAATAAAGCCAAACTTGGAGGACATAAACACAACATCTGAAGAAGAGAGAAGCACAGAAGCCCAATTTAACCCAAGCAATGCAGAAGATACCATGTCTGTCACCAAAGAGAGAAAATTCCTCAACAGAACTGCAAGCAACTAACAACATGCAGATTATTGAAGCAAGTGAAGATGCAAATTGGACAATTGAAGAGGCAGAACCACTGAATATGCAAAGCAGAGAAGATGAGAAGGACCCAGATTTCGACACTCCAATCTGGATTCACCAAAACATCGTCAAGCTAAGCAAAGAATTTGGATTAGATTTTCAAGGCTGTGAGAAGGAGGCTCTGCAGCTATTCATGAAGATTGATCACAAGAGGCAAGCAAACAAGGGAGAAGCAGAATTGGTGGCGGCAACAACTCCAAAAACTAAGGGTTTCAAAGAGCTTAAAAGTCTGGATATAGGGAGCAATTTTCAAAGCAATGGCACCAGAAGCAGGGGAGGTTACCTTATCATCAAAGATCAATGAAAGTCAACGTCATACCATGAAATGTAAGAGGGCTCAACAGGCCAAGGAAGAGGGAAAAGATCAAGAGTTGTATCAATACCTGGAAAGCTGATGTGTATTGCTTTCAAGAATCCAAATTGGAAGGTGATATCACAAGAAATGTTAAAGATCTATGGGCAAACAGATGGGGGAAATTTGCACAGCTAGAAGCCAGCGGAACCAGAGGAGGCATTCTGCTTATGTGGGACAGTAGGATTTGGGATGGTGAAATAAATAGCTTGGGATCGTACTCTATTTCATGTAAATTCACTGGAAAACCCAGGATTTCACCTGGCATTTAACTAGTGTTTATGCTCCAAACGATAGAGAAGAAAGAGAAGAGGTTTGATGGGAAGTTGGCACAGCTAGGGGATTATTCAATGGCCCCTGGATTGTATGTGGAAATTTTAATCCAGTTAGATTTCCCTCCGAAAAGAAAAATTGCAACAGATTCACTAGAGCAATGACTGATTTCTCTGAATTCATTGGAGACATGGGTTTAGTGGACTTAAAACTGTTAGGAGGCAGATTCACTTGGAGAAAAGGAGATAGACACAACTCTGCAGCCAGACTTGACAGATTTCTGATCTCTGAAGACTGGGATGATGGTTTTACAAACATAAAACAGTCAACTCTTCATAGAGTGACTTCTGATCACACCCCATTGTTGCTTCAATGTGGGAACTGGGAATCAACTAAATCCTATTTCAAATTTGAAAATTGGTGGTTGCAGACAGAGGGATTCAAAGACATGATCAAAAACTAGTGGCACTCATTTACTTGTGAAGGAAGGCTGGACTACATCTTGGCTTTCAAGTTGAAAGCCTTGAAAGATAAACTCAGAAATTGGAGCAAGCAGAAACTCAACATACTATCTCAATTGTCTGAGCTAGATGAGATTCAAGATCAAAGAGACCTGAATAAGGATGGAATACTTACCAAAGCTACCTTGTCTATGGAGTTTGAGGAAATTGCTAGACACGAAGAGGTGGCATGGAGATAGAGATCCAGGGCAACATGGTTGAAACATGGGGATAGGAACACAAAGTTCTTTCATAGAACAGCCAATGCACATAGAAGACAAAACAACATTGATTTTCTAGAAGTAGAAGGCCAACCTATGAGGAACCCAATTGACATCAAAAGAGAGATTGTCACATACTATAAAAGCTTGTATGCAGAAACAGAAGAATAGAGGCCGCAAGGCAACCTCAAAGTGTGTCCCACAATCACAGCCGAAGAAAACCAAATGTTGCAGAGTCTATTTGAAGCTCAAGAGATATGGAATAGGGTCCAAGCATGTGCTTGGGACAAAGCCCCTGGACCTGATGGCTACTCCATGGCTTTTTTCGCCTATTGCTGGGAGGTGGTCAGCATAGATGTAATAGTTCTTGTACAGAACTTCTATGATAGAGGAATCTTTGAGAAAAGCTTCAATGCAACCTACGTAGCTTTGATCCCAAAGAAGAAGGGTGCCAAAGAATTGAAAGATTTCACACCTATCTCCCTTATAAGTAGCATTTATAAAATAATTTCAAAACTACTTACTGAGAGACTCAAGAAAGTTGTGCACAAATTGGTAGACACTCAACAAATGGCCTTTATCAAAGGGAGAGATTATGGACGCCATTCTCATTGCCAAAGAGTGTATAGATGCAAGGATACAAAGTAAGAAACCAGGGATATTATGCAAACTTGACATTCAGAAGGCCTTTGATCATTTGAATTGGAACTTCTTACTTGGGCTCTTAGTGAAGATGGGTTTTGGAGACAGATGGGTCAACTGGATCAAGTTTTGCACAAGCACAGTAAGATTTTCTATCCTGGTAAATGTCCAGTTGGCTTCTTTCCATCACAGAGAGGGCTAAGGCAGGGAGATCCTCTCTCCCCCTTCCTTTTTATCATAGCCATGGAAGGCCTTAATGACATATTGAAAACTGCTCAAATCAACAATTGGGTCAAGGGTTTTAAGGTATCTCACAGGGCAGCCAGCAACCTGGAAATCACACACCTCCAATATGTCGATGACACACTGGTGTTCTGTGATGCTGACAGAGAACAACTGAAGATGATGAGGGTGATATTCATTCTATTTGAAGCTATTTCTGGGTTGCACATTAACTGGAGCAAAAGCAATTTACATCCCGTTAATAAGGTAAATGGACTCCAAAACCTGGCTAACATTCTTGGAGGAAAGATAGGGGAACTACCGACTATATATTTGGGCATGCCTCTAGGAGCTAAGAGCAAGTCTAAAGGGATTTGGAATGATGTATTGGAGAAGTGTGAAAAGAAACTGGCTAACTGGAAAAGTCAATACTTGTCCTTGGGAGGAAGACTAATCTTGATTAATAGTGTGTTGGATGCCTTACCTACTTACATGATGTCTCTATTCCCTATTCTTGTCAATGTGGTGAAAAGAATAGATGCAATGAAAAGGAAATTTCTGTGGCAAGGCAACAACAACAAAATTCATCTAGTCAAATGGGATGCTCTATTAGTCAGCAAGAAGAAAGGAGGACTAGGAATCAGGAATTTGAGAGTACAAAATCACAGCTTGATGATGAAATGGTTCTGGAGATATGGTTCCAATGAAAATTCACTTTGGAAGGAAGTAATCAAAGGGAAATATGGAGTAGAAGGCAACTGGGCAGCCAAACATGTTAGTGGTCCTTATGGAGTAAGCCTCTGGAAGTCCATTAGAAACTTATGGCCAAAATTCAGAAGCAAGGCCCACTTCAGAATAGGTAATGGTTTGAAAACTTCATTCTGGGAAGACAACTGGCTTGGCCAAAATTCACTTAAGTAGCTATTCCTGACATCTACATCCTGAACCAGCAACAAGAAGCAACTGTGGGTGAAGTATGGTCTATCCATGGTTGGAACCTTAGCTACAGAAGACTACTCAATGACTGGGAGATAACTAGGATAACAGAATTTTACAAAACACTAGATCAGTTCAAGGGGACATCACTCTTTGAAGACTGTATTCTATGGCAAGGGAACAGACAAGGTATTTTCTCAGTCAAATCAGCATACAAGGAATTCAACGTCTCGAATAACCAGATTGATTGCTGGCCTTGGAAGTTAATATGGAAAGTCAAAATTCCATATAAAGTTGCCTGCTTTACTTGGCTCTTGGCTAGAAAAGCAGTTCTGACTCAGGACATCCTCATCAGAAGGGGCTTCCACCTATGCTCCAAATGCTATCTATGCGGTGAAGAGGCTGAGACAATCAGCCATCTTTTTTTGCATTGCATGATTACAGAACAAATATGGAGGATTTTCATTAATCTGAAGGGGATCATGTGGGTAATGCCTAGGGATATAATGGACGTCCTAAGATGCTGGAGCAATTACGGCACCTTATCCAATAAGAAAGAAAGATGAAAAATAGTGCCAACTTGCATTTGGTGGACAGTTTGGTCAGAGAGAAATCAAAGATGCTTTGAAGACAGAAGTAGCACCATACAGAAATTGAAAATGAAATGTTTAGTTCTTTTCCACTTTTGATGTAAACAAAAGTATATGGAAGATCCAGAATCCATTATTGATGTCCTAGGCTCTCTATAGTACAGTAGGGATTTAAGATCTTCCTATACCATCTTCTGTAAATTTGAAAGAATGCACCTCCTTGGTGCAGTTGATATATATACAAAATTGTCACCTTCTCAAAAAAAGAAGATAAAACTTACTTGAAAAGAAGGAAATAGATCAAGTGCGGGGTTTATTATTAAATTTAGGTTTGGATCTTACGGTAGGTTGGATTTTTAGGGATGAGTGGGTCATATAATTTGACATGTGGTTAATAGAGGGACTTTTTAATCAAATCCAATAGATCAGGGTCATGTTTGAGCTTTTTCCGTTTTGTTTTTAATGGTCCATTAGTTTTTAGGTCATTTTGGGGCCAAAAGGAAACGGCAGGGGCATTTTTGGCTCAATAGGTGGATGAATGGCATTTTTGTACCAAATCCAAAAGGTCATGGCGGTTTTGGCCATTTCCAAAAAAAATCCATCTAGCTAAACATGGAAGCATAAGGTATTAAATTCCAACTGGCAGATAAACCATACAACTATTTTAAAAGGTAAATCTGTGAGTAGTCACACAAACAATTCAAACAACTATGCAGGAACAAATGCAGACATGTGACAGAGAATGACCAAAATGGCAATATAAAGGGATCCATGTCACAGCATAGCTATTATACTTATGTCTCACTTTTTACTGTAATGCCATTAACATTGTAGAAATGCGACTGTGATGCATGATCACCACAAACTTGGAGAGTATCTTTTCAAATGACGAATTTAAAATGGCTTTGAGCTGCAATATGCCACATCAAATTGTCATCTCAAATCAAAATTTGGTTTTTCTTTTCTTGAGAATGAAATCAAAGTTTGGCTTTTCTTGCTTTCTTTTATGTTTTATTTTGTTTTACATGCATCGGAGGAAGGATTTCAGAAGAAGAGTCTCTGTCAACCCTCAGCTGAGGTGGAAAATTTGTTAAAAGGTTCTTATCATCACAACTCTCTCTCTCTCTAAATGTGTGTGTCTATATATATATATATATATATATATATATATATATATATATATATATATATATATATATATATATATATATATATATATATATATATATATTTCCTTCACGTACAGATATGTACCAGACAACCACATATATAAACAAGGGAACTGAGACGCCATGAACCTTTAACCACATAAAGCTAAAGTAGGCTTCAAGCATGACATTGGAAAAGGTGAATTGATATATCTTTCGAGTTTGAGTGGGTTACAAGTTTCAATTTGGACATAACTATGACATCCACAGCAAACAAGGATGTCCGATTGTCCACACTTCGTCATTAATTGCAGAACCTTCCATTTCACCACTATGGCATTTGTTGTTTTTTTTTCTTTTCTAAAATTTGTAAATGCAGCAACTCTTCACGTCTCTGAGACACACTAAGACAGCACTCAAGATTTTTTTATCATGATAAACTACTTCTTCGGATAGCCGGTTGATTTACTGATGTAAACCTAGCATCTAGTGTTGCTATTCTATTTTGTATAAAAAAGTCTTGTTTTAGGCAGGTTTTGTTCCCGTTGATAATGGTGAAACAAACTTGAAATGTTCTCTCTTTTAAAATAAAACAATCAACTACAAGTACAACACACGGTCTAGGCCAAAGATAACGCAGCACACGCCAAAGGAAGGACAAATAGCTCTAATTTAATTTGCATTTGACAATCATTGATAATTATATGTCAAGGGTCCATAGCTCAGTGGTAGAGCATTTGACTGCAAATCAAGAGGTCGCCGGTTCGAACCCGGTTGGGCCCTTAGGTTATCCTCACAAGGTAGGGGTAAGGTCTGCATACACACTACCCTCCCCAGACCCCATAATGTGGGATAATACTGGGTATGTTGTTATTAATTATATCTCGACCGCAATTATAGACATGAAACTATAATGAGAAACAAGATCCTACAAACTAGTTATTCATTCTCATTGCTCGTGTTTCTTACCACTTATTATTCCATTTCACACATAACCAAAGATGAAGTTGTAGAGTCGGGATAGTTTTATGAAACCACAGAAAGTTTGTACAAACATAGCTCTAATTTAATTTGCATTTGACAATCATTGATAATTATATCTCGACCGCAATTACAGATATGAAACTATAATGTGAAACAAGATCCTACAAACTTGTTATTCATTCTCATTGTTTGTGTTTCTTCCCACTTATTATTCCATTTCACACAGATAAGCAAAGGCGAAGTTGTAGAGTGGGGATAGTTCTATGAAACCACAAAAAGTTTGCACAAACATAGATTATGCGAAAAGTAATATAACATGAAAATATGATTGATAATATAGACAAAACATCCGTTCACTCTTGGCCATCTCAATGGCAGGCAACCCAAAAGAGGCGAATGAATAGATGACTATACATTAGCTGTGTGTCTCATTTAAGATCTGTTTCTGTGTCCTACTATCTTCCAGATTTCCATCTTTTTATCTCTTTATTATCGAACTATCTTTTAGTTTCTATAGCACCCGTTTGTCCCATTGTAAGCATTTATATAAAATACAGATAAATAATGATAATGGGGCTACCAAAGCTGGGCAAGTCATGTTAGTGAAATGATTTAGGATATTGCATCAAGACATATCTTCTTCACATAGAGCACCCAAAGGTGTGGCCTATTGGTTAATGAAATGGGTGCAAACCTTGGAGACTACGGACTCAAATCCCAAAAGACAAAAAACATTAGGTAGCAGAATTACTCCTGTTGCGGTAGAAAGTAGCATGTACCCGGTGGAAAAGTCATAGTGAGCAGGAGCTTGCCCGAGCACCACAGTTAAAAAAAATAGGCATATCTTTTTCGTATAGGAAACGCCAAATTAAACACTAAAAGAAAGATCACAATGAATACAAATAACGTTTATATCGCTTGAATTGTGATATATATGCTTGTTCCCTCGTTCAAATTCATCTATCTTTTTCTCTATACCGTGTGAATGATTATGTGTTCACTGTTCATTTGTCATAAAAAACATGACATCATACAGTGTAGAGGTGGTAGTAGGTTACCTTCCTCGTTGAACTTCCTTGCGCATGCTCTCAATTTCCGCTTTGATTACAGGAAACTGCTGCAACTCCGAACGAACCTTGACGAGATCATCCTCCATCTCCTGTAATTTGGCTGTCAGCTCTTTGCGGTCAGCATTTAGGTTCTGAATATCGGTCCTAACCCTAGCCATCTCTACGCTAAGCTCATCGACTGTATGGACTTCGCCCTCCATTCTCCGTGCCTTCTCGTAAATCTCACGCACTTCAGCATCCCTTTCCGCTTTGACCGTTGCAGCGGTGGAAGAGAGATGCCGGAGCTCCTGCTGGACGGCGTCGAGGTCCTGTTTAAGAGCGACGTGCGCGGAGGCGAGACGGTGGTTGTCGAGGAGCAGGGTTTCGATCTCGCGTTCCTGAGCCGCTTCCCGGTCATCAATTAAGACTGGCGGGTGATTACGGGCTTGACCGTGGGTTTGGGTTTCGGGTTGTGGAAAACGGCGGCGAGAATCGTCCGGCAGTTGTGCTGGATAAGGGGCGTGGCGGCGCTTTTTCTTTGTCATGATCAAATAAACAGATGGAATCCTCCGATTTCACACTAAAAATAGGCTTTTAGCTTTCATCGCCGTGAATTGACTCGACCTGTTTTTCTTTTACTTCCTCGGCCTAAATTTACTTCGCCTTTTGATTTTAGTTTTTTATGGGTAACTAGTTTCAATATAGGAGTACGAGTGTTTCTCGTATCCTCTTTTATATCTATATTTATCTTTATCTTTATTTTCTATCTTTAATTAAAGGCACAATATCCTACGAAACACTTGTACTTGTTTCGGTTTATCATCCCGGTCCCTACACTCAATAAAATTTCATCCAGACACTTCAACTTAATCAAAACAAAACTTTTAAACATCTCCAGAATCGTGTGATGCTCACTTGTTTGACGTGGATGACAAATTAGCATCCACATCATATTATATGCCAAAATAATATTATTTAACAAAATTTTAATTTCATAAACAAAAAATAAGCAAAAATTAAAATTAAAATTAAAATTAAAGAAAACTCTTCCTCCCTTCTTCAAACTCACCCACTCAACCTTCTTAAAAGAATAACCCACCCGTCATGGCTTCTCCACCATGAGTACCACTACTTTCTTCACTCCTCTTTTAAAGAAAGTTATCTATCCATGAAAAATACATGAGTAGAGAATTAAGTCTTTTGAATTTTGACTTATTCCTCTACCCCAATTTGGAAGGGCTGTGAAAAAATTTGAAAGCTAAAACCACCGAAAAAAATGGAGGAGTCACAGAGAAGGGAAAGATAATATGATGGAAGAAGAAATACACACCAAGGAGAAATCTAATAAAAGAAGGGATGAAGAAAGATGAAGAAAAAGGGGAAGGGAGGGGATCTAAAGAAGAAGACGAGGAGAAGAGGCGCGCGCACGAGGGGGGGTAGGTCAGAATGAAGGAGGAAGGGACTGAAGAAGAAGAAGAAGAAGAGGGGAGGGGGGAGAACGAAGAGGAGGGGGCAGAACGAAGGGGGAGTCTTATTTCATACTAGAATAACTGGTAGTATTTTTTTATTTATTAATTAATTTTTATTTTTTTTAATAAAGAAAAATCATCGACTCACGCAACTAATGTGTGTGTAAATCACTCATTTTGTCCACTTCAGCCATATTAGTGCCACATAAGCTCGGTCAACGGTCAGAAGGGTTTAAAAGTCTTATTTTGATTAAGTTGAAGTGTCTGGATGAAATTTTATGTAGTGTAGTGTTACAACCCATGTTTTTGTACCTTAAAGTACGTCGTGAGTCAATTGATGTAAGCTCAAAAGGATGAAATCCTTCTACAAGGATAAGAAAGGTTTGCCGAAGTGTTAAGCAAGTTAAGATGAATATGAGACTTGTAATCATGATTTAAATGAGTTTAAAGCCATGATATGACTATATATGATGTTTGTATATGAAGTATAAAGTTTGAGAAAAATCGGATTTAAGTTGCGGAAAAACCGACTAAGGATTGCCATGTAATGAAGCTTCTTGAGTAATAAATTTCATGAGCTAGATATGGTCTTTTGGGGGCATATTATATATCAAATTGAAGGTCTTGGAATGTAGTTTCACACTTTTAACCGTTCATTCATACGATAGATATAAGCATCTGAAGGAGGACCTATGCGAGGGTGCCAAGTGGCACATTTTTGACTTTTGAAAAAACGGGATATTTACATCCCAATCTCGTCTCCTTCTCCATTATTCCAGAGACCTCGACCAAATAGCACCCCCAAACTCACCCTCAAGCTCCCCACAAGTATTTCCAATAATATTATCATCCCAGGGACGAAATCAAGTAGCGATAACATCAAAATGATCCATGCGACGTAAGTATCGCTATATCACCTCTCTTTTTCTTTGTAGTTTGAGTTTTGGAAGGTATTTTGAAGTTAATAAAAATGCCTAATTTCTGGTTTCAAGCTCTTAAACACCAAGGAAGATTTATTAATTTATTTCATAATAGTTAAAACTCACGGGACGGTGATCGGAAGCCATGAGTTCGAGTTATTTGATTTGTAATGGACTATTTTGTGGGTTGTTTCGTGTAGCTTTTGGGCTGTATATTTTGCTATTTAATGGAATTTTTGGAAGATAAATTGTGTGGAGAAACACCACCTAATGGCAAAATGATGGATTAGTCATTCTTTGTAATATTTTCAGGGCGTTGGACACTACTATAGTCGTCATTTTTGGTATGAATTGATTGGGTGTGTTGGGCTGTTGTAATCTAAATATTACATGGATTTCGACTTGCATCCACTGTAGGAGGTAATTATATTGTGTTCCTACAGGCGCTTAAGGTTATCTTAGCATTGGTTAAGTTAAATGGATGAACTAGACATGAACTAGTGTATAAAGTTGCTAATTAAGAATAATTGGAGTTGTGGATCATTTTCTTTGTTATGGATATATGGTATAAGTCTGGAATTATTGATGAACGACTTCATTATCATGTTAATGATACTATTAAGTTAAAGTAAAAAGTCTATAAGGGATGATATGGGGTATACGAATTCTAATTGGAGTTTGTCGCTCGTCGTAAAATAGTTATGACTTGTTGTTGTTTTATGGTGTCTTGTTATTGATAATTATGTATTGCTGGATTTCTCTGGTAATTGTTGTTGGTATATGGCATTGTAGGAGGCTCTTGTTTTAGGGGAAATGCTGCCCGAATTTATATAAACGAACTACAAGTTTAAGTTGCAGACTTAGCCTTTATTCAACACTGATTTTGAATCTCCTTATGCAATGGTAGATTGAGTTAAGTTGTTTGAAGAGTAGCTTGGGAGGTATTAAGGACCCACCATGGTTAAGGTATGTTAAGGCACTTCCCTTTTTCTTTTGGCATGATCTAAAGTGAAATGAATACGCTATTTCATAACAGATCTACTCCTAGAAACTAAGGTTGCCCATGTTGTTCTTTCCTTATAAAGTTATTCTAAGAAAGTATGTATGATCCTTGAATCTTATAGAAGCTCATATTGATGGTATGATGTCCATAATGTTAATCGAAGGTGCAACGACCTTAAGTCACTCCAAAAGGTTTAGAACGTAATTCCATGAGTTGAGTATGCATTATATATAGTATCTATTTTACTCTACCGAGCCGCACTATAGTAGGCCGAGTAAGACACCTATTGTGCAACCACTGATCAGTTGGATTTACTGAGCTTCACGTGGCCGGGTACGATTCTACCAAGCCTTATGATGGCCGGGTACGTTTTTACCGAGTCCTCTTTGAGGCCGGGTACGATATGATGATGATGAAGATGCCTACAGACGCGTATGTTTTTAAAATTTTATGTATATATATGTATTATGCATTTCATGTCAGTAGCCCACAGAGGCACGCAGATGTTACATGTTGTATCTCCTCTATCTCTCTTTATATTACTATTCTTGTTTATGTTTTCCTACCTTACATACTCAGTACTTTATTTGTACTGACGTCCCTTTTGCCTGGAGACGCTGCGTTTTATGCCCGCAGGTCCCAATTGATAGGTTGACATTCCTCCTAGTAGGCTATCAGCTCAGTGGAGGTGTTGGTGCACTCCACTTGCTCCGGAGTTGCCTATTTAGTTAGTATGCTTTGGATATGTATTGATTGATATGGTGGGGCCCTGTCCCGACCTTTATGATTATATGTACTCTTAGAGGCTTGCAGACAGATGTCAGGTTTAGGGATACTTGTATGGCCTTGTTGGCCTATGTGTTGGGTTTACAAATGGTCATGTCGGTCTTATAGGCCCGTATGTCACATGTATAAATTTGTATATCATGTTGGGTCGTCATATGTTGAGTATTCCCTTATGTTTTATTCTTGTTATCTCATGACGGGTTTCTGGCTTATTTACTCAAGATAGTATAATAAGAAAGATATTTTATGTTGGTACTCGGTTGAGTAAGGTACCGGGTGCCCATCGCGGCCCTTTGGTTTGGGTTGTGACAGAAGTGGTATTAGAGCAGTTTTGTCGTAGGGAGTCTATAAGCCCCGTCTAGTAGAGTCTTGTTTATGGGTGTGTTGTGCACCACACTTATAAGCAGGAGGCTACATGGCATTTAGGACCGCCACTCTTTTTCTTATTCTAGATCATGTTGTAGAGCTCAATTGTAAGAATTCAAACTTCTAAAATCTATTGTGTTCATAATACAACGATACCTCATCCAAACAGACAGTTGGTATGAGATTGAATGTGGTTGTGGAAGAGTTGAGTCAGAGGAATTCGATTTTGCATCATGCTTATGATGAGCAAATGTGGGGTCTTCACTAGATCATGTGTGTACTATGATGTGTAAGATTCTTGATAAGGATCCCTAAGACAAGAATATATATTCACTCGTATGGTAAAAAGGAATAAGAGAATCGGAAAGTAGACACAAGTTTCAGCAAGTAAAACAAGCAAGATGAAGAAGGGTACGAGGTACCTAGTTAATGAAGATTATCAGTATTTACAATTCAGGCAGAGAAATGTAAGTATTGGTGTCACCTTCAATATTATGGAGATATATACAATTGACCACACCCATCTCAGTTATGCCCTATTGGAACTAACAAATATAGTTTAAGAGAAGAATGTGATATCAAGATTCAGTTTGGGTTTGAGTAACCCAAAAATTGTGGATGGATTGTTATCATTAACTAATGTTTCCGAAAGATGGTGCAAATGTGGTAATAAATCTCCTTGTGAGATACCTAAATGGTGAACTCTAGAGTAGTACAATCAAATATAAATACTGGAATATTCAGAAATTTCAGAAGATAGGCAGTGGGATCCTAGAAGGGACAAATATTTACCTTAGTATGACTCTAGCCCCGAGTAAAAAAAAGGAGAATGTTAGGCATTCCAAAGAGCCAGTGAGATAAAGCTAGGGGAGCAAAAAGGGAAAGAAATTTTTGTTGGAATTTTCAGAATAAAGTGATAGACAAAAAGTATTATCCGGAGAATAAGAGGAGAGTAAATGAAGCATCATGAGTAAGATGTGATATATGGGTGATAACAGTAAATCAAAATATGACACGATGATAGAGTCTATAGTCAAGTGAAGGAAAATACAAGAGGTGATAGGCCTTGAGGCAATAAAAGAGTATAAACCATAAAGTCATATCCTTATTTCGAGAAATGAGTTGGTGACTTCAGCGTGATTACAAGGAGGAAAGGTTAGACCCCAGAGTAATAAAAATCAGTATGAGCTGGTGAACAAGATAAACTAAACATGAATTAGGGACTGAAGGATTTTATAATGGTTGATATCATGAGAATTTCATAGATAACATTCCGACAATAATAGAATGGACAACAAAATAATAACCTTTAAGGTTCATTCAGGAAGATGCTTCCCAAAGCAAGCACGTGGAGCAGAGTTAAGCTTAAGGGAGTAAGTGTGCCAGTTACACTAAGTGTCACCCTTGTGCGTAATAAATTCAATTATCCCCGAAATAGAGAGGTTACCGCAAGGCGAGTAAGATGTTAGTGAAGATGTGAAAAAAATGACAAAATGAAGAGGTAACTATGGAATAGTAAATGAGGAATGCAGCAAAAGGGTGAAAGGAATGAGATTGCATCTATCCAGATCCTATAGATATGATATGACTCCAGAACATTATGCAAGCATGATGCCGGAGAGAAGCGGTAAGGGTTGCACACCCGATGATATTGATAAATAAGTACAAATGAACACTTGATAAATAAGGAGCCAGTGTGAGAGGTAACTTAAGACAAAGTAATTAACTAAAGAGAGATTACACGGAATATAGATATGAGAATGGACCAACGAGTAGTTTGTAGTTGATTTAGGAAGAGCCAAGTTATGGCTATACAAGAGGTTATAAGCAAATCAGCAGATCATGCAAGATAAACGTAGTGAATCCTAATCTAGCAAATTCAGTTTCGCAGATATGATGTCGTAACCTTGAGAAATGTTCAGATAGGAGTTGGAGTATTTAAAGGTATTGTATAAGTGTTACGGAAATAATGGAGAGTTCCACTAAGGAGACAATCAAAATCTGAGTTTAGAATTAACACAACGAGTACAAGGGCACAGAGGTATCTAACTAAGGATGTTTGTAGGCGAGTAAGAACATCGAAAATTCCTTCGGGTATACAGTATAACAAGATTGTAACTTTACAAGATCCAGAAGGTATCCTTAAGTACTACAAAGAAAGACTAGCTGAGGAAATAAGGAAGAAGGCGCCAAATTAAGCATAACGATATAAAGAAGAAATGGTCTTGTAATAACAGTCTCACTACAATATGGTATACACTCCATAAGAAAGTGGCGCCTATAGTGGCTAATGAATGGAAAAAAAAATCAAAGGTGATGTTTGAGATCATATGAGGTACAAGAAATTATAGTATTCGTAGGCAATAAGACAAGCCAAGTATTCATGCAACAAGTGGCAGAATGACCGGATTTGTAATTGCTTACATTTAACGAATGCAGAGAAGGCACGAAAGGAATTATTCAATCAATAACCCAGAGTTAGTTACGCAGTGAATGCACTTAATATTTCAGAGTTATATCCATGCATCATATATGTTGGCCTTCATACAGGTATAAAAGGCTCCTGTATAAGTTAACAGAAAGAATTAAGTCCACGTCACCTATAAAGGCTTGAATTGTTAGAAGATTATATCATGGATACTACATAGAGTCCATGAAAGGCTAATGTAATAGCTAATACCCTAAGCTGAAGATTGGAAGATAGCCTAAGCTTAATTAAAGGCTGAGAAGGAAGAGGAAGCTCAAAAGTTACATCATGAGTCCGATTGTTAGACCCAGATGATTATAGAAATCATGACTCAAACCATATCAGGAGCACTTTTAATAGTAGAGGTATAAGAGAGATAGTACAACAATCATATTCTATAAAATCTCCACAATAAAGCAATTAGAAGAGTACTAGCCTCATAAGACGTTAATACGAAGCTCCCACCAGATTGTGTATGCACCAGGGTTGCAAGTATTATAGTAGAGCTTTAAGGTATGGATGTGAATTCCATCAATGTAGAAGGGAGGTTAATCAATCGTTAGAAGATACAGTGCGAGATTTAAAGGTAAGTATGGTAAATGTAAGTGAGAAGGTGACAATAATAGTCAAGGTCTCATGATTAAACCAGTCAAAACAAGAGAGCTGATGCTTTCCATGAGCTATAGAAAGCTCGATACACTTTGAATGAACTCAGAGGAGTCTAAGAATAGGAGCAATTAGAAGAGATGGAATACTGCCCTGGTAGTAGAATAAGGGTGTAATTGTGATAGTTAAGAGAATGACGTTTGGGACTTCGATTGAGTAATGATTTAAAGAAAAGAGATTTCATGGATGGCACGGTATTAGAATGCCCCCGTAAGATGAATACGTTGGGTTGTTATGAAAATGCAATTATTGAAGTATAGTATCGTCCCTAGGTGCATCAAGAAAATCACTTCAGATGTTCCCCGATGAGACGTGAGCCTTAGTGACAATATATTACATCCAAGGCGATGGTTGGAGTTAGTGAAAGACTATGATGTTTATATTTTATATCATCCAGGGAAGGCGAATGTAGTAGTCAACACCCTCAATCGTAGATCTATATGTAGCATATCATATTTACAGGCATAGAAGAGTGAGCTAGCTTGTGAGATTTATCTGCTAGCTAATCTTGGAATTCGATTACTAGATGCAGGCGGTACCAGAGTTACTACTTAGGACATGGAAACCTCCTCTTTAGTAACTAAAGTGAAGGAATTCCAGTGTGAAGATCATATGCTAGATCATTATAGAGATACAACCCCTCAAAAGGAGAAACACTATTTGAGATTACAAGAGATAGAGTCCTCGGATATCGAGGTCGATTATATGTTTCTAATGTGGCAGGGTGAGATGGAGTCCTCAGATATTAAGTTCAATTATATGTTCCTAATGTGGCAGGGTTACACCGTCAGGTTATGGGACAAGCAATGAGAAAGTAACATAGAGTTGTGTAGCACACCTTGGTAATAATACCAAGGCTATAAAATGAAATATAGCAATAGTCGTACATTCAGCATAGTACCAAGCGAAGAGCTTAAGTATACCTATATATGCCCAGAGGGACATCTTGTCATAGTTTTATATATGTATTCACAAAGTGAAGCCAAGAGATTGGCAAAAAGCTGGAGGAAAAAGGAGAGAAGAGTCGTGCATAAAAGGACATAGTCATATAGGATACATCACAAAAGGTAGTCGAAGTTACGAGAGTGGAAGAACTCCGGCCATAATTCGCGAGGTGAGAATAGGCCTAAAGGGGGGAATGCCCTAGTTTTTAAATTTATTCACAATACAATTGCCTAGATGACAAATGACAATATTAAAGTATTCATAAGAGCCATATGGTATGAAAATGAGAAGCGCATCAGTCAACATTCGAGGACAAATATTCTAAAGGGGGGAATAATGTTACAACCCATGTTTTTGTACCTGAAAGTACGTCGTCGTGAGTCAATTGATGTAAGCTCAAAAGGATGAAATCCTTCTACAAGGATAAGAAAGGTTTGCCGAAGTGTTAAGCAAGTTAAGATGAATATGAGACTTGTTAATCATGATTTAAATGAGTTTAAAACCATGATATGACTATATATGATGTTTGTATATGAAGTATAAAGTTTGAGAAAAATCGGATTTAAGTTACGGAAAAACCGACTAAGAATTGCCATGTAATGGAGCTTTTTGAGTAATAAATTTCATGAGCTAGATATGGTCTTTTGGGGGCATATTATATATCAATTTAAAGGTCTTGGAATGTAGTTTCTAACACTTTTAACCGTTCATTCATACGATAGATATAAGCATCTGAAGGAGGACCTATGCGAGGGTGCCAAGTGGCACATTTTTGACTTTTGGAAAAACGGGATATTTACATCTCAATCTCGTCTCCTTCTCCATTATTCCAAAAACCTCGACCAAATAGCACCCCCAAACTCACCCTCAAGCTCCCCACAAGTATTTCCAATAATATTATCATCCCGGGGACGAAATCAAGTAGCGATAACATCAAAATGATCCATGCGACGTAAGTATCGCTATATCACCTCTCTTTTTCTTTGTAGTTTGAGTTTTGGAAGGTATTTTGAAGTTAATAAAAATGCCTAATTTCTGGTTTCAAGATCTTAAACATCAAGGAAGATTTATTAATTTATTTCATAATAGTTAAAACTCACGGGACGGTGATCGGAAGCCGTGAGTTCGAGTTATTTGATTTGTAATGGACTATTTTGTGGGCTGTTTCGTGTAGCTTTTGGGTTGTATATTTTGCTGCTATTTAATGGAGTTTTTGGAAGATAAATTGTGTGGAGAAACACCACCTAATGGCGAAATGATGGATTAGTCATTCTTTGTAATATTTTCGGGGCTTTGGACACTACTATAGTCGTCATTTTTGGTATGAATTGATTGGGGTGTGTTGGGCTGTTGTAATCTAAATATTACATGGATTTTGACTTGCATCCACTGTAGGAGGTAATTATATTGTGTTCCTACAGGCGCTTAAGGTTATCTTAGCATTGGTTAAGTTAAATGGATGAAATAGACATGAACTAGTGTATAAAGTTGCTAATTAAGAATAATTGGAGTTGTGGATCATTTTCTTTGTTATGGATATATGGTATAAGTCTGGAATTATTGATGAATGACTTCATTATAATGTTAATGATACTATTTAGTTAAAGTAAAAAGTCTATAATGGATGATATGGGGTATACAAATTCTAATTGGAGCTTGTCGCTCGTCGTAAAATAGTTATGACTTGTTGTTGTTTTATGGTGTCTTGTTATTAATAATTATGTATTGCTAGATTTTTCTGGTACTTGTTGTTGGTATATGGTATTGGAGGAGGCTCTTGTTTTAGGGGAGATGCTGCCCGAATTTATATAAACGAACTACAAGTTTAAGTTGCAGACTTAGCCTTTATTCAACACTGATTTTGAATCTCCTTATGCAATGGTAGATTGAGTTGAGTTGTTTGAAGAGTAGCTTGGGAGGTATTAAGGACTCACCATGGTTAAGATATGTTAAGACACTTCCCTTTTTCTTTTGGCATGATCTAAAGTGAAATGAATACGCTATTTCATAACAGATCTACTCCTAGAAACTAAGGTTGCTCATGTTGTTCTTTCCTTATAAAGTTATTCTAAGCAAGTATGTATGATCCTTGAATCCTATAGAAGCTCATATTGATGGTATGATATCCACAATGTTAATCGAAGGTGCAACGACCTTAAGTCACTCCAAAAGGTTTAGAACGTGATTACATGAGTCCAATATGCATTATATATAATATCTATTTTACTCTACCGAGCCGCACTATAGTAGGCCGAGTAAGACACCTATTGTGCAACCACTGATCAGTTGGATTTACCGAGCTTCACGTGGTCGGGTACGTTTTTACCGAGTCCTCTTTGAGGTCGGGTACGATATGATGATGATGATGATGCCTACAGACGCGTATGTTTTTAAAAGTTTATGTATATATATGTATTATGCATTTCATGTCAGTAGCCCACAGAGGCACACAGATGTTATAGGTTATATCTCCTCTATCTCTCTTTATATTACTATTCTTGTTTATGATTTCCTGCCTTACATACTCGGTACTTTATTTGTACTGACGTCCCTTTTGCCTGGGGACAAACTAGTTATTTAGGTAATTTTTGAATTTGAAATTACTTAACTAGTGTTATTGTGTTAGTTCCCACACGATGTGCAGATACTATTGTAATCCCATAAAATTTTATAAATTATATATACATAAATGAATAACTATTGGCAGAAACTCAAATATTATAACCTCACATCTATGGAGTAATATTATATCCTCACATCTATGGAGTAATATTATATGGAGTAATAACTAAATGTTTTTGGTAATATCTTAATTTAAATTATAAAAAATATAGTATTCTATTATTATCCCAACAGAACTACCTCTCACAACAACATTAACTTCTACCAACCTAAGTCACACAATTTATTACCTTTAAGGTTTGTTTGATTGGAAGTATAAGAATAGTACTGAATATGGTGTATTAGTAATGTTGACATTTTTTCTGTTCATTGTTTAGTTTGGTGTACTAAATCATTGCATAATTTTTTTTTAAAATTAATTGCTTATAAAAATACCCTTCACATTCTTTTTTTGTACACTATATTTATTGCAATAATTTTATTACCCTCCACATTCTTTACTTTCTCTAATTACATGAGACCAAAATTAAAATAGAAAAGTAATTGAAATACTGGAGTTAAAAGATATTTTTTTTAATTGCTATGACATATAAGACAACATACCAATTATTAAAAAAATGAGTAGATTTTAACAAATAAAAACAATCAGTTTATACTTTGAATGAATTCAGAGTCAAATGTAGTAAGTATTAAATATAATATTATTTTTATTATAGTAGAATGCTAAAGAAAAAATAATTAAAATATCACAATATAAAAATATTACAAGGTATTTGGAGGGGTAATTATGTCTTTAATCATATTTATGCAAGTATAAAATCATTGCATTACTAATATTATGGTTTGCTATGTATTAGTTATACATAAGATAATACCAAATAGGATGTGTAATTAATACTTGTATTAGTTATACATATGTTAAAAAAATATAGTACCAAACAAAGAATTAGTAATACACAAAGCTAATGTTTGCATTATTTTTTCTAATACCTCTTACCAAATGACCCCTCAGCGTTATGATGTTGACAAGACAAACTAATATATACATATATGATGATTTATTGACAATCAACAGTAAAGTAACACAATTGACATTTAACTTAGCCGATGTCTAAGTAGCTTCATACTTTAAGATATTATTCCCACAACAAATATTGATGCGTAGCTTGGTATAAGTTCCTCTTGTTCTTATATACATTCATAATTGATTTTAACTTCCTTCCAACATTATTGGAGTTACTTTATTATTGATCGAATTAAATTACTTGCCGATGATCATTCTTTTTTTTTTTGAGAATAACTTTAAAATTGTTCGAATCCACACTACATCCATCACGCATTTCAATTCTAAAAATTGAATGCTAATTGAGCAAGAGAATCAAACTACATGCCCAATGACTTTTAGTTTCTATTAAAATTAACTACATAAACATTTAAAATATATCTTTATATTTTTTATTTATTTCTTGAAATTATGTCAAATATCTACATTTTCTATTTTAGTTTTATCTATCATAATATTTTCAAATACGTGTATCTTATCCATATAGTATGACTTCTCTCGTTATTATTTGAAAAACTTTCTCTTCTAAAAAATCAAATAAGTCTTATTCTTCTATATATCTCGATATTGAAATTATTTATTTACATAACTTTTTTTTTTATTTTTGTCCATGTTATTGTATTATCATAACTTAAAATTATCCATATCGTGTCTGCTACTCCCATTATAATATATTATAGATGAATTTAGTTTTTTTCTTGTAATAATTTTTTTATTTGCTTTTATTCTTTTATTCTACTTATCAGGTTATTGTCTAAATTTGCCAATAATATTTTTAGTATTATTTATTTAATATAGCCATTTTATTTTAAACTTAGTTCAAAGTATAAAACTTACACTCTCTATTTTTATTTTTCTATATTATATTTCCTACTATAAAATTTTTATATAATTATTTAATTTGGTGTTTAATATAATAATAGATTAAAAATAGAAGTGCATATGCTCATACTTTATATTTCAACAAAATTTCAAAGTGTTTTTTTCATCCTTGGAGTTTTCTTTGCTTGTTCAAAAGCTTGGGTAAAATTTATTTTATTTTATTTTTCAATTTAAAAGCTTGGATATGATTTGAATTAATTTGGTGTAACAAATAAATAGACAGATGAAGTGATTATTATTATTATTATTATTATTATTATTATTATTATTATTATTATTATTATTATTATTATTATTATTATTATTATTATTATTATTATTATTAGCAGTAGCAGTAGCAGTAGTAGTAGCAGTAGGAGTAGTAGTAGTAGTAGCAGTAGCAGTAGCAGTAGCAGTAGCAGTAGTAGTAGTAGTAGTAGCAGCAGTAGCAGCAGCAGCAGTAGCAGCAGCAACAGTAGTAGTAGTAGTAGTAGCAGCAGTAGCAGTAGCAGTAGCAGTAGCAGTAGCAGTAGCAGTAGCAGTAGCGGTAGTAGTAGCGGTAGTAGTAGGAGTAGTAGCGGTAGCAGTATTAGTAGTAGTATTAGTAGTAGTAGTAGTAGTAGTAGTAGTAGTAGTAGTAGTAGTAGTAGTAGTAGTAGTAGTATTAGTAGCGGTAGCGGTAGTAGCAGTAGTAGTAGTAGCGGTAGCGGTAGTAGCAGTAGCAGTAGTAGCAGTAACAGTAGTAGTAGCAGCAGTAGTAGTAGCAACAGTAGTAGTAGCAGCAGAAGTAGTAGCAACAGAAGTAGTAGCAGCAGTAGTAGTAGCAACAATAGTAGTAGCAGCAGTAGCAGTAGGTAGTAGCAGCAGTAGCAGTAGCAGCAGTTGTGAGCACGTGATTTTTGTTTCACACGACAATCGCTCCAAAAAGAAATAAAAACAAATATAATTCGCCCTGCTGTACAATTTCGGATTTCTGTGCGGCACCTTGTGGATTTATTTGTGACTTTGGCCCATTCTTATTTATTTACTTTATTAAAATGAAATTCAAAAAAAATATATATATGTGTCCTGCGTAATTCAAACCGTAATTCGGTCTTTAAATAGAAAACCGTGAATAGGCATTTTCGTCCGTGATTTTATTTGGTTTGACTTTACCTGTTTTGAAATATTTTAGTATGTGTGCAAATAATTGTATTTGAGTGTGTATTTAATTTTAATTTGATTTTTTGGTTTAGTTTTGTTTTAAAATAAAAAAAAAAGAAAAAAAATAAATAAAAAAATAAAGAAAAGAACCCCTTCCGGACTTGGGCCAATTTTAACAAAATTGGCCCAAACAAACAGCCCAAGACCCAGGCCTGCCCGGCCCAGGTCACCTGATGCCCAGGACGTCCAAACGACGTCGTTTGAGTCGTGCCTGATCTGGGCCGTTGATCTCAGAGTGATCAACGGCCAAGATCAATCCCCATAACCCATCAACAAACCCGACCCGTTTACACCCGGACCAAACCCAAACCCTCAACACTTGAAACGACACCGTTTCACTTAAGACCATCAGATCCAAACCGTAGATCTAGATTGATCTAACGGTTGAGATCAACCCACCCACTAACTATATAAGCCCAAATCCTTACCCTACCCCCCCTATCCAATACCCCAGCCTCGTCGTCTTCACCCAAACCCACGAACCCTAGAGCCGCCCCTGCACACCTTCACCAAAAACCCGGCGGCCTGAACGCCGATGACCTCCACTTGAACACCATGGAACCCCCTCACCACCCTGAACATAGACCTGTTAGCCGTTTGGTTCGAATCACCCCCCAGGTCCTCGAATCTTCATTTGAAGATTCGAGTCAAACTCGATCTACACGGTTTTACCCCAGCTTCACACCAGATACTCCCCAGACCCCCCTCGTGACCGAACCATACTTGGTTTGGTCCGAATCTGACCAGGGAAGCATGAATCCCAGATCTGAGTTCTGAGAACTTTGTAGTTCTTCATCGCTGGCCCATGCCAGTCCGAGCCAAAGAGATTAAGGTCTAATGGACCTTAATCGAAGTGTTTCTCATCTGAGAAACACTTCGATTAAAGTTCGTTCAGCCTTAAGAAAGGTCTGTCCAAATCCGGGTTCAAACTTTTTAACTTTTCAAGTTTAAGGTGAGTCTGCTTTCTTTCCTTTATTTGTTTTAGTCCGTGTGATTTGTTTTAAAAGACTGTTCATATTTGTTTTAATTTTATCAACTTTTGTTTGTCCACTTTGTTTGAACCTCTGTGTTTGTCTGAATCCCTCCCCTCCTATTCTGATAAGGCATGTGTATTGGTGGTATTCCGAATTTGTACTGACTAACTGATTCCTCAAAGTACAATTCTGTTTTAATCAGTATAAGTTGAGTCATGTGTCCCATACTTCTGAATGTCTGATTTTTGGCTACGATTGTGTATGTTAATGCTAATATAGTCGAGTCGACATGAGTCGTCAATTAGTTTCAACTGTCTGAGCATAGTAAATCGATTTGCTTCTGTTAAACATTTTTGAATCAATTAAGAACCAATTTTGTTCATTTATAGCTGTTGAATTGATCAGTAATGTAAAAAAGGGATTGTTTATGTTTAAATCCTGAATTGGAAGGCATGTGCACTCGTGCACAGCATGTGCATTGGTGCACCTCATGTGCCTTGTGCACAGCCTGTTTTTCTGCATTACGAAGCTTTTAAGTTTTAAACAATCTGACAGTATATGCTGTCAGATATATTTTACTGCCCATACTTGCTTTTTGATAATAAAGTAAAAAGTTAAAGCCTGCTAAGGGAATGTCATGGGATTAATACTTAAATAGTTGAGTGGAAACTGAAAAGTAATGGGCACATGGGAGGGGTGTCTGATTAATCTAACAGGCTGTAAAAGGTTTGAGTTTGAGGCTTATAAAGAGAGGGAACATCTGAGAATAGGAGGATGCTGGAAAAAGAGAAGAAAAGGCATAGAAAAAAAAACAGAAGGGGGAGGAGAAAAAAAGAAAATACAAACACTGTGAGGAATATTTAAGAAAGAAGATAGAGAGTGGATAGACAAAAAAGCAGAAACTGTCTTCTTCTTCTTGCTAATTGTTCGATTCCCAGTTTGCTTAACCTGTTTCAAATAAGTGCTGATTTCCCCCAAGTATCAGCTAGTTTTCTGCTTGTTTTGGTTCTTATTGGTTTGCCTTCTTTGGAATTGGACCGTTTGAATCCTGAGCCCACTTCCCTGCTTGTTGCTGTCACTTTCGCCCATTGGGCTATAACTGCATCTCGTACTGGGGTTCTGTTTCTATTTGGTTACCTGCTTGTTTGTTGCTGCTGCTATTTGATTCCTGCTGCTGCTGACCTTCCCCTGTCATTCTCTTCTTCCTCTTGGCATTTCAGCATTCCAGGTACACATTTCAAATCCTATGTGGGTGTAAACTGTAACCGTTCGAAAGCTTGAAATGAAGGGAATTCCGAGAAGTTTAAATGTCTGTCTGTAATGCTCGTGGTCTATTGCCCTTTTCGTATGAATTGATCAGTGTATAATTCAATAGTAAAATGCCAGTTTAGTTAATGCTTAAGCTGAGTTTTAGCCTCTTGTATCTTAGTTTGTAGTTGTTTGTTGATATGGTTTAAGTAATGGTGTGGTACGTAGGATGTACAAATATTTGACACAGTGACTGATCAGATTCTTGTTTTAGCTATAATGATAGGATACTTCCACCTTACACAACGATATTCCATTTTATTTTAGTTCCTTTCGTCAAAACCCGCTAGGCAGCATATAGGAGCGCGTTCGAACCCCCAATGATAATAATGCTCAGTGGGTTAATTCCCTTAACCTAGCCTAAATGAGTCTAGTTTGAATTCAAGTCAAGAGATGTTTTGGATAGGAGCCTAGCATTTGTCACGTAAATTCTTTATCAACGTAGGACATTTCTCATAAAGTAGGACGTCTTTTACTTCACAAATAACTAATCATAAATTGATAAGATTTAGGCCCAAAGCATATACTTGAATTGATATGTATCTTCTTTCTTCTATTTTTGATTGAACATAGTTAGAAATGTAGCCACTTTAGGATATCCTTTTTCTAAAATAGAGATGAGTCTCGTCAAATAAAAAATGCAAATTGCGGGGCCCTCAATAAATAACCATGATAATTATTTAGAATTCAAGACAGGTCATTTAATAAATTTCATGGCCTTCTGTAAAGATAATAACGCATTAGACTCTGAAGGCGCGACTTAATTAAATCATATTCTTAAATTCGGGTGCACATTGATGTGACCCAAATCCGAATCTCAACGAAGTCCGAATGTGTCGACGATCACGGGTGCATTGATTGTGACGTGGTTCGAGATGCATTTCCACGACGTTGCAATTCCATAAAAATAAATGATAATAATAAAAGCGGTTTAAACTTAATAAAAGCACGTAAGTCACAACATGTATTTAAATCAGATATTTAGCCATTATAACAATTTAAGCGACCGTGCTAGAACCACGGGATTCGAGGGTGCCTAACACCTTCCCTCGGGTCAACAGAATTCCTTACTTAGAATTTCTGGTTCGCAGACTTCATTTGGAAAAGTCGAAAATTTCCTCGATTTGGGATTCAAGATAAACCGGTGACTTGGGACACCAAAAGCCAAACCTTTCCCAAGTGGCGACTCTGAATTAAATAAATAATCCCACTTCGAATATTGTCACTTAAATTGGAAAAACTCCACCCGCGCACTTAACCCTTCGGGGCGGGGCGCGCAAAAAGGAGGTGTGACAGCTCTGGCGACTCTGCTGGGGACGTGAACCCAGAACCACTGGTTCAGGGTTCAAGAATTCGAGCTTAGAATAATTGTTATATTTGGCTTTATTATCTGATCTTTATTACATGTTTTTGCATAACGTGCTAAATGTTGCCTTTTACCGCTTTGATATTATCTGAACTGTATATAAACTATGTCGAAACCCTTCTCTTCTTACCTCCGGGGAGAAGCTCGCTGGTCGAGACTCCCTATTCTGTTAGTGTCAATACCTGAAATAAGAAAGAGGTCGGACAAGTTACAAAGCCGGACGATCTCGCGGGTCCCCGGTATGTAGCCCCCTCCTTGACTCGAGTGGTCCGCTCGGGTACACAGTCTAGAACAAATACCAAGGTTTAAACCTAGTATAACGAAACTTCATGCCGGATCCCTAGTAGGAACGTTTATTTGCATCATGTTGCATTTGACTTAGGGGGCTCAACACAGGGGTTGGGTCCGTCTAGGACAGGCAACCTGAATTGAAAAGACCACCCTGCTGCATCCTATTTGTTTTGTGCATTTATTTGCTTCGGTTCCGCATGCTGACCGGTTTCTAAAAAAAGAGGAAAATAGCAACGTGGGGAGATAATTACTTATTTTGGAAAAATAAAACCAATGTTCAAGTATTGTCAAAACCTCACCGGAATTTTTCTAAAGAAAAAAGAAAAAAGAATAAAAACAAAATTTGTCTTCTTAGTTTGAATTATTAAAAAAAAGGGGTATATATAAAAAAAAAAAAATTCTTTCACTTTCAAAATCAAAAAAAAGAAATGGTATTTATTTTTAAAAAAAATGGAAAACTCATAATTCAAAAAAAAAATTTCTTTCCTTTGTAATACCCTTTTTATAAATTCAGACTGATAGTCCAAATATTGCAAAATTTTTTTTTTTTTTAGTCTTTATCTTTCTTCAAAAATAATAAAAATACTTATTTCTGATTTTTAGGTTTATTTAATTTTCTCTATTCACGGTATGCCCGAACTACGCCGGTTTGATTCTCACCGGATGTGGGATACGTAGGCAACCCTCGTCGGGTCCAACCCCATTTTTTTCTAAATAGCCAAAAATCAGTAAATAAATAAATAAAAGATGTGTTAAATTTTTAATAGAGTCATAAATAAGTCAGGTGACATTGTTTTATCATAAATAGCCAAATGTTCCCGAAAGGGACGCCGGAAGGCTGACTTTGCATAAACAGCCACCTTTGGGTCTTGTTTAGCATTTTTTTTTAAAAAAAAAAACCCGCACAGCCTTAAAATCTTTGTCTCTGAAGTGTTTAAAGGCCGTGGGCAAAGCTTTATCCTCTTTAAAAAAAATATATATATATTTTTGAGTCAGTCAATTTTGTTAAAATCACCTTAATAAATGTGCAGGATGAGCACGGTGCAAAATGAACATTTTTCAATAATGACCAAAATCCCTGTCAAGTTACGGCTATGGTGGAAAGATCTAGGTGTTGAAGGACAAAATGAGGTTAAGAAATATTTGAAAGGTCTTGTGGGTCTGTTGGAAGTCCAGCCTCGGGGAGATATCATAAGAGCTTTGGTTACCTATTGGGACCCGGCGCACAATGTTTTCCATTTCTCTGATTTTGAGCTCACCCCAACTTTGGAAGAAATGGCCGGATACATCGGGAATACTGAACTCCCGTTGAAGGAAAAATACTTGGTCGCCCCAAGAGTCGTCACGGTACATCGGTTCCTGGATTCATTGAAAATACCCAGAACGGTCCACAACCCGGATCTAGCAGCCGGATTCTGTACTCCATGCTTCATATATGATAGATACGGTCACGAGGGGGGATTCAGTAATCCAATCAACAAACTGTGCAGCAAAGGAGTTCGTCAGAAGTGGGACGAGCACAGACGGGTGGCGTTCATAATAACGTTTCTGGGTCTTCTGGTATTTCCGAGAAAAGATGGAAACATTGATTTGAAGATATCTGGGGTCGCCAGCACTTTACTCACGCAAAGTGGCAGCACTCTCGCGCCAATGGTGGTATCTGACATCTTTCGAGCTCTCACAACTTGTAAAGCTGGGGGAAACTTCTTCGAAGGTTGTAACTTGCTCCTACAGATATGGATGACCGAGCACCTCTGCCATCATTCCGAGGTATTGAGCCATGGTTCCCCGGAAAAAACCCGCATAGAAGAATCTTACACGAGAGCCAGAGAGATCACTTGGCCTAAAGGAGTCCTGGCATGGACCTCGTTCTTGCAAGCTCTTACTGCCAGCCAAATACAATGGGCGTTGGGGTGGTTACCTGTTGATGAGATCTTATATATGTCGGCGGCTAAAACTCATTTCTTACTCATGGGGCTTAAGAGCATTCAACCCTACGCACCCTGCCGAGTTTTGAGACAATTCGGAAGGTGCCAGACAGTACCTCATGAGGAAGATCTTAGCACTCAAACAGTTGAGATAAGTCCTAACGGACAATTCCCAGAAGCGAAGATTCGCCAAATCTGGAATGAGGGTCAATATTTGAAATCAGATACTTGCGTGCGGGATCGAGCCAAGGGAGAAACGGCGCCAGGTTACCTTGCATGGTATAGAAGGGAACTCGAGCATGAAAGGCCAGCTAAGAGACCCCACATCCGGGATTTCACCGAGTCATCGAAAAGGCATTGGGATTGGTTAGCAAAGGAAAGAGGTTATTGTGCCGAAATCAGCAGATTAAAACAACAAGTAGAAGGCATGAAATACGAGCACAGCGTGCAAATTGCTACCGATCTGGGAGAGCGGAACAGGTTAACTCAAGAAAATGAGATGCTCAGAGCTCAGATCAAACAAATAAGGTTGGACGCAGATAGACAACCAAGGCGTCGATCGGACGAGCAGCTGATAAAAGGTCTAAAAGGTGAAATCAGGGAATGGCGAGATGGTTTGGAGAAATCTGAAAACATCATAGCAGAGTTCAAGGCACAGTGGGATATAAGAGCAGATAAGCATCGCAGGCACCTGAATCAATTGGAAGGCGACCACGAGAAGACTGTTGCTAAAATAAAGAGAGAGATGGCAGCACTTGAAATCAAAGCAGCTAGTCAGGCCAAGGATTTCCAAATGGAAAGCAGATACTGGTATGACACAATAGCCCATATGAAATTGGAAGTACGGCGATTGAAGCATCAACACGTGCAAGATGTTCAAGTCTTCAAGATATGCAGCGATCAGATAAAGCACCTGCTTGTAGAGAAGAAGCAAACCAGAGATAGGATCAAAGCCGTTGCCCACGCCATCACCAGACGATGTCTACGATGTGAGAACATGTCTAGTGTTACCTTCCTCTCGGCAGTAATGGTTTATGTCAAGCAGACTATGCACGAGCTAGAGCAACTTGAGAGGGATCTCACGCCTAGGACCGCGGCGAGGCCGAACGACGCCCCGCGGAAACCAATTTTTAAAACCATAATGCATTCATAGGTCAAATCTGTATCTTAGCATCTTCTGCCTGTTTTTTCATCAGGGTGATTTTTAGTCTATTTTTTGAGTCTAGGTTTATTTTCAAAGTTTGCTTTTTCTTTTGCAAAATGTAGTTTGTAATAGACTGCTTCAATAATAAAGAGTTTGCTTTCTTTCACGCTCATTTGTGTTTTCGAACTACGTAATGATCTGATTCACGTGAGTATCGTGATACGTAGGCAATCCTCATCGGATCCGATCGCATTTTCTTTTGCTACAAAAAATAATATAAAAGAAAAATAATTGTAAATAAAACAAAAGAAAAAAAGGGGTGGGAAATAAGAGGAAAATACCGGAATGACGCATGCTCTCGTAGCGAACATATAGCAATCCACTTAACTGTATAGGTGCATCATGCCCAACGTGAGATTAACTATCCGTCATTTGCTGCAAATTAACCGTGCACTTGTCATTGAGCATTTTTCCAGGGTTTTTGAAAAGACGGTTGGTTTGGTGAAAGTCTGGCCTCGCATTCATACTTCACGAGATCAAGGAGAGGTGTTCAACTACCTGTTGTTAGGACTAGAAGCAGTACTCACACTTACTTCACCAGGTCAAAAGGAAGTGTGGAAATGTCTTCGGAAATTCCATTGCAAACAGTCCCCGTCTCTGAGGAGAGCTCAATCTCAGCCGTCCTCACGCCTGAATCCGCAACTGCGGAAGAAAATAGAATCCTACGGCTCCGCATGTTGGAAATGCTGGATGACTGGAACAATGGGAAAGAGCCGCCAAGTGTCGTCCCCGGATTCCCTGAATTATTCTCCAGGTCAGGTGGGACTTCTAATGTCCCCATAAATTACCCTGCTACCCCATTCGGGTACCCAGCCAACTCCGCTTTCTCCGCAGGATCACCTTCTGAGCCTCATCCCCGAACGTCGGCCACTGATGCAAGCATGAACATCTTTACTGCATCGCCTTGCCCAGCTACGACACAGCCTGCCACATACAAGCCAAGCTTTGACTCATCCTCTTTTACATTCCAAGCACCCTCGTTCTCAATGGAACCAACTAGGTTCGCTACCAGCACTAATCCTCTACCGCCTCAGTGCGAGCTTGCACCCGGGCAGGATCAGAACCCCAGAATTGCAGAACAAAATGAGATTGCCAAGAGAATGAGAAGCCTTGAACAAAGTTTGAAGAATATGCAAGGATTGAGCGGACAAAAGAGCGTCTCTTACGCCGACCTGTGCATGTTCCCTCACGTGCACCTGCCAACGGGTTTCAAGACCCCCAAGTTCGAGAAATACGATGGGCACGGTGACCCCATTGCACATCTTAAGAAATACTGCAACCAATTGCGGGGAGCCGGCGGAAAAGAAGAACTGCTAATGGCGTATTTTGGGGAAAGCTTAGTAGGGATAGCTTCGGAATGGTATATGGATCAGGAAATGTCCCGATGGCATATATGGGATGATCTCGCCAGAGATTTTGTAAAGCAATTCCAGTATAACATCGACATTGCGCCAGACCGAAACTCTCTGTCGAATTTGAAGAAGAAGCCTTCGGAAAGCTTTAGAGAGTATGCTATTAAGTGGCGTGAACAGGCGTCGAGAGTGAAGCCTCCCATGGATGAAGTGGAAATGGTCACTACCTTTCTCCAGGCTCAAGAGTCTGACTATTTCCAAAACATGATGTCGGCCATGGGTAAGCCATTCGCGGAAGCAATCAAGATAGGAGAGATGGTAGAGAATGGGCTGAAAACGGGTCGGATTCTGAGTCAAGCAGCCCTAAGGGCAACCTCCCAGGCCGTCCAAAGCGGGTCTGGAGGGACGACAAGGGGGAAGAAGAAGGAAGAAACGGCTATGGCAGCCTCTGAAGCAAGGGAGTATCGTCATCCCAGGCCCCATTTTCCGGAAAGGGCCCCACAACACTACTACCCCCACTCAAATGTGGCATATGCTCATCAACCTTATATGGTCATGAATGCCCAACCTTATAACCATTCACCACAACAAGCCAACCGAGGCCCAGCTCCACCTCCCAGAAATCAGCCTCCTTACCGCAACCACTATAACCCACAACCCCCGCAAAATAACTACCGCCCCCAAGAGCCACCTCGACGGCGGACTTTTCACGCCCATCGGTGAGCCATACTCAACTTTGTTCCCAAAGTTGGTTCAGTTGGGTTTCCTGCAACCCATCCCTCAAACAAGGCAAAACCCGACATCTCCTTCTTACAAAGCCGGAGTCAGATGCGCCTATCATTCAGGGGCCGAGGGGCATGATACAAACGACTGCTGGTCATTGAAAAGAGTGGTCGAAAATTTGATAGAGCAGGGGAAAATAGTGCTAAGGGACGAGGAGATCCCGAATGTAACAAACAACCCATTGCCCGCTCACAATAATGGGCCATTGATCGGCATGATTTGTGAAGACAAAGAGTTCGACCCTGCTTTGAAAGCCATAATTGCCATCGTCGACACAGGGAAGCGGCCTGAAATAGACCAGAAATCAGAAAGGGGGGAGGAGGTCAAGGCTGCGGAAAGCAAGCCTGAAAAGAAAGTGGAGAAGAAAGTGGTACCGGCAAAGGGTGGAGTTCTTTACATACCGCGAGGTCAAGCCAGGAAGACGCAGAACTTCGGGATCAAAAAGACAAAACCTATGTACGTGCCAAAAGGGGCCTATGTGGTCCGGGGGACGATTCAACCACCTCGGCTGAATGAGCCAGTGGTTATCGGACGCGTGCCACAAAAGCCAATGACCAACCCGTCCACAGTGCCGTGGAATTATCAAAAGACTTTGGTAACATACAAAGGTAAGGAGGTCATGGAAGAACTTCCAGAAAATACTTTCGTTGGAGGGTACTCAAATACCCAAGAACTGAACAACGCCACACAAAGGCGCTTCCCTCCAAAGGAGCCCGTGAGTGTTGAAGAAGCGGAAGTGTTCTTCCAACAAATGAAGATGCCGGATTACGAAGTGATAGATCAGTTGCGCAAGCACCCTGAGCAGGTGTCCATGCTATCATTATTGACAAGGTCGGCCGAGCATCAAAAGATCTTACTGAAGACCCTGAATGAGGCATATGTGCCGGTTGAAACCTCGGTGGAGCAATTAGAGCGGATGACAGAAAGATTCTTCGCCGTCAACCAAATCTCCTTCAGCAAGAACGATCTACCCCCGGAAGGAGCAGCACACAACAAGGCATTGCATTTAACAGTCAAATGTGAGGACTACTATGTCAAGCGGGTAATGCTGGATGGGGGATCAGGTGTTGACATTTGCCCGCTCTCCACGCTGCAAAGAATGGAAATTGAGACCGGAAGAATCCGACCCAACAACGTCTGCGTAAGAGCTTTCGATGGTATCAAGAGAGACACCATGGGAGAAATAGACCTGCTGCTGGTCATAGGACCAGTCGAATTTCGAGTCACTTTCCAAGTGATCGACATGGACACATCTTACAATTTCCTCCTTGGCAGGCCTTGGATCCATGCGGCAGGAGCCGTGCCTTCTACTCTTCACCAGATGGTGAAGTTCGAGTATGAAGACCAAGAGATCGTGGTCCATGGGGAAGACGAACATGCCATTTATCGGGACCCATCTATCCCGTATCTTGAACCAAGAGAAGGGAGCGAGCATACGGTCTATCAAGCTTTCGAGGTGGTATTGGCAGAGCAACACGAAGAGGGAGTACCTTGCCCCCAGCCTTTCTTGTCTAACGCTTCGGTTATGGTGGCCAAAGAGATGATCCGACACGGATTCAGGCCGGGGAAGGGGCTTGGACGAACCCTTCAGGGAATAACAGAACCCGTTACCTTGCCAGTCATCAAGAAACCTTTTGGGCTAGGTTTCAAGCCTACTCCAACAGACGAAAAATGGGCAAAGAAAAGGAGAAATGAGGGCTGGAAGCTGCCTCAACCGCTGCCGGATTTATATGCGACTTTTGTCAGGCCAAGGTACACTGAAGAAGAAGAAGATGAGGTCTTCACAGTTGAGGAAATCGAGGAAATATGTGGGGCAATGAGGGAAATGCTCTACGAGGTCCACATGGTTCAACCAGGCGAAGGCACGAGCACTGCTGAGATGATGTACATGGGGCCAAACGCCAAGCTCCAAAACTGGGAGATCACGCCATTCCCAACTAGACGGAAGTCCGGGTAGACCTGTCCTGCCACCTTTCCTGTATCACAAGTTATCTCCGGGACATAACTTGAACGTTTTCTTCTTTTCAATTGTTGTTCCGAATTCCTAGTTGTAAACGTTGTTGTCTTCCAATTTTCCAAAGAAAATAAAAAAAAATCATCATTGCTTTCCTATTCTTTCTTTTGTTCTGATTTTATTACTTTTCCTCTTATCTTCCTTTTCAGTCCTAATAATGCGGCTTTAAATATGACATGCTTGCGGACTTCACGCCCAGATCACAATGAGCTATTTAACTGCGAATTAATGAACCCAGAACCAGAATATGATGCGGAAGAGGCTTTTAGGGAGATAAACCGAGAGTTGGAATATTTCGAGAATAAACCTAAGCCAAATCTGAATGACACTGAACCGGTAAATTTAGGAACCCCGGAAGAAATCCGGGAGACCAAGATAAGCATTCACACGGACAAGAAAACGCGAGAGGCGATAATTCAACTTCTTCTTGAATTTAAAGACGTGTTTGCTTGGTCATATGATGACATGCCGGGACTAGGTGTCGATCTAGTGGTTCACAAATTGCCGATTCATCCTGATTGTCCTCCGGTTCAACAAAAGCAACGAAAGTTCAAAACCGAGGTCAGTGACAAAATTAAAGAGGAGATCACCAAGCAACTGAAAACAGGAGTGATCCGGGTAGTCCAATATACAACATGGTTGGCGAATGTGGTTCCAGTACCGAAAAAGGACGGGAAAACTCGGGTATGTGTAGATTACCGAGATCTGAACAGAGCAAGTCCCAAAGATAATTTCCCGCTGCCCAACATCCACATCCTCGTTGATAATTGCGCCAAACACGAGATACAATCCTTCGTAGATTGTTACGCTGGATATCATCAGGTGCTGATGGATGAAGAGGACGCCGAGAAAACCGCTTTCACCACGCCTTGGGGCACCTACTGTTATCGGGTCATGCCATTTGGTCTAAAGAATGCTGGGGCTACTTACATGAGGGCCATGACCGCCATTTTCCATGACATGATGCATCAGGAAATAGAGGTGTACGTGGACGATGTAATAGTCAAGTCCAGGACACAGGATAATCACATCCAAGACTTGAGGAAATTCTTCGAAGAGGCTAAGGAAGTATGACTTGAAGCTAAATCCAGCCAAATGCGCTTTCGGAGTTCCGTCAGGTAAACTTTTGGGTTTCATCGTAAGCAGGAGAGGTATCGAGCTAGATCCGACTAAGATAAAATCTATCAAAGATCTACCTCCCCCAAGAACGAAGAAAGACGTGATGAGTCTTTTGGGCAGGCTGAACTACATCAGTCGGTTTATTGCCCAGCTGACAAGCACGTGTGAGCCCATATTTCAAGTTGTTAAGAAAAGATGCGGCGATTAAGTGGACAACGGAGTGTCAAGAAGCCTTTGATAAAGTCAAAGAGTACCTTTCGAATCCCCCAGTCTTGGTCCCTCCCGAACCAGGGAGGCCACTTTTCTTGTATCTGACAGTCTTGGAGAACTCTTTTGGCTGCGTCCTCGGGCAACACGATGTGACCGGGAAAAAGGAGCAGGCGATCTACTACCTGAGCAAGAAATTCACCAGCTACGAGGCCAAATACACTCTGTTGGAAAAGACATGCTGCGCTCTCACATGGGTTGCTCAAAAGCTGAGGCATTATCTCCAAGCCCACACTACATTCCTCATAAGCAGGTTGGATCCCTTGAAATATATATTTCAGAAACCAATGCCTACTGGGAGACTGGCTAAATGGCAAATCTTGCTTACGGAATTCGACATAGTTTATGTCACTCGCACGGCAATGAAAGCCCAGGCGTTAGCAGATCATTTGGCCGAAAACCCGGTCGATGAGGAATACCAGCCTTTGGATACCTACTTTCCAGATGAAGAGGTAAACACCGTAGAAGTGATCTCAGAGGAAGCTCATGTTTGGAAGATGTTCTTTGACGGAGCCGTGAACGCCAAGGGTATAGGGATTGGGGCAATTTTGATCTCACCTGCCGGTCAGCATTATCCCGCCACAGCTAGACTTCGTTTCTTCTGCACAAATAATACAGCTGAATATGAAGCCTGCATTATGGGCATACATATGGCAATCGATCAGGATGTCAAAGACTTACTGATTATGGGAGATTCTGACCTGATCATCCGGCAAGTTCAAGGCGAATGGGAAACTCGGGATGTCAAACTTATCCCATACCGACAACATGTGGAGGACCTCAGCAAGCGCTTTACCTCAATAGAATTCAGGTATATTCCGAGGTGTCACAATGAACTGGCAGATGCACTTGCTACTCTGGCTTCTATGCTACCCTACCCGGGCGACGCCCACGTCGATCCTTTGGAAATCCAAATCAAGGAAAGACACGGTTACTGCAGTGTAATCGAGGCGGGATCAAATACGCAGCCTTGGTACCATGACATCAAGAAATTCCTGAAGACACAAGAATACCCCGAGCATGCAACTGGAGATCAAAAGAGGACCATTAGGCGACATGCAAGTGGTTTCTTTTTGAGCAGTGAATTGTTATATAAGAGGACTCCGGACCTCAATCTCTTAAGATGTGTCGATATCGAGGAAGCGAGAAAGATCATGCACGAAGTACACGCAGGTGTGTGTGGACCTCACATGAACGGGTATGTCTTGGCAAAGAAAATCCTTCGAGCAGGTTATTACTGGATGACCATGGAAAAGGATTGCTTTAGTTTCGTTCGGAAGTGTCATCAGTGTCAGGTGCACGGTAATTTGATTCATGCACCTCCCACGGAACTGCATCCCATGTCCGCACCTTGGCCATTTGTCGCTTGGGGCATGGACGTCATTGGACCAATTGAACCAAAGGCTTCGAATGGACACAGGTTTATACTGGTTGCCATCGATTACTTCACAAAATGGGTAGAGGCTGTCACTCTCAAGTCGGTCACCAAGAAAGCTGTAGTGGATTTTGTACACTCAAATCTTATCTGTCGCTTCGGTATTCCTGCGACTATCATTACAGATAATGCAGCAAACTTGAACAGTCACTTGATGGGAGATGTGTGCGAGCAATTCAAGATAACACACAGGAATTCCACTCCTTATCGGCCAAAAGCCAATGGTGCTGTGGAAGCTGCAAATAAAAACATCAAGAAGATTTTGAGGAAAACAATACAAAGTTCCCGACAGTGGCATGAGCAGTTACCTTTTGCATTATTGGGGTACCGCACTACGGTACGCACATCGGTGGGAGCGACTCCTTATCTTTTGGTTTATGGGACCGAGGCCGTAATACCGGCAGAGGTAGAGATTCCTTCACTTCGAATCATTGTCGAAGCAGAAATCGAGGACAAGCGAGTGGGTTAAGACTCGGTTAGAGCAATTGACGTTGATTGATGAAAAGCGGATGGCTGCAGTTTGTCACGGACAGTTATACCAACGAAGGATGGCCCGTGCTTACAACAAGAAAGTCCGACCCCGGAATTTCGAAGTAGGTCAGCTAGTACTGAGGCGTATTCTGCCGCATCATGAAGAAGCAAAAGGAAAGTTTGCCCCAAATTGGAAAGGCCCATACATCGTAAGGAAAATATTGCCAAGAGGAGCATTGTATTTAGGTGATATCGAAGGAAATGACCCTGACACAGCGGTGAATGCAGATGCAGTCAAGAGGTACTACGTCTAGGTCATACTCCAAGTGGTCCTGACACGTTGAAAATGGCGAAGGTGTTTATTCCCCACTACTCCCCAAACACTACCCAATTCTCTCTAACAACTTTCGAGCCGCTAAAAAAAAAAAAAAAGAGAAGAAAAACAAAACAAACATTGATTGAGGCCTGAACTACGTTTGACTTGATTCCGAAAGGATACGTAGGCAGCCTCTCCCTGAGGTTCAGTCACACCAACAATAAAATCCCATCCACCCTGAAATCGAAAACCGGGGCATGTCGGACACTTGAGAAGTTTAGTATCGGCTACCTCTCTTTACCAAGTACAAGTCTTCAAATCAATTACCAAAGATAATGGGAAACCAATAAGCATCACAAATGGAAACCGGCACACCCTGAGTTGAGAGAAATAAAATGAGAGAGTCTCGGCGGTGAAAACCTTCGGGCACCACGAGGCGACGGGAGTAGAGAAACCAAAATGAGAGAGCTTGTTTAGTAAAAACTCGCAAAGAGTGCTATCAAGCGATGACAGGAAGAGAAATGAGAGAGGTCAGCCAGTGAAAACCCGCAAAGGGCGCTGTTGGCCGAAAAGGAATGACGCCACCCCAAGAAGGTCTCGGCAAAGTTCCACCGGTTTTGGAATCACAGATCTGTTCTGGTTCAGGAAAACGCAAGTTCATGGAAGGTCGGACGTCCAGTCCAAAGAGCATGTCATGTCATTTAAAGCCAGCGTTATCTTCCTCAGATAAGTCTTTCTCGTCCCGAAAAGGGTATTCCTTTTCTGATTTGTTTTCCCCTGCTTTGTTTCTTTTCGAATCCCTTTTGCATTTTAACCCCGAGTTCAGGACACACCGGAAAGAGTAGGTGGCATGGTTTGTTTGCACGGAATCCCGTCTCATGAAGGAAAGCACCTCATCTCGTTGATATGATTACCCAAGCATGATGAATCATGACGTTTGATGGCGTTCCGGAGTAAAGGAAAAGAGAGAAATCTTGAAATCTTCCCCAGCAAGTCCACCTTCGGACAAATCCCCACAGAGTCTCCCCCTGTACAAATCCCAACAGAGTCTTGTACAATCTCCCACAGAATCTCCCCAAATTAAAAAAAAAAAAAAAAAAAAGAGAAAAAAATGGAATCTCCCCAGCACATCCCAGCGAGTCCTTTTGTAGACATCCCCAACAAGCTTGCCCCAACAAATCCTAGAAATCCCACTTTGAAATAAATCCCCAGCATGCCCATTGTACAAAAATCCACACAAAGAATCCACTTTGTAAATATACCCCACAGAGCTTCCCTTTTGTACAAATCCCCACAAAATACCTCCAGTAAAATCCCCGTTGAGAACCTCCAAGCAAAACGGGACAAAAAAACAAAAAAAAAAAGAGCCTTACGAGGCAAATCATCACAGAATCTGGAAATACAAGCCTGAGCGGTCTAAAGGGTTTCGGCATATGAATCAAATCAATGGCGGGACTTCACAACAGGAATAAAGACGCAACAAAGCAACCGGGAACGATCAAGGTCACCAAACCGACCGTCATTTCCGAACTAACAATTGTCCTTTGTCTGAAAAGTTGAAACAGGTGTAATCCAAGACAACCGTGCAAGGAGCAGGTGTCGCCCAAAGAAGAAGGTACATGGGTACAAGAAATATTTTGGCAATAAGGAATTCACTCGAAAGGTAAGTTTCCACGAAACTCCCTTGTATCTTCTACTAAAACAAGAAAATTCGAAAAAAAGAGGTCGTTTAGTATTCTCGAACTTTGCCCCTAGCCAATCAGCATTAGGGTTTTTAAACCCTAAACTGAATTTTCTTTTAGTCAGCATTAGGGTTTTAAACCCTAAACTGAACTTTTCCTTTCAGCCAGCATTAGAGTTTTAAACTCTAAACTGAGCTTTTTCATGCAATCAGCATTAGGGTTTTAAACCCTAAACTGAATTTTCTTTTAGTCAGCATTAGGGTTTTAAACCCTAAACTGAACTTTTCCTTTCAGCCAGCATTAGAGTTTTAAACTCTAAACTGAGCTTTTTCATGCAATCAGCATTAGGGTTTTAAACCCTAAACTGAATTTTCTTTTAGTCAGCATTAGGGTTTTAAACCCTAAACTGAACTTTTCCTTTCAGCCAGCATTAGAGTTTTAAACTCTAAACTGAGCTTTTTCATGCAATCAGCATTAGGGTTTTAAACCCTAAGCTGAATTTTCTTTTAGTCAGCATTAGGGTTTTAAACCCTAAACTGAACTTTTCCTTTCAGCCAGCATTAGAGTTTTAAACTCTAAACTGAGCTTTTTCATGCAATCAGCATTAGGGTTTTAAACCCTAAACTGAATTTTCTTTTAGTTAGCATTAGGGTTTTAAACCCTAAACTGAACTTTTCCTTTCAGCCAGCATTAGAGTTTTAAACTCTAAACTGAGCTTTTTCATGCAATTAGCATTAGGGTTTTAAACCCTAAACTGAATTTTCTTTTAGTCAGCATTAGGGTTTTAAACCCTAAACTGAACTTTTCCTTTCAGCCAGCATTAGAGTTTTAAACTCTAAACTGAGCTTTTTCATGCAATCAGCATTAGGGTTTTAAACCCTAAACTGAATTTTCTTTTAGTCAGCATTAGGGTTTTAAACCCTAAACTGAACTTTTCCTTTCAGCCAGCATTAGAGTTTTAAACTCTAAACTGAGCTTTTTCATGCAATCAGCATTAGGGTTTTAAACCCTAAACTGAATTTCCCTTTAGTCAGCATTAGGGTTTTAAACCCTAAACTGAACTTTTTCCTTTCAGCCAGCATTAGAGTTTTAAACTCTAAACTGAGCTTTTCCAGCCAATCAGCATTAGGGTTTTAAACCCTAAACTGAATTTTCCTTTAATCAGCATTAGGGTTTTAAACCCTAAACTGAATTTCCCTTTAGTCAGCATTAGGGTTTTAAACCCTAAACTGAACTTTTTCCTTTCAGCCAGCATTAGAGTTTTAAACTCTAAACTGAGCTTTTCCAGCCAATCAGCATTAGGGTTTTAAACCCTACACTGAATTTTCCTTTTAGTCAGCATTAGGGTTTTAAACCCTAAACTGAATTTCCCTTTAGTCAGCATTCGGGTTTTAAACCCTAAACTGAACTTTTTCCTTTCAGCCAACATTAGAGTTTTAAACTCTAAACTAAGCTTTTCCAGCCAATCAGCATTAGGGTTTTAAACCCTAAACTGAATTTTCCTTTTAGTCAGCATTAGGGTTTTAAACCCTAAACTGAATTCTTCCTTTGTTCGGCGTTAGGGTTTTAAAACCCTACACTGAACCTTTCCCCAGCTAGTCGATATTAGGGCTCCAACCCTGAACTGAGCACGTATATCCTCCTTCATCAATTTTATGAACTTCCTGGTGATTAATTAACGAAATTTTCCTAGTGAAACTGGGGCAGAAAATTTCGTTCGTTTGTTTTCTCCCGCAGGTCTGACCTCGAGCCACATGAATCGAAATGACCCACGAGATGAATCCCAGTTCGGAATCAAAGAAAAAAAAAAGAAAAAAAATCAAAGAAGAAAAGAAGATGTCCCGAGATACTGGAGAAAATGGAAGGCGGATCGCTCCAAGATTTGATTAAGGTCCAGAACTCTGCCAGTCGCGTCTCACTGAGTATCCCGGAGATTAAGCAAGTCGCCACAACTCGCAAGCATCAAGATTCAGATCAGAGTCTACAAGCAAGATCAGCTAAGACCCAAGATCAAATCGTAAAGAATCATAGATAGGAATCTTGTAACTAGCAGTTGACATACACATAAGTAGTTAGATCAGTTTCCAATTTCCATTTGGTTGTAATAAGGCGGTCAGTAACATAGCAGTGGCAACAGCAGCAGCAGTAGCAGCAAGCATTGCAATCCCATGGTAGTCCCAGCTACCAAAACCTCTCGAACTACATTGACCTGATTCCTGTTTAGCCCAGGATATGTAGGAAATCTTTGAAGCAAGATTCGGTCAGATCTTTCAAAAAAATGCTTCATACGGAGTGGTCTATAGGCAAAAATCGCTCATACACGCTCACTTGATCTTTGCACGAAAACCCTTCGTGTTTCCGAACAAAGAGGGGCAGCTGTGAGCACGTGATTTTTGTTTCACACGACAATCGCTCCAAAAAGAAATAAAAACAAATATAATTCGCCCTGCTGTACAATTTCGGATTTCTGTGCGGCACCTTGTGGATTTATTTGTGACTTTGGCCCATTCTTATTTATTTACTTTATTAAAATGAAATTAAAAAAAAAAAATATATATGTGTCCTGCGTAATTCAAACCGTAATTCGGTCTTTAAATAGAAAACTGTGAATAGACATTTTTGTCCGTGATTTTATTTGGTTTGACTTTACCTGTTTTGAAATATTTTAGTATGTGTGCAAATAATTGTATTTGAGTGTGTATTTAATTTTAATTTGATTTTTTGGTTTAGTTTTGTTTTAAATAAAAAAAAAAGAAAAAAAATAAAAAAAATAAAATAAAGAAAAGACCCCTTCCGGACTTGGGCCAATTTTAACAAAATTGGCCCAAACAAACAGCCCAAGACCCAGGCCTGCCCGGCCCAGGTCACCTGATGCCCAGGACGTCCAAACGACGTCGTTTGAGTCGTGCCTGATCTGGGCCGTTGATCTCAGAGTGATCAACGGCCAAGATCAATCCCCATAACCCATCAACAAACCCGACCCGTTTACACCCGGACCAAACCCAAACCCTCAACACTTGAAACGACACCGTTTCACTTAAGACCATCAGATCCAAACCGTAGATCTAGATTGATCTAACGGTTGAGATCAACCCACCCACTAACTATATAAGCCCAAATCCTTACCCTACCCCCCCTATCCAATACCCCAGCCTCATCGTCTTCACCCAAACCCACGAACCCTAGAGCCGCCCCTGCACACCTTCACCAAAAACCCGGCGGCCTGAACGCCGATGACCTCCACTTGAACACCATGGAACCTCCTCACCACCCTGAACATAGACCTGTTAGCCGTTTGGTTCGAATCACCCCCCAGGTCCTCGAATCTTCATTTGAAGATTCGAGTCAAACTCGATCTACACGGTTTTACCCCAGCTTCACACCAGATACTCCCCAGACCCCCCTCGTGACCGAACCATACTTGGTTTGGTCCGAATCTGACCAGGGAAGCATGAATCCCAGATCTGAGTTCTGAGAACTTTGTAGTTCTTCATCGCTGGCCCATGCCAGTCCGAGCCAAAGAGATTAAGGTCTAATGGACCTTAATCGAAGTGTTTCTCATCTGAGAAACACTTCGATTAAAGTTCGTTCAGCCTTAAGAAAGGTCTGTCCAAATCCGGGTTCAAACTTTTTAACTTTTCAAGTTTAAGGTGAGTCTGCTTTCTTTCCTTTATTTGTTTTAGTCCGTGTGATTTGTTTTAAAAGACTGTTCGTATTTGTTTTAATTTTATCAACTTTTGTTTGTCCACTTTGTTTGAACCTCTGTGTTTGTCTGAATCCCTCCCCTCCTATTCTGATAAGGCATGTGTATTGGTGGTATTCCGAATTTGTACTGACTAACTGATTCCTCAAAGTACAATTCTGTTTTAATCAGTATAAGTTGAGTCATGTGTCCCATACTTCTGAATGTCTGATTTTTGGCTACGATTGTGTATGTTAATGCTAATATAGTCGAGTCGACATGAGTCGTCAATTAGTTTCAACTGTCTGAGCATAGTAAATCGATTTGCTTCTGTTAAACATTTTTGAATCAATTAAGAACCAATTTTGTTCATTTATAGCTGTTGAATTGATCAGTAATGTAAAAAAGGGATTGTCTATGTTTAAATCCTGAATTGGAAGGCATGTGCACTCGTGCACAGCATGTGCATTGGTGTACCTCATGTGCCTTGTGCACAGCCTGTTTTTCTGCATTACGAAGCTTTTAAGTTTTAAACAATCTGACAGTATATGCTGTCAGATATATTTTACTGCCCATACTTGCTCTTAGATAATAAAGTAAAAGGTTAAAGCCTGCTAAGGGAATGTCATGGGATTAATACTTAAATAGCTGAGTGGAAACTGAAAAGTAATGGGCACATGGGAGGGGTGTCTGATTAATCTAACAGGCTGTAAAAGGTTTGAGTTTGAGGCTTATAAAGAGAGGGAACATCTGAGAATAGGAGGATGCTGGAAAAAGAGAAGAAAAGGCATAGAAAAAAAAACAGAAGGGGGAGGAGAAAAAAAGAAAATACAAACACTGTGAGGAATATTTAAGAAAGAAGATAGAGAGTGGATAGACAAAAAAGCAGAAACTGTCTTCTTCTTCTTGCTAATTGTTCGATTCCCAGTTTGCTTAACCTGTTTCAAATAAGTGCTGATTTCCCCCAAGTATCAGCTAGTTTTCTGCTTGTTTTGGTTCTTATTGGTTTGCCTTCTTTGGAATTGGACCGTTTGAATCCTGAGCCCACTTCCCTGCTTGTTGCTGTCACTTTCGCCCATTGGGCTATAACTGCATCTCGTACTGGGGTTCTGTTTCTATTTGGTTACCTGCTTGTTTGTTGCTGCTGCTATTTGATTCCTGCTGCTGCTGACCTTCCCCTGTCATTCTCTTCTTCCTCTTGGCATTTCAGCATTCCAGGTACACATTTCAAATCCTATGTGGGTGTAAACTGTAACCGTTCGAAAGCTTGAAATGAAGGGAATTCCGAGAAGTTTAAATGTCTGTCTGTAATGCTCGTGGTCTATTGCCCTTTTCGTATGAATTGATCAGTGTATAATTCAATAGTAAAATGCCAGTTTAGTTAATGCTTAAGCTGAGTTTTAGCCTCTTGTATCTTAGTTTGTAGTTGTTTGTTGATATGGTTTAAGTAATGGTGTGGTACGTAGGATGTACAAATATTTGACACAGTGACTGATCAGATTCTTGTTTTAGCTATAATGATAGGATACTTCCACCTTACACAACGATATTCCATTTTATTTTAGTTCCTTTCGTCAAAACCCGCTAGGCAGCATATAGGAGCGCGTTCGAACCCCCAATGATAATAATGCTCAGTGGGTTAATTCCCTTAACCTAGCCTAAATGAGTCTAGTTTGAATTCAAGTCAAGAGATGTTTTGGATAGGAGCCTAGCATTTGTCACGTAAATTCTTTATCAACGTAGGACATTTCTCATAAAGTAGGACGTCTTTTACTTCACAAATAACTAATCATAAATTGATAAGATTTAGGCCCAAAGCATATACTTGAATTGATATGTATATTCTTTCTTCTATTTTTGATTGAACATAGTTAGAAATGTAGCCACTTTAGGATATCCTTTTTCTAAAATAGAGATGAGTCTCGTCAAATAAAAAATGCAAATTGCGGGGCCCTCAATAAATAACCATGATAATTATTTAGAATTCAAGACAGGTCATTTAATAAATTTCATGGCCTTCTGCAAAGATAATAACGCGTTAGACTCTGAAGGCGCGGCTTAATTAAATCATATTCTTAAATTCGGGTGCACATTGATGTGACCCAAATCCGAATCTCAACGAAGTCCGAATGTGTCGACGATCACGGGTGCATTGATTGTGACGTGGTTCGAGATGCATTTCCACGACGTTGCAATTCCATAAAAATAAATGATAATAATAAAAGCGGTTTAAACTTAATAAAAGCACGTAAGTCACAACATGTATTTAAATCAGATATTTAGCCATTATAACAATTTAAGCGACCGTGCTAGAACCACGGGATTCGAGGGTGCCTAACACCTTCCCTCGGGTCAACAGAATTCCTTACTTAGAATTTCTGGTTCGCAGACTTCATTTGGAAAAGTCGAAAATTTCCTCGATTTGGAATTCAAGATAAACCGGTGACTTGGGACACCAAAAGCCAAACCTTTCCCAAGTGGCGACTCTGAATTAAATAAATAATCCCACTTCGAATATTGTCACTTAAATTGGAAAAACTCCACCCGCGCACTTAACCCTTCGGGGCGGGGCGCGCAAAAAGGAGGTGTGACAGCAGTCGTAGTTGTAGCAGCAGCAGTAGCAGCAACAGTAGCAGTAGCAGTAGTAGCAGCAGCAGCAGTAGCAGTAGCAGCAGTAGCAGTAGTAGCAGTAGCAGTAGTAGCAGTAGCAGTAGTAGCAGTAGCAACAATAGTAGCAGTAGCAGTAGCAGCAGTAGCAGCAGTAGCAGTAGTAGCAGTAGCAGCAGTAGCAGTAGTAGCAGTAGCAGTAGTAGTAGTAGTAGTAATTACAGTATCTGCTAAAATCAAGTTTTCTATTTATTTTTATTTATATCTATGGATCGATTTAAGTTTAATTCATTTGAAGAAATAAAATCACATTGCCGCTTGGTTTGTTGCCGATAAAAATAATTTCTTTATTTGTGATTCCTCCTCACAATCAACGTAATGTTATTATTTAATTTAAAAAATAAAATTATTTATATACGTAATGTTATTTTTGTTATTATTATTAGTATTAGTAGTAGTAGAAGTAATAACAGTATATACTAAAATCATGTTTTCTATTTTATCTTTGTTTATATATATGATCGTTTTAAGTTAAATTTATTTGAATAAATAAAATCACATAGTAGTAGCAGTAGTAGCAGTAGTAGTAGTAGTAGTAGTAGGAGGAGGAGCAGTAATAGTAGTAGCAGTAGTAGTAGTAGTAGTAGTAGTAGTAGTAGGAGCAGTAGTATATATAGCAGTACTACTGCTACTGCTATATATAGTAGTAGCAGTAGTAGTAGTAGGAGCAGTAGTAGTAGTAGTAGCATTAGTAGTAGTAGCAATAGCAGTAGGAGCAGTAGCAGTAGTAGCTGTAGTAGCAGTAGCTGTCACACCTCCTTTTGCCACGCCCGAGGGGCGCAGGGGGAGTTTTTTTCCAATTAAAGGACAATCGAAACGGAATTGGTTTAATTATTTCAGAGTCGCCACTTGGGAGATTTAGGGTGTCCCAAGTCACCAATTTTAATCCCGAATCGAGGAAAAGAATGACTCTATATCATGGTCTGCGTACCAGAAATCCGGATAAGGAATTCTGTTAACCCGGGAGAAGGTGTTAGGCATTCCCGAGTTCCGTGGTTCTAGCACGGTCGCTCCACTGTTATATTCGGCTTGATTATCTGATCTTATACAAGTGTGAACTTATGTGCAAAATTTAACTTTTAACCGCTTTTATCATTTACTGTTTTTATCAAGAATTGCAACGTTGTGAAAACATATCTTGAATCACGTTGCATCAATGCACCCGTGATTGTTGACATATTTTGACTCGGCTGAGATTTGGATTTGGGTCACATAAATGTGCACCCGAATTAAGGAGAGTAAATTATTAAGACGTGCCTAAAGCAACTAGCGTATTTGTTGTTTTGGGTAAGGCCGAAAAGTTCGCTAAACGACCTGTCCCGAATTTTAAGTGTTTTAATATATATACAGTTGGAGGGCCCCGTAGCTGTGTACATTTTTTATTTGGCGAGGCTCATCTCAAGTTTTTTTTTAAAAATGAAATTGCAACGTCATGGACACGCATCTCGAACCACGTCACAATCAATGTACCCGTGATTAGAAACACATTTCGACTCCGTTGAGAATTGGATTTGGGTCACATAAATGCGCACCCGAGTTTAAGAAGGTAAGATTTATTAAGGCGCGTCCTAAAGAGTCTAACGTATTGTTATTTTTAGGAGAGTTGTGAGATTTGCTAAACAACCCGTCCTGGAACCTAGATGCTTTGATAATACACATTTAAACAAGGGCCCCGCGTCTGTGCGTTTTGTTTATTTTCATCGAGGCTCATCTCGTTCTTTTTTTTTTATTATTATTTTTTTAAAAGGATATCCTATAACACCTACGTTTCTCGTCGTGTTTGTCTTTATCAATTGAAAACAGTAGATAGTCCTAATTAATTAAATGCTTGCAAGTTGTTTGTAATGACATTCAGAAAAGCTAAAAAAATTTCAGAAATGAGGTTGTATGTACAGTCAGCCGAACAAACAATTATAGGCCCAAATCCAGCCCATGCGTGATAGGCCAGACCTGGGCCTCTGCCTGTTCTACGCGGGCCTACTTGGTTTGCTTCGATTTGGGCTCGACCTTCATGAGGTTGAGGCCCTGAACTGATTCTTTGTTTTGTGAAATGAGTTTATCAATTTATGTGACAATATGGCAAAAGGAGAAAGAACTTTAACTAAAACGGATAGCTTTCCTATTTGGCCTACATTAGAGAATATACTACACCATCAGACTAAGTCTGAAATACAACTTATTACACTGGGCATATTTTCACCTAGCAGTATACATACAAGGCTAGCATTCGTTAACCTACATTGATATGCTTAGTATGTAGGCTGCTTCTATTGTCCAAACAAAAATGTAACTATTTCATGACATTTAGAGTAACAGTTCATGTACATATATAAAAAAACAATCTGCAGGTCCTCTCTTTTGCATTCATGCTCAAACTTTCAGTTACATTTGTGGTATTAATTGTGTACCTGGTATGGAGGACAAAGAAGGAAGGAATGGTCAGCTGGGCAGTATGCAGTAAACACAGCAACAACAGATACACAGCAACAACACAGCAACAACCAACTGAACCAAGTGTTTTCCACAGCCACAGACAACCAACAATATCTCCCAGAATACAAGGACTAGCAGATAGTCGAAACCGAGCCAGCAATCCCAGGAAAGAGTAAGGAAATAACAGTAGTAACTGAGGGTTCAAATGCAGTAAAACTAACAGTTCAACAACCAACAACCAACTCAGCCAATGCAAGCAACAGAACTTGGCCAAGACAGCTTTGACCAATATGCACTCTTGTACAACTTTCAGGCAGTGTTTGGTTACAATGTCTATTGGAAACTACCTTGTGTTTACGCTATTGTGATTTGGGACTCACTAGACCTCTCTTCAGACTAAAGTTTTTTTCTTTCTGAAGACTCAAAAGTCCAGCCCCCTTTAAGTTATCAAAATGGCTTATTTATAAGCCGAAAACCAGTGCAGTTAAGCTGCCTTTTTTGCTGCAACTTGCAGCCTGCCCATACTCTTTAAAGCCCATGCCTAAGCATCTTTTGGTGTCAGCCCCCTTTATTCCCACGCCTGGTTTTGTTTAATCAGGAGTTATGGGCATCATTTTTTATTCAATTTAAGTCCCATACTCTTATGTCTTGTTCCCCATTGGCATTAATTTAATCCCAAATTAGTACCCTACTTGTCAGCTCATTTAAACTAATCATTTTTGTTCTTTGCAAACCCCAGACTACCCCTGTTAAACCCTGGTTATCACTGTCTTGACCCTTTGCAGCATCAGGGCATTTTTGAACTGATGAAAGTTCAAATTCAGGACTGCCTAGACTGAACCTTTCAGTCATTTTTCAATGCAAACAAACTATTTCAAACAATGCTGGGGCCTTCAATCAGTGGCAAAGTATCAATTAGTCATGCGACATTATTAGCTCGTTTGATTCATTAGTTATAGAAACTAATCAACGACATTTATCGAGTCGACTATACTAATTATAGCAGGTAATAATCAGTCGCTCACATAAACAATATGTTCAGGGACCTAAAGGGCATCAGACAATTTTGTGTTCAATTACTGGGAACCTATATAAGTTTATTCATTTGACGACTAATCTAATCGAACATGTTCATCACAGAATACATTCAAATCATACACAGAAAACAATTGACCAAATAAAAGGTCTTTACAGAGATGAAAGAAATCCAAAAAAAATAACAAAATAACAACCAAACACAAAGAGATATGCTGACAACTTATTTAGAAATAAAACAAAAGAAAGGAAAACTTACCAAAATGTTTAAATCAAACAGACCCAAATCTGATTCAACTTCGAATTTTTGAGGCCGAACAAACTTTAATCAGGGTGTTCTCACATGAGAACACCTTGATTAAGGTCTATTAGACCTCAAACCCATGTCAAAACTGGCCGGGTTCCCCAGGTGCATGTGTTTCAAGTTCTGGATTTCCAGATCTGGATTTTTAGGAGTTGTGGGTAGATTCGGACCAAACCAAGCTTGGTTTGGTCACGAGGAAGGTCAGGGGAGTGTCTGGTATGAAGATGGGATGGTTTGGCATAGATCCGGGTTCGACTCAAATCTTCAAATGAAGATTCGAGACGAACGGAAGTGATTCGAGGCTCGTGGTTAGTGGATTTGTGTTCAGGACAGTGAGGTGGTCCTAGGGTGTTCAGGAGGTGGCCACCGGCGTCCATGCCGCCGGTTTTAATGGCGAGGGATACTGGGGCGGCTGCTAGGGTTCGAGGATGAGAAGGGGCTGTGTTTAGGACGAGGGTGTACAGTGGGGAAGGTGGGGTTTGGTTTGGGGGGCGTGGGGTGTAATGGAGAACTTATATATGTATTGAGGATTTAGATCCTGGCCGTTGGATCAAGTGAGATCTATGGCCAGGATCCATCCACTTAGGAAAGACGGTGTCGTTTGGGCGTGATGGTGGGTGAGACCGGGTAAAGGGCATGGATCGGGCCATGTTGACGGGTTTAGAGGAGGGCCTGGATCCGTTGGATCAATGGGGTTGGACGGCTTAGATCATCTTGCCTGAAACGACGTCGTTGAGGCGAGTTGAACAGCCTGATCTGGACCGTTCGTTTGAATCAGATCAACGGCTTTGGTAGGGATGCCGATACGGCGTCGTTTGAGTCCGTGTTTGGGCAGGCTTGTTTTGGACTGGATCAGAGTGCTGGTTTGGGCCTGTTTTATTTCATTTCTTTTGGGCCCAAACCGGTTTTCCCTCACTCTTTTACTTTTCTTCTTTTTTTTTTTAATAATAATAAATAAAATAGTGAAATTAAAATCAACAACACTGTGACATTTCCACATAATTATCACAAAATATTTAAGTAAGTTAAACCACAACCTAGAACGAACGACGCACATATATTCATATTTTTGAATTTTCTTTTAACGACACATATACTTTATATATATATATATATATATATATATATTTTTGTATTTTCGTTTGATAATGACTAGATGCAAAATGGACAGACCCACAAACACATGTCACGGACAGATCGAAAAATTGTACAGCGAAACCATTTGTCACTATTTTTATTTTCTTTTGGAGCGATTGTCCGTAAAGCAAAAATCACGTGCTTACAGCTGCCCCTCTTTGCCCGAAGACACGAAGGGTTTTCGCGCAAAGATAAAGCGAGCGATTTTTGCCCGTCCGAATACTCCGTGTGAAGCATTTTTTGAAAAAGATTTGACCGAACCTTTGCTTCAGAGGTTTCCTACATATCCTGGGCTGAACAGGAATCAGGTCAATGTAGTTCGGGAAATCTTTGGTAGCTGGGACTACCGTGTGACTGTAGTGTTTGCTGTTGTTGTGCGCTGTTGTATGCTGCTGTAGGATGCTACGGCTCAACCGATCTCCCTATTACATTGCTTTAAAAGGAAAACAAGAAGCTAAACTAAACTGAGGATCCTGGAATCTTATCCCTCTTCAACTTGTTCTTGTTGCCTTGCTTTCTTGTCGGCTAACGCTTTCCTCTGATGCCTTTATCTTGTGACTTTGGGAGATGATGTTGGTCCTTTGCTGACGTTTGAATGCCAGTTTTCATCACTTTGCTTGATCTGCTGGGGATACGGCTTTCTTCTTTAAATCTTCCAATGGTTTCTTCAGTGGTATGTTTCTTTCATCAGCATCGTTATACTGGGCATGCTACAACGTTCCCAAACTGCTTCTTTTGAGACGCGTTCCTTTTTCCTTTTGAATTGTGCGCTTGCCTCTGCAGTTGTCTGCTTCTTGGTGCTGGGATTTCATTGTTTCAGGTGGGGTGACTGATTCCACAATCTAGAGCTGAATGTAGTCCCGCATTATACTGGTGGGCGACCTAGAACTTAAAAGTATTCCCGCATTATACTGGTGGGCGACCTAGAACTTAAATGTATTCCCGCATTATACTGGTGGGCGACCTAGAACTTAAAAGTATTCCCGCATTATACTGGTGGGTGACCTAGAACTTAAAAGTATTCCCGCATTATACTGGTGGGCGACCTAGAGCTTAAATGTATTCCCGCATTATACTGGTGGGTGACCTAGAACTTAAATGTATTCCCGCATTATACTGGTGGGCGACCTAGAACTTAAAAGTATTCCCGCATTATACTGGTGGGCGACCTAGAACTTAAAGGTATTCCCGCATTATACTGGTGGGCGACCTAGAACTTAAATGTATTCCCGCATTATACTGGTGGGCGACCTAGAACTTAAAGGTATTCCCGCATTATACTGGTGGGTGACCTAGAACTTAAAAGTGTTCCCGCATTATACTGGTGGGCGACCTAGAACTTAAAAATGTATTCCCGTATTATACTGGTGGGCGACCTAGAACTAAAAGAGTATTCCCGCATTATACTGGTGGGCGACCTAGAACTTAAAAGTATTCCCGCATTATACTGGTGGGCGACCTAGAACTTAAAAGTATTCCCGCATTATACTGGTGGGCGACCTAGAACTTAAAAGTATTCCCGCATTATACTGGTGGGTGACCTAGAACTTAAAAGTATTCCCGCATTATACTGGTGGGCGACCTAGAACTTAAATGTATTCCCGCATTATACTGGTGGGCGACCTAGAACTTAAATGTATTCCCGCATTATACTGGTGGGTGACCTAGAACTTAAAAGTGTTCCCGCATTATACTGGTGGGCGACCTAGAACTTAAAAATGTATTCCCGTATTATACTGGTGGGCGACCTAGAACTAAAAAGTATTCCCGCATTATACTGGTGGGCGACCTAGAACTTAAATGTATTCCCGCATTATACTGGTGGGCGACCTAGAACTTAAAAGTATTCCCGCATTATACTGGTGGGTGACCTAGAACTTAAATGTATTCCCGCATTATACTGGTGGGCGACCTAGAACTTAAATGTATTCCCGCATTATACTGGTGGGCGACCTAGAACTTAAATGTATTCCCGCATTATACTGGTGGGCGACCTAGAACTTAAAGGTATTCCCGCATTATACTGGTGGGTGACCTAGAACTTAAAAGTGTTCCCGCATTATACTGGTGGGCGACCTAGAACTTAAAAATGTATTCCCGTATTATACTGGTGGGCGACCTAGAACTAAAAAGTATTCCCGCATTATACTGGTGGGCGACCTAGAACTTAAAAGTATTCCCGCATTATACTGGTGGGCGACCTAGAACTTAAAAGTATTCCCGCATTATACTGGTGGGCGACCTAGAACTTAAAAGTATTCCCGCATTATATTGGTGGGCGACCTAGAACTTAAAAGTGTTCCCGCATTATACTGGTGGGCGACCTAGAACTTAAATGTATTCCCGCATTATACTGGTGGGCGACCTAGAACTTAAATGTATTCCCGCATTATACTGGTGGGCGACCTAGAACTTAAAAGTATTCCCGCATTATACTGGTGGGTGACCTAGAACTTAAAAGTGTTCCCGCATTATACTGGTGGGCGACCTAGAACTTAAAAGTATTCCCGCATTATACTGGTGGGCGACCTAGAACTTAAAAGTATTCCCGCATTATACTGGTGGGCGACCTAGAACTTAAAAGTATTCCAATTGTTTCCCCGTTCTTCCGAGAAAATTTTCGACAATCGGCAGAAAATTTTCTGCCCCGGTTTTTGGTAACTTCCATGGCATTGCATCTTGTTGCCGTCATCAATTCTTTGCTCTCCTGCAAAAGACAAAAGGATTTAGTCAGTTTTAATCGTGGTGGTAGAGGGTGCCTTTCTGGCGAGCAATTTTTCTCTCTTCCCCTTTTCTTGCTCTTTGTCCCCATAATTGGTTGGCGGGCAAAGTTGCCTGTTGCGGGTCTCTAGCCTGCTGGGGATTGGTTTTCAATTTATCCCCTTTTCTGCTTTCTTTTAAAACACATGATGTGGGAGTCTGCTTCTAACTCCCGAAACCAATCCCTTTTGGAGCTTACTTCTTCCAACATTTCCGAGCACAATCCCTGCATTGCCTGGGGCCAGCCTTTAAGACTGTTTGTATTATCCTGCATTGGATGAATTCCCCTTCGGTTTCTGGTAGTAAGCTTTGACAAATCCTTCAAAGACACATTTTTTAGGAAAAGAAATAAAGATATGGAAAAGAGAAAATCTTTCTGAACCAATATTTTGTGGGAGGAGACAATCAAAAGAACTTATCTGGAGGACACAACTGGTCCCCGTGATCATGACGTGCACCATAGATTCCCGACCCAGTCTATTTGTATCAATCGATTTGCCGAATGGTCTGACTTGCTGGGGATGATAAGTGACTGTCCATGCTGTTGCAAATGTGGTAGCTTTTGTTGATTCGTCTTGTCGCCTCATAGTGCCCTTCGAGGGGTTTTCACTGATGAGACTCTCTCTTTTCTCTCATCTCCCGGCGCCTTATGGTGCCTGTGAGGGTTTTCACCAATAAGACTCTCTCATTTCATATCCCTCATCTTACATCGCCTCTCGGTGCCTGCGAAGGTTTTCACCGATGAGACTCTCTCATTTTATTTCTTTCGAGGAATCGGGGCGTTGTAGATACGACCCTCTCTTCTGGAGACTCCTTTGGCTATCAATTCATTCCCAGTCTTACGATCCTCTTCTTTGCTGGGGATTGGTGTATTATTCTCGGTCTTATTTACCTGACTCGACATCTTTTGAACATTGATCGGGAGGTCTTTTGGACGTTGAATGTTGGTTCTGGTGTGGAGTTAAAGAAAGGCTATGAAAAATGAAAATAATTTGATGGGTGATGTGCTACAACTTTTGGAATCAAACCTTTGTTGGAATTTTAAAACATAACTTCTGTCCCAGGTTTCTTGCTTGGGGAATTTATTTTTTATACTTATGTTGCGCTATGTGCGTTACGCACGCTTTACGCACACTATGTACATTATGCATCGTATATCCACTATGATGCATACTATGACCGAGCCGTGAGGCGCCTACGTATCCTCTTTGAGGAATCAGGTCAAACGTAGTTCCCACGATTTTGTATTTCTTATGATTTTATCTTCTTTTTTTTTTATGTCCTTTCCATTAGTAATTCCAAAAGAGGGGTATGAAAGAATTACTTAAGGCTCAAAGGGGGAAGCAAGGGTTAAACAGTGTTTGGATAGAAGAAAGAATTGCCTCCGTCATCTCATTATCCAACAAATGCCAAATACAAACAAATAAACCAAAAATTGCCATAATTAAAGAAATTACGCATAATATCTCTTGACTGCATCTGAATTGATAGCCATGTCGACACATCTACCCTCGACATCTGTCAAACACAGAGCGCCGTTGGACAATACTCTGGTCACGATATAAGGCCCTTGCCAATTTGGGGCGAATTTGCCTTTTGCCTCGACCTGATGTGGGAGGATCTTCTTTAACACCTGCTGCCCTACCTCAAACTTCCTGGGGCGCACCTTCTTGTTATATGCTCTTGCCATTCTCTTCTGATACAGTTGACCATGGCACACTGCTGCCAATCTTTTCTCATCTATCAGGCTCAACTGTTCCAATCGAGCTTTTACCCATTCATCATCATCAATCCCGGCTTCAGTGACAATTCGGAGGGACGGAATTTCGACCTCCGCCGGTATCACGGCCTCAGTTCCGTATACCAACAAATAAGGAGTTGTGCCTATGGAGGTCCGGACGGTAGTGCGGTACCCCAATAAAGCAAAGGGTAATTTCTCGTGCCATTGTCTGGACCCTTCCACCATTTTTCGCAGTATCTTCTTGATATTCTTATTGGCTGCTTCGACTGCTCCATTCGCCTTGGGACGATATGGGGTGGAATTGCGGTGTGTAATCTTGAATTGTTGGCATACCTCTTTCATCAGGCTGCTATTAAGATTCGCACCGTTATCCGTGATGATCACTTTTGGGATCCCAAATCTGCAGATGATATGGGAGTGAACAAAGTCCGCCACTGCCTTCTTGGTTACCGATTTGAACGTTTTAGCCTCAACCCATTTGGTGAAGTAATCAATGGTCACTAGAATGAACCTGTGACCGTTGGATGCTGCTGGCTCGATGGGCCCAATGACATCCATGCCCCATGCCACAAACGGCCAAGGTGCTGACATCGTATGTAACTCTGTTGGCGGAGAATGAATCAAATCTCCATGTATCTGGCACTGATGGCATTTCCTCACAAAAGTGATACAGTCGCGTTCCATGGTGAGCCAATAACACCCTGTTCGAAGGATCTTTCTTGCCAATACATATCCGCTCATGTGCGGTCCGCAAACTCCCGCATGTACCTCTTCCATAACCGTCATTGCTTGACTGGCATCTATGCATCTCAACAATCCCAAATCCGGGGTTCTTTTGTACAATACTCCTCCACTGAGGAAGAAACCATTCGACAAACGCCGAAGGGCTCTTTTTTGGTCTCCAGAGGCATGTTCTGGATATATCCCCATTCTGAGGTATTCCTTGATATCATGAAACCAGGGTTCGCCATCTGCTTCTTCTTCTATGGCATTGCAGTAGGCGTGCTGATCACGGACCTGGATGTGTAGAGGATCCACATACATTTTGTCAGGGTGGTGCAGCATTGAGGCTAAGGTGGCCAAGGCATCCGCAACTTCATTGTGAACTCTCGGGATGTGTTTGAACTTCACCGATCGAAATTGCTTGCTCAGATCATGCAAGCATTGTCGGTATGGTATGAGCTTTAGATCTCGTGTTTCCCATTCACCCTGAATTTGATGTACCAAGAGGTCCGAGTCTCCCAAGACCAAGACGTCTTGGACATCCATGTCAGCAGCCAAGCGCAGACCCAGAATGCAAGCCTCATATTCGGCCATATTGTTGGTGCAATAGAAGCGTAGTTGAGCCGTAACAGGATAATGCCGTCCTGTTTCAGAAATGAGTACTGCTCCTATTCCAACCCCTTTTGCGTTTGCAGCTCCATCGAAGAAAAGCTTCCAACCCGGTTCCTCAGGTAATTCCAAATCATTCGTATGCAACACCTCTTCGTCAGGAAAATACGTTCTTAAGGGCTCGTATTTTTCATCAACGGGATTCTCTGCCAAATGGTCTGCCAGTGCCTGGGCTTTCATGGTCGTCCTCGTTACGTAGATGATATCAAATTCTGTGAGCAGAATTTGCCATTTTGCTAACCTTCCCGTGGGCATAGGTTTCTGAAAGATATACTTCAACGGGTCCAAACGGGATATGAGATAAGTAGTGTATGAAGACAGGTAGTGCTTCAACTTCTGAGCTACCCAAGTTAGGGCGCAGCATGTTTTCTCGAGTTGAGTGTACTTGACCTCATGTACTGTGAATTTCTTGCTAAGATAGTAGATGGCCTGCTCCTTCCTTCCTGTGTCATCATGTTGCCCCAGTACACAACCAAATGAATTTTCCAAGACCGTCAGGTAAAGGATTAGGGGTTTCCCGGGCTTAGGTGGGACCAATACGGGTGGATTAGACAGATACCCTTTGATTTGGTCGAAGGCCTCCTGACACTCTGCTGTCCAACCTACTGCAGCATCCTTTCTCAGTAGCCGAAATATGGGCTCACAAGTTGCTGTGAGTTGAGCGATGAACTTGCTGATGTAATTGAGTCTACCCAGCAAACTCATTACCTCTGTTTTGTTCCTTGGCGGTGGCAAATCGCGGATGGATTCAATTTTGGATGGGTCTAATTCAATCCCCCGTCGACTGACGATGAATCCTAGCAACTTTCCTGATGGAACCCCGAATGCGCATTTGGCCGGGTTAAGCTTGATATCATACCTCCGGAGTCTTTGGAAAAATCTCCTTAGGTCTGCTACATGGTCCTCCTGACGCCAAGATTTGATGATCACATCATCGACGTACACCTCTATTTCTTTGTGTATCATGTCATGAAACACAGCAGTCATTGCTCGCATGTACGTTGCCCCGGCGTTCTTTAATCCGAACGGCATTACCCGATAGCAGTAGGTTCCCCACGGTGTAATAAACGCTGTCTTCTCAGCATCCTCTTCGTCCATTAGGATCTGATGATAACCCGCATAACAATCCACAAAGGATCCGATCTCGCGCCCAGCGCAATTGTCGATCAGGATATGAATGTTAGGTAGCGGAAAATTGTCCTTGGGACTTGCTTTGTTGAGGTTGCGGTAGTCGACGCACACCCTGATTTTTCCATCCTTCTTTGGGACTGGTACCACATTGGCCAACCACTCGGGATATCGAGTGACCCGAATGACCTTCGATTGCAACTGCTTGATCACTTCTTCTTTGATTTTTACACTCATTTCTGTTTTAAATTTCCTTAGTTTTTGCTTGACCGGAGGGTATGCCGGGTCAGTGGGTAGTTTGTGAACCACTAAATTGGTGCTCAATCCAGGCATATCATCATAGGACCATGCAAAAACATCTTTGAATTCCCTGAGAGTTTCGATCAATTCTGTTTTGACATTCGGCTCAATGTGGATGCTAATTTTGGTCTCTTGGATGTTATCAGCGTCTCCTAGGTTCACAGCCTCAGTGTCATTTAGGTTAGGCTTGGGTTTCTCTTCAAATTGGCACAGTTCTCGGTTTATTTCTTCGAAGGCTTCCCCTTCGTCACATTCGGATTCATTATCACAAACGACCTCTTGCATCATTGAGTCAGATTCAGATTGATTTATTAGACTAGGTCGAAGATCCGCTGTGCATGCCATGTCATTAGGACCAGTAAAAAGAGAACTGTTCAGAAAGAAAAAGAACAAAACAAGAAATTAAAATGGGACAAAAGAAAAGAACTTTATTAAATTTGCAGGATAAAAAGGGTTCACACTTTTACAAAACGAAAGTAAAATTGGGATTACACCCTTGAATAATCCGATCAAACAAACAAACAAACAAAACATTAATCAAAGCCTACTACCAAGACTCCCCTCGGACAGGAAGAGGAGTAACCGTCCAATTGTTGGTCTTGGCCTCAGGCCCCACAAATTGTATCTCTGCTCTGCTGGAACCTTCTCCAGCTTCCACCATACTGACATCCGCGAATAGCCTCTCAAAACTCTGATTCAGGTCTTCATTTATACCGATCAAAGGTCTTCGAATCTTTGGGATCGCTGACCCCTTGGTACTAGCTTTAACAAAAGACCTTGAGAGTCGTGGCACTGGTTTAGGCAGAGACCAGACCCTCTTCTTCATTTTTCGCGCTTGCTTCCTGTCTGCTGCGTGAACCCCAACCCGAAAGTTTCCAGATTCTTAGGAAGGGAGACAGGTTGGACTATCCCTTGAAGTTCAACTCCTAGGCCTTTTCCCGGCACAAACCCATTACCCAGCATTTCTGATACCATCATGACTGTTGCGGCAGCCACCCTAGGGTGCGGAATGATTTCTCCTTCAGAAATTTTGTTGGCCGACCCTGTATCGAGAATCTGGTAGACCCAGGGACCCTTGTCATCAGTGGTCTCTATGAAAGGCACAATGGTTCCGCCCATGGTGCATGTTGTATCCTCGCCGTGCAACACGACCTCTTGTCTTTCCCACTCGAACTTCACTGTCTGATGTAGGGTGGAAGGCACCGCTTTAGCTGCGTGAATCCAGGGTCGTCCTAACAGCAAGTTGTAAGATACCGTGGCGTCCAATACCTGGAATTCCATGGTAAACAGGACCGGGCCAATGGTTAGTTCAAGTACAACATCCCCCACAGTGGCTGTTCCGTTTCCGTCAAACCCCCGGACACAGATGCTATTCTCCCGGATTCTTCCACGGTCAATCTTTAACTGGTCCAGGGTGGATAATGGACAAATATTGGCGCTTGAGCCGTTATCCACCAATACTCGAGTTACTACCGAGTCTTCACATTTGACAGCTAGGTATAGAGCTTTGTTATGCTCCGTACCTTCCACCGGCAGGTCATCATCTGAGAATGTTACCCTGTTCACCTCGAAAATCTTGCTGGCAATGGTTTCCAGGTGGTTTACAGAAATCTCACTGGGTACATGGGCCTCGTTCAATATCTTTAACAGGGCCCGGCGATGTTCCTCGGAATGGAGGAGTAATGACAATAGTGAGATCTGGGCAGGCGTTTTTCTCAGCTGCTCAACCACAGAATAGTCTTGCACTTTCATCTTCCTCAGGAAGTCTTCAGCCTCTTCTTCTGACACTGGCTTCTTGGTTGCCACTGGGTTGGTTTTCCTTAACTCCACCGGAGCAAAACATCGACCTGATCGAGTCAGCCCTTGCGCTTCACAACTGACTTCTTCCACCTGTTTTCCTTGGTACGTCACCACTGCTTTTTCATATTTCCAGGGCACAGCCCTGCTGTCAAGCATTGGCAGTTGGACCACCGGCTTTATGGTCACCCGTTCTCCACATACCCCTTTCAACATGACTGCCGGTGTGGGCAGGATCCCTGGTATTACCAACTTGCTTGGCTCGGGTTTGCTTGCTATGACGGACGGGCTCTTCCCCCATATTACTACCGGCTTGACGCCTTCTTCCTGCGACTGTACATTTGTTCCTCCACTGGTTAAGACTTCTTTTGGGGCAGCCTGGATCATCATCACTGTTTGTGAGGGTTTTCTTAATTCTCCTCCCTCACACACCAACTCAATCATGTGAGTTTCGTGGTGCGCTGGCAGTGGGTTTTGGTTGATGTTAGGAGCCTCCGGTGTCTGGACCTCGATCTTATTGGTGTCAATAAGATCCTGTATGGCATGCCTTAACTTCCAGCACTTCTCGGTGTCGTGCCCGAGCATCCCTGAACAGTATTCACAACTGATTGAACGATCCAAATTCTGAGGCGGGGGATTTGGTTCCCGAGTATGGACAGGACTAACCAAACCTAATTGCCGCAGCTTGTGGAACACAGCGGTGTAGGTTTCTCCCAGTTCGGTGAAGGTTCTTTGCTTCCGCAACCTGTCATTTCTGGCATCTGGATTTCCCCGGAAACCTGCCCCTGAAGGATTTCTATATGCCCTTGGTGGAGGGCAAGTGTTTTGTGGTGGTGCATATATGTTCTGGGGAGCCGGTGCGCGCCATTGTGGGCGAACCGGAGGCTGAGTGTATACCTGGGCTTGGTGTACGGAACAATGTGGTTCTCGAGGTGGATAGAAATTTTGTGGTGGGTTGTATGGGTAGTTTGACCTGTGAGGCCTGGGTTGGTTGTAGTGCGGCCTGCCAGCCCTGGACCAACTGCCTGCCTCGATCGTGGCAACCTCTTCTTTCTTTCTTCTTAGCGCACCTCCCGTGCCGCTTTGAATAGCCTGGGTTGTGGCCTTAAGTGCCGAATAGTTTAAGATCTTGTCCGACCTCAAACCTTCTTCTATCATGACCCCTATTTTGACCACCTCGTTGAAAGATTTTCCAACCGTTGTCACCAAGTGACCAAAGTAGGTTGGATCCAACGTCTGCAAAAAGTAGTCTACCATCTCTCCCTCTCTCATGGGAGGATCGACCCTAGCTGCTTGTTCTCTCCAGCGGAACCCGAACTCGCGAAAACTTTCCCCGGGTTTCTTCCCAGTTCTCAGTAACGTGAGACGGTCAGGAACTATCTCCAGATTGTACTGGAAATGACCTGCAAAAGCCTGCGCCAGGTCATCCCACGTGTACCACCTGCTGAAATCCTGCCTGGTATACCATTCCAGTGCAGATCCGCTCAGACTTTGGCCGAAATAAGCTATCAAAAGCTCATCCTTGCCTCCTGCCCCTCTCATTTTGCTACAGAATCCCCGCAAATGTGCCATGGGATCACCGTGCCCTTCATATAAATCAAACTTGGGCATCTTGAACCCAGCCGGGAGTTGGACATCTGGGAAAGGGCACAGATCTTTGTATGCCACGCTGACTTGATTGCCCAGCCCGTGCAAGTTCCTGAAGGATTGCTCCAGGCTTTTGAACTTTCTTAACACTTCATCCTGTTCAAGGGCCTTAACCGGCTTCTCAACCTCTGCCGGTATTTCCAAATGGGGATTGTAAGCCTGTGGTTCCGGTGCGTGGAATGTAGGCTCAGGGGGATAGTATTGTGTATCGTGAGCCTGAAACAATGGCTCACTGGTCGTTCGCTGCAAAGGGGCTGATGCAGGTCCCACAAAAATGGGGATATTGGGTGTTGGGAGAGGTTGATGGGGTGGTGGAGCTTGGGAATCATGAGGGCTTCTTTCTTGATGATAGAGGGGATTTGGGCGGCTTGTGGAAGGGCCAGAGTGAGGGTACTCCGGCACGTGTCCCAGTGTCTCAGGGCTCTTTTGCGTTTTGGCCAGGGCTAGCTGCATTGCATGCATCTCTAGTCCCATCCTTTCAATCTTTTCCATTGCCTCTTTTAGCAACTGGCTCATCGGCCTTTCTTCCTCATTACTATTCTCTGAAGTAGTCATGCTTGTTGCTACCGGTCCTTTGGATCTGGTTTGGTATGAATGTGTTGCCAGAATTCTTTAACAACTAACTGTCTGGTATCAGACAACAACAAACTTTGTTAGTGTTAGAGCTTAACAGATTTGATCATAACACATAGAGGATGCAATGCACCTAGGCAGTTAATCGTTTCTACATGCTTTGCCTCAAACAACATACGTCATCCCGGTTTGCTCATTCATCCCTTTTTAAAGTACTTTGGGAAACCCTGTGTTTTATTTTGTATTTTTATTTTTATTTATTAAAAGCGGTCGAATCTTATGGGGATTGCCTACGTATCACGTCCCCGCGTGAATCAGACCAGGCGTAGTTCTGCCTTAAAGTAAAGAAACACACAATTCTTGTGAAATCATTGAATTCATTCTCAAAATTTTGCTATTACAAATTACATCAAGCAAGGAATAGCAATAGTACAGACTCCACGGTTTTAAACTCGGTTTAACGAAAAAGAAAACAACATATGGAAAAACAACCAAAGCCAAATAAACAGGACTTGACCAAAACTAATTCTCCAATTTAAGGGGCCGCGAGGCATCATCCGGCCTTTTCGCGGCTCTAGGTGTAAGGTCTCTTTGCAAAGCTCTTCAACTCGTTCATAATCCGGCGGACGCAGCCCATGATGGAAACAAGGAGGGTCTTCCGAGGTGTTCGCTCATATGCCAAGCATTTCATGTAGATGTAATGCCCTATTTCATCAATCCTTCCCCGGATGTTGTCCCTTTCTGTGAACAAATGCCTTATCTGTTGGTTCTTCAATCCCAGTGTTTGCGCATTGTTGGCAAGCTGATCCTGGAACATCTCCATTTGCCTTTCCATTCTGGTCATTGCATCGTAATATTGCCTTCTGTCGGCTTGGGCATTTCGTGTTTGCTTGAGGATCCTTTCTCGAAGAGAGGCATTCGTTTCCCTTAATGTCCCGATGCTCAGTTCATACTCCCTTATGACTTGTTGCAGGCGCTGCCTCCGAGCCATCGCACCCTTTGCCCACTTGGTTCGCAATTTTGCTGTGCTGGCCCTGGCTTTTTCCAAATCTTCCTGGCATTCCGCAACCTGATCTTTTAACCCTGCTATCAATCTTTTATCTGCCCGGCTTCCTAGCTGGCTATTAGCCTCTTTTTTCATTCTCCGGATCTGAGCTTTGAGGATCTCGCCTTCTCTGATTAACTTGTTCTTTTCTCCCTTGTGGGCAGCAGACTGTAATTGGCACTCAAACTTCATATCCTGAACTTGTTGCTTCAGTTTGCCTGCTTTGACAAGATATTCCTGCTCTTTGGCCAACCAGCCCCACTGTTCTTGTGAAGATTTGGCAAATTCTTGCAGGTGAGGTCTTTTGGTCGGTCTTCCAGATGATGTCTCCCCTTTGTACCAGGCCTGATACCCGGGCGAAACTTCCCCTTTTGCCCGATTCATTACACAAGTATTTGCTTCTAAGTATTGACATTGGCTCCAAATTTGACGAACCCTTGCTTCAGGAAACTGGCCGTCGGGACTGATCTCGATTACCTGGATGCTCAGATCCTCATCTTTCGGCACTATCTGATACCTCCCAAGTTGCCTTAAAACCCGATGCGGCGCGTATGGTTGAATACTTTTAAGTCCCATTAAGAGAAAATGGGGCCTGGCTGCTGGCATGTATATGACTTCGTCGATCGGTAGCCACCCTAGCGCCCACTGTATTTGACTGGCGTTGAGGGTATGGAAATATGAGGTCCATGCTATAACTCCTTCTGGTAGGTAGGTTTCATCAACTCTGGTATAGAACTCCTCTATGCAGGTCTTTCCAGCGGATCCATGGCTCAGAAACTGGGCTCGGTGACATAGGTGTTCGATCATCCACATTTGCAACAACAAATTGCAACCCTCGAAAAAGCTTCCTCCGGCTTTGCAAGAAGTGAGTGCCCGGAATATATCAGATACTATCATGGGCGCCAACGTACTATCACTCTGTGTGAGCAACGTACTGACGACCCCTGCTATCTTTATGTCAATATTCCCATCTTTTCTTGGGAATACTAGTAGTCCTAAGAAAGTTATCATGAAAGCAATTCGTCTATGTTCTTCCCACTTTTGGCGATTACCTTTGCTGCACAACTGGTTTTCTGGCTTGTCGAATCCTCCTATGTGACCATATCTTTGATATATGAAACTCATGCTGCAAAAACCTTTTGCCAAGTCAGGGTTATGAATTGTTCTGACTATCTTTAAGGAGTCCAGGAACCGGTGTACTGCTACAGCTCTTGGAGCAATCAGATATTTGTGCCTCAAAGGAGTCTCAGTGCTGCCGATATACCCTGCTATTTCTTCTAAAGTTGGGGTAAGTTCAAAATCTGAGAAACGGAAGACATTGTGCGCAGGATCCCAGTGGGGGACTAGTGCCCTTATGATATCTCCTCGTGGCCTGATATCCAACAAACTCGTGAGGCCTTTCAGATACTTCTTGATTTCGTCATGCCCCTCTTTGCCCAAATCATTCCACCAGAGCCGCAATTGGAGGGGAATTTTATTCATGATTGAAAAGGGTTCATTCGGAATCGTGCTCATTCTGCACATTTATTAATAAGATTTTAACAAACGACACTTATCCTGATAAAAACAAAAATATATGCGATTTTTTGTGAATTTTGAATTTTCGTATATATATATAAAAACTTTCTAAAGAAGTCAATAACGGAAAATATTTTGGATTTTTGTTTTGAAAACTGGGAGCCTGAAAGGACTTTTCTAGACCTTTAGCAAGATAAATACTTTTGCCACAAATAAGGATATATATACATTTTGAAGTAAAGCAAAACTTTTGAATTTTTCATATATATATATATATATACATATATTTGCAACAAATAATAAAAGTAAAGACAACACAAGACTCTTTTTTATTATTATTTTCATAAAAAAAAACCATTTTAAAAATAAGATCTTTTTTTTTTGATTTTTTATGACAAGACAAACTCTATATTTCTATTGATATTTTTTTTTTTTTTGAAAAAAAACCGAACAACGACTTCTTTTTTTTCAAAATTTTGGCAGAGTTTTGACAGTAAACAATCAATTCCTAACCGTTATTTCCCTTTTTTTTCACAATATTCCAAATATTCAAACACCGGTCAGCATGCGGGCATGAGACAAATAAATGCACGGAAAACAATAGGATGCGTCAGAATGGCCTTTTCATATCAGGTTGCTAGTCCTAGACGGACCCAACCCCTGTGTTGAGTCCCCTAAGTCATATGCAACATGATGCAAATAAGCGTTCCTACTAGGGATCCGGCATGAAGTCACGTTATTCTATGTTCAAAACCTGGGTCGGTGTTCTAGACAGTGTACCCGAGCGGACAACTCGAGTTGAGGAAGGAGCTCCTTTCCGGGAACCAAAAGGCCAGCCGGCTTAGAAACTTTCCGAACCTCTTTTATTTAGGGTATGACACTAACAGAATAGGGAGTCTCAACCAGTGAGCACATCCCCGGAGGTAAGAAGAGAAAGGTTTCGGCACAGTTTATATACAGTTCAAATAATATCAAAGCGGTAAAAGCAGCATTTAGCACATTAGGCTCAGAACATGTAATAATCAGATAATAAATAAAGCCAAATAATAACAATTATTCTAAGCTCGAATTCTTAACCCTGAACCAGTGGTTCTGGGTTATAGGTCCCCAGCAGAGTCGCCAGAGCTGTCACACCTCCTTTTGCCGCGCCCGAGGGGCGCAGGGGGAGTTTTTTCCAATTAAAGGACAATCGAAACGGGATTGGTTTAATTATTTCAGAGTCGCCACTTGGGAGATTTAGGGTGTCCCAAGTCACCAATTTTAATCCCGAATCGAGGAAAAGAATGACTCTATATTATGGTCTGCGTACCAGAAATCCGGATAAGGAATTCTGTTAACCCGGGAGAAGGTGTTAGGCATTCCCGAGTTCCGTGGTTCTAGCACGGTCGCTCAACTGTTATATTCGGCTTGATTATCTGATCTTATACAAGTGTGAACTTATGTGCAAAATTTAACTTTTAACCGCTTTTATCATTTACTGTTTTTATCAAGAATTGCAACGTTGTGAAAACATATCTTGAATCACGTTGCATCAATGCACCCGTGATTGTTGACATATTTTGACTCGGCTGAGATTTGGATTTGGGTCACATAAATGTGCACCCGAATTAAGGAGAGTAAATTATTAAGACGTGCCTAAAGCAACTAGCGTATTTGTTGTTTTGGGTAAGGCCGAAAAGTTCGCTAAACGACCTGTCCCGAATTTTAAGTGTTTTAATATATATACAGTTGGAGGGCCCCGTAGCTGTGTACATTTTTTATTTGGCGAGGCTCATCTCAAGTTTTTTTTTAAAAATGAAATTGCAACGTCATGGACACGCATCTCGAACCACGTCACAATCAATGTACCCGTGATTAGAAACACATTTCGACTCCGTTGAGAATTGGATTTGGGTCACATAAATGCGCACCCGAGTTTAAGAAGGTAAGATTTATTAAGGCGCGTCCTAAAGAGTCTAACGTATTGTTATTTTTAGGAGAGTTGTGAGATTTGCTAAACAACCCGTCCTGGAACCTAGATGCTTTGATAATACACATTTAAACAAGGGCCCCGCGTCTGCGCGTTTTGTTTATTTTCATCGAGGCTCATCTCGTTCTTTTTTTTTTATTATTATTTTTTTTAAAAGGATATCCTATAACACCTACGTTTCTCGTCGTGTTTGTCTTTATCAATTGAAAACAGTAGATAGTCCTAATTAATTAAATGCTTGCAAGTTGTTTGTAATGACATTCAGAAAAGCTAAAAAAATTTCAGAAATGAGGTTGTATGTACAGTCAGCCGAACAAACAATTATAGGCCCAAATCCAGCCCATGCGTGATAGGCCAGACCTGGGCCTCTGCCTGTTCTACGCGGGCCTACTTGGTTTGCTTCGATTTGGGCTCGACCTTCATGAGGTTGAGGCCCTGAACTGATTCTTTGTTTTGTGAAATGAGTTTATCAATTTATGTGACAATATGGCAAAAGGAGAAAGAACTTTAACTAAAACGGATAGCTTTCCTATTTGGCCTACATTAGAGAATATACTACACCATCAGACTAAGTCTGAAATACAACTTATTACACTGGGCATATTTTCACCTAGCAGTATACATACAAGGCTAGCATTCGTTAACCTACATTGATATGCTTAGTATGTAGGCTGCTTCTATTGTCCAAACAAAAATGTAACTATTTCATGACATTTAGAGTAACAGTTCATGTACATATATAAAAAAACAATCTGCAGGTCCTCTCTTTTGCATTCATGCTCAAACTTTCAGTTACATTTGTGGTATTAATTGTGTACCTGGTATGGAGGACAAAGAAGGAAGGAATGGTCAGCTGGGCAGTATGCAGTAAACACAACAACAACAGATACACAGCAACAACACAGCAACAACCAACTGAACCAAGTGTTTTCCACAGCCACAGACAACCAACAATATCTCCCAGAATACAAGGACTAGCAGATAGTCGAAACCGAGCCAGCAATCCCAGGAAAGAGTAAGGAAATAACAGTAGTAACTGAGGGTTCAAATGCAGTAAAACTAACAGTTCAACAACCAACAACCAACTCAGCCAATGCAAGCAACAGAACTTGGCCAAGACAGCTTTGACCAATATGCACTCTTGTACAACTTTCAGGCAGTGTTTGGTTACAATGTCTATTGGAAACTACCTTGTGTTTACGCTATTGTGATTTGGGACTCACTAGACCTCTCTTCAGACTAAAGTTTTTTTCTTTCTGAAGACTCAAAAGTCCAGCCCCCTTTAAGTTATCAAAATGGCTTATTTATAAGCCGAAAACCAGTGCAGTTAAGCTGCCTTTTTTGCTGCAACTTGCAGCCTGCCCATACTCTTTAAAGCCCATGCCTAAGCATCTTTTGGTGTCAGCCCCCTTTATTCCCACGCCTGGTTTTGTTTAATCAGGAGTTATGGGCATCATTTTTTATTCAATTTAAGTCCCATACTCTTATGTCTTGTTCCCCATTGGCATTAATTTAATCCCAAATTAGTACCCTACTTGTCAGCTCATTTAAACTAATCATTTTTGTTCTTTGCAAACCCCAGACTACCCCTGTTAAACCCTGGTTATCACTGTCTTGACCCTTTGCAGCATCAGGGCATTTTTGAACTGATGAAAGTTCAAATTCAGGACTGCCTAGACTGAACCTTTCAGTCATTTTTCAATGCAAACAAACTATTTCAAACAATGCTGGGGCCTTCAATCAGTGGCAAAGTATCAATTAGTCATGCGACATTATTAGCTCGTTTGATTCATTAGTTATAGAAACTAATCAACGACATTTATCGAGTCGACTATACTAATTATAGCAGGTAATAATCAGTCGCTCACATAAACAATATGTTCAGGGACCTAAAGGGCATCAGACAATTTTGTGTTCAATTACTGGGAACCTATATAAGTTTATTCATTTGACGACTAATCTAATCGAACATGTTCATCACAGAATACATTCAAATCATACACAGAAAACAATTGACCAAATAAAAGGTCTTTACAGAGATGAAAGAAATCCAAAAAAAATAACAAAATAACAACCAAACACAAAGAGATATGCTGACAACTTATTTAGAAATAAAACAAAAGAAAGGAAAACTTACCAAAATGTTTAAATCAAACAGACCCAAATCTGATTCAACTTCGAATTTTTGAGGCCGAACAAACTTTAATCAGGGTGTTCTCACATGAGAACACCTTGATTAAGGTCTATTAGACCTCAAACCCATGTCAAAACTGGCCGGGTTCCCCAGGTGCATGTGTTTCAAGTTCTGGATTTCCAGATCTGGATTTTTAGGAGTTGTGGGTAGATTCGGACCAAACCAAGCTTGGTTTGGTCACGAGGAAGGTCAGGGGAGTGTCTGGTATGAAGATGGGATGGTTTGGCATAGATCCGGGTTCGACTCAAATCTTCAAATGAAGATTCGAGACGAACGGAAGTGATTCGAGGCTCGTGGTTAGTGGATTTGTGTTCAGGACAGTGAGGTGGTCCTAGGGTGTTCAGGAGGTGGCCACCGGCGTCCATGCCGCCGGTTTTAATGGCGAGGGATACTGGGGCGGCTGCTAGGGTTCGAGGATGAGAAGGGGCTGTGTTTAGGACGAGGGTGTACAGTGGGGAAGGTGGGGTTTGGTTTGGGGGGCGTGGGGTGTAATGGAGAACTTATATATGTATTGAGGATTTAGATCCTGGCCGTTGGATCAAGTGAGATCTATGGCCAGGATCCATCCACTTAGGAAAGACGGTGTCGTTTGGGCGTGATGGTGGGTGAGACCGGGTAAAGGGCATGGATCGGGCCATGTTGACGGGTTTAGAGGAGGGCCTGGATCCGTTGGATCAATGGGGTTGGACGGCTTAGATCATCTTGCCTGAAACGACGTCGTTGAGGCGAGTTGAACAGCCTGATCTGGACCGTTCGTTTGAATCAGATCAACGGCTTTGGTAGGGATGCCGATACGGCGTCGTTTGAGTCCGTGTTTGGGCAGGCTTGTTTTGGACTGGATCAGAGTGCTGGTTTGGGCCTGTTTTATTTCATTTCTTTTGGGCCCAAACCGGTTTTCCCTCACTCTTTTACTTTTCTTCTTTTTTTTTTTTTTAATAATAATAAATAAAATAGTGAAATTAAAATCAACAACACTGTGACATTTCCACATAATTATCACAAAATATTTAAGTAAGTTAAACCACAACCTAGAACGAACGACGCACATATATTCATATTTTTGAATTTTCTTGTAACGACACATATACTTTATATATATATATTTTTTTTTTGTATTTTCGTTTGATAATGACTAGATGCAAAATGGACAGACCCACAAACACATGTCACGGACAGATCGAAAAATTGTACAGCGAAACCATTTGTCACTATTTTTATTTTCTTTTGGAGCGATTGTCCGTAAAGCAAAAATCACGTGCTTACAGTAGCAGTAGTAGCAGCAGCCAGCAGCAGTGATAGTGGTAGTAGTAGTAGTAGTAGTAGTGGTAGTGGTAGTAGTGGTAGTGGTAGTAGTGGTAGTAGTGGTAGTAGTAGTAGTAGTAGTAGTAGTAGTAGTGGTAGTAGTGGTAGTAGTGGTAGTAGTGGTAGTGGTGGTAGTAGTGGTAGTGGTGGTAGTAGTGGTAGTGGTGGTAGTGGTGGTAGTGGTGGTAGTGGTGGTAGTGGTGGTAGTGGTGGTAGTAGTAGTAGTGGTAGTAGTAGTGGTGGTGGTAGTAGTTACAGTATATGCTAAAATCAAGTTTTCTATTTATTTTTATTTATATCTATGGATCGATTTAAGTTTAATTCATTTGAAGAAATAAAATCACATTGCCGCTTGGTTTGTTGCCGATAAAAATAATTTCTTTATTTGTGATTCCTCCTCACAATCAACGTAATGTTATTATTTAATCTAAAAAATAAAATTATTTATATACATAATGTTATTTTTGTTATTATTATTAGTATTAGTAGTAGTAGAAGTAATAACAGTATATACTAAAATCATGTTTTCTATTTTATCTTTATTTATATATATATGATCGTTTTAAGTTAAATTTATTTGAATAAATAAAATCACATTACCACTTGGTTTGTTGCCGATAAAAATAATTTCTTTAATCGTGATTCCTCCTCACAATCAACGTAATGTTATTATTTCTAAAAAATAGAATTATTTGTATTTAACATATTGGATAAATTCTAATAGATATAGATGGTTAATCAAATACCAATCCTAAAAAGATACATACTTGCAAGATATTGTATTCAAGGTAAATCAAACTTGTGTCGTAGAAGAGTCAAAATCTATTTCAACCCCCCCTTTTAATTGATAATATTCATTGTAATGAAGGAGCCTAAACAGAATTGAAATAATTAAAGATCTATAACAAAACTGAATTTAAAATTTCTATATAAGATTCAAAATAGGATTGAATAATAAAAGATTTAATTTAGTAAATGGGATTGCATATATAGTTCTTAACCGATATTTTCTTATTTGACAATATCCCTACAACCTCTCTTAAATATTGTCAAGTGGCTTTTTATTAGCTTGCCACTTGGCTTAACTATAATGCCAATATATATGGTAACTTTATTGCTTTAATATACATATAGATTAGTTATTCTCTTTTTAATTTTTGAATTTGAAAACAATTAATTAGGTATTCTATATTTTAAAAAAAAGAAGAAGAAGTAGTTACTACAGTTTTAGAAACTATGTTAGGTATTCTATATTTAAAAAAAAAGTAGTATCTATGTTTTTTTAAAGAAACAAACAATTAACTAGGTATTCTATATCTAATTAATTAATTGGTTTCTACCTTTTTAAAAAGAAAATGTCTCTACAGTTTGGAACCTTAAAGAACGACAATTTAGGAACGCCAGTTTCACCTATTTGCCCTAAAAATTTCGTCCTTCAAATTCGGCACTTCAATCCCACGATGTCTCACCACGATTTCAACTCCTTACCCACGAACTTTTCTGCCCTGGATTCCAGTAATATGATTTCACTTTTTTGTTAAATTAGTTCTAAAATCAGTTCGACTTTTATGCTATATAGTTCTATTTTTTCTCCATCATGTGCATATCAAACATCAATTCTAGACTATAGGAAGTGACTGGGATGATTGTATTTCATGAATAGTCTTTATTCTCAAAACTGCAATTTTATATTTCTTCCACTGATACACATACTTCAATTCTAATCTTCCTACTGTTATCAAGATGCCAAGAAAACATACGGCTTATGCAAAAAATGGCTACTCACATTGATTTCATCAAGGATGTAATAATTTCGAAGATGCAATGGAAGTTGAAAGTTCAAGTTGTTCGTATGTGGGAAGTATCGTATCGTTTTAATCCAGACACTATATTCTCGATTGAATTGGTTCTACAAGATGAAAAAGTATTTAATTTGTTTTGCTCTCTGTTTCTTAAGTTGAAAAATTTAAACTTGGTGCTTTCTGTGTTTGAGTTAGTAATCTATCTATAATCTGAAATTTTTGTGTTGCTTATTTGTTATACTTTAATATTACTTTATGCTAGAATTCCTCGTCGATGCTAACTCAACATAATCGATCAAGGGTTATATACAATCTATACTACCAACAGAGACAATTCTTACAATATGTCCAGAAGATTTATACTTAACGAAGTCGATATTCCTCCTAATATTAAAAAAAAAGATACATTTATCAAACGAAAACCATTAGACGCGTTTATCCATGTTGTGCTAATTTGTTATACCTTTTCTATTTTTAATGTGATGAAGTTGGAAATCGAGTTTCTCCGTGTTGTGCTCATTTGTTATACCTTTTCTGTTTGTTAATGTGATGAAGTTGCAAATCTAATTGTTATACCTTTTCTTTTTGTTAATGCGATAGAAGTTGGAAATCGAGTTTCTCCATGTTTTGCTAATTTGTTATACCTTCTTTGTTTTTTAATGTGATGAAGCTGGAAATCTGAAATTTTTGCTCTGTTTCTTTGACTATTTAATTCTCTAATGTTGAAAAGTAATTTTACCACAATTTAGTATTAGTATAATTTCAAGTATTAAGTATAGTAATATAGATTTGAAAAGTTAATCTGGAATTATTGTATTACTAAGTTCTTCAAACACTTTATGTTATTTAATAGATTTGAAAAGTTAATCTGGAATTATTGTAGTATTAAATCTTTCAAACACTATGATATTTAATGTGTTTTCTTTGTAGGACAATCGGATACATGCTACTATTGACAAGTCAGTTTTGCATCTTTTCAAAATACAAATTACTGAGCTTGGATTATATCATATGGGGAACTTTATCATTTGTCATAATAAGGAGAAGTTCAACACCACAAAACATAGGTTTAGGCTGACGTTTACTCGACGGACAACGGTGACTGAAACAACTGATCCACCTTTCCCAATAAATATCGTTGATTTTCGACCATATGATCAATTGATAAATAAGGTTGATGTGAACGAGACTAAATTATTCAGTAACAATAACTTTTACCTTAAATTTCTAATTATGAATTTTTCTACTATTTATTTTAACACCTTCTTTTTCTTTAGAAGTGATCGGAGAAATCGTCGGTCTTAGTGAGGTATACACGCACAAACAAGGTCGAATTTCTAGGAAGTTTATGGATATCGAACTAGAAGATGATGAGTAAGAATAAACATTCATCTACTGATTAAGGATGGATTTGATAATTACATATGCTAAAAATTATATTTGTATTTCTATTTGGTAGAAGGAGAAGTTGTCTGCAACATTCTAGGGCGAGTTTGTTGATGAAATTATACCTCACCTGCTAAGTTCTAACAACCAACCTATTATTGTTGTTATGCAGCTCATAAAAGCCAATAAATTTCAACATAAAATACAATTATTCAGTTTGACATTACTGTGTCAAAGTTATTCATTATATCTTACACATATATTATTTTGTAGATTCATATTCTGTGCGCAATACTTGGAATGCATCAAAGCTGTGGATTAATCCAAATTTTTCTCAATCTGACCAGTTTAAAACACGGTTCAATATATATATATATATATTCACTGCATCTATACTCAAATCAATTTTTTCAAGTATATGTAACGACCTGATTAGTCGTTTTGCCTTTTAGAACCCCGTTCTCTTAAATAAGACTTTTTGTGCTTGCTTTAGCTAATTTACGACTTGCCGGGACGGTTGGTCCGGGATTTGGAAGAGTTTGGAGTGAAATACGCCCATTTGATTTCTTAGGATTTTTCTTAAAAGGCCAAGTTTGACTTTGGTCAACATTTTGAGCAAATGGACCCGGATTCGTGATTTGACGGTCCCGCAGGGTCTGTAGGAAAATATAGGACCTGGGCGTATGCCCGAAATCGAATTCCGAGGTCCCTAGCTCGAGTAATGAATTTTTATTAGAAATTGTTAATAAGAAATATTAAGGATTTAAAGAAACTAATTAATGATTGATTTTGTAGGTATCGGGCTCGTATGTTGGTTCCGAAGCCCGGTACAGGTCCGAAATATCATTTAAGACTTACCCGCAAAATTTGGTGTCAATTTGAGTAGTTTTAGGGCATTTTGGCTCGTTAGAGGAAAATTAAGAACTTGAAGTTCATAAGTTTGATTCATTTGGTTTTAGGGGGTGATTCTTAGATTTAGCGTTGTTTCGGGCGTTCCGAAGGTTCGAATAGGTCCGTCTCGTGAATTCAGACTTATCGGTATGTTCGGGCATCGCCCAGGAGCCCCGAGCGTCAATTGGACGATGCTCGAGTAAAGTTGAAATTGTTGAGAAGTACTGAAGTTGTTGCTTCTGTCATAACTGTACCTGCAGTTGGTGGACCGCAGGTGCGAGACCGCAGATGCGGTCCATCTATCGCAGATGCGGCCCCAGGAAAGGCCAAGCCAAACTGCAGAAGGCTCTCGAACTGCAGAAGCGGCCTCAGGACAGCAGAAACGGTCCCAGCCCTTTTAGCCCATTTCGCAGATGCAATATTTTTCTCACAGATGCGGGACCGCAGATGCGGTCCGCTAACCGCAAATGCGGAAATCACTGAGGTAGTGAGTTCATTTATTATGGGTTCCAAGTCCATTTTAGTCATATTTCACTCCTCCATTGGGCGATTTTAGAGCATTTGAGAGAAGACTTCCACCTAGCATCTTGAGGTAAGTTTATTCCACTAATTCTTAGTTTAATACTTATGTTTTAGGTAGATTAAACACTAGTATTAAAGTAAAATCATGGGGTTAGAGCTAGACCTAGGGTTTTAATAAAACTTAGATTCTACCACGAAATTGGTTACGAAATGAATTAGAAATCATATATTATTATCCTTAGGTTATAGAGAACAACTTCCTTTGAAAAATTTCGGAATTCAGGCATGTGGGCTCGGGGTCGGATTTTAGGAAACTCATGGTAAGGGTTGGAAAATTGCTTAAATAGCTAGAATATGATCTTGTGAGCTTATATTGATTAGTTCCTACCTTATTTAACTAGTTTTGGATCGTTCGACTCCAAATTGAGGGTTTGGGCTCATTCTTGGCATTGGAAGTATACTTTGGAGCGAGGTGAGTCTCCTTTCTAACCTCGTACGAGGGAATTGCCCCAATAGGTGCAATAATTGAATTAATTTCTATTATATACGGGGGCTACGTACACACTAGGTGACGAGAGTCCGTGCGTAGCTACTATTATGTCGAGTTCAGGTAGTCTAGGACCCAGAAGCATGCTCTACGTGATATTCTTGTAACTTGATGATGAATTCGGATTTGTATAAATTATGTTGATTAAGGTAAATGAGACTAGTAGAGGAGCCTTATCTTGCTTGGTCTTTTAAAAGAGAATTTGAATATTTCTGTGAATAACTACTCCCCAGATATACATCATTGTCTGCTTGTTGATGAGTTTATTTATATTTAACCGCGTCGCACATGTGATTCGCGAGCGGGGTAATAGATGCATCTATGGTTCGAGCCGTTCGACCCTCGGTAGTGCACAATTTATTTTTATGTTGGATCGAGCCGTACGTCCCTCGGTGTTACTTGCGCATGCTCTTCTTAGTATTTCTCTGTGGACTGAACTTCATATATGTCTTGAAACATAACTGGATACCTGTGATATTAATTGGAAAAAGAACTGCTATTCCCTGCCATACGATGTTAATAAATTTGTGCTATCCATGCTTATTATAAATTCTCTCTCATATTATTTGACCCTAGTAAGTATCAAGTCGATCTCTCATCTCTACTTCTTCAAGATTAGACGGGATACTTGCTGGGTACATATTGTTTATGTACTCATACTACACTTCTGTACTTAATTGTACAGGATCTGAGGTAGGTGTATCTGGCTATCAGTCTGGTGCGCATCACTGAGCGAATTTCGAGACTTCTACGGTGAGTTGCTTCCCTTCCAGTGCCGTTCAGCAGCCTGAAGGAGTCTCTCTTATGTAGTTTTGCTGTCTATTCTGTTTTGGACAGTAGGATAGTGTGATTCTTTTGTATATTCTACTAGTTGCCCATAGCTTGTGACACCAGGTCTTAGCACACACATTAGTAGACTGTTATTTTGGGATTGTACGATTATGTTGGCTTTACCGATCATTTCTAATTTTTTTTGTTTCAACCTAAAAGAGTGATTACTACTATTTTGGGTAAAAGCATATGAGATTTTATTTAGTATTTTCTGCGTTGGCTTGCCCGGCAATGGTGTTGGGCGCCATTATGACCTATTCTGGAAATGGGTAGTGACAACATGATATTAGAGCACTAGGTTCACGTAGGTCTCACAAGTCATAGACAAACCTAATAGAATATTGCGGATCGGTATGGAGACGTCTGTATTTATTTTCGAGAGGCTATAGGGTGTTAGGAAAAACTACTCTTTATTCATTTCCTATTGTGCAGTGGTTGGTATATTAAATTTCCCTTTTCTATTCTCTCTTAGATGGTGAGGACACACACGACTGATGTTCCAGACCCGGGAGGAGCTGCTCCCCCCATTGCTAGAGGCCGAGGCAGAGGTCGAGGGAGGGCACCGACCCGAGGTAGGGGACGAGGGCGTCCCAGAGTTATCCCAGTAGCACCACTAGCAGATCCTGCGGGAGATCCTATTATCGAGGAGCAGGGTGAGGTGCCCGCAGCTGAGCCTACCCCGACGGACTTTTTGACAGCATCGGGATTCCAAGAGGTCATAGGCCGTATGCTGCGGTTCATGGATCCTACGACTCAGGCTGGTTATTTTCCAGCAGATCCAACTACATCACAGGCAGGAGGGGGTGCACAGACCCCTACTGCTCAGGCTCCTGGACATGCAACTGCAGTGTATCAGACTCCGTGTGCACTACCCGCAGATGGGCCCCAGCTAGTTGCTGTAGTGGCACCCCAGCTCAGACCAACTGCGGACGGTGACCCGCAGAAGTTATTGGATAGATGGACTAGACCTCACCCTCCCACCTTTGGGGGTGAGCGACATAAGGATGCCCAGGACTTCATTGACAGGTGCAGGGACAGACTACACAACATGAGGATATTGGAGTCGCATGGAGTTGACTTCACTACTTTCCAACTAGAGGGTAAGGCTCGTAGATGATGGCAGTCCTATGTTCTTGGCAGGTCAGCAGGTTCTCCTCCCCTCACTTGGGGTCAGTTCACCCAGTTATTCTTGGATAGGTATATTCCACCCTCTGAGAGGGAAGAGCTACGACATCAGTTTGAGTATCTGGAGCAGGGTCAAATGTTTGTGACCGATTATGAGGCGAGGTTCTCTGAGTTGTCTCGCCATGCACTCATGATACTTCCCACAGATGCAGAGAGAGTGCGTAGGTTTGTTACGGGGTTACACCCCGATATTCGAGCTAGCATGGCCTAGGAGGTGGAGATGGGTACTGAGTATCAGCTAGTGGTGGAGATTGCTCACAGGATTGAGGGGTATCGCCTGAGGGGTAGAGAGAAGATTCAACAGAACAAAAGGCCCCGATTTTCGGGAGAGATCAGAGGTGCCCCAGCTAGGGGTAGAGGTCACTTCGGGAGGGGCCAGCCCAACAGACCCCCATATTCAACACCACCACCCCATCCCCGAGGTACTCTAGTAAGACCTTATTTCAGTGTGATGCCGGAGAGTTCTTACCGTCCACCAGCTATTCAGGGTTCCACCGGCGGGTATTTTGGTCATCAAAATTCTTCTAGTGCTCACTTCAGTGCTGTGCCAGAGAGTTCATACCTCCCACCAGCCATCCAGGGTTCTTCCAGTGGGTATTCGGGTCAGCAGGCTCAGACTTCAGGGCAGCAGGCTATGGTACCGAGAGTGTGCTACGAGTGTGGAGATCTGGGTCACCTAAAGAGGACCTGTTCCAGACTTCGAGGCAAGGTAGTGCAACAGGGTAAGCAGCCTATGATTTCAGCACCGGCTGCCCCGCCACCTAGAGGTGGAGGGCAGACTGGTAAGGGACGTCCTAGAGGTGGAGGCCAGGCAGGGAGAGGTCAGCCAGCTATTGCTCAATCAGGTGGAGGCCAGCCAGCCGGCGCTCCAGCTAGATTCTACGCCCTTCCGGCCAGGCCAGATACATTGGCCTTAGATACAGTCATCACATGTAGTATTTCTATCGGCGGTAGAGATGCTTCGGTATTATTTGATCCAAGGTCTACTTATTCATATGTATCATCTCTGTTTGCTCGTTTCCTGGTTATTTCTCCTAAGCCTTTGAGCACTCCTGTTCATGTGTCTACTCCTATGGGTGATTCTGTGGTTGTGGATCGGATCTACCTGTCCTGTGTGGTCACATTCTGTGGTTTCGAGACTAGAGCAGAACTCATGTTGCTTGATATGATCAATTTTGAGGTCATCTTGGGCATGGATTGGTTGTCCCCATATCACGCCATCCTAGTCTGCCATGCCAAGACTGTTTCACTAGTGATGCCAGGGTTGCCGAGATTAGAGTGGAAGGGTTACATAGTTGATACACCTAGTTAGGTTATTTCTTTCCTAAAGGCTCGGCATATGGTCAAGAAAGGGTGTTTGGCTTATCTAGCTTATGTTTGGGACACCACCGCAAAGTCTCCGATGATTGATTCAGTCCAGTAGTTCAAGAGTTCGCCGATGTGTTTCCTTCTGATCTTCCTGGCATGCCACTGGATTCTGATATTGATTTTTGTATTGATTTGGCTCCAGGCAACCAGCCTATATCCATTCCACCATACCGTATGGCTCTTAAGGAGTTGAAGGAGCAGTTTGAGGAGTTTTTTGTGAAGGGGTTTGTTAGGCCTAATGTATCACCTTGGGGTGCACCAGTGTTATTTGTGAAGAAGAAGGATGGGACTCTGCGAATGTGCATTGATTACTGCCAGTTGAACAAAGTCACCATCAAGAACAAGTATCCGTTGCCTCGTATCGATGATTTGTTTGACCAGTTGCAGGGTGCTAGGGTGTTCTCTAAGATATACTTGAGGCCAGGGTACCATCAGTTGAAGATTCGGGACTCGGATTTTCCGAAGACTGCATTCCGGACTAGGTATGGCCATTATGAGTTTTTGGTGATGTCTTTTGGCTTGACTAATGCCCCAACAACATTTATGGACTTGATGAACAGGGTGTTCATGCCTTATATTGATTCATTTGTCATCGTCTTCATTGACGCCATCTTGATATACTCCCGTAGCTTGGGGGAGCACGAGCAGCATTTGAGAGTAGTGCTTCAGACATTGCGAGAGCAGAAGCTATATGCTAAGTTCTCCAAGTGTGAGTTTTGGCTGGAGTCTGTGGCATTCTTGGGGCATGTTGTGTCAGGAGAGGGTATTAAGGTGGACCCCAAGAAGATTGAAGTAGTTCAGAGTTGGCCACGTCCTACCTCAGTGACCGAGATCAGGAGTTTCATGGGGCTAGCAGGTTATTACCGGCGATTCGTGCAGGGCTTTTCATCTATTGCATCACCTTTAACTAGATTGACCCAGAAGGGTGCTCCCTTCCGTTAGTCCGATGATTGTGAGGAGAGATTTCAGAAGCTCAAGATAGCTTTGACTACGACACCGGTTCTTGTATTGCCTTCCGGTTCAGGGATGTATATGGTATATTGTGATGCTTCACGCGTTGGCTTGGGATGTGTATTGATACAGGAGAGGCGAGTTATTGCATATGCTTTGCGTCAGCTAAAGGTTCATGAGAAGAATTATCCTGTGCACGATCTAGAGTTGGCCGCGATTATTCATGCTCCTAAGATATGGAGGCATTATCTGTATGGGGTGTCATGTGAGGTTTACACTGATCATCGCAGCTTGCAGCATTTGTTCAAGCAGATGGATCTTAATTTGAGGTAGCGCAGGTGGCTTGAGTTACTGAAGGATTATGACATCATCATTCTTTATCACCCGTGCAAGGCGAATGTGGTCGCGGATGCCTTAAGCAAAAAGGTAGAGAGTATGGGTGGCTTGGCATTCATTCCAGCAGTGGAGAGGCCACTAGCTTTGGACATTTAGTCCTTGGCTAACAGACTTGTGAGGTTAGACATTTCAGAGCCTAGCCGAGTTCTCGCATGTGTGGTTGCTCAGTCTTCATTATTGGGGCTGATCAAGGCCCGACAGTTCGATGATCCACATTTGGCGGTTCTTAGAGAGATGGTGCTCCAGGGAGGTGCCAAGGAGGTTTCTATTGGCGAGGATGGTGTTTTGCGGCTCCAGGGCCATCTATGTGTTCCTAATGTCATGGTCTGAGGGAGAGGATTCTGGAAGAGGCACACAGTTCGCGGTATTCCATTCATCTAGGAGCTATGAAGATGTATCGTGACTTGAAGCAGCATTATTGGTGGCGGAGGATGAAGAAATACATAGTGGAGTATATAGCTAGGTGTTTGAATTGCCAGCAAGTCAAGTATGAACACCAGCGACTGGGTGGCCTACTTCAGCAGATGCCTATACCAGAGTGGAAGTGGGAGCACATTACCATAGATTTCATAGTTGGGTTGCCCCGGACTTTGTGGAAGTTTGATTTAGTGTGGGTCATTGGTTACAGGTTGACCAAGTCGGCCCACTTTATTCCGGTGGCGGTTACTTATACAGCAGAGAGGTATGCTCATATTTACATTCGGGAGATAGTCCGGTTGCACTGTGTGCCTATTTCCATCATATCAAATAGGGGCCCTCAGTTCACTTCCCATTTCTGGAGAGCTGTTTAGAGTGAGTTGGGAACCCGTGTAGAGCTCAGCACATCATTCCATCCTCAGACCAACGGGCAGTCGGAGCGGACAGTTCAGATTTTGGAGGACATGCTCAGAGCATGAGTGATTGACTTTGAAGGGCAGTGGGATTAGTTCTTGCCCTTGGAGGAGTTTGCATACAACAACGGCTATTAGTTCAGCATAGAGATGGCTCCATACGAGGCTTTATATGGTCATCGTTGTCGTTCTCCTATCGGGTAGTTTGAGCCTGGTGAGGCTAAGTTATACGGTACAGACTTGGTGAAAGATGCCTTGGATAAGGTGAAGTTGATTTAAGAAAGGCTTCGCACAGCTCAGTCCAGACAGAAGAGTTATGCGAATCAGAAGGCGTGTGATGTATCGTTCATGGTTGACGAGAAGGTCCTCTTAAAAGTCTCGCCAATGAAGGGTATTATGAAGTTCGGGAAGAAGGGCAAGTTGAGCCCAAGGTTTATTGGCCCATTTGAGGTATTGAGACGAGTTGGGGAGGTTGCCTATGAGCTTGCCTTACCCCCCAGCTTATCGGGAGTTCATTCGGTTTTTCATGTATCGATGCTTCAGAAGTATCATGTCGACTTGTCCCATGTGTTAGACTTTAGTACTATTCAGCTGGATAAGAGTTTGGGTTATGAGGAGGAGCCAGTTGCCATTATAGATTGGCAGGATCGCTAGTTGAGGTCCAAGAGGATTTCTACGGTGAGGGTTCAGTAGAAGGGCCAACCAGTCGAGGAGGCGACCTGGGAGTCCGAGGAGGACATGCAGATTAGATATCCCTATTTATTCAGTAGCTCAGGTACTTTTCTATGTCCGTTCGAGGACGAATATTTGTTTAAGAGGTGGAGAATGTAATGACCTAACTGGTCATTTTGCCTCTTAGAACCCCATTCCCTTAAATTAAACTTCCCGCGCTTGCTTTAGCTAATTTACAACTTGCGGGGATGGTTGGTCCGGGATTTGGAAGAGTTTGGAGTGAAATATGCCCATTTAATTCCTTAGGATTTTTCTTAAAAGGCCAAATTTGACGTTGGTCAACATTTTGAGCAAACGGACCCGAATTCGTGATTTGACGGTCCCGGAGGGTCGTAGAAAAATATGGGACTTGAGCGTATGCCCGGAATCGAATTCCGAGGTCCCTAGCCCGAGTAATGAATTTTTATTAGAAATTTGTTAATCTGAAATATTAAGGATTTAAAGAAACTAATTAATTATTGATTTCATCGGTATCGGGCTCATATGTTGGTTCCGAAGCCAGGTACAAGTTCGAAATATCATTTAAGACTTACCCGCAAAATTTGGTGTCAATCCGAGTAGTTTTAGGGCATATTGGCTGGTTAGAGGAAAATTAAGAACTTGAAGTTCATAAGTTTGATTCATTTGGTTTTAGGGGTGATTATTAGATTTAGCATTGTTTTGGGCGTTCCAAAGGTTCGAGTAGGTCTGTCTCGTGATTTCAGACTTGTCGGTATGTTCGGACGGGGCCCTGGAGCCCCGAGCGTCAATCAGACGACGCTCGAGTGAAGTTGAAATTGTTGAGAAGTGCTGAAGCTGCTGCTTCTATCATAACCGCACCTGCGGTTGGTGGACCACAGGTGCGAGACAGCAGATGCAGTCTATCTATCGCAGATGCGGCCCCAGGGAAGGTCATGCCAAACCGCAGAAGCGGCTCTCGAACCACAGAAGCGGTTACGCAGAAGCGGCCTCAGGACCACAGAAGCAGTCCCAGCCCTTTAAGCCCATTTCGCAGATGCAGTGTTTCCTCGCAGATGCGGGACTGCAGATGCGGTCCCCTAACCGCAGATGCGGAAATAGATGAGGCAGTGAGTTCATTTATTACGGGTTTCAAGTCCATTTTTGCCATATTTCACTCCTCCATTGGGCGATTTTAGAGCTTTTGAGAGAAGACTTCCACCTAGCATCTTGAGGTAAGTTTATTCCACTAATTCTTAGTTTAATACTTGTGTTTTAGGTAGATTAAACACTAGGATTAAGGTAAAATCATGGGGTTAGAGCTAGACCTAGTATTTTAATAAAACTTAGATTCTACCACGAAATTGGTTACGAAATGAATTAGAAATCATATATTAGTGATCCTTAGGTTATAGAGAACAACTTCCTTTGAAAGTTTTCGGAATCTGGGCATGTGGGCCGGGGGTCGGATTTTAGGAAACTCGTGTTAAGGGTTGGGATATTGCTTGAATAGCTAGAATATGATCTTGTGAGCTTATATTGATTAGTTCCTACCTCATTTAACTAGTTTTGGATCGTTCGGCTCCAAATTGAGGGTTTGGGCTCGTTCTTGGCTTTGGAAGTACACTTTGGAGCGAGTTGAGTCTCCTTTCTAACCTTGTAAGAGGGAATTGTCCCCATAGGTGTAATAATCGAATTAATTGCTATTATATGCGGGGGATACGTACGCACTAGGTGACGAGAGTCCGTGCGTAGCTACTATTATGTCGAGTCCGGGTAGTCTAGGACCTAGAAGCATGCTCTACGTGATATTCTTGTAACTTGATGATGAATTCAGATTTGTATAAATTACGTTGATTAAGGTAAATGAGACTAGTAGAGGAGCCTTATCTTGCTTTGTCTTTTAAAAGAGAATTTGAATATTTTTGTGAATAACTACTCCCCAAATATACATCATTGTCTGATTGTTGATGAGTTTATTTATATTTAACCGCGTCGCACATGTGATTCACGAGCGGGGTAATAGATGCATCTATGGTTCGAGCCGTTTGACCCTCGGCAATTCACAATTTACTTTTATGTTAGATCGGGCCGTACGTCCCTCAGTGTTACTTGCGCATGCTCTTCTTAGTATTTCTCTGTGGACTGAACTTCATATATGTCTTGAAACATAACTGGATACCCGTGATATTAATTGGAAAAAGAACTGTTATTCCCTGCCGTACGATGTTAATAAATTTGTGCTATCCATACTTATTATAAATTCTCTCTCATATTATTTGACCTTAGTAAGTATCAAGTAAATCTCTCATCTCTACTTCTTCAAGATTAGACGGGATACTTGCTGGGTACATATTGTTTATGTACTTATACTACACTTCTGTACTTAATTGTATAGGATCTGAGGCAGGTGTATCTGGCTATCAGTCTGGTGTGCATCACTGAGCGGATTTCGAGACTTTTACGGTGAGCTGTTTCCCTTCATTTGCCGTTCAGCAGCCTGAAGGAGTCCCTCTTATGTATTTTTGCTGTCTATTCTATTTCGGACAGTAGGATAGTGTGATTCTTTTGTATATTCTACTAGTTGCCCATAGCTTACGACACCAGGTCTTGGCACACACATTAATAGACTGTTATTTTGGGATTGTACGATTATGTTGGCTTTACCAATCATTTCTGATTTTTTGTTTCAACCTAAAAGAGTGATTACTACTATTTTGGGTAAAGCATATGAGATCTTATTTAGTATTTTCCGCGTTGGCTTGCACGACAATGGTGTTGTGCGCCATCATGACCTATTCTACAAATGGGTCGTTACAGTATACATCTAACTGTTTTACACATTCATAAATATAGATTACTTTCTGTTCAGGATAATTACTCTGAGAGGCTAACTCAAACCATATCTCAACAAAGTTACTCTGTCTTAGATGAGTTAGAGAAGGGCATTGTTCAAGTTGAAACAATTGGCAAATTAATGGAGTCCATGCAAGTGAGTGAACTATCTTGTGTTACATTGGTTCTATATATAGTCTAGCATTTATTTTTCATCCGTGGTTGATGTAACGACCTGACCGGTCGTTTTGAGCTCTAGCGTGTCGTTCAGCAGTTTAAGGCCATGAGCAGCGTCACTTCAAGTATTATGACTTGTACACATGGTCGGAATCGAATTTCGGGAAGTTCGGAGTTGATTTAGAAAGTGAATTCTCATTTCGGAAGCTTTAAGTTGAAAGAATTGACTAAGATCAGATTTTTGAGTAAATGACCTCGGAATCGGGATTTGAAGGTTCCAGCAGGTTCATATGATGATTTCGAACTTGGGCGTATATTCGGATCGGGTTTTGGATGATCCGGGAGTGTTTCAGTGCTAATTGTGGAAGTTTGTATTTTAGAAGAATTTCATAAATTTCGGTTGAAGTGAATTTCAATGCTATCGATGTCCGTTGGGGATTCTGAGTCTGGGAATAGCTCCGTGTGGTGATTCTGGTGTTGGGAGCACGATCGGAAGTGGATTTGGAGGTCCGTAGGTCATTTTGGAGTCATTTGGCGAAAGTTAGAAATTTGAAGGTTTTTGAGAAGTTTGACCGAGAGTTGACATTTTTGATATCTGGATCGGATTCCGATTCCGGAAGTTGGAGTAGGTCTGTAATGTTGAATGTGACTTGTGTGAAAAATTTGAAGTCATTTTGGATTTATTTGATATGTTTCGGTGCAAAATATAAAAGTTGGAAGATTTGAAAACTCATAATTCGATTCGATACGCGATTCGTAGTTTTGACGTTGTTTGACGTGGTTTGAAGCCTTGATTAAGTTCGTATTTTGTATTTTGGGACATGTTTGTATAATTGGTTAAGGTCTCGAGGGCCTCAGGTGGCTTTCAGAAGGTTAACAGAATGGATTTCGAACAAAAGGAGCTGTTGCATTTTTCTGCTGCAGAAGCTGTTTTTGGACAGCAACTGGTGCAATCGCAGAGCTAACTTTGAGAGCTTATATCTTGAAATCTATAAGGAATATGAAAATTTGTAAAACATGTAAGTTTTTATCCCTTCTAATTTCCAGAACGATAAACCATTCATCATTTGGATATTCGTACAGAAAGTTATGATAGATTGAATGAAGGCTGGTAAAGCTGTTTTGCAATTTCCCCAGAAATTTCTGATGCGAGGACCCTAATTTGGAAGCTTATATCTCGAAATATATAAGGAATCTGAAAATTTGCAAAACATGAAAGTTGTAGATATTTGATTCCAGTTTCCAAAAAGTTAAACTATTCATCATTTGGATATTTTTACAGAAAGTTATGGTCCATTGACTGAAGGCTGGTAGTAGTTCATTTTTTCCCGAAAATCACGCAAAGTCGCATTTCATGCATGTGACTTGCCTAGGCAGAATGCCTAAAAACGGGAGTAAGCCATTTTTACTCATTTTTGAGTTTTGAGTCTCGGATTTGGGCGATTTTTGGAGCTTTTGGAAGAGGGTTTTCACCTAGCACTTTGAGGTAAGTAATTTCTACACAACATGAGTTTAATACAAAGATTATGGATAGATTAACATATAAAAATTGGTGAAATCAAGGGTTTAGATGAAAACCTAGATTTTGTATAAAAATGAGATTTAACCACGAAAGTGGTTATGGAATTTGGTAAAAATCATATATTTGACTTCAAAAGGTTATGAGTAACAACTTTCTTCGAAAATTTTCAGAATCCGGGCGCGTGGGGCTGGGGGTGAATTTTAGGAATCTTACATTTAGGGTTGGGTATGTAGATGGTTAAAATTTCATTAAATTTAAATCCATAAAAGATTTGAATTATACCATAAATTAAATATATATTAGTCCAAATAAATATCATGGCTAATATAATTGGGTCAATTATTTAGATCTAATTAAATTGATTTAAATAAAGGTCCAATATACCATTGGACTAGCCCATTAGTTGGTCTTCTATCAAATGGGTTGACCCATGAGCCTCAAGCCCAATAACCCGCTAGGTTTTTCTTGGAGGCTACTCCACTCACACCTATATAAAAGGGTCACAGGAGAAGGCTAAAAAAATAAGAAAGTAAGCAGAACGAAAGGCTAAAGAAGCTCTGAAGAATAGCATCAAGGTCTCCATCCATATCTGCAATCGTCGTTTGTGGTCAAATCCCAAAGGCGAACTCAAATCATAGGCGGGCGACTTCAAATATTCCGTTCATGATAACCCAACACCAAATCCCGGTTTGTGACGACCTTCAAATTGTTCGTGACGTACTACAAACCTGAAATCCGTCAAGTTCAAGATCAAGCTCTCAAGCTCTCGAACCATCAGCTGTAAGGAGAAGAATCAGAGGACTACATCTCTTATATTTAGAGATATTTTAGAGATTGTAACCCCATCACTTGAAATCGAATATAATATTTTTCGCTATATTTCTTGTCTTGATTATTATTTTTCAGAAACAAAATGTAGTTGTTACAAATTTTGGCGCGCCCAGTGGGAAAATCTCTACCTCTTATCTCTTCTCTTCGAAGTTCAAGAATAGCAAGATGGCTACAATAAGAAACTACCCTAGATCTGACTCCAAAAGCGGATTGGAAGTTGCCATGGAGATAGTTCAGCAAATCAAAAGAAGCGAAGCCGAAATACTAGGACAACAAGTGCTTGAAGTGCCGTCCACAACTCATGTTTTTGGTTTATCTTCTCCAAAAGAAGTGAAATCCTCTTCGGAACATGCTAGAAGAAGGGAACAACACCGCTGAGGTAGTCGAACAAACTTTGGCGCGATTTAGCCTTTCAAAAGAATATCATCATCGGTCCCATAATCCTTTCATACAGAAAGATGATGATGTGTTGAGCAACGAATTTGCTCTAATCTCTCCTCTTGTCACTCCACAATCTGCTCTCTATACAGGTGATGATCTATATCATTCTTCGTCATCTGCAGTGGTCATGCAAACAATGATGATTGAAGATTCTACCATAGAAGAACAACTTGCAAGTTTGATAAAAGCAGTTGAAGGCCTGACAAAGTACATGAAAGATCAAGATGATAAACTTTCCAAGTTGTTGAAGAAGGTAGAGAGTATGACAAAGGAAGAATCAAGCCAAGCACCTATGAAGCTTCTAGAAATTCAAGAGAAAAGAGAGTCCTCTACAAAGCTAACAACAATGACCAAAGAGCTCCAAGTCTCTTATGATGGACAGATTCATGTTGAGCAATTGAAGGACTTCATCATAGGGGTCATCAAGGATACAATTGAGCCTTCGCCTAAATCTTTCCTTACATACGCAAAGCCGTACACCCAAAGGATTGATAACTTGAAGATGCCAAGTAGATATCAACCCCCTAAGCTTCAACAATTTGATGGTAAAGAGATTCCCAAGCAATATGTTGCACACTTCGTCGAGACATGCAATGATGCTGGAACTTATAATGATCACCTTGTCAAGTAGTTTTTTCGATCTCTCAAAGAAAATGCTTTCGATTGGTACACAGATCTTGAACCTAGTTCCATTGATAGTTGGGAGCAACTCGAGCAGAAATTCCTCAATAATTTCTATACCATGAGGCGCATTGTGAGTATGATTGAACTTACAAATGCCCGCCAATAGAAGGAGGAGCCAGTTATCGAATCCATCAATCGTTGGAGGAGTTTAAGCCTCAATTGCAAAGACCGTCTTAGCGAAACTTCTGGTATCGAAATATGCATCGAAGATATGCATTGGAGACTTCGCTACATCTTGCAAGGAATAAAGCCTAAAACTTTTGAAGAGTTGGCCACAAGTGCACATGATATGGAATTGAGTATGGCTACAAGTGGAGACCAAAGGTTTCCTAGCTTTGACCCTCATGATGAAATAGAAGAAGACGATGCTGAGAATGGGGGTAAGTATTCATCCGAAGATGAAACAGAAGAGTCCATGCATGTTACAACGCTCCTTGACGTATAAGCCTAAACTGCAAACCTCAACGCTCCTTGACGTATGAGCCTAAACTGCAAGTCTCAATGCTCCTTGACGTATGAGCCTAAACTGCAAGTATCAACGCTCCTTGATTCATGAGCCTAAGCTGCAAGTTGCAAAATATTCCTTGACGCATGAGCCTAAACTGCATGTTGCAATGCTCTTTGATACATAATCCTAAACTGTATGTCACAAAGTTCCTCAAATTCGAGCCAAATCTTTTAGTTATAAAGCTCCATTAATTCAAGCAAAAGTCCTCAAGTCGCAAAGCTCTTCAAATTCGAGCAAAATTCTTCAAGTTGCAAAGCTCTTCAAATTCGAGAAAAAGTCATCAAGTTGCAAAGCTCTTCAAATCGAGCAAAGACTTCAAGTTGCAAAGCTCTTCAAATTTGAGCAAAGACCTCAAGTTGCAAAGCTCTTCAGATACGAGCTAAGACTTCAAGTTGCAAAGCTCTTCAAATTTGAGCAAGTCTTCAAGATGTAAAGGTCTTCAAATTAAGCGAGTCTTCAAGATGCAAAGCTCTTCAAATTAAGCAAGTCTTCAAGATGCAAAGCTATTAAAATTTGAGCAAAGTCTTCAAGTTGCAATACTCCTTGTCTGCACGAGTATAAACTGCATACTAAAAAAAACTTATATTTCTTTTGAACTACGTAATGACTTGATCCTCTTTGTAGAGGTACGTAGGCAACTTAGAATTTTGTTCTAAGTGCAGTCACATGAATGTAAAAAAAAAATTTCTACTTTATCACGATGACAAAGAGAAGCTGATGACGCACTCCTCCAAAGCTAGAAAGATGGAGCACTATATCTATCATTTCATCGAGTTGTGAAAAGTATATTTTATGCACTTCTTCTCCAATATGCAAGAAGGGGTTGTTCTACACCAAAACTTAAAGCATATGACGCTTCATGGACTTCTCCAAACTGAACGAAGATACGGTTCGACACCAAAATCTTGAAGGTTGAGGCACTCTATGTAATTCATCACCACAAGGTATGGGATGCACCACGTGCTCGCCTGCCAAGGATGGTATATGGTCGCTCCAAACCTCTTTCTCACCAAGTCGCAATGAGGGGATGCATCATGTGTCTCTTCATCAAGCAGTAAGGAGGAGATGCGAAATATGCTTCTTCGAGGGAGGTGGCATATCAACTAGTATCTCGCCGAAGTCACAAAATTGTAAAGAAGAGACACCAAGTGGTTCCCCGCCAATCATGTGGACGTCACTTTCATCTTCTTGGACTGATATTGAGACTGATTGCGCTTATTTATAAACGTGCAAGATAAGGAAAAAAAAGTGCAACCCATGGTGTCAGCAACACGACGCTTCAATACGGATGATGATCATTGTGACATGTACTTCTTTGCCGAATCTTGAAGGATGAAATACTCCACAGATTGTTCTGTAAAAGATTAAAAAATAGGAAGCTCTATGATCTTCTTCACCAAGTTGCAAGAAGGAGCAATCTCTTGCCAAGACAAAAGAAGGAGATACGCCACGTGCTTTCTCTCCAAAGGTGAAAAGGAGTCGCTCATAAATGTTCCCTTCTCCAGCCGCAAAAGAAGGGATACACCACGAGACTCTCTCGCCAAGCCGCAATAAAGAGACGAGTGGTCTGGCATCATTCATGTGGACCTCTAGAGAATATTCTCATAGATATTAAGGCCGCTAATACTCTCTTGAAAATCTGCAAAAGAAAAAAAATTGGAGCCCCCGGTGCCAATGGCACGAAGCTTTTGGTTTTGTTTAGTTGATCAGGGTCAACGACATGGAGCTTTAATTCAGCCGCAAGTACCGATGTCAATGACACGACGCTCCAATACAGATGATGAACATTGTGACATGATTTTCTCTACCAACTCTTGAAGGATGTAATGCTCCAGATATTATTCCGTCAATGCCGTGAGAAGGACACTCCATGAACTTCTTCGTTAAGTTGCAAGAAGTCATCCATGCCAAGACTCAATGGATAGGAAGTTCCATACACCTCTTCGTCTGATAAAAGATAGCGTTGATCATGCAATTCTTCACGTGATCTGTCATAGAGAACTCGCCATGCTCGTCACCAAAGCTGCAAAAATAAAATAAGAAATTGAAGTATGATGCCCAAACAATCCTCCTGATTTCAATGCCTAATTCAAAATTTTATTGTGACTGTATCAAAAAGGGTAGAGCTTCGAGTTTTATGCATGTTTTAGATCTCAGAGTTTTCTTTCAAATGCCGCAAACGGCCCGTAATTTGGACACTCTTATCTTGAGATATGAATTTTACGACGAGAGTGCGCAAAGCTGTAAGCTGAATGGGCTAGACGTGTAGATCAACGTATAACTTAATTCCAGCCAATCCAGAACGATTTTGGCTATGAATTTATGATATGTTGTGGTCCTCTGAGTCTAGTTTCAGTAGAATCAAACGGCTTGCAATTTGGGGCTTCCTACAATGAGATCTGAATTGTTTACCACAGACACACAAAGCTGACAACTCTATGCAGCTTCTGCAACCAAAAAAAACGTGAATAACTTTTACCAAAAGAAAAAGCAAGAAGAGGAGAATAGCAAGAAAACAAAATGGAAGCTCAAGTCCCTGCTTGAGAGAACGTTAACTCCCCGTATGAGTTAATGTGGAGACACAGTAAAGCACATGAAATTTTGATGAAAGTTTGGAGGAACACCTGCTATTTATAGTTATGTTAAGTAGGTTGTGCTTTCATTAACGTGTAGGAATCATTCTTTCAAGGGAAAGATAATTCCTAGTGGGTTAGAAAGTCATACATGGTAAAGGAATTTTTTTGAGACAACTAGTTCAAAAGGGTACCACGAAAGGAGTTTGGTTTGAGTTAAAGTAAAAGTATTTTTCTTGGTTCAAAGTCAAGAAAATTCTTACCATATTTGACAGTCTTATTTTTGTCTAACTTGGAATGGATTAAACCTTGGTTATTAATTTATTAAGTCCATACTTCGTAAGGAAAGATATGGAATCTCCTTCCTTTTGGAAGAAGTAAAATCAAAGTTAGAGAATCCACCTTGTTTCAGAGGTCTCGGTGTTATATTTTGACCAAATTACTAAACTTGGTTGAGAATGTTCTATTTAGAGACTCAAAATTTCACGGGTACTTCAAGTCTCGTCTTCAAGACTTCGGCATTGCTTGTACCCCGACAAGCCTTGAAGTAGGGGGAATTTGTAGACGGTTAAAGTTTCATTAAATTTTAATCCATAAAAGATTTAAATTTTACCATAAATTAAATATATATTAGTCCAAATAAATATTATGTGCTAATATAATTGGGTCAATTATTTAAATCTAATTAAATTAATTTAAATAAAGGTCCAATATACCATTGGACTAGCCCATTAGTTGGTCTTCTATCAAATGGGCTGGCCCATGAGCTTCAATCCCAATGACCCGCTAGGTTTTTCTTGGAGGCTACTCCACCCACACCTATATAAAGGGGTCACAGGATAAGGCTAAAAACAATAAGTAAGTAAGCAGAAGGAAAAGCTAAAGAAGCTCTGAAGAATAGCATCAAGGTCTTCATCCATATCTGCAATCGTCGTTTGTGGTCAAATCCCAAAGGCGAACTCAAATCATAGGCGGGCAGCTTCAAATATTCCATTAGTGATAACCCAACACCAAATCCCGGTTCGTGACGACCTTCAAATTGTTCGTGACGTACTACAAACTTGAAATTCGTCAAGCTCAAGATCAAACTCTCAAGCTCTCGAACCATCAGCCTTGAGGAGAAGAATCAGAGGACTACATCTCTTTAGATTTAGTGATATTTTAGATATTGTAACCCCATCACTTGAAATCGAATATAATATTTGTCGCTATATTTCTTGTCTTGGTTATTATTTTTCAGGAACGAAATTTAGTTGATACAAATTTCGGCATGCCCAGTGGGACAGTCTCTACCTCTTATCTCTTCTCGTCGAAGTTCCAGAACAACAAGATGGATACAATAAGAAACAACCCTAGATCTGACTCCAAAAGCGGATTGGAAGTTGCCATGGATTTTGGGTCGTGACAACATGGTATTAGAGCACTAGGTTCCTTTTAGGTCTCACGAGTCATGAGCAAGTCTAGTAGAGTCTTGTAGATCGGTACATAGTGTGAGCACGTGATTTTTGCCCTATATGAATTACTCCCACAAATTCAAAACAAAATAATTTCTTCATTGTTTGCAATATTGTGGATTTTTGTGGCATTTTTCTGTCAAAGTATTTGTATTGGTCTGTGCATATTTACTTTATTTAGTCAATGAAAATACAAAAAATATGTTGCATGTGCATTTAGGATTTAACTTTGCATTTTTAAGAATTAATTAGTAATTAGTTGTTTTATAAAATGGGAAAATCACAAAAAAATAGTTTAATTTGCACTTTTAATCTTAATTTTGATTTTTGAGTAGTTTTCTTTTAATTTGGTTTTGTTTTTAATTGTGACAATTATTATTTAGGTTAATTGGTGTTTTTAGGATAATTGGGTTTAGGAATTAATTTAGTTTTAATTTTGAAAAGAAAAAAAATATAAAGGAAAGAAAAGGAATTAGAAATAAAGTCTTGTTGGGTTGTTTAGTTAATTCTCCATTGGCCCAAATCTTTTCCCCTCTATTAACCCGTCAGATTTGGCCCCAAAACCATTATTTTACCCGGTCCAAATGGTCGGTCATGAAGACACTAGGAACGACGTCGTGTAGGAGATGAGTGACGTCGTTTTGAGTTCGACAAATCCTGGCCCTTCATTTTGTTTCATCCAACGATCCAGAGCACATCCTCATTTTCGTTTAAGACTGTCCGAAACAATTCAGAGACAACTCAGTTCAAACTAACCTCTGTCTCTCACCTTCTTGAAACAAACCCTAGTAGCCGCCTTCGAACCCCACCGCTTTAGGGTGGCGGCGCCACCTCCGTTCAGCACTAAAATTACACCCCATGAGACCCGTGACCCCCTCTTCCTAAATCACAGACCAGCTACCCTCGAATCGGACCCAAGCTCCTCGAATCTTAAATCTAAGTCAAGCCCTAAAATCCCAAAAACCTCGAATTCGAGATTTTAGTAAGGATTTAGGTCTAGTTCGACTCTATTCATGTGTTCTTGATAAGAACACATGATTAATGTCAAACTTGGTCGGAAAATTTGAAGGTTCGAAGGTTTTTGCATTTCTTACGGTCCAGGCCATGGTTAGGTATTTTGTTCTTTACCTTTTGAGTTTTAATTTTCATGTGCATTTCCCTTCTCATCTTCCTCTGTTTCTTTTGTTTGTGTTTTGATTTTTTTTGTTTTTCCGTTCTTGCAATCATTTCTACATGTGTTTCTTTTTAGGTTAATTAGTATCTTCATGAATGAGTGTAGTTTTATTTGATTTGCCCGTTTGTTTTAGGCCTTTGAAACCTTAGTTCAAAGAGTCTAATGACTCCGGTTGGCCTCTTTCTTTCCCTTCTTCATCGAATCTTCTGTGAAGTTTCGAGTTGAATTTGGGCCCAAAAGAAAAGGATTAGCCCAGAATTTGTAGACTCAGGCCAGTACGGACTTGGGTCAATTTGACCGGTATTTGTTTGGGTTTCTGGGGTAATAAACAAGGGTTTATGGGCAATGTAGGGAAATTGTTATATGGAATCTCATTGTAACAGAAAAGGAAGCTTCTAGGAAGCTGGGGAGGGGGCTGTTTTGAAACTCTGATATATGAACTAAGGGTAGTTAAGCAAAAACAAAAATTGTCTAGGGATCTCTAAGCTAAAAGGATACTTGAAAAAGGGTGAAAGGGTAAAACAAAAATCTGAAAGGTTGCCCTATTGGCTTGCCTATAAAGGCACCTTTTCTTGCATTGAAAGGCAGACAGAAGAGACCCAAGATTGAAGAAAATTTTTTCTGGAAATTTGAAACTGCTAACTCCAAAAACAATATTGAGTTCTCTGCATTTTGGTTTGAAATTGTTCAAAATTTGGCTTGTTTGCTGGATTTCTGGTCTTTCCCTTAGCTAGAGCCCTTGAAAACCATAAATTCTTGTATTCGAGTAGAAATGGTCTGAGCTTTATGGGGATTTCAAAGCTTATTTTGGGAGCTGTCTGATTTTGGGTCTACTATGCCATTGAAGCTGGTTTTGCTGTGATTTTATCCTCTACTTTGAGTTTGCTACTGCTGTTGCTTCTTTTCTGGATCTCAACTTAGCTTTCCATTATTTTTTTTTGCCATTTGTTACCAGATACATATCCTTGATCTTAAACATGTAAGGACTAGCTCATGTGGTGACTTGAGGAAAAGGAGGACTGATGTTTTTTTCCAGATGTTTCCTTCTTATTTCTTTTCTCGCTCAGCTTGTTGGTTCGATTTCCTTATATTAGCATGTCTAAACTAAGGTTGTGCTGTGAATGTTGAAACCTACGTTGAATTGTAGTTGGACTGTTACCCAATACCTGCTGATTTCCATTTGTTTTAACTCCCTAGGCTTTATCATTGTTAGAAGAGTTTATTAATTTTAAGTTCCACGATGTGTTTGTAAGTTCAGAATACATGAATATTTCAGTAATTACACAGTTAGTATCGTTAAGGTTGAGTAGGTGTTTGAAATTTCTATATGCTCCAGTTGCTGGGAATGGGAAAATTAGCATGTTAAAGTGTAGTTAGCATTTTTGTTGTTGGTATGGACGTGAACTCGAGTCCGATCCTTTGATTTAGCCTTAGCGATATTTGGGCTCTTAAGTCCAGGCTTTAAGGTCTTTGGTAAAGTAGAGTAGAATGCCATGGCTATTTGGGCTTGTCCTTTAAGCCTGGAAGTTTGATTGGTTACTGCTGGATTTTTCTCATTGTGGGTCTAACTAAAATGTATGTCACATAAGTTGGCAGCTTAATTGGTAACTGAAACTCAGAATTAAATGCTAGTGTAATTTCATATTTTCATAGGGTTTTGGGTGACTGTTACTTAATTGATTTTGCATAAGTTTAAAATTCTGAGGATCGGGCCTAAATCTGGCCCAGTTATTGTATTCTAAATCAGATTTGGTTTGTGTATTATTCGTTCTGGGACGTCCTTATCATCGCCCAATTAGGTCCAGAGCCTTGAAAGCATTAGAAAAATAGGAAATGACAAGCTTTGCCACATGAACACTTTCTCGCTGATAGTTGTTGTTGGGCTAACTCGTTTTAATAACTGGCCCAATTCCTCATCGTCGAATTAGTTTAAGCTGGTTTCGTGAATTTGACTCGATAATTTCCTATGCCTTTTAGCCAATTAGCCGAGCCCTTTAATAATTGAGGCGACCCATATTTTAAACATAAATAGGTTATGACCATCACTTAACTAATATTTTAATCCTTAGAAATCGAGGCGTGCCATTTAGCGAATTATTTGTGGCCCTCGCAAAGTCGCAAACGTGTAGTTGCTTTAGGCACGTTACTTTAATAATTTATCTTCCTAAACTTAGGTGTGCATTTTATGTGACCCAAATCCAAATCTCAACAACGTTAAATAAAATGTGTCGCGGACTGCGAGTGTATTTCATGTGCCATGGTCCAAAGACGCGTTTTAAATGACGTTGAAATCTTCCTTAAAATAATTAAAAGTGGTTTAAGGTTAAAATGCGCATAGGTTCAAAATTGTTTAAAATCAGATAATTAAGCCGAATATAATAGTTGAGTGACCGTGCTAGAACCACAAAACTCAGGAATGCCTAACACTTTCTCCCGGGTTAATAGAATTCCTTACTCGGATTTCTGGTTCGCGGACTGTTAAACAGAGTCAATCTTTTTCTCGATTCGGGATTTTCACCGGTGACTTGGGACACCATAAATCTCCCAAGTGGCGACTCTGAATCTATTTAACAATAAATCCCGTTTCGATTGTCCTTTAATTGAAAAAACTCCCTTATACTCCCTTCCGGGGATGTAAATGAAAAAGGAGGTGTGACAGCTCTGGCGACTCTGCAGGGGAGCGAACCCAGAATCTCTGGTTCAGGGTTCAAGAATTCGAGCTTAGAATAATTGTTATAATTGACTTTATCCATTATCTGAATTTGTTACATGATTTGGGCATAATGTGCTAATTTATTACTTTTACCGCTTTGATATTCCGTGAACTGTATATAAACTGTTGCGAAATCCCTCTTCTCTCTGAGTCTTCTAAATCATGAAGAAGTGTGCACTTCGTGTGACTTCTTTTCTGTTAGAGTCATATTCCAAATTTAGAACGAGGTTCGGACAAGTTGCAAAGCCGGTGAAGCTTCTGTATTCCCGGTACGCTACCTCCCTCGGCTCGAGCTGTCCGCTTGGGTAAGCCAGGTCTACAACAAATAAACCCAGGTTTTTAAACCTAGTATAACAATACCTCATGACGGATCCCTAGTAGGAATGTTTGTTTGCATAATGTGCATTTTGACTTCGGAGACTCAAAATAGGGGTTGGGTCTGTCTAGGACAGGTGCACCCGAAATAAAAAGACCATCTTGATGCATCTTACTTGCTACTTGTGCATTTAGTTGCTTCGGATTTGCATGCTGACCAGCTTTTGAATAAAAGGAGAGAATTTGGAAAAGCAAATAGCAGTGTGAGGTAATTACATGTGTTGAAAACCAATGTCCCTAAAATATACTGAAACTCTGCCGAAATTTTAAAAAAAAGAGGGGAATTGTGGTTTTTAAAGAAAAAAAAAGAGAAATATCTTATTGTTTTTGGAAAAAGAAAAAAAGAAGTTGGGTTTATTTTCTTAAAAAAATTGCCCGAACTACGCCAGTTTGATTCTCACAGGGTGTGAGATACGTAGGCAACCCTCATCGGGTCCAACTTCCGTTTTGCAAAAATAGCCCAAAAGAACAAAATTTTTACTTTAACTTGAAAATAATTAGGGTGATGCCATTCTTGCCAGAAATAGCCGAATGTCTCTAAAAGGGCGCCGGAAGGCTGTTTTTGCAAGAACATCCACCTTTAGTCACTTTTAAAGGTTTTGGCTGGTTAGCCGACACAACCTTAAAATCTTCGTTTTCGAAGTGCTGAAAGGCCGTATTGGCAAGGCCGAATATTTTGTGAAAATTTTGAAAAATGGCCATTTCTCTTGAGTCAAAATGAGTCATAGTTTCCTTTTAATTAAAATCACCCTAATAAATGTGCATGATGAGCACAATTCAAAATGAACCTTTCTCAGTCCGTGAAGAGATCCCTTTGGAGCTACATATGTGGTGGCATGATTTGGGGGAAGATAGCAGAAAGGTTGTGACAAATGCGTTGGGTGGTTTTATCGGGCTCTTGAAGGTTAAGCCAAGAAAAGACGTGATTGAGGCCTTGATACCATTTTGGGACCCAGAACATAATGTATTCCATTTTGCTAACGAGTTAACTCCTACACTGGAAGAGATAGCAGGTTATACCGGTTTCGAGGGGAATCTTAGAAGTCAATACCCGGTAGCACCGAGAACAGTAACCCCTCACAAAGTTTTGGACTTGTTAAGCATCAGTCGTGACATCCGAGACGGAAATTTGGCCAAAGGATTCTGTACCTTCTACTTTCTGTATCGATGTTACGGGAATCCCCGTAGCTTCAAAACGCCAGATACCGGTCTTACGCACGCGGGAAACCAAGACAAGTGGGAAGCTCAGAGAGGATTAGCTTTCATAGTGGCATTCTTGGGTATTTTGGTTTGCCCTAGAAAAGACGGGAACATAGAGTTGGGACTTGTAGGGATAACTGACTTTATGATGAAAAAGGCAAATGGGACTATAGTGCCGTTGATCTTGGCGGAAATTTACCGAGCTTTGACCCTTTCTCAAGAAGGAGGGAAGTTCTTTGAAGGGTGCAATATGCTGTTACAACTATGGATGGAGGAACACCTTTGCCACCGTCCCGGATACTTGAATTGTGGTATAACTGGCCTTGAATGCATCGAAGAACATGAGAAGCGGGTAGAGGGTTATGAGTTCCCGGATGGTACAGAAGCATGTCATGCTCACTTGAGATCTTTGACTGCAAACAAGATCGAATGGACGATCGGGTGGCTCTCGATGAGTGAAGTAATCTATATGTCGGCTGAGGCGTGTTTCTTGCTGTTGATGGGTCTTCGGAGTATCCAGCCTTACGCTCCGCACAAGGTCCTACGTCAGTTAGGCCGATACCAGACCATCCCACACGATGAAGATTTGAGTCGGCAGGTCATTGAGTTAGAGCCAAAAGCTGCCTTCTCAAAAGAAAAAGTGCGTCGGATTTGGCATCAGTGCAGATTCTTAAGGCCTAATACTCAAGTACGAGATCTATCTAGAGGCAAGGTGGAGCCTAGTTATACTTCTTGGTATGGTAAAAGATCCCGAGTTCAACATGAGCCCGAAAGGCCCGCAAAGAGACCCCATGTCCAACAGTTCACCGACGGAGCACAAGTGCAATGGGACTGGTTGACCAAAGAAAACGAGTACAGGGCTACCATAAGCAAATTGGAAAAACAAGTCAGGGACCTTCAGTTTGAAAATAACTTGCAAGCAGCGGCAGACGAAGGTGAAAAGAAAAAGCTAGCCAAAGAAAATGAGGCCCTTCAAGCTCAAATTCAGAAAATGAAAACAGCGGCATAAAACCCTGCCAGAAGTGCCAAAGATGAAAAACTCATAGCTAACTTGAGGCAGAAAGTGAGTGACTATAGTTTTGATTTGAACAAAGCAGAAAGTGAACTAGCCAGGGCTCAAAAGCAATTGGCCAAAAATGCAGATGAACGAGTACACCTGGTCAAGTAATTGAAAGGAAAGTACAACAATGAGGTCTCGGGATTAAAGAAAAGGGTCATCGTCACGGAAAAAAAATTATCAAACAAGCAAAAGACTTCAAGGTTGAAAGGGAACATTGTTATACAACATTGGCACAATTAGAAATAGATCTGCAACAACTTCAGGAGCAGAATCATGTGGCCGAGCAAACTTTGGAAGCCAGGTCCCAGCAGATCGGGCGTTTGTTACAAGAAAAAGGGTCATAAGAGAGAGAATTAGAAACATCGCCGATTACATTGTTGTGAAGTGCCAAGCTTGTGAGGATATGACTCGCACCACCTTCTTCGCGACAGTGATGACATTTGTTAAACAGATAATGAGTGACTTGGATCGACTTCAAAGGGATCTTGCATATAGGCCCGCGACAAGACCGAATGATGTCCCGCGGGCACCAAGAGCATTGATGTATTCATGATTTTTCATTTGAGTCTGTATTTCCTTTTCCGTTAGAACCTGTCAGTTGTGTTGAGTCTGTATTTTCTGCTGGAGTCTGTCAATTGTTTTCGAGTTTGTATTTTCTTTTGTTGGAGTATGATAGTTTATTTTTGGAGTCTGTATTTTGTCTTTTCATCAGCGTCTGCTAGTTTCTCTTGGAGTCTGTTAATTTTGAGTCTTTGTAATCAAAGGATTTGCCCTTTATGAAAAATTGAAAATCCCAAAAATATTTTATTATTTACTTTCACACTTATCCCCCAGAACTACGCTCAGTCTGATTCATGCGGGGTCATGATACGTAGGCAATCTCCATAGGATTCGACCACAACCAAAAGAAAAAAAGAAGAATAAAACAAAAAAAAGAGGAAAAACAAGAGAGAAAAAGAAAAGAAAAGAGAGAAGAATAAGAAAATCAAGAGAAAGAAGCAAAAAAAGAGGGAAACGAGAGGATAAAAACAAAGAGAAAGCAAGGGCAAGACTGAAAACACGAAAAGAAAAAAAGAGAGAAAAGAAAAGTCGGGATGATGCAAGCATCCGATAAAATGCATAATAGAAACGGTTAACTGCTTAGGTGCATTCATTCCTCAAATGTGCGGTTACCAATCTGTTAAAGCCCTAATCGCTAACAAGGTTGTTATTGATATATTGAGTCCAGGCAGGTGGTTTGTTGATTGGCATTCTGGCAACTCACTCCTACTACACCCGATCAAAAGACAAGCTGAACATGGCCAACCAAGAACCGGAGACAAGTATTGTTGATCCGTCAAAAGAGGCGGAAGAATTGGATGTTAATGCTATGAAGGAAGAAATGTATAAGTTAAAGCAGCAAATGGCTAAAATGTACCAGGCCTGGGCAAAGGGTCATCCACCACCGGTTTATCCCGCTAACCCTGCGTATATCCCACCATCGGCCCAACCTCAGGAGCCTCCCACTGTGAAATCATCTCCAACCTTTCCCCTCTACCAACAATGCTATGGCACCACTTCCCACACTTCTCAAGCTCCACCACCCAAACAAGTCCCATACCCTCCTCCACCAGTCACTCTTGTTTTTGTGGCACCTCCACCTACTGTATTACACCGATCTTCCAATGAGCCTCTGTTCCAAACTCACGACAACCAATATTATCCCCCTGAACCCACCTTCAAAGTTCCGAAACCATTTTCTTACACCCCTCATCTTGATATCCCGGCAGAGACCGAGAAGCCACCCAAAAATCCCGAGTATGAGGAGATGATTAGAAAGGTCAAAAGCTTAGAACAATCGTTCAGAGATATGAGAGGGCTAGGAGGTCAAGTAAGTGTGGCCTATAAGGATTTATGTTTTTTCCCAGATGTTCATTTACCAGCAGGGTTCAAGATGCCCAAGTTTGATCTGTATGATGGGCATGGTGACCCAGTAGCACACTTAAGAGGATTTTGTAGCAAGATAAGAGGGGCATGCGGAAGAGATGAATTACTGATGGCATATTTTAGCCAAAATCTGAGCGGATCGGCATTGGAATGATATACCAGACAAGATCACAATAGGTGGTACACATGGGACGATTTGGCCCAAGCCTTCGCCTGTCGTTTTCAATACAATCTTGAAATTATCCCAGACCGTCTGTCATTGACGAAGATTGAGAAAAAGCCTGGTGAGAGTTTCAGGGAATATGGATTCCGTTAGAGGGAGCAAGCAGCGAGGGTTGACCCTCTGATGAAAGAAAGCGAGATGGTTGATTATTTCCTGCAAGCCTTGGAGCCCACTTATTTTGGTCATTTGGTGTCAGCAGTGGGCAAGTCCTTTAATGAGGTTGTAAAAATGGGAGACATGGTAGAAGAGAGACTCAAGTCTAATAAAATCATGAGCTATTCAGCAATTAAAGCAACCACCCAGGCCATCCAAAACGGTACTGGGGGTGTACTCGGGAAGAAGAAGAAAGAGAATGTTGCGACAATTGATTCGGGAGCTTGGGTCGGATCCAGGGGCCCTTCATATTACTACAACCAGATTAGACCCTATCACCAAACTTACCCCCATACTCCATATAGCCCACCACAATACTACTACCCACCTCCAGATCCCCATTTTTCCGTCCATCACGCACAAAACTATACCCAATCTCCTGCTAACGCACAATGGCGTGCGCCAGCTCCACAAAATCCATACTCAGCTCCAGAAAATACCTGTCCACCCCCAAGAGCCTATAAAAATCCCCCTGGAACAGGTTTTCGGCCAAATCAAGCCTTCAAGAATGAGAGGTTGCAAAAGCAGAAGACTTTCACTCCATTGGGAGAATCATATACCAATCTATTCCATAGATTGAGACAGTTGTGTATATTGAATCCGATTGAGGCTAAATTACCAAATCCCCCTCCCAGAAATCTTGACCGCTCAGTGAGTTGTGAGTATTGTTCAGGGGCCTCGGGGCATGACATCGAGAAATGCTTGAAATTGAAAACAGCTATTCAAGAGCTCATTGATACTAATCGGATTGAGGTCCAGACTCCGGAGGCACTTAATATCAACCAGAACCCGTTGCTGGCCTATCATGAGACAAATATGATTGAGATAGTGCATAAGGGAGGGGATCCTAAGAAGCCTTCACAAACTGTCATGATGATTCAGGCTAGTGAAGCCAAGCCATTTGAAAAGTCAACAAGTGAGAAGTCTGTGATCAAGTTGAACGGGGCAAATAATGAACCATCTGTGGGGGTCAAGAGGGGGTCCTCAGGTGACGTTGCAGGAAAACATGAAAGAGCGAAAGTGGTTGTGCCAAGAGTGACAAACAAGCCTGTGGTAATTGTGAAGGGTGCCCGCACAGATCCTGTCATTATCAAACCGGTAACTCAATTACCGATAGTGAACAACAAGGCAGTCCCATGGAATTATAAACGAGTGACAGTGACTTACAAGGGGAAAGAGGTTAAAGAAGAAGTCTGTGAGACCCATGGTTTGACTCGATCGGGGAGATGCTTTGCCCCCGAAGAGTTAAGAAAAGCTAAGATCTCCAAAGATAACCTAGTGTTGGTGAAGAAAGCTGTGACCAAAGAAGAAGCAGAGGAATTTTTGAGAAAGATGAAAGTGTAGGACTACTCCATTGTGGAGCATTTGAGGAAAACACTATCTCAGATATCATTATTGTCATTATTGATCCATTCAGACGAGCACCGTCGGGCTTTGATAAAGATCTTAAATGAGGCCCACGTTCCTGACAAAATCCCAGTAAACCACTTGGAAAAGATAGCTAACAAGATATTTGAGGTAAACAAAGTCACTTTTTTTATGATGAGTTTCCCGTGGAGGGTACTGAGCACAATAGAGCCCTTTATCTGACGGTGAAATGCGAAGATTTTGCGGTTACTCGGGTACTGGTTGACAATGGGTCTAGTGCAAACATTTGCCCCCTCTCCACTCTGAACAAGTTGAAGGTGGATGATGAAAGAATTCACAAGAACAATATTTGCGTTCGGGGATTCGACGGTGGAGGGAAAGATTCAGTCGGTGATATAATACTAGAGCTAACCATAGGGCCCGTTGAGTTCACTATGGAATTTCAAGTGTTGGATGTGGCAGTCTATTATAACCTTTTGCTGGGGCGCCCCTGGATTCATGCTGCTAAAGCGGTCCTGTCTACTCTGCATCAAATGGTCAAGTTTGAATAGGATAGACAGGAAATTGTTGTGCACGGCGAAGATAATTTGTGCGTTCCCAGTGATGCCATTGTTCCGTTCATAGAATTTGAAGACGACAAGGGGCCATGGGTTTATCAGGTTTTTGACACGGTATCGGTAGAGAGAATTCCATAAGGGAGGTGCATTCCAACTCCGAGGGTAGCTGCTGCATCAGTCATGGTAGCCGTGGAAATGATGAAAAATGGTTTTGTACCGGGCAAGGGTTTGGGTGCATCGCTGCAAGGTATCATACATCCGATTTCTCTTCCTAAAAACTTGGATACATTTGGTCTACGGTTCAAGCCCACAGCCACAGATGTGAGAAGAGCCAGAAAAATGAAACAGAGAGCATGGGCCCTTCCAAAGCCAGTCCCGCGTCTTTCCAGATCATTTGTCAGGCCTGGTACCAGAAAGTGCCCGGTGACGACGGTCCCCAGTTCGGTGGTTGATATGGATCGAGATTTGATGGAAAAGTTTGAGAGGATATTCAACGAATTGAACGTGGTGGAAGCTGGAGAGGGTTCTAGCAAGGCGGATGTGCAACTTGTTGGGCCTAGTGCAAAGATTAACAATTGGAAAGCTACTCCTCTCCCCACCAGGAAGGAGTTTTGATAGTTTGCTTTGATTTTCTTTTAGTTTATCTGGATTATTCTAGGGTTGTAATTCAGATTCTATGTTCCGTCCGTTTGGATGTATAAACCTTGTTATCTTTAATTTCAATGAAATGCAATTTCCCTTTTCTTCCCTCCTGATAGTTTCATTTTTGTTTTTCTTTTCTTCCTTGTACAGTTCTTTTTATCCTGGCTTCAATGATATGACATGCATAAGGAATCTCTAGCCCAGTCTTAAAAGCCAATCTAATTCTAAAATAGTAATTCAAGAAATAGAGTGTGATGATGAATCAGAATTTGACGAGGATGAAGCCTTTGAAGAGATTAGTAAAGAACTAAGCCATTTTGAAGAAAAACCCAAGCCTAAACTGAGTGATACAGAAGCAGTCAATTTAGGGGACCAAGATAATGTCCAGGAAACTAAAATAAGTGTCCATCTTGAACCATAACTCAGAGAGGAGATAATTAAAGCACTGTTCGAGTATAAAGATGTTTTTGCATGGTCCTATGACGATATGCCAGGTCGAAGCACTGACTTGGTGGTTCACAAATTGCGCACTTACCTGGCATTCCCCCTTGTCAAGCAGAAGCTAAGGAAATGTAAAACTGATATGAGCGTGAAGATCAAGGAAGAGGTCACCAAGCAGTTCAATGCAAAGGTCATTCGGGTCACTCGGTATCCCACTTGGTTAGCCAATGTTGTGCCTGTGCCGAAGAAGGATGGCAAGACCAGGGTGTGTGTTGATTTTGAGACCTCAACAAGGCAAGTCCCAAGGATAACTTCCCACTTCCGAACATCCATATATTGATTGATAATTGTGCCAAGCATGAGATTGGCTCTTTTGTGGATTGTTATGCGGGTTACCACCAGATATTAATGGATGAGGAGGACGTAGAAAAGACAACATTCATTACGCCATGGGGAACTTACTGCTATCGGGTTATGACATTTGGTTTGAAAAATGCTGGGGTAACCTACATGAGGGCAATGACGACCATATTCCATGACATGATACACGAGGAGATCGAGGTCTATGTGGATGATGTGATTGTAAAGTCTAGAAAGCAGTCTGACCATGTTAGAGATCTGAGAAAGTTCTTCCAAAGGCTTCGCAGGTACAATCTCAAGCTTAACCCTGCAAAATACGCATTCGGTGTCCCATCTAGAAAGTTGTTGGGATTCATAGTCAGCCGCTGAGGTATTGAATTGGACCCGTCAAAGGTCAAAGCTATCCAGGAACTGCCACCCCCAAAGAACAAGACCGAGGTGATGAGTATGTTGGGGGAGATTGAATTACATTAGCCGGTTTATTGCTCAGCTCAAGACGACTTGTGAGCCCATCTTCAAACTATTAAAGAAAGACGATGCGGTTAAGTGGACAGGTGAATGTCAGGAAGCATTTGATAAGATAAAGGGGTACTTGTTAAACCCACATGTGTTGGTCCCGCCAGAACCAGGGAGACCTTTAATTCTTTATTTGACGGTCTTGGACAATTCATTTGGATGTGTGTTGGGACAGCATGACATCACCGGTAGGAAGTAGCAGGCCATATATTATCTCAGTAAGAAATTCACATCTTATGAGGTTAAGTACACTCATCTTGAGGGAACGTGTTGCGCCCTAACTTGGGTAGCCCAGAAGCTGAAACATTATTTATCATCTTATACTACTTACCTCATCTCTCGCTTGGATCCATTGAAGTATATCTTCTAGAAGCCTATGCCCATGAGAAGGCTCGCAAAGTGGCAGATCTTGCTCACAGAATTTGACATTGTCTACGTGACCCAGACTGCGATGAAAGCACAAGCGTTGGCCGACCATTTGGCTGAGAATCTTGTGGATGAAGAATACGAACCTTTGAAGATGTATTTCCCTGATGAAGAGGTAATGCACATTGAAGAGTTGGAATAGAGTGAAAGGCAAGGATGGTAAATTTTCTTTGATGGGGCCGCTAACATGAAAGGCGTTAGGATGGGAGCGGTACTTGTTTCTGAAATAGGGCATCATTACCCTGTTACGGCTCAGCTTCGGTTCTATTGTACTAACAACATGGCTGAGTACGAGGCATGCATTTTGGTTTTGTGGATGGTTGTGGATACGGGTGTCCAGGAAGTCTTGGTTTTGGGTGACTCGGACCTTCTGGTGCACCAGATTCAGGGAGAGTGGGAAACACGAGATTTAAAACTCATACCATATCGACAATGTTTACATGATCTTTGTTAGCGATTCCAATTAATAGAGTTCAGGCATATTCCGAGGATTTATAATGAGGTCGCTGATGCCTTGGCTACCCTGACATCAATGTTACATCATCCGGATAAGGCTTATGTTGTCCCGTTGCATATTCGGATCCATGACCAACATGCTTATTGTAATGTGGTGGAAGAAAAACTTGACGGTGAGCCTTGGTTTCATGATATCAAGGAATATATTAGGATAGGGGTGTATCCAGTACAAGCCACAGGCGATCAAAAGAGAATAATCATGCGATTGGCAAGCGGCTTTTTCTTTAGCGGAGGGGTTTTGTACAAAAGGACTCCAGATCTTGGATTGCTGAGATGCATAGATGCTAGGCAGGCCACAACTATTATGACTGAAGTATATTCTGGAGTGTGTGGACTGCACATGAGTAGGTATGTGCTGGCAAAGAAGATTCTCCGAGCAGGTTATTATTGGCTCACTATGGAGCGAGATTGTATCAGTTTCGTACGTAAATGTCATCAGTGCCAAGTGCATGGAGATTTGATTCATTCTCCACCATATGAATTACACACAATGTCTGCACCATGGCCTTTTGTCGCGTGGGGCATGGATGTCATTGGACCAATCGAACCGGCAACATCCAATGGGCACAGGTTTATTCTGGTGGCCATCAATTATTTCACCAAGTGGGTTGAAGCTGAAACTTTCAAGTCTGTGACCAAGAAAGCAGTAGTCAATTTTGTGCACTCGAATATCATTTGTCAGTTCGGAATCCCAAAGGTGATCATCACAAATAACGGGATTTAAAACTCATTATGAATCCTCGGCGAATAGAGTTCAGGCAAACACGGGATTTCAGGCATAATCTTAAGATTATGCATCGCAATTCCACCCCATATTGTCCCAAGGTGAATGGAGTAGTCGAGGCTGCTAATAAGAACATAAAGAAGATACTTCGAAAAATGGTGGAGGGTTCTAGGCAGTGGCATGAAAAGCTTCCGTTTGCATTGTTGGGTTATCGCACTACTATCCGTACTTCAGTAGGGGCGACTCCCTATTTGTTGGTGTATGGCACTGAAGCAGTGATACCCATAGAAGTGGAAATTTCATCCCTTCGAATTATCGCGGAGGTTGAGATCAATGATGATGAGTGGGTCAAAGCCCGCTTGGAACAGTTGAGTTTGATCGACGAGAAAAGACTGGCAACAGTGTGTCATGGACAATTGTATCAACAGAGAATGGCAAGAGCATATAATAAGAAGGTGCGTCCACGGAAGTTTGAAGTGGGTCAGTTAGTGTTGAAACGTATCTTGCCTCATCAGGTTGAAGCAAAAGGAAAGTTCACCCCAAATTGGCTAGGGCCGTTCGTTGTAACTAGAGTGTTGTCCAATGGTGCATTGTATTTGACAGATGTAGAAGACAAATGTGTAGAAATGGCTATCAATTCTGATGCAGTCAAGAGATACTATGTATGATTTCTTTGTTTGATTGTACTTGTTTGTATTTGGCATGTTTTGAATATTGAAATGACGAAGGCACTTTGTTCTGCTATCTAAACACTTTATCCCTTGTCACTCCCGTTGAGCCTTATTTATTTTCTTTCATACCCCTCTTTCGGAATCAGTAGCAAATATCGGAAACACAAGTGTAAAAGAGAAGTAGAGAAAGGAAAAAGAAAAGAGAAAGAAAAGAGTGAAAAGAGAAAGAAAAGAATGAAAAGAAAAAAAGAGAGAAGAAAAACTACAAAAAGAGAAAAAGAAAGCAAAAAGAGGAAGAAAAGAAAGAGAAAATAGAAAACCACAACAACAAAGTAATTTCTATGACATGAACTACGTTCGACCTGATTCCTTTTAAGGATACGTAGGCAGCCTCACCGTTCGGTCCCATCAAAATAAAAATCCAAAAAATCCCCAAACAAGAAACTGGGGCAGAAGTTGTGGTTGTTGTAAGAAATCTAATTCCGAAAGTTGTAATTTTAAACCCATTCGAATTGTTTTGAGCCTTTTATACCCTTTCTTTCTAATCTCATCCAAAAGTCCACATTACGGTCAAATAAAGACCTTCCGATCAGTCTTCGAGAAATGCCAATTCGAGGAGGTAGAGGTGATTCATATCAGGGGCAACACTCTGGTCCAAACAGGAAAAAGAAATAAAAAATGAGAGTCTTATTGGTGGAAACCCTCATGGGCACCATAAGGCGACGAGAGCTGAGAGAGTTAAAAATTAGAGAGTCTTATTGGTGAAAACCCTCATGGGCACTGTAAGGCGACGGGATCAGAGAGAAATAAAAATGAGAGTCTTATTGGTAAAAACCCTCACGGGCACCTTAAGGCAAGAGTGAGTTGAGAGATGAACAAATGAGAGAGGTCTGCTGGTGAAAACCTTTCAAGGCACCGCAGGATGAACAAGGTCATGATTTAGGTGAAGAAATCAGGTTATGGAAATTCCGAGGCAACAAAGTATGGCAACTGAAAGTTGATTGGTTGGACAGATTGGGCCGATTAATCCGAAATGCATGTCATGATCATTGGTGCCAGCTGTTCCACTCAGATAAGTCTCTTTTACTTTTCCTCTTCAGATAGTCTTCCAGTTTTGGATTTTCTTATCCTTAACTCTGAAAGTTATTGTATTTCATTTCTTTTGGGTTTATTTCTCTAAGATGCTCCCAATGTCAGTTCTGTTTCAGCAAATAAGAAGGAATTTCAAAGCTCACTACCATCTTTACGATTGCAAAGCACAGTGTGGCCAGAGCGTACCAAAGATAGCGTGATGTAAAGTGGGATAAAGTGCCAGCAAAAGTTCCATCGGTAGAGTGATTTAGTAATTTCATGGGAGATGCAGAGGTTCAGTTAAAGGGGTCAGAGGTGTGAAACAACGGTTTGGTTATAGAACACTCGGGTCATCCAAAGTCATGGGATTTTTTGAAAGTCAGTCGGAAAGTCAAGCGGTTTTAGGGCCAGTTCGGGGAGGCCAGTCAAAACAAAACAATGCAGCGGAGAGACCTTCAGCAAGAATGCCATCAACTAACCACCACATTTTAAACTGACAAAATTTTTCTTTGATTAAAACAGGGGCAGGAAATTTCGGTTGTTTCAGAGAAACCCTCTGTGGAAAAAGGCAGTCACCAAACAGGTTTGATATTTGATTTTCAAGACCCTCCTGGAAAATGGGACCTAGCGTAAAGTTCAGAAATAGCGTAATCTAGCATAAATGTATCCCAAAGGAATATAAGCAGGTTTAGAAGTTTGCATGTTCGAGATAAGATTCAATTAGGAGTTTCCAGGACCCTCCTGAATAATGAGACTTGGCTTTAAGATTCCAATTAGATAACAACATTTAGCGTAAGTTCTGCTATAAGGTAGTATAATTCAGCCGTAAAAGTTGTCACTCTTAAGATAAGACTTGATGTTTGACTTTCAGGACCCCCTGGATAATGGGATGTAGTTTTAAGACCTTTTTAGATAACAAGATTTAGCAGGAGTCACACCTTTAGAAGATATAATTTAGATTTTTAAGGTCATCATTTGGCTAGGAGTTTTTAGGACCCTCCTGGATAATGGGACCTAGCTTTCAAATTCTTAGTAATACTTGATAACATGATGTAGTTTACACTCACATCTGTGCCCAGCCACCAAACTGGGGCAGAAAATTTTCTTTGTTTTGTCTATTTCGTTGAAGTCAGGAGCTCGCCTGGAGAGTAGGGAACACATTTCAAGTCATGCAGTCAGGAGCCCGCCTGGAGAGCAGGAAAAATATTTCAAGTCATGCAGTCAAGAGCCCGCCTGGAGAGCAGGGAATACATTCAAGTTTAGCAGTCAGGAGCCCGCCTGAAAAGCAGGGAATACATTTTAAGTCAGCAATTAGGAGCCTGCCTGGAGAGCAGGGAATACATTTTAAGTCATCAATCAGGAGCCTGCCTGGAGATCAGGGAATACATTTCAAGTCAGCAGTCAGGAGCCCGCCTGAAGAACAGGGAATACATTTCAAGTCAGCAATCAGGAGCCCACTTGGAGAACAAGGGAGTACAATTCAAGTTTTAGCTTTCAAGTTATTGATATTTGGTAATGTGATCCATTTTGCACTTACATGTGTGCCCAACCACCAAACTGGGGCAGAAAATTTTCTTTGTTTTTGTCTATTTCATTGAAGTCAGGAGCCCGCCTGGAAAGCAGGGAATACATTCAAGTTTAGCAGTCAGGAGCCCGCCTGGAGAGCAGGGAATACATTCAAGTTTAGCAGTCAAGTGTCCACCTAGAGAAAGGAAAAACATCTCAAAGTGTAATTGGCAGTCAGGCATCCACCTGGAGAAATGGAAAACATCTCAGATTACAATTCAAGGCAGCAACAAAGGGATTCCACCGGGAGAATACAAGTCAACAAGGCAAGAAGAACCACAGGAGCAAGTTTGAAGATATAGATAGGATTTTGTAATGCACAGATCATAGTCTACTCTAGCTTCTTTTTATTTTACCATGGTGTAATACGGGGATGCAGTAAGCAGTAGCAGCAGCAACAACAGTGAAATCACAACTTCATGGTAGTCCCAGCTACCGAAACTTCCTTAACTACACTGACCTGATTCTTTTTTTAGCCGAGGATATGTAGGCAACCTCGGAAGCAGGGTGCGGTCAAATATTTCAAAAATGCTTCCCACGGAGTATTCAAACGGGCAAAAATCGCTCGTATCCGCTCACTTTATCTTTGCACAAAAACTCTTCGTGTTTCCGGGCAAAGAGGGGTAGCTGTGAGCACGTGATTTTTGCCCTATATGAATTACTCCCACAAATTCAAAACAAAATAATTTCTTCATTGTTTGCAATATTGTGGATTTTTGTGGCATTTTTCTGTCAAAGCATTTGTATTGGTCTGTGCATATTTACTTTATTTAGTCAATGAAAATACAAAAAATATGTTGCATGTGCATTTAGGATTTAACTTTGCATTTTTAAGAATTAATTAATAATTAGTTATTTTATAAAATGGGAAAATCACAAAAAAATAGTTTAATTTGCATTTTTAATCTTAATTTTGATTTTTGAGTAGTTTTATTTTAATTTGGTTTTATTTTTAATTGTGACAATTATTATTTAGGTTAATTGGTGTTTTTTTAGGATAACTGGGTTTAGGAATTAATTTAGTTTTAATTTTGAAAAGAAAAAAAAAGATAAAGGAAAGAAAAGGAATTAGAAATAAAGTCTTGTTGGGCTGTTTAGTTAATTCTCCATTGGCCCAAATCTTTTCCCCTCTATTAACCCGTCAGATTTGGCCCAAAACCCATTATTTTACCCGGTCCAAATGGTCGGTCATGAAGACACTAACGACGTCGTGTAGGAGATGAGCGACGTCGTTTTGAGTTCGACAAATCCTAGCCCTTCATTTTGTTTCATCCAATGATCTAGAGCACATCCCCATTTTCGCTTAAGACTGTCCGAAACAATTCAGAGACAACTCAGTTCAAACTCACCTCTGTCTCTCACCTTCTTGAAACAAACCCTAGTAGCCGCCTTCGAACCCCACCGCTTTAGGGAGGCGGCGCCACCTCCGTTCACCACTAAAATTACACCCATGAGACCCGTGACCCCCTCTTCCTAAATCACAGACCAACTACCCTCGAATCAGACCCAAGCTTCTTGAATCTTAAATCTAAGTCAAGCCGTAAAATCCCAAAAATCTCGAATTCGAGATTTCAGTAAGGATTTAGGTCTAGTTCGACTCTATTCATGTGTTCTTGATAAGAACACATGATTAATGTCAAACTTGGTCGGAAAATTTGAAAGTTCGAAGGTTTTTGCATTTCTTACGGTCCAGGCCATAGTTAGGTATTTTGTTCTTTACCTTTTGAGTTTTAATTTTCATGTGCATTTCCCTTCTCATCTTCCTCTGTTTCTTTTGTTTGTGTTTTGATTTTTTCTGTTTTTCATTCTTGCAATCATTTCTACACGTGTTTGTTTTTAGGTTAATTAGTATCTTCATGAATGAGTGTAGTTTTATTTGATTTGGCCGTTTGTTTTGGGCCTTTGAAACCTTAGTTCAGAGAGTCTAATGACTCCGGTTGGCCTCCTTCTTTCCCTTCTTCATCGAATCTTCTGTGAAGTTCTAAGTCGAATTTGGGACCAAAATAAAAGGATTAGCCCAAAATTTGTAAACTTAGGCCAGTACGGACTTGGGTCAATTTGACCGGTATTTGTTTGGGTTTCTGGGGTAATAAACAAGGGTTTATGGGCAATGTAGGGAAATTGGTATATGGAATCTCATTGTAACAGAAAAGGAAGCTTCTAGGAAGCTGGGGAGGGGCTGTTTTGAAACTCTGATATTTGAACTAAGGGTAGTTAAGCAAAAACAAAAATTGGCTAGGGATCTCTAAGCTAAAAGCAAACTTGAAAAAGGGTGAAAGGGTAAAACAAAAATCTGAAAGGCTGCCCTATTGGCTTGCCTATAAAGGCACCTTTTCTTGCATTGAAAGGTAGACAGAAGAGACCCAAGATTGAAGAAATTTTTTTTTGGAAATTTGAATCGGCTAACTCCAAAAACAATACTGAGTTCTCTGCATTTTGGTTTGAAATTGTTCGAAATTTGGCTTGCTTGCTGGATTTCTGGTCTTTCCCTTAGCTAGAGCCCTTGAAACCATAAATTCTTGTATTCGAGTAGAAATGGTCTGAGCTTTCTGGGGATTTCAAAGCTTATTTTGGGAGCTATTTGGTTTTGGGTCTACTGTGCCATTGAAGCTGATTTTGCTGTGATTTTATCCTCTACTTTGAGTTTGCTACTGCTGTTGCTTTTGTTCTGGATCTCAACTCAGCTTTCCATTATTTTGTTTTACCATTTGTTACCAGGTACATATCCTTGATCTTAAACATGTAAGGACTGGCTCATGTGGTGACTTGAGGAAAAGGAGGACTGATGTTTTTTATCAGATGTTTCCTTCTTATTTCTTTTATCGCTCAACTTGTTGGTTCAATTTCCTTGTATTAACATGTCTAAACTAAGGTTGTGCTGTGAATGTTGAAACCTACGTTGAATTGTAGTTGGACTGTTACCTAATACATGCTGATTTCCATTTGTTTTAACTCCCTAGGCTTTATCATTGTTAGAAGAGTTGATTAATTTTAAGTTCCAGGATGTGTTTGTAAGTTCAAAATACATGAATATTTCGGTAATACACAGTTAGTATCATTAAGGTTGAGTAGGTGTTTGAAATTTCTGTATGCTCCAGTTGCTGGGAATGGGAAAAATTAGCATGTTAAAGTGTAGTTAGCATTTTTGTTGTTGGTATGGACGTGAACTCGATTCCGATCCTTTGATTTAGCCTTAGCGATATTTGGGCTCTTAAGTCCAGGCTTTAAGGTCTTTGGTAAAGTAGAGTAGAATGCCATGGCTATTTGGGCTTGTCCTTTAAGCCTGGAAGTTTGATTGGTTAATGCTGGATTTTTCTCATTGTGGGTCTAACTAAAATGTATGTCACATAAGTTGGCAGCTTAATTGGTAACTGAAACTCAGAATTAAATGCTAGTGTAATTTCATATTTTCATATGGTTTTGGTTGACTGTTGCTTAATTGATTTTGCATAAGCTTAAAATTTTGAGGATCGGGCCTAATTCTGGCCCAGTTATGGCGTTCTAAATCAGATTTGGTTTGTGTATTATTCGTTTTGGGACGTCCTTGTCATCGCCCAATTGGGTCCAGAGCCTTGAAAGCATTAGAAAAATAGGAAATGGCAAGCTTTGCCATATGAACACTTTCTCGCTGATAGTTGTTGTTGGGCCAACTCATTTTAATAACTGGCTCAATTCCTCATCGTCGAATTAGTTTAAGCTGGTTTCGTGAATTTGACTCGATAATTTCCTATACCTTTTAGCCAATTAGCCGAGCCCTTTAATAATTGAGGCGAGCCATATTCTATAACATAAATAGGTTATGGCCCTCACTTAACTAATATTTTAATCCTTAAAAATCGAGGCGTGCCATTTAGCGAATTATTTGTGGCCCTCGCAAAATCGCAAACGTGTAGTTGCTTTAGGCACGTTACTTTAATAATTCATCTTCCTAAACTTGGGTGTGCATTTCATGTGACCCAAATCCAAATCTCAACAACGTTAAATAAAATGTGTCGCGGGCCTCGATAGGTTCAAAATTGCGTATAGGTTCAAAATTGTTTAAAATCAGATAATTACGCCGAATATAACAGTTGAGCGACCGTGCTAGAACCACGGAACTCGGGAATGCCTAACACCTTCTCCCGGGTTAACAGAATTCCTTATTCGGATTTCTTGTTCGCGGACTGTTAAACAGAGTCAATCTTTTCCTTGATTCAGGATTTGCACCGGTGACTTGGGACACCATAAATCTCCCAAGTGGAGACTCTGAATCTTTTTAACAATAAATCCCGTTTCGATTGTCCTTTAATTGGAAAAACTCCCTTATATTCCCTTCCGGGGATATAAATGAAAAAGGAGGTCTGACACATAGACATTTGTACTTATCTTCGAGAGGCTACAAGGCTATAGGAGCACTTCCCTTCTTGATTCTTCATCGTGCGGTTTGATTCCTTTGAGGCTTATGCCTTCATTTCCTTTCCATTCAATCTTACGTGATATGAAATGCTTGTTATAAATCGGGAATTGAGAAATTGTAATGGTACTACAGATGTGGTGCGAGATATTTCTCCCTGCGTAGTTGTTGGGCTATTGTCGTTAACTTCTAGAAGGTCGTTTTGTCATTTCAGCTTAGTATCAGTATTACCCAAGGTTTTGAAATTTGGCATCGATGTTATGACGATTCGTGCATTGCTATCGCCCAGTATTGATGTGATGGTAGGGTACTTACCAATGTGTCAGGGAAATGAATGACCTGAAAAGAGGCCTACTCAGTGCATAATTCATAGATTTAGTATTTCATTCCCAGCGGAGGAAAGGCAACCAGACTATAATTGTTCAGGATTGAGTCGATGTTTCTAATGTCAACGGCTCGAGAAAAGATGATCTTCGAAAAGTATAAAGTTTGTAGTGGTCAATTGGTTTGAGAGCTACCGAGATAGATTTTGATCTAAGGCATCAGCTGAGCAGCAAAGGATGAGGAAGGACATGTGGGAAGTGTCATGCAGTGGTTAAATTTCTAGAAGGCCAGGTGTAAGAAGCGAGAATCAAGTAGTTTCTTAAAGAAGAGGGGTTTGGCCAAAGTGGAAGAGTGGAAGAGTAGCATATGAGATCAGTGGCAGGATAACTACACACCCAAAGAAAAATCTTGAGTGATTTGGGGTTCAGGGTGGATAGTGACTAGGTCCACGAACTTAATTTGAAAGATTGGCTTTTATACAGTGGGAGATTTGATCTAACAGAAATGAGTTGCCCGATATGAAGAAGGATACAACATGACCTTGGATTTGGAGGTACCGTTGCACATTTAGTTGATGTCCCTAAGAAGTGAACGGACTAGTACAATTGCTGGATGAACACGGGCTTATTTTGGTTTATGGATGATGTAGTGATTGTACCTCGTGTAGTGGCGTTGAAAGATGTCAGCGTGAAATCTCCACATGTGGGTTATCTCTTGTAAGCAGATCAGCAATCACGTGGTTGGAGAAGCTTCTGCGAAGAATCCTACTGGCTATCCGGTAAAGAGGTTGGATATGTGAATGTGGTTAATAATTCAGAGTATTCGTAAAGGGTTTTATAGAAAGATTTTGAGGAATTTAGGTGGTTGGTTATGCAAGATCATGTCAACAATGAAGAAAGAATCTTGGTGGGTTCCAGGGTTATGTAATAAGTGGCTCTAAGCTAAGTGGGAGAGTCTCACCGTCTACGATTGAGTTGCATGGTTATCTACTTGTGAGGTTTTGGGTTATCAGCGTATTGGTAAGTTATTACAACTAAGGGAAAAGAACATAGAGGTAATTTGAACAAAGGAATTGATAAAGGTACGATATAGTTGGCCTTATTGACTCATGTTCGGGCTTTGGAAAGATTCAGGATTTATGCTTCGTACAAAGGTGATTTACAAGGGAGGTGATTCAGTCGGGTGCTTCATTGAGAAGGGTGTTCATGTGCCAACGGAGCCTTGAGGTTGATTATATTCGGGACCAAGTCAGAGTGGGTGACTCTCAACAATGGTTCTAGTGAATTTAAATGTTAAAATGCGGTGCCTAGGAATTTCAAGCCCGCGAATTTGCAGCAGATTATGAAAAGAGGCTCGGAACGTTCTATGATATCTTCGGCTTGCAGTGTAGCATTTAAAGGAATGAGAGAAAAGGACTTCGGATTCGTAGAGGAATTATCGGAATGAGTGCATCAGTTGAGGAGGCGAGCATACGCATAAGGAGGGTATGAGATGGTTGGTGGGATTTGAGACAACATGATCTCGTGATACAAGGATACTCAGGATGAGTGCGGATTGAGTTGTTATGTGTAGGCGAATCTCGGAAGGTTATGGTTGTTTAAACCACTACTTGAGGATTTGCATGTTCTACGGTTATAAAGATTTACTCGTGTGTTGCTCTGGTTCTCTTAGAATGAGTAAAGTAAAAAGTTTTTATATGATGAAGTGTTTAACCTATTAGTGATTCAGGAGTTATGATAAAATTCTGGCACTATCGCATATTGGCATGTTAGGTGCGGTGAGCAGTATGAAATTTGGAAGTAAGGATCAATGTTGCGGTTCGGTGTTGACAAGGATGTCACAAGATCAAATGAGCAGGAAAGGGATTTAGATGTTTAGAGTAAGCTGGTATTGTCTTCAGCGTCACCTGAGATCGGTGTTTGTGTAGGAGTCTTTGCATCCTGGTTAAGAATTCTTGATTTGCTTTACAGCATTTTGTGTGGCCGGTGGTATGGAAGTGCATACTTGTTACCTGGTGCATGAGATCGTGGAAGCGTATCTCACAGGAAGATTGTATAACTGTGACATGCAGTCATTTGATTGATTAAAAATTTAAACCAAGTATGAAGATTTTTGTAATATCATTAATTTGAGAATTTATGCCTGGACGCCACTTGATTTATTGGGCTATAAACGATGGAGGTTTCTCCGGTTACAATAGTTGTTTTTGTGTTATGAGAAAAAAGAGGTTATTATGGACCCATGAAGGTTATTAACCTAGTGCGGATGATCAGAATTGGCTTGAGGTCTGTGGGTGGAGTCAAATATGAATATAGGATTTATATTAGGCCGAATGCGTTCGTTTCAACATAGCACTCTTTTTGAAGGAGTATTCAAACATGGGATGTTATTTCGTCATCGGCTATTTCATGTAGTACTATATAGTGCTGTGTGAGTTGTGAATCGGTTTGATAAATTTATTATGTGTGAGGTTTCGTATAGCGATGGTGTTATGTGAGCAGGATGGCTCCTGTGACTCAGGTTATATATCACACCTCAGTTGTGCTTGAGTTTTGTAGCTTACGGCACTATGTGTTTCCCAGGGATGGTATTATGAACATAGTGTGCTTGTGACCGATATTCGATATTTTGTAAGTAATGAGCAATATAGCTCGATGTGTATTTCCTTATGTGAATTTTATGTGTGGAGCTAGTGGCACGCTGCCACGGGCATGTTATTTGGATCGGGTTGTATGCCGCAATAGTACGATATTGAGTACAGTTTTCTGTATTCTAATTTTTGTGTGTTTTGTTTTCCTTTTTATAAGGAAAGTCCATATTAGCAGCGTGAGTTAAGTAGTCCCTTCCACAGTTCGTTTTCCTTATGTATCGCGTTCGCGTTTGTAGCTTATTGGCACATTGTGGCATCATATGAGACTTTTGGTCATGTATGCGGTGACTGTTACTTGAGCAGCTCGTACTGGGTTAGACGAGATTATTGGATCTAGGATCGGTGCAATCGAGTTATATGAAGTATATTAAAGAGCAAAGATCATTATTTGGTTCAGATTGAGGTAAGGATCTTGTCAGGAGTATAGAATCAACGATTTGTTGACTCGGTAGTTGGTTATGAAATTCTACACATCTCTTCCGTCGTGGAGGGCATGCGAAGGTCGGGACAAGAGGTATATGGGTCATGAGATGCATTGGGAGCATCCGATTTGTGGAATTTCGGCTATTATGATCCGTGAATGTTATTGTGGTTCTGTGAATGATGTGGCGCAAGGTGAGAATTCAGCAAATGTATGCAGTTATCTTATGGTACCTCGTGTAGTGATTGATACGGTGTTCATATATTGGAAGCATACCTGGCAGAGAATTTCGGATGTTAAAACTGGGCTCTAAGGCTCATTTGCCTAAATAAAAGAGGATATCTTCAGATTTGATCGAGCTAATGTGCTTGACTGAGTTGTGGTAGCACGGGTAGGTGCACGAGGTGTTAAACAGTGATTTCGGACAATTTCAGTGTAGTTCTCAGCACGTTCGAGAACGAACGTATGTTTAAGTGGGAGAGAATGTAACAACATGACCGGTCATTTTGAGCACTAGCGCGTCGTTCGGCAGTTTAAGGCCATGAACAACTTCACTTCAAGTATTATTACTTGTACACATGGTTGGAATCGAATTCCAGGAAGTTCGGAGTTGATTTGGAAAGTGAATTCTCATTTCGGAAGCTTTAAGTTGAAAGAATTGACTAAGATTGGATTTTTGAGTAAACGACCTCAGAATCGGGATTTGAAGGATCCAGCAGGTTTGTATGATGATTTAGGACTTGGGAGCATGTGTGGGTCATCACTTGTTTTGAAAATAAATTCTGTGTTCTGAGGCCTTAAAACCTCCTTTTTGTCTCACCTTGATTTGCGTGTGCAGTCCGAGCGTGTATCCGTAAAGCCATTATGTGAAAATCTGTAATAAATGACAAATTTTGCTTTTAAAATGAATTTAAGTTGACTTCGGTCAATATTTTGGGTAAACGGACCCGGACCCGTGATTTGACAGTCCCGGAGGATCCGTAGGAAAATATGGGACTTGGGCGTATGCCTGGAATTGAATTCCGAGGTCCCAAGCTTGAGAAATGAATTTTTGAGCCTGTAATATTTGGTATGACCTGAAATGAATTCAGGTCTTATATGGTATTTAAGTTGAGCCTGTAAAATTTGGTAAGAAACGGACTTGATATGACGTGAATCAGATCTTCGGTTGTTAAAAATTTTAACCTAAGAGTTCATGAGATTTTTCTTTGATTTTGATGCTAAATTCATAGTTATTGATGTTATTTTGATGATTTGATCGCACGACCAATCCGTATGATGTTTTTGGACTTGCGTGCATGTTTGGTTTAGAGCCCCGAGGGCTCGGGTGAGTTTTGGATAGGCCACGGAGTGAAATTGGACTTAGGAAATTGCTGGTGTGTTGTAGGTCTGCAGGCTTCACAATTGCGAGCTCGCATTTGCGAAGTTGTATCACATTTGCGAAGATGGTCTGGGCAGGCCTTGATCGCAAATGCGACCATTTCATCGCAAATGCGAAAGGGGCCAGAGTCGTAAATGCGACTGTTTTCTCGCAAATGCGAACCTTGGTGGATTTTTCCAGGGTTGCAAATGTGACATATTCTTCGCAATTGCGAAGATAGTAGGTCCTGAAGGGGTTCGCTCGCAATTGCGACATCAGAGACCAGTTAATTGGGACTTAGACGCATTTTTCTCCATTTTTCAAACCTTCTCAAAACCTAAACACTTTTGGGCGATTTTCTAAAGAAAAGTTCATCTCCAAACCAATTGTAAGTCATTTATAACTCATTTTCTTTAATCTATAACATCTTTTCACATGATTTCAATCCAAAATCAAGGGTCTTAATGGGGGAATTTGGGTAGAACTTAGGATTTTCAAATTTTGAGGATTTAGACCTTGATTTGAGGTCAGATTTCAAAATAAATTATATATTTGAGTTCGTGGGTGAATGGGTAATCATGTTTTGGTTCGAACCTCGGGTTTTGACCATGTGGGCCCGGGGTCGACTTTTTGGGAAAAACTTTAGAAAACCTATTTTTATGCATTGGAATTGATTCATTTAGAATTTATTGATATAGTTAAGTAACTTGTGGCTAGTTACAAGCGTATTAGTGGTGGAAACAAGCGGTAAAGCGGTAGTTGAGGCTTGAATTGTGTTCGTGGCATCGAGGTAAGTGTTTGGTCTAACCTTAGATTGAGGGATTATGAGCCGTGTCTTATTTGCTATGTGATAATTGTTGAGTACGACGTATAGGCATGGTGACGATTATCTATACATTGGTGTCAAGCATGCCCGTGAGTCTTATACTATGGTTAATGTGACTCTGATTCATATTGTTCATGCTTTATATGATGATTTCTATTGTTGAACAAGGCTTGTGGAAGTATTATTGGTAATTGAACATTGAAGAGCATTAGCTCAAGTTGTACAATGATTTGTGGAAATATTATTGGCAATTGAACATTGTAGAGCTTTGGCTCAAGATGTGAATTGAGTTGTGAAGTAGATATGGAAAAGAGAAGAGGTTTATGATATTGTCTCCCTTGCTGGGATGTTGTTACTTTTGATGTTATCTCCCTTGCCGGGATGTTATTGCTTTTGCTATTGTTTCCCTTGCCGGGATATGGTTGTTATACTATTGTTCTCTTGCCGGGATCTTATTGTGATTTTATTGATTTTCTTGCCCTTATTGCTTTGTGATTGTTGTTTGGGTAAGGAAGAGTGTTAAAGCACGAAGGGTGATGCCGTGCATGATATTTATGAGAGAGTGTTAATGCACGAAGGGTGATGTCGTGTCGATATTGTGAGGTCAAAGCACGAATGGTGATGCCGTGCCGCACAATGTACAAATCCGTGCCATGATATGAGTGAAAATGCATGAAGGATCATTCCGTGCCATGATTATATGAGGTAAAAGCATGAAGGGTGATATCGTGCCAATTATATTGATTCTTATGGTGAGGACAAGAGTAAAATCACGAAGGGTGATGCCGTGCACTTGTCTTTGATTTCCTGATTCTTGCAGATAATTGAGTTATGGTGTTCCTTACGGTTATTTATTATTTTTTTTGTTGTTACTTGATTCCCCCGCAGCATGTTTTCCCCCCTCATATCCTTACCTATACATTTCTGCCTTTATTTTCCGCTGCATATGATTTAACTACACAGGTTTATTTGATAGTCTGGTCCTAGCCTCGTCATTACTTCTCCGAGGTTAGGCTAGGTACTTAACAACACATGAGGTCGGTTGTGTTGATACTGCACTCTACATTGTGTGCAGATCCCGGTGCTGCAGCTTTTGGACCACAGTGAGGTTGCTGCCTTCAGTCCATTCAGGTGACCCGAGGTAGTCCTGTAGGCGTCGGCATGCCTTGGCGTCTCCCTCTATCATTACCTTTTTGTTTTTACATTCAGAGACAGATTTGTGTATTTTTATTCAGACTTTATTTGTAGTATTCCTAGAGGGTCCGTGACTTTGTGACACAAAATCCTGGGGAGAGTTGTACTTAGACTTCCGCAGTTTGTATTAATCTAAATTATCAAATTTTGTCTTCCGCACTATTTTATTATTATTATTTCCACTGCTTTTGTTGTGTTATTTGGAATTGCTAAGGGATTAAAAAATGAAAATGGTTAAATAATTGAAATAATTGGCTTGCCTAGCTTTCACTAGTAAGTGCCATCACGACTTCCGACGGTAAAAAATCCGGGTCGTGACAAGTTAGTATTAGAGCTCTAGGTTGCCTAAGTCTCACAATTTACGGACAAGCTTAGTAGAGTCTGAGGGATCAGTACGGAGATGTCTATATTTATCCCCAGAGGCTACAGAGTTAGGAAAACCATCACATCTATTATTTCTTGTCGTGCGACTTGATTTCTCAATGCTAATTGAACTTCTACCACTTCATCTATTCTCTCGTAGATGGTGAGAATACATACCACTTCATCAGCTGACCAACAGCCCGAACCCCCAGTAGGAGCTCCTGCGAGGGGCAGAGGCCGAGGCCATGCTAGGGCCCGAGGTAGAGGCAGAGCTCAGCCCAAAGCTCGAGCAGCAGCACCAACGGCGGAGCCTCAGGTTGGGTTTGATGAGGAGGTTCCAGCTAGTCAGTTCCGGTGGGGCCAGCTCAGGTTCTAGAGGGGTTCATCGCCACCCCGGTACTTCAGGATGCTCTGGTCCGTGTAGTGCGCCTTATGGAGAGTGTCGCCCAGGCAGACTTGCTTCCCGTGGCACCAACCGTCTCTCAGGCTGGAGGAGGAGCCCAGACTCATGCTACTCGCACTCCGGAGCAGATGGCTCCTTAGTTTAGACTCCAGCAGCTCAGCCAGTTGGGGTAGTTCAGCCTGGTATTGTGGCACAAACTGGAGAGGGGCCAACTATGTCTGTTGATGCCTTGTAGAGGTTGGACAGGTTCACCAAGCTCTTCACTACCACATACATCGGTGCATCTTCTGAGGATCCCCAGGATTATTTAGACAGCTATCGTGAGGTTCTCAAGAACATGGGGATAGTGGAGACCAATGGGGTCAACGTTGCTGCTTTTCATTTGTCTGGATCCGCCAAGACTTGGTGGAGAGATTATTGTTTGGATAGACCAGCTAGGTCACCAGCTTTGACTTGGGATAAGTTTTCTCAGCTATTTCTGGAGAAGTTTCTTTCTATCACTCAGAGGGAGAACTATTAGAGGCAGTTTGAGCATCTCTAATAGGGTTCTATGACTGTCACTCAGTACGAGACCAGATTTATTGACTTGGCCCGTCATGCTCTTCTTAAACTTCCCATTGAGTGAGAGAGAGTGAAGAGGTTCATTAGGGGACTCGTTCAGCCTATTCGATTGCAGATAGCTAAGGAGACGGGAGCGAGATTTTTTTCAGGATGCGGCTAATGTGGCCAGGAGAGTTAAGATGGTTCTGTCATAGGGGAGTGGTCAAAGGTCTTACAAGGGGCCTCGTCATTCGGGTAGGTTCAATGGTACCTCATCTAGAGGCAGAGATTCTTTTGGTAGGGGCCATTCTTCCAGGCCATTTCATTCAGAACTTCAGGCTTCTCACGATGCTCTAGGTGGTCGTGGTTCTCATATTCAGTATTCTGATCAGTAGCCCTATAGTGCACCGCTATCTCCTCTCAGTGCACCACCACTCTAGAGTTTTCACGGTGGTCATTATGGCCGTCAGGATCAGCTGTCTCATCAGCCGAGGGCTTGTTATACTTGTGGCAATACGAGGCATATTTCTAGATTTTTCCCTCGAGCATCAAGCAACTCTCAACATCAGGGTTCCCATGCCATGGTTTAGGCACCGAGTGTTCCACAGCCCACTCAGCTAGCTAGAGGTAGAGGTAGAGGTGCTAGAGGTGGAGGTAGAGGTATTAGTGGTGGAGCTCAGGCCGCTAGAGGTGGAGGCCAGCCAGCAGTAGGCCGTCCTAGAGATGTAGTTCAGAGTGGTAGGGCCCAACCCCGATGTTATGCTCTTCCAGCTAGGCCTGAGGCTGAGGCTTCCAATGCAGTTATCACAGGTACTGTTCTGGTTTGTAGTAGAGATGCTTCAGTTCTATTTGATCCAGGATCTACATACTCCTATGTGTCATCTTATTTTGCACCGTATCTGGTCATGCCTAGTGATTCCTTGAGTGCTCTTGTATATGTGGCTACACCGGTGGGTAATTCTATTATGTTAGATCATGTTCATCATTCTTGTATAGTTGTGATTGGGGGCCTGGAGACCCGAGTAGATTTGCTACTTTTGGATATGGTTGATTTTGATGTCATATTGGGGATGGACTAGTTATCACCTTACCACGCCATCTTGGACTGTCATGCCAAGACTATGACCTTAGCCTTGCCGAGGTTACCTCGTTTAGAGTGGAGAGGGACTCCTGGTCATTCTACCCGTAGTGTTATCTCATATATGAAGGCTCAACGTATGGTCGGGAAGGGTTTTTTTGGCTTATTTGGCATATGTTTGTGATTCTAGTCTGAGGTTCCTTCTATGGATTCTGTGCCGGTTGTTCATGAGTTTCCTGAGGTTTTTCCTTCAGACCTACTAGGTATGCCACCCGACAGGGATATTGAATTTTGCATTGATTGGGCTCCGGTCACTCAGCCCATTTCTACTCCGCTGTATCGTATGGCCACGCCTGATTTTAAAGAATTGAAGGAGCAGTTGCAAGACTTCTTGATAAGGGCTTTATTAGACCTAGTGTCTCACCCTGGAGTACGCCGGTGTTATTTGTTAAGAATAAGGACAGATCGATGAGAATGTGTATAAATTACCGATAGTTGAACCAGGTTAGAATCAAGAATAAGTATCCATTGCCGAGGATTGATGATTTGTTTGATCAGCTTCAAGGTGCCAAGGTATTCTCAAAGATTGACTTGAGGTCTGGCTACCATCAGTTGAGGATTAGGGCATCCGATGTCCCTAAGACAGCTTTAAATCTATACATGCATTATGAGTTCTTGGTGATGTCATTTGGGTTGACAAATGCCCCAACAACTTTTATGGATTTGATGAACCGAGTGTTCAAGCCTTACTTGGATTCATTCGTGATAGTCTTCATTGATGATATTTTGATCTATTCCCGCAGCTAGGAGGAGCATGAGCAGCATCTGAGAGTTGTCCTTCAGACTTTGAGAGATAGTCAGTTGTATGCTAAGTTTTTGAAGTGTGAGTTTTGGTTGGGATCAATTGCGTTCTTGGGTCATGTTGTATCAGCAGAGGGTATTCAGGTAGATCCAAAGAAGATAGAGGCAGTCAAGGACTGGCCTAGACCCGCATCAGCTACAGAGATCCGGAGTTTCTTGGGCTAGGCGGGTTATTACCATTGGTTTGTGGAGGGGTTCTGATCTATTGCAGCCCCGATGACTAGGTTGACCCAGAAGGGCGCCCAGTTCAGGTGGTCGGACGAGTGTGAGGCGAGCTTACAGAAGCTCAAGACAGCTTTGACTATGACATTGGTGTTGGTATTACCTACAGGTTCAGGTCCATATACAGTTTATTGTGACGCATCTCGTATTGGACTTGGTGCGGTGTTGTTGTAGGATGGCAAGGTCATTGCTTATGTTTCGCAACAGTTGAAGATTTATGAGAAGAATTATCCAGTTCATGATTTGGAGTTAGTAGCCATTGTTCACGCGTTGAAGATTTAGAGGCACTCTTTATATGGCGTGCCATGTGAGGTGTTCACAGATCACAAGAGTCTGGAGTATTTGTTCAAGCAGAAGGAACTAAATTTGAAGCAGAAAAGGTGGTTGGAGCTGTTGAAAGACTATAATATCACCATCTTATATCATCCAGGGAAGGCCAATGTAGTGGCCGATGCTTTGAGTAGGAAGTCAGTCAGTATGGGCAGTCTTGCGTATATTCCGGTCGGTGAGAGGCCGTTTGCTTTAGATGTTCAGGCTTTGGCCAATCAGTTCGTGAGATTGGATGTCTCTGATCCCAGCCACGTGTTATCTTGCACAGTCGCTCGTTCTTTATTATTGGAGCATATTCGAGATCGACAGTATGATGATCCCCATTTGTGTGTCCTAAAGGACACAGTGCAGTACGGTGGTGCCACGCAGGTCACAGTTGGGGATGATGGAGTTTTGAGAATGCAGGGTCATATTTGTGTGCCTAATGTGGATGGTCTTCGTGAGTTGATTCTAGAGGAGGCCCATAGTTCCAGGTACTCTATTCATCCGGGTGTCGCTAAGATGTATCAGGATTTGCGACAACATTATTGGTGGAGGAGGATGAAGAAGGATGATTTGCGTATGTGGCTCGATGTTTGAATTGTCAGCAGGTAAAGTACGAGCATCAGAGACCTGGTGGTTTGTTTTAGAGGATTGAGCTTCCCGAGTGGAAGTGGGAGCGTATCGCTATGGACTTTGTTATCGGACACCCATAGACTCAGAGGAAGTTCGATGCAGTGTGATAGGCTGACCAAGTCAGCACATTAAATTCTTATGACAGTCTCCTATTCTTCTAAGAGGTTAGCTGAGATCTATATCGAGGAGACTGTTTATCTTAATGGTGTGCCCGTGTCTATCATTTCTGACCGAGGTACGCAATTTACCTCATATTTCTAGAGGGCAGTTCAGCGTGATTTGGGCACACGAGTCGAGTTGAGAACAACATTTCATCCTCAGACAGACGGGCAGTCCGAGCGTACTATTCAAATTTTGGAGGATATGCTCTGAGCTTGTGTTATTGACTTTGGAGGCTCGTGGGATTAGGTTTTGCCTTTAGTGGAGTTTGCCGATAACAACAGTTACTAGTCTAGCATTTAGATTGCTCCTTTTGAGGCTTTATATGGTAGGCGGTGTCAGAAGCTGGTTGGGTGGTTTGATCCGGGAGAGGCTCGGTTGTTGGGTACGGATCTAGTACAGGATGCCTTGGACAAGGTCAGGATCATTCAGGATAGGCTTCGTATAGCTCAGTCTAAGTAAAAGAGTTATACCGATCGTAAGGTTCGTGATGTGGCATTCATGGTCGATGAGTGGGTGTTGCTTCGGGTGTCGCCTATGAAGGACGTAATGAGATTTGGAAAGAAGGGAAAGCTTAGCCCTAGGTTCATTGTCCCGTTTGAGATTCTTGATCGAGTGGGAGAGGTGGCTTACAGACTTGCGTTGCTGCCGAGTTTATCAGCTGTGCATCCAGTGTTTCATGTGTCCATACTTCAGAAGTATCACGGTGATCCATCCCACGTGTTAGATTTCAGCAATGGTAGCTATTCTAGACCGGCAGGTTTGTAAGTTGACATCAAAGAGTTTTTCTTCTGTTCGTTTTCAGTGGAGAGGTCAGCCTGTTGAGGCATCTACCTGGGAGTCCGAGTTTGATATGTAGAGCCGTTATCCCCATCTTTTCTCCGACTCAGGTACTTCCTTCTTATGTCCGTTCGAGGACGAACGATTGTTTTAGAGGTGGAGAATGTGATGACCCAAAACGTGATCACTTGTTTTGAAAATAAATTCTATGTTTCAAGGCCTTAAAACCTACTTTTTGTCTCACCTCGAATTGCGTGCACATCTGGGCGTGTATCCGGAAAGCCATTATGTGAAAATCTGTGAAAAATAATAAATTTTGCTTTTAAAATGAATTTAAGTTGACTTCGGTCAACATTTTGGGTAAACGAACCCGGACCCATGATTTGACGGTCCCGGAGGGTCCGTAGGAAAATATGGGACTTGGGCTTATGCCCGGAATCGAATTTCGAGGTACCAAGCCCGGGAAATGAATTTTTGAAGAAAATTGTTTAACTAAAATTTCAAGAGTTTATGAAAATTTGAATGTAGTGGAATTTGATGTATCGGGAATGTATTTTGGTTCGGAGCCCGGTACATGTCTTATATGGTATTTAAGTAGAGCCTGTAAAATTTGGTAAGAAATGGACTTGATATGACGTGAATCGGACCTTCGGTTGTTAAAAATTTGAACTTAAGAGTTCATGAGATTTTTCTTTGATTTTGATGCTAAATTCATAGTTATTGATGTTATTTTGATGATTTGATCACACGAGCAATTTCGTATGATATTTTTGGACTTGCGTGCATGTTTGGTTTAGAGCCCTGATGGCTCGGGTGAGTTTTGGATAGGCCACAGAGTGAAATTGGACTTAGGAAATTGCTGGTGTGTCGCAGGTTTGCAGGCTTCGCAATTGCGAGCTCGCATTTGCGAAGTTGTATCGCATTTGCGAAGACCATTTCATCGCGAATGCGAAAGGGGCCAGAGTCGCAAATGCGACTGTTTTTTCACAAATGCAGACCTTGGTGGATTTTTCCAGGGTCGTAAATGCGACATATTCTTCGCAATTGTGAAGATATCAGGTCCTGAAGGGGTTCACAATTGTGAACCCTGGTCGCAATTGCGACATTAAAGACCAGTTAATTGGGGCTTAGACGCATTTTTCAAACCTTCTCAAAAGCTAAACACTTTTGGGCGATTTTCTAAAGAAAAGTTCATCTCCAAATTGAGATAGATTTTGATCTGCGGAATCAGCTAAGCAAGAAAGGATGAGGAAGGACATGTGGGAAGTGTCATGCGATGGTTAAAATTCTAGAAGTCCAGGTGTAAGAAGTGGGAGTCAAGTAGTTGCTTAAAGAAGAGGGGTTTGGCCAAAGTGGCAGAGTGACAGAGTAGTATATGGGATCAGTGGCAGGATAACTACACACCCGGAGAAAAATCTAGAGTGATTTGGGGTTCAGGGTGGACATTGACTAGGTCTACGGACTTAATTTCAAATATTGACTTTTATATGGCGGGAGATTTGAAATAGAAAGTAGTTGCCCGATATGAAGAATGATACAACATGACCTTGGATTTGGATGTACCGCTGCACATTTAGTTGATGTCCCTAAAAAGTGAACGGACTAGTACAATTATTGGATGAGCATGGGCTCATGATGGGTTATGGATGACGTAGTGATTGCACCTCGTGCAACGGTGTTGAAAGATACCAGCGTGTAATCTCCACAGGTGGGTTATCTCCTACGAGAAGATCAGCGGTCGCGTGGTTGGCAAAGCTTCTGCGAAGATCCTACTGGCTATCCAGTAAAGAGGTCGTACATGTGAATGTGGTTAATGATTCAGAGTTTTCATAAAGGGTTTTACAAAAAGATTTAGAGGAATTTGGCGGGTTGGTTGTGCAAGATCATGTCAACAATGATGAAAGAATCTTGGTGGGTTCCAGGGTTATGTAATAAGTGGCTCTAAGCTAAGTGAGAGAGTCACACCATCTACGATTGAGTTGCATAGTTATCTACTCGTGAGGTTTCGGGTTATCAGTGTATTGGTAAGTTATTACAACTAAGGGAAAAGAACATAAGTGGTAATTTGAGCAAAGGAATTGATAAAGGTGCGCTATAGTTGGCCTTATTAATGCATGTTCGGGCTTTGGAAAGATTCAGGATTTATGCTTCGTATAGAGGTTATTTACAAGGGAAGTGATTCAGTCGGGTGCTTCATTGAGAAGGGTGTTCATATGTTAACGGATCCTTGGGGTTGATTACATTCGGGACCAATCCAGAGTGGGTGACTCTCAACAATGGTCCTAGTGAATTCAAATGTTAAAATGCGGTGCCTAGGAATTTCAAGCCCATGAATTTGCAGCGGATTATGAAAAGAGGCTCAGAACGTTCTATGATATCTTTGGCTTGCAGTGTAGCATTTGGAGGAATGAGAGAAAAGGACTTCAGGTTCCTAGAGGAATTATTGGAATGGGTGCATCAGTTGAGGAGGTGAACATGCACACAAGGAGTATATGAGATGGTTGGTGGGATTAGAGACAGCATGGTCTCATGATACAAGGCCACTCAGGATGAGTGCGGATTGAGTTGTTATGTGTAGGCGGATCCCGGAAGGGTTATGGTAGTTTAAACCGCTACTTGAGAATTTGCATGTTCTACAGTTATGAAGATTTACTCGTGTGTTTCTATGGTTCTCTAAGAATGAGTTAAGTAAAAAGTTTTTATATGATGAAGTGTTTACCTTATTAGTGATTCAGGAGTTATGATGAAATTCTGGTACTATCGCATATTGGCATGTTAGGTGCAGTGAGCGGTATGAAATTTGGAAGTAAGGATCAATGTTGCAGTTTGGTGTTGACAAGGATGGCACGAGCTCAGATGAGCAGGAAATGGATTTGGATGTTTAGAGTAAACTGGTATTATCTTCAGCGTCACCTGAGATCGGTATTTGTGTAGGAGGCTTTGCATCCTGGTTACGGATTCTTGATTTGCTTTACAACATTTTTATGGCCGGTGGTATGGAAGTGCAGACTTGTTACCTGGTGCATGAGATTGTGGAAGCGTATCTTACGGGAAGATTGTATAACTGTGACATGCAGTCATTTGATTGATTAAAAATTTAAACCAAGATGAAGATTTTGGTAATATCATTAATTGAGAATTTATGCCTGAAGGGCACTCAGTTTATTGGGCTATTAACGGTGGAGGTTTCTCTGGTTACAATAGTTGTTCTTATGTTATGAGAAAAAAGAGGTTATTATGGACGCATGAAGGTTATTAGCCTAGTGCGGGCGATTAGCATTGGCGTGAGGTCTGTGGGTGGACTCAAATATGAATATAGGATTTATATCAGGCCGAATGCGTTCATTTAAGCATAACACTCTTTATGGAGGAGTATTTGAACATGGGATGTTATTTCGTCGTCGGCTATTTCATGTAGTACTATATGGTGCCGTGTGAGTTGTGAATCAGTTTGATAAATTTCTTATGTGTGAGGTTTCGTGAAGCGATGGTGTTATGTGAGCAAGATGGCTCCTGTGACTCAGGTTATATATCGCACCTCAGTTATGCTTGAGTTTTGTAGCTTACGGCGCTATCTGTTTCCCCAGGGATGGTATTATGCACTTAGTGTGCTTGTGACCAATATTCGGTATTTGTAAGTAATGAGCAATTTATCTCGGTGTGTATCTCCTTATGTGAATTTTATGTGTGGAATGGGTGGCATGCCGCCACGGGCATGTTATTTGGATCGGGTTGCACGCCGCAACAGTACGATATTGAGTACAATTTTCTGTATTCTAATTTTTATGTGTTTTTTTTCATTTTATGAGGAAGTTCATATTAGTAGCGTGAGTTGAGTAGTCCCTTCCAGAGTTCGTTTTCCTTATGTATCACGTTTGAGTTTATAGCTTATTGGCACATTGTGGCATCATATGAGACTTTTGGTCATGTTTGCGGTGATTGTTACCTGAGCAGCTCGTACTGGGTTAGACGAGATTATTGGATCTAGGATCGGTGCAATTGAGATATATGAAGTATATTAAAGAGAAATTAAGATCATTATTTGGTTTAGATTGAGGTAATGGTTCTTGTCAGGAATATAGACTCAAGGATTTGTTGACTCGGCAGTTGGTTATGAAATTCTACACATCTCTTTCGTCGTGGCGGGCATGCGAAGGTCGGGACAAGAGGTATATAGGTCACGAGATGCATTGGGAGCATCAGATTCGTGGAATTTCGGCTATTATGATCAGAGAATGTTATTGTGGTTCTGTGAATGATGTGGCGCAAGGTGAGAATTCAGCAAAGGTATGCAGTTATTTTATGGTACCTTGTGTAGTGATTGATATAGTGTTCATATATTAGAAGCATGCCTGGCAGAGAATTTCGGATGTTAAAACTAGGTTCTAAGGCTCTTTTGCCTAAATAAAAGAGGATATCTTCAGATTTTATCGAGCTAATATGCTCGACTGAGTTGTGGTAGCACGGGTAGGTGCACGAGGTGTTAAATAGTGATTTCGAACAACTTCAGTGCAGTTCTCAGCACGTTCGAGAACGAATGTATGTTTAAGTGGGAGAGAATGTAACGACATGATCGGTCGTTTTGAGCACTAGAGCATCGTTCGGCAGTTTGAGGCCATGAACAGCTTCATTTCAAGTATTATGACTTGTACGCATGGTCGGAATCGAATTCCAGGAAGTTTGGAGTTGATTTGGAAAGTGAATTCCCATTTCGGAAGCTTTAAGTTGAAATAATTGACTAATATTGGATTTTTTAGTAAACGACCTCGAAATGGGGATTTGAAGCTTCCAGCAGGTTCGTATGATGATTTCGGACTTGGGCGTATGTTCGGATCGGGTTTTGGATGACCCAGGAGTGTTTCGGTGCCAATTGTGGAAGTTAGCATTTTAGAAGAATATCATAAATTTGGGTTGAAGTGCATTTCAATGCTATCGATGTCCGTTGGGGATTCCGAGTCTAGGAATAGCTATGTGTGGTGATTCTGGTATTGGGTGCGTGATTAGAAGTGGATTCGGAGGTCCGTAGGTCATTTTGGAGTCATTTGGCGAAAGTTGGAAATTTGAAGGTTTTTGAGAAGTTTGACCGAGAGTTGACTTTTTGATATCGGGGTCGGATTCCAATTCCGGAAGTTGGAGTAGGTCCGTAATGTCGAATGTGACTTGTGTGCAAAATTTGAAGTTTATGTTTTGACGCAAAATATAAAAGTTGGAAGATTTGAAAACTCATAATTCGATTCAATGCGCGATTCGTAGTTTTGACATTGTTTGATGTGTTTTGCAGCTTCGATTAAGTTTGTATTGTATTTTTTTACATGTTGGTATAATTGGTTAAGGTCCCGAGGGCCTCGGGTGGATTTTGAACAAAAGGAGCTGCTGCATTTTTCTGCTGCAGAAGCTGTTTTTGGACAACATTTGGTGCAATCGCAGAGCTGATTTTGGGAGCTTATATCTTGCAATCTATAAGGAATATGAAAATTTGTAAAATATAAAAGTTGTATACCATGAATTCTAGTTTCCATAAAAATAAACCATTCATCATTTGGATATTTAACAGAAAGTTATGATTGATTGAATGAAGGCTGGTAAAGCTATTTTGCAATTTCCCAGAAATCTCTGATGCGAGGAGCCTATCTTAGAAGCTTATATCTCAAAATCTATAAGGAATCCAGAAATTTACAAAACATGAAAGTTGTAGATATTTGATCTTCGTTTCCAGAAAGTTAAACCATTCATCATTTGAACATTTTTACAGAAAGTTATGGTCCATTGATTGAAGGCTGGTAGTAGTTTATGTTTTCCTGAAAATCACGCAAAGTCGCATTTCATGCATGCGACTTGCCCAGACAGAATGCCTAAAAACGGGAATCAGTCATTTTTAATCATTTTTGAGTTTTGAGTCTTGGATTTGGGCGATTTTTGGAGCTTTTGGAAGAGTGTTTTCACCTAGCACTTTGAGGTAAGTAATTTCTACGCATCATGAGTTTACTACATAGATTATTGATAGATTAACATGTAAAAATTGGTGACATCAAGGGTTTAGATGAAAACCTAGGTTTTGTATAAAAATGAGATTTGACCACGAAAGTGGTTATGAAATTTGGTAAAAATCATATATTTGACTTCATGAGGTTATCGGTAACAACTTTCTTCGAAAATTTCCAGAATCCGGGCATGTGGGGCCGGGGGTGAATTTTAGGAATCTTACATTTAGGGTTGGGTAATCACATTAATAGTTGGAATATGAATTATTGAATAGGTATTGATTAGTTTATACATCATTTCATTAGTTTTGGATTGTTCCGTACCGAATTGAGGGTTTTGAGGATAATCTTGGACCGGAAAGTGGGCTTCGAAGCTAGGTGAGTTTCCTTTCTAACCTTGTAAGAGGGAATTGTCCCCATAGGCGAATTAATTGGATAAGTGCTTCTATTTGTGGGGGTTACATACGCACGAGGTGACAAGAGTTCGTGTGTAGCTACTATTATGCTTAAGTCCGGGTAGTTTAGGACCCAAAAGCATGCTTTACTTGCAATATTTTAAATCTTGTTGTCAATTTAAAAAAGTTTAAAACATATCGAACATGTAAATGAATTTCTAAAAGACTAGTCATCGTTTCTTGATATTTAAAAGAGAAATTGCGTTTTCTTGGATAATTGCTCCTTGATGAGTTCTTGATTGACTGTTTGAATGTGTTTATATACTGTGGAACGGGCCTAACGCCTCGGTAGATTAAATATATGCATCTATAGTTCGCGCCATTCGACCCTCTGGCAGTGCACAATTTAAATATTATTGGATCGAGCCATACGACCTCGGCATGATTTACACATGCTTATATTGCTTGCCCTGAGATTCATAGATGTTGATATTTGTTCTCCCTGGCCTGAGATAAATGTATAACTGATGAAAAATGAATTTGAAAATTTCCTATAAACGAAAGAATTGGTTACTTGCCTCATGCTATTGAGTTTAAAATCATTTTTATGAAAATTCCCGATTTTCTATATTATTGGTATTATTAATATTGGACCCCTAGTAAGTGTCAAAGTCGACTTCTCGTCTATACTTCTTCGAGATTAGACGAGATACTTACTGAGTACACATTGTTTTTGTACTCATGCTATACTTGCTGTGCATTTTTGTTGCACATGCACATGTATCTCTAGTGGCCTAGTGGGCGTAGTAGCATGGTTGATACAGAGACTTAGGTGAGCTACACTTCTCGAGACGACCCACAACCAGCAGAGTCTCTTTCAGATTACTATATTTACTTTCTGTCTAATTTGTATTCCGGACGGTTGTTGTATTATATTGTTTCCTAGAGATAGCTCATGCACTTGTGACACCGGGTTCTGGGATGATTTTGGGATTATTCAATATTAAGTTTGTTAAAGACTTCATGGTTATTTCTGTGAATTTCATTATTTATTGTTTAATGTATAAAGAAAATGATTTCAACAAATACTAAAATTGGAATTTAATTAACTTCTTGGTGTTGGCTTGCCTGACAGTGTGTCAGGCGCCATCACGACCCTTAGGGGATTTTGGATCATGACAGTTGATATATTTCTCCATCAAGCTATCTACATTAATGTCAAGGTGAACTTTGCTGTTTTATGTGACGATCCGGCCAGTTGTCTCATGAGTTACCACTCTGTTTCCCCCATTTTTGCTTCTTTATGCTTCGTTATCCGTGTTATGTGGTATCGAGTTGGTCGGATCGTGTCCGGAATGATTTTGATAAAGTTTGAGACACTTAGTCTCTTTTAAGGAAGCTTAAGTTGGAAAATTCAACTGGATGTTGACTTATGTTTTAGAGGGATCGGATGTGAGTTTCGATGGTTCAGTTAGCTTCGGGAGGTGATTTGTGACTTAGGAGCGTGATCAAAATGGGTTTTGGAGGTCCGGAGTAGATTTAGGCTTGAATTGGCGAAGTTGATATTTTGGCGATTTCCAGTTGATAGGCAAGATTTTGATCTAGGGGTTGGAATAGAATTCTGAGAGTTGCAGTAGCTTTGTTATGTCATTTAGGATGTGTGTGTAATCTTTCAGGTCATTCGGATGTGGTTTTGTTGGGTTTTTGATCAAAAGCGGAATTTGGAAGATTTTTAGAAACTTAGGCTTGAATCCGATGCGTTTGGGTTGATTTGATGTTGTTTGAAGTGTTTTGATGATTGGAACAAGTTTGAATAAGGTTTTAGGATATGTTGGTGCCTTTGGTTGAGGTCCCGGGGGCCTCGGGTGAGTTTCGGGTGGTCAATCGGATCATTTGGGAGTTTAGGAAATTGCAGAAATGCAGGTTCAGCAGTTGCAGAACTTTACTCTTCGCGTTCTCGAGTGGGCCCTCGCGTTCGCGAAGAGTCAGAAGGGGTTGATGGGGTTTTTTCCCTTCGCGTTCGCGAGAAGGGCTTCGCGTTCGTGAGGGCTGGGAGGCGATGTATCGTGTTCGCGATAGGAGCCTCGCGATCGCATAGAGGTCAGCTAGGTGGGGATCAGATTGCCCATCGCGTTCGCGATGTTTAGGATGCATTCGCGAAGGGTTTGCATGGTATAGCACCGCGTTTGCGAAGAAGAAGTTTTGGTCAACATAAGTTTGTGCTTCGTGAACGAGAGAGGTTGGCCGCGTTCGCAAAGAAGGAAAGTCAAACCTAGGCAGAATGTTTTTAATATGGTTTATTCGAGATTTGAAGGCTCATTTCCTCCATAGTTGGTCATTTTGGGAGCTTTTTGAAGGAGATTGAAGAGAGATTCAAAGGAAAACGATTGTAGGTAAGATTTTTGGACTTAAAACTCGATTCTATTGTGAAATCTACCTAGCAAATCATGAAATCTGAGCTTAAAATTTAAGAACTAGGGCTTGAGAAATTGGACTTTTGATTTGGGATTTGAAGGACCATTTGTTGTCGGATTTGAGAACTTTTGATATGTATGAACTCGCGGGGAGACGAGGAATCTGTTGATGCAAAAATTTCTGAAATTCGAGTCGTGGGACCGGGGGTCGGGTTTTGGTAATTTCGGGATTTGTGCCCTTTATTGATTGTTTTCGTTTGGGCTTTGTTTCCTTAGCATATTTTGATGCCCTCGTTCTGATTTTGGATAGATTCGACGCACGTGGAGGCCGATTCGAGGGGCAAAGGCATCGCGAGCTAGAGATTTAGCCGGTTCGAGGTGAGTAATGATTGTAAATGATGTTTTGAGAGTTTGAAACCCCGGATTGCACATCATAGTGCTATATTGAGGTGAGGCACATGCTTGATGATGAGCGTGGGGTCGTACACTATTGGGTATTGTGACTTGGTCTGTCCCGATTGATAATTTTACCACGTATTTGATTGAAAACTAATTGCTATCATCATTACTTGGGCTGAATGCCATATTTGGGCCTAGTGCCAACTATTTGAACCCTTCAGGGCTTTTATTGATATTTCCTCATTGTTTTTAATTCATTACTTGAACTTAGTCATGTTATTTTCCACCATTTTATTACTCAGCCATGTTTACTCAGTTTTAAGACTTAAATGATATTTTAAATGATGTTTGGGCTGAGAAACACTATTTTACTATTGCCCGAGGAGCTTGTGAGTATTTTTGACTGAGTAAGGCCGAGGGCCTATGTTGTGAGGAAACACTGATACTGATTTGAGGCCGAGGGTCAGTTTGATGCCACGAGATGGCTTGTTATTGCGCTTGGGTCCTAAGGGGACCCTCCAAGAGTCTGCATACCCCCAGTGAGCGCGGGTACCCATTGTGATGTGAGACTGAGCTTGAGGGGCTGGTATTGTTCTGAGATATTGCTTGGGGGCTGAATTGTTGATACCGTGCCCAAGGGGCGAGTTTCTATTTATTTACTTTATCATAATTATCTGTCAATTACATGTTTACTGGTTTAAAGAGGATTTTACTTGATTTTTACTGGTTTTCCTGATTTTAAGTGATTTTTCTGCTTCATTATAGAATGCCTTGTGCTTTACGTGTTTTCTTACTTTCAGTCGTCATTTATATTTATTACTCACTGAGTTGAAGCACTCACTTTACTCCCTACACCCCGTGTGCATATTCAGGCGTTGCTGATCCTGCCAGTGCAAGTTGAGAGCTCTCGGCAGACTTTGGAGTCCACGAGGTAGCTGCTTGGCGTCCGCACACCCGTGTTTCTCCTTCTTTATCATTTCTATCTCTTTTAAGACATTTGTATTAGTTTAAAGACTTATCATAATTGTATTAGAATTTATAGATGCTCATGACTAGTGACACCCCGGTTAGGGCTGTGTATGGGTATTCTTCCACATATTTTATGTCATTATCGGTATTTCGGACTTATTCTTATCTTGTTTAGCCTGTTCTTATATGCTTATTTATTAATAATTGGAAAATGGAAAGTGTCGGCTGGCCTTGTCTTCACGAGAGGCGCCATCATGACCGGGTTCGGGGTTAGGGTCGTGACATTTTATGGCAGCCTTCAACATATACAGATTGAAAAGCTATCTCATACTACTGATATAAGCCAATGAATGGAACTAGCATGGCAAGTTCTAGCTGCAACAAGAGAATGATGGAGTTTGCCTACTTTTTCTAAATTCTTTCAGCAGTAAATTGATGCTTTTGTCCGCAAGGAAGTCAAGAATTGATGCAATTAGTGAACATGAATAGCCAACAACTACTAGAACTTCCGAAAAATGATTGTGAATGACTAAGGACCAAGCACTATGCAAGCAGTATATATGATATGTAGCAACTACAATGTAATTATTGTAGCACAAATGTTGTTCAATCACAAATTAGTTTTTCCTATGTGTCATATTTTAAACTACGGCCTTTCCTCACCTGATGTTTTCTAATGGATAACTATATTTCCTCATGACTTGAATGTATGAATATCAAGTACATTCAATGGTTCATAAAATAATAGCATTTTAATGCTCTTTTTTGTGTATCATATATTTTTAAAATGTTATACTTTATATATCCGCGCAACGCGCGGGTATGTATATGTCACGACCCAAAATCCACTAAGGGTCGTGATGGCGCCGGACATCGTTGTCAGGCAAGCCAACCAGAATACTTAATTAAATTCTCATCTTAATAATTTTGAAAACTGAAATTTTCCTTCAGCTCAGATGGTAAAAGATAATCTTTACGACAATAAATAAAAAATGTTTAGAAGTAAATACAGAGTACCCCATAATCCTCCCAGAACTCGGTGTCACAGGTGCATGAGCATTTACTAAGAAGGAAATAAAATACAGTAACTGTCCGGAATACAAAGTGGACAGAAATCAAAATACAGTACAATACTCTAAAGGGGACTCTGCTGGCTGCGGGTCGTCTCGACAAATGCAGCTCACCTAAGTCTCCATATCAACCATGCCGCTATTCCACTAAGACACTAGCCACATATGAACCTATACAACAAAAATTTATTGCAAGTGTAGTATGAGTACGAAAACAACGTGTACCCAATGAGTATTCCATCTAATCTCGAAGAAGTAGAGACGAGAGGTCGACTTCGACACTTGCTAGTGGTCTAATAGTAATATTATTAATGCGATAAATCACAGATTTATTAATAATAATAGTAAATCCAAATAAGTCACGATACAAGTAAAAGTTCCCTTTTATTAAAAGTCTCCGGATTCATAATCCATTAATTAACAAATTTTTCAAGTCGGGGAGAGCAAATATCAATATCAATAAATCTCAAGGCAAGCGATACAAGCATGCGCAACTTATGCATAGGTCGTACGGCCCGATCCAACATAAATGTAAAATGTGCACTGCCGAGGGTCGAACGGAGCGAATCATAGATGCATCTATTACCCCGCTCACGAATCATACATGCGACGCGGTCAAATTTAAATAAACAGTCACCCTGCTTGCGAATCATACATGCGACACAGGTACACATAGAAATACATGCTCAAACAGCCAATTAAGAATTTATCGGGGAATATTTATCCAAATAAAAGCCAATTCTCTTTTAACGATTTAAGGAAATAAAGTATAATTCTTTTAGAAATGCATTTATCAATTCGATAGGATTTAAGAAAATTCAACTGTCAATAAGATTACAGATATTCCAAGTATAGCATGCTTTTGGGTCCTAGACTACCCGGACTTACACATATTAGTAGCTACGCACGGACTCTCGTCACCTCGTGCATACGTAGCCCCTACAAATAGAAGCATATAACCAATTATTTTACCTATGGGGACAATTCCCTCTTACAAGGTTAGAAAGGAGACTAACCTCGCTCCGAAGATCCATAACCGACACCCCACGCCCTTCCGAAGACTTGAATCGATGCACAATGCTCCAAAACTAGCCAATAATTATGCAAATCCATTAATATAAGTTCAATTAATCATAACAATCAAATTTATAACAATTCCTAACCCCGATCGAAAAGTTGACAAAATTGCCCTCGGGCCCACATGCCTGGATTCCGAAAATTGTTGAAGATTAAGTTTACCCATAGCCTCACGAACTCAAATATATAATTTACTCTCAATTTCATACCCAAAATAGTGGTCAAAATCCAAAATATCCATTTTCTAGGTTTTCCCTCAAACCCCAAATTTCTACCAATTTTCATGCTCAAATCTGAAACAAAACAATGTATTTAACGTCTAATGAGTGGGAATAACTTGACATAGATGAAGAAAATCACTCTTCCAAAATCACCAAAATCGTCCACCCCGAAGTGAAAATGGGTGGAAATGAGCCAAAACTCGATTTTTAAAGGGAGCTCACTGCCTCTAGTCCTTTCGCACCTGCGGTCTCTTGACCACTTCTACAGTCCCGCAGGCGTGGACCAAATGCCGCTTCTGCGGTCCGAGGCTCCCAGCCCATTTCCGCTTCTGCACTCCTTCTTCCGCAGGTGCGGTCCCGCTTCTGCAGTGACCTGACCGCATCTGTTGTCCCAGCCTTCACCCATTACCACCGCATCTATGCCCCTTTGGCCTCTTCTGCGGCTCCGCACCTGCAGCCAAAACCTCGCAAGTGCGGTTATACCAGATATCAGCTGCTTCAACTATCCTTTCCAACCCCAATTCTATCCGTTAACCACCCGGAATTCACCCGAGGCCCCCGGAACCCCGTTCAATCACACCAACCAGTCCTAAAACATATTACGGACTTGCTCGAGGCCTCAAATCATATCAAACAATGTTAAAATCATGAATTGACCTCTAATCCAAGCTTAATGAACTTTAGAATCTCATACGTCTACATTTGATGCCGAAACCTATCAAATCACGTCCGATTGACCTCAAATTTTGCACACAAGTCATATTTGACATTACGGACCTACTCTAACTTCCGAAATTGGATTCCGACCCCGATATCTAAAGGTCTACTTCCGGTCAAACTTCTCAAAAACCTTCAAATTTCTATCTTTAGCCGAATGACCCCAAAATGACCTACGGACCTCCGAATTAACTTCCTATCGTGATCCCAATACCAGAATCACCATACGGAGTTATTCCTAGACTCGGAATCCCAAACGGACATTGATAACCCTGAAATTCACTTCAACCCAAACTTATGAGATTCTTCCAAAAATGTTAACTTCCACAATAGGTGCCGCAACGTTCTCGGGTCTTCCAAAACCCGGTCTAAACATATGCCCAAGTCCGAAATCATCATACGAACCTTCTAGAACCTTTGAATCCCAATTCCGAGGTTGTTTACTCAAAAATCTGATCTTAGTAAATGCTTTCAACTTAAAGCTTCCGAAATGATGATTCTCTTTCCAAATCAACTCCGAATTCCCCGGAATTAAATTCCTACCATGCGCACAAGTCATAATACCTGAACTAAAGCTGATAATGGCCTCAAATTGCTGAACGACACGCTAGAGCTCAAAATGATCGGTTGGGTCGTTACATTCTCTCCCACTTAAACATACGTTCGTCCTCGAACGTGCTAAGAAGTGCACTGGAGTTGCCCGAAATCACTGTTTAACACCTCGAGCACCTATCCGTGTTACCACAACTCAGCTGGGCACCCTAACTTGATCAATCTAAAGATATACTTTTCCACTTAAGAAAATAAGCCTTAGAGCCCAATTCCAACATCCGAAATTCTTTGCCACGCCTGTTCCAGCATACGCTCATCGTATCAATAACTACACGCAACACCAAAACATGACTGCATACCTTAGCTGAATTCACACCGTGCACCATTTTACTCACATGAACACACTAACATTCTCTGATCAAATTATTCATAATTCCACAAATCTGATGCTCCCATTGAACCTCATGACATACATAGGTCTTGCTCTAACTCTTACAATACCGCCACGACAGAAGAGATGTGTAGAAATTCATAACCAATTGCTTAATCAACAAATCATTGGGTCTATACTCCTAACAAGAATAATCACCTCATTCTAAACCAAATAATGGTCTTAGCTTCTTAATATACTTCATATAATCAAATTGCACTGATCCTAAATCCAATGATCTCGTCTCACCCAATACAAACTGCTCAGGCAATAAGCCACCTAGACGTGACCAAATAAGAGATTTAATATAGATTTAATTCGTGGAAGCGAACCTTTGATTTCCTTGGACCACGTAAGAATTCGTCGTCCGATTGAATCTGCTTTTTCCTGGATGCTCTATAGGAATCCATCGCTATTCCTTTCCTCCACCGATAAAGTCTCAAATGATGCCACAATGCGCCAATGGGATACCATCTCGAATGCGATACAAAAGGAAGACGAACTCTGAAGAGGAAATCCAATTACCCCGCTCGCGAATCATACATGCGACGCGGACACACAGCTAATATGAGTTATCCTCAAAAAGATAGGAAACAAAACACATAAAAACAGATATAGGAATTTGTACTCAACATCACATTATTGTGGCATGCAACCCGATCCATACAATATATCCATGGGGGTGTGCCACCCGATCTACCCATAAAATTCACAAGGAGATACACACCGATCCAGATTGCTCATTACAACAAAATGCCGAATGTCGGTCACAAGCACACTAAGTGCATAATACCATCCCTAGGGAGACATATAGCTCTATAAGATACAAACTCAAGCACAACTTAGGTGCGATATACGATCTGAATCTCAAGAGCCATTCTGCTCATGTACCATCATCTCTACGCGGAACCTCAACACATAAGAAATTCACCAAGCTGTCTCACAACTCACACGATGTAATAAATCATTACATGAAATAGCTGACGACGAAATAACGCCCCGACTACTCTTCCATAGAGAAAACATTGCTGGAATGAACACATCTGGCCTGATATAGAGCCCATATTCACATTTAAATCCATCCACATACCTCAAGCTGATTCTGATTGCACTAGACTAGGATAATAATCTTTTAAAGGTCCATAATCATCCCCATCTTACTCATAACACACACGAACAACCATCATAACCGGAGTAATCCTCCACAGTCCACAACCTAATAAACCGAGTGCCCTCTAGGCATTAATTCTCAATTTAATGACATCACCACAATCTTAATACTTGGTTTAACTCTTCAATCAATCAAGTGACTACATGCCACACTAATACAACCTTCCCGTAGGGCACGCTCCCACAACCTTCCGCAACAGATAACAGGTCTGTGCATCTGAACCACCGGCCGCACTAACGATGAAAAGTGATCAAGAATCCTTAACCAGGGTGCAAAGCCTTTCTCACACAAAATCGATCTCAAGTGACACTGAAGACAATACCAACTTACTTTAAACATTGAAACTCCTTTCCTGCTCATTCGAGCTCGTGACATCCTAGTCAACACCGAACTGCAACCTTGACCCTCACTTCAAATTCCATACCACTCACTGCACCCAACATGCCAATATACGATAGAACACAATTTTCATCATAACTCAGGAACCACTAATAGATCATCACTACATCATATAAAAACTTTTCACTTACCTCATTTCACGAGACCATCGCAGCACACAGGTGAATTCTTATAACCGTAGAATATGCAATCTTCAAGTAGTGGTCTAAGCCACCATATCCCCTCTGGGATCCTCCTACACATAACATGCCATAATATTAGAATACTTCTGAATAAAATCAATTACGGCGGCCGACAAGCCTCACAGGTGCCGTCACAAATCACATGCATAACTTGATCACGTTGAAGAAACTGATCTCTACAACCAATATGCCAATTCAACTATGGCTAACCAATCTATCTTCGTCCAATTTACCCTTGATTGCCTTTGAAATAATAATAACACCATTCAACATCTAGCACACTCCATTCGCACTCATCCCGAGTGACCCTGAATCGCGAGACCATGCTGTCTCAAATCCCACAAACCATTTCATACCTCCCTTGTGTGCACATTCGCATCCTCAACTGGTATGTCCATTATGACAATCCCTTTAAGAATCTGAAGTCTTTTCTCATTTTCCTCAAAAATGCTACACTGCAAGTAAAAACATCATAGAACACTCTGGGCCTCTTCTCATAAGCTGCTACAAAAGCTTGATTCTTGGCCGTACCTATAGGCTCTAAATCATTAGGCACCACACTTTACCCTTTGAATCCACTAGGACTGTTGTTGAGAATACCCTCTCGATGAAGCCCCCAACAGAATCACTTCCCCTGAAACCTGCATCTATACAAGGCATAAATCCTGAATCCTTCCCCAAGTCTGAACATGAGCCAATAAGGCCAACCATAACACACCTTTAACAATTCCTTTGCTCAAATTACCACTTATGTTCTTTTTCCGTAGCTGAAATAACCCATCAATATGCTAATAACTAGAAACCTCACAAGTAGTTAACCATGCAACCCAATCATAGGTGGTGGGACTCTCCCACTTAGCTTGAAGCCACTATTACACAACTCTAGCATTCACCAGGCGTGATGACCCAAAAGGTCATCACTTATTTTAAAACGAAACTTCCATGTTCTGAGGCCTTGAAAACCTCATTTAGAGTCACCTCGATTTGCGTGCACAGTCAGGCGCGTAGCCAGAAAGCTTAAATATGATAATCTATGAAAAATGATAAGTTTTGATTATAAAATGAGCTAATTTGACTTCGATCAACGTTTCGGGTAAATAGACCCGGACCTGTGATTTGACAATACCGGAGGATTTGTAGGAAAATATGGGACTTGGGCGTATGTCCGGAATCAAATTCTGAGGTCCCAAGCCCAAGAAATGAATTTTTTTAAAGAAATTATTTTCTGAAATTGTTTAAAGAAATTTAAAATGAAATTTGATTAGAACATGATGGTATCGGGCCCGTATTTTGGTTCCGGCGCACGGTACAAGTTTTATATATGATTTAAGATGTTTCTGTGAAATTTTGTGAAAACGGAGTTTATTTGACGTGAATTGGACTTCCAGTTGAGGAGTTATGAACTTTGAGAGTTCTTGATGAAAATGTTGAGTTTTGAGGTTTAATTCATGATTTTACATGTTATTTTGATGATGTGATCGCACGAGTAGGTTCATATGATATTTTTGAGTTAGTATGCACACTTGGTTTGGAGTTCCGAGGGCTCGGGTGAGTTTCAGAATGCTTTAGACTTAAAACCAGAAGTTGCAGTTCTCTGCACCCACCAGTGCGGTCCGCGGTCGATTACGTGCGGGGCGCGGTGGAGGCCTGTGCGGTCCGTGGTCAGTTTCATGCGGTCCGTGGTGGAGTCCGTTGCGGTCCGCACAGGGGAGGGGGTCTGAGAGGGGTATAATTAGACAAGATTTTTAGTTATTTTTCATTTTTCAAAACCCCAAAAACATAAGAGGCGATTTTTCAAACAACCCTTCTTCTCCAAATCAATTGTAAGTCGTTTTTAACTAGTTTTTTTCAATCATTAACATCTTTTAACATGATTTCAACTTCAAATCAATGATTTCCATGGGGGAAATTGAGTGTTTTGGGTAGAACCTAGTTTTTTTCAAAAATTGGGGATTTAGACCTTGATTTAAGGTCCGATTTCAAAACAAATTACATATTTGAGCTCATGGGGGAATGGGTAATCGAGTTTTGGTTCGAACCTCAGGTTTTAACCACGTGGGCCTGAGGGCAATTTTGATTTTATGGGTAAAACTTTAGAAAACTCATTTTCATGCATTCAAATTGATTTATTAGCGTTTATTGATGTAATTAAGTAACTTGTGGCTAGATACGAGCGAATTGGCAGAGGAATCAAGGGGTAAAGCTATAATTGAAGCTTGAGTTGTGTTCGAGGCATCGAGGTAAGTGTCCGGTCTAACCTTAGCTTGAGGGATTAGGAGTTGAGTCCTATTTGCTACTTTCTTCCTGTTGAGTATGACGTATAGGCATGGTGACGAGTATCTATACGTTGGTGTCAAGCATGACTGTGAGTCTTAAATTGATACTTGTTGTATTCTTGAATGTTACTATGGTTGAAATAGTGAGTAAATCCTTGATATTGAGCAAAGACTTAGTTTTTTTATCGTGGAATCTACTTATGATTGAGAAATGATAGTAATTGAGACGACTAGGAGTTGAGTTAAAGATTGGTTATAGCTGATTCTCCCTTTCCGGGACGTATATACTTGTACAACTGAGTTCCCTTGCCGGGATAGTGTAGTCTATTGTTGATCCCTTGCCGGGATGGTTAATTATGATTATTGTTGATTGTATATTGGAACGTGTCGCACGCCGCAACAGATATTATATTGGAACGGGTTGCACGCCGCAACAGATATTATAATGGAACGGGTTGCATGCCGCAACAGATATTATATTGGAACGGGTTGCATGCCGCAACAGATATTATATTGGATCGGGTTGCACGCCACAACAGATATTATATTGGATTGGGTTGCACGCCACAAGAGCTATATATATGTGGATCAGGTTGCACGTCGCAACAATGTTAAATAATAAGGGATCGGGTTGCGCGCCGCAACAATATTGTTATTGTATTGGTGTAGATACTGAGCTGTCCTTTCATATTTTATTAAGTTTCTGTTGGTCTTGATATGTTTTCCCCGGAGCATGTACCCTCTCCCATTTTAAACTGCTTATACCTATTTATTTTCCGCCATATATTATATAACTGCACAGGTTTATTTGGAGTCTGGTCTTAGCCTCGTCCCTACCTCGCCGGGGTTAGGCCAGACACTTACCAGCACATGGGGTCGGTTGTGCTGTTACTACACTCTGCACTCTGTACAGATACCGGAGTGACACTTGATCAGCTGCAGTAGGGGATCCAGCCTTCCGTCCACCGAGACACAGAGGTAGCCTTGTAGGCATCCGCAGGCCCAACGTCTCCTCTATCCTTTTTTATGTTCTGTTATCTCATGTATCCGAGACAAATAGTGTTATTTTCCTTCAAACTGTTGAATGTAGTACTCTTAGTAGTTCGTGGATATTGTGATACCCGTTTCTGGGTAGAGGCATGTGTTGACTTTCGAAACATTTTGGTTTTATATTTATTTAAGACTTCTGCTTAAATCTCATATTCCGTTGTCATTTAGATGTTTATCACTTGTTAATATAAGTTGTAAAAAGAAGATGATTAAAACAGAAGAGTTAAAGATTTCTAAGTTTGTGGCTTGCCTAGCTTCTACGAGTAGGCGCCATCACGACTCCCGAGGGTGGGAATTCCGGGTCGTGACAAGTTGGTATCAGAGCTCTAGGTTACATAGGTTTCACAATTCACAGACAAGCTCAGTAGCATCTGAGAGATCGGTACGAAGACGTCTGTATTTATCCCCAGAGGCCACAGAGTTAGGAAAAACTTCACATTTGTTCTTTCATGTCGTGTGGTTCTGTTTCTCAATGTTAATTTAATTTTTACTCTGTTCTTTCACAGATGGCGAGAACACGTGCTTCCTCATCTATCGCTTAGCAGTCCGAGCCCCCAACAGTAGCTCCCACGAAGGGTAGAGGGTGAGGCCGAGGTCGTGCCAAAGGCCGAGGTAGGGGTAGAGCTCAGCCCCAAGCAACAACCCCAGTAGCGGAGCCTCAGGTTGACTTTGATGATGAGGTTCCGGCTCCAGCAGATCCGGTGGGCCCAGCTCAGGTCCCGGAGGGGTTTATTGCTACCCCAGTCCTTCGGGATGCTCTTGTCCAATTAGTGGGCCTCATGGAGGGTGTCACCCGAGTGGGCTTTCTTTCTGTAGCACCAGTCGTCTCTCAGGTTGGAGGAGGGCCCCAAACTCCTCCTACTCACACTCTGGAGCAGGTAGCTCCTTAGATTCAGACTCCAGCAGTTCAACCAGTTGGAGAAGTTCAGCCGGGTGTGGTAGCTTAGACCGGTGATGGAGCGGCTATGTCTGCCGATGCTTTGTGGAGGCTGGATAGGTTCACCAAGCTCTTCACTTCCACTTTTAGCGGTGCATCTACTGATGATCCCCAGGATTATCTAGACAGCTGCCACGAGGTTCTCAGGAACATGGGTATTGTTGAGACCAATGGGGTCGATTTTGCTACATTTCGCTTGTCTGGATCCGTCAAGACTTGATGGAGGGATTAATGCTTATCTAGACTAGCCGGATCGCTAGCCTTGACTTGAGAGCAGTTCACACAGCTATTTCTGGAGAAGTTTCTCCCCATTACTCTGCGAGAGGCTTATCAGAGGCAGTTTGAGCGCCTTTAGCAGGGTTCGATGACGGTTACCCAGTATAAGACCAGGTTCATCGACTTAGCTCGCCATGCTCTTTTCATACTTTCTACCGAGAGAGAGGGTGAGGAGGTTTATTGATGGTCTTATTCAGCCGATTCGTCTTCAGATGGATAGAGAGGCTGGGAGTGAGATTACTTTTCAGGAGGTGGCCAATGTGGCCAGGAGAGTGGAGATGGGTCTGTCCTAGGGAGGTGGTCATAGGTCGGATAAGAGGCCCCGTCATACAAGTAGATTCACTGGTGCCTCATTTGGAGGCAGAGATTCATATGGTAGAGGCCATCCTCCTAGGCCCTTTCAATCAGCCCTTCAGATTTCTCACGGTGCCTTAGGTAGCCGTGGTCCGCAGATGCAGTATTCTAATCAGCAGTCCTACAGTATACTACCAGCTCCTATTAGTGCACCGCCGCTCCAGATTTTGGGGTGGTCATTCAGGTCACCAGGATCAGTCTCATTTTCCTCAGCCACAACACTCAGGTGGATGTTTTGAGTCTGGTGAGTATGGTCATATCAGGAGGACTTGTCCGAGGTTGGTGGGTACTTAGTCGCAGCAGCAGGGTGATTCTATTGTAGTTGATCGAGTCCATCATTCTTGTATTGTGGTGATTGGGGATCTTGAGACTCGTGTAGATTTGTTGCTTTTAGACATGGTCAATTTCGATGTTATATTGGAGATGGACTGATTATCATCTTACCACGCTATCTTGGACTGTCATGCTAAGACTATGATCTTAGCTTTACCGGGTATGCCTCGTTTAGAGTGGAGAGGGACTCCTGGTCATTCTACCCGTAGTCTTATCTCTTATGTGAAGGCTCGGTGCATGGCCGAAAAGGGGTGTTTGGCCTATTTGGCATATGTTCGTGATTCTAGTATCGAGGTTCCCTCTATTGATTTCGTGCCCGTTGTTCGAGAGTTTCCTGATGTTTTCCCTTCAGACCTGCTGGGTATGCCACCCGACAGGGATATTGACTTTTTCATTGATTTGGCTCCGAGCACTCTGCTCATTTCTATCTCGCTGTATCGTATGGCCCCACCTGAGTTAAAAGAGTTGAAGGAGTAGTTGCAAGACTTGCTTAAGAAAGGTTTCATTAGGCCGAGTGTTTCTCCTTGGGGTGCACCGGTGTTGTTTGTTAAGAAGAAGGACGGATCGATGAGAATGTGTATTGATTACCAGCAGTTGAACAAGGTTACAATCAAGAATAAGTATCCATTGTCGAGGATTGATGATTTGTTTGATCAGTTTCAGGCTGCCAAGGTATTTTTGAAGATTGACTTGAGATTTGGCTACCATCAGTTGAGGATTAGGGCATCCGATGTCCCTAAGACAGCTTTCTGCACTCGGTACGAGCATTATGAGTTCTTGGTTATGTCATTCAAGTTGACAAATATCGCCGCAGCTTTTATGGATTTGATGAACCGAGTGTTCAGGCCTTATTTGGATTTGTTCGTGATAGTCTTTATTGATGATATTTTGATATATTCCCGCAGCCGGGAGGAGCACGAGCAGCATCTTAGAGTGGTTCTTCAGACCTTAAGGGATAGTCAGTTATATGCTAAATTCTCGAAGTGTGAGTTCTGGCTAAGTTCAGTTGCATTCCTGGGTCATGTTGTGTCCGCAGAGGGTATTCAGGTTGATCCGAAGAAAATTGAGGCAGTCAAGCACTGGCCTAGACCAGCATCAGCTATAGAGATTAAGAGTTTCTTGGGATTGGCAAGCTACTATCGCCGGTTCGTGGATGGGTTTTCATCTATCACAGCCCCGATGACCAGGTTGACCCAGAGGGTGCCCAGTTCAGATGGTCGGACGAGTGTGAGGCGAGCTTTCAGAAGCTCAAGACAGCTCTGACTACGGCACCGGTGTTGGTTTTGCCCACAGGTTCAGGGTCTTATATAGTTTATTATGATGTTTCTCGTATTGGGCTTGGTGCAGTGTTGATACAGGATGGCAAGGTCATTGCCTATGCTTCACGGCAGTTGAAGATTCATGAGAAGAACTATCTCGTTCATGATTTAGAGTTGGCAGCCATAGTTCACGCATTGAAGATTTGGAGGCATTATCTGTATGGCGTGGCATGTGAGGTGTTCACGGATCACAAGAGTCTTCAGTATTTATTCAAGCAAAAGGAGTTGAATTTGAGGCAGAGGAGGTGGTTGGAGTTGTTGAAGGATTGTGATATCACTATCTTATATCACCCGGGAAAGGCCAATGTGGTGGCCGATGCCTTGAGTAGGAAGTTAGCCAGTATGGGCAGCCTTGCTTATATTCCAGTCGGTGAGAGGCCGCTTTCTTTGGATGTTCAGGCTTTGGCCAATCGGTTCATGAGGTTGGATATTTCTGAGCCTAGTCGGGTATTAGCTTGCACGGTCGCTCGTTCTTCTTTATTGGAGCGTATCCGTGATCGGCAGTATGATGATCCCCATTTGCGCGTACTTAGAGACACGGTGCAGCGTAGAGATGCCTAGTAGGTTACCCTAGATGATGATAGAGTTTTGAGATTGTAGGGTCGAGTGTGTGTGCCAAATGTGGATGGGCTTCGGGAGTTGATTTTAGAGGAGGCCTATAGCTCCCGGTACTCTATTCACCCGGGCACCGCAAAGATGTATCAGTATTTGCTGCAGCATTATTAATGGCGGAGAATGAAGAAGGATATCATTGCATATGTTGCTCGGTGTTTGAATTGTCAGCAGGTTAAGTACGAGCATCAGAGTCCTGGTAGTTTATTTCAGAGAATTGAGCTTCCCGAGTAGAAGTGGCAGCAGGAGCGGGTTACTATGGATTTTGTTGTTGGACTCCCGCAGAATCGGAGGAAGTTCAACGCAGTATGGGTCATTGTTGATAGGCTGACCAAGTCAGTGCAATTCATTCCTGTGGCAGTCTCATATTCATCTGAAAGGTTAGCTGAGATCTATATCTGGGAGATTGTTCGTCTTCATGGCATGCCTGTATCTATTATTTCAGACTAAGGTACGCAGTTTACCTTGCATTTCTAGAGAGCAGTTCAGCAAGAGTTGGGCACCCAGGTTGAGTTGAGTACAACATTTCATCCTCAGACGGACGGGCAGTCCGAGCGGACTATTCAGATTTTGAAGGATATGCTCTGAGCTTGTGTCATTGACTTTGGAGGCTCGTGGGATCAGTTTTTGCCTTTAGTAGAGTTTGCCTACAACAACAGCTACCAGTCGAGTATTCAGATGGCTCCTTACAAGGCTTTATGTGGTAGGCGGTGTCGATCTCCGGTTGGATGGTTTGAGCCGAGGGAGGCTCGGTTATTCGGTACGGATCTGGTTTAGGAGGCCTTGGACAAGGTCAGAATCATTCAGGATAGGCTTCGTACAGCTCAGTTCAGGCAAAAAAGTTATGCAGACCGCAAGGTTCGAGATGTGGCTTTTATGGTTGGTGAGCGGGTGTTGCTCCGAGTGTCGCCTATGAAGGGTGTGATGAGATTTGGGAAGAAGGGCAAGCTTATCCCTAGGTTTATTGGTCCATTTGAGATTCTTGATCGAGTGGGAGAGGTGGCCTATAGACTTGCATTACTGCCGAGCTTATCAGCCGTGCATCCAGTGTTTCATGTGTCCATGCTCCGAAAATACCACGGCGATCCATCCCACGTATTAGATTTCAGCATTGTCCAGTTGGACAAGGACTTGTCTTTTGAGGAGGAGCCGGTAGCTATTCTAGACCGACATGTTTGTCAGTTGAAGTCGAAGAGTTTTCCTTCTATTCGTGTTCAGTGGAGAGGTCAGCTTCCTGAGGAATCGACCTGGGAGTCTGAGTCCGATATGCAGAGCCGTTATCCCAATCTTTTACCCGACTCAGGTACTTCCTTCTTCTATCCGTTCGAGGACGAACGATTGTTTTAGAGGTGGAGAATGTGATGACCCAAAAGGTTATCACTTGTTTTAAAACGAAACTTCCGTGTTCTAAGGCCTTGAAAACCTCATTTAAAGTCACCTTGATTTGCGTGCATAGTCTGGGCACGTAGCAGGAAAGCTTAAATATAATAATCTGTGAAAAATAATAAGTTTTGATTATAAAATGAGCTAATTTGACTTTGGTCAACGTTTTGGGTAAACGGACCCGAACCCGTGATTTGACGGTCCCGGAGGGTCCGTAGGAAAATATGGGACTTGGGCGTATGCCCGAAATCGAATTCCGAGGTCCCAAGCCCGAGAAATGAATTTTTTAAAGGAAACTGTTTTCTGGAATTATTTAAAGAAATTTGAAATGAAATTTGATTAGAACATGATGGTATCAGGCCCGTAATTCGGTTTCGGCACCCGGTATAGGTCGTATATATGATTTAAGACGTTTCTGTGAAATTTGGTGAAAAACGGAGTTTATTTGACGTGAATTGGACTTGCGATTGAGGAGTTATGAACTTTGAGAGTTCTTGATGAAAATGTTGAGTTTTGAGGTTTAATTCATGATTTTACATGTTATTTTGATGATGTGATCTCACGAGTAGGTCCATATGATGTTTTTGAGTTAGTATGCACACTTGGTTTGGAGTTCTGAGGGCTCAGGTGAGTTTCGGGTAGGTTTCAGGATGTTTTAGACTTAAAACCAGAAGTTGCAGATCTCTGAACTCGCCAGTGTGGTCCGCGGTCGATTTCGTACGGGGCACGGTAGAGGCCTGTGCGGTCCGCGGTGGAGTCCTGTTCGGTCCGCGGTGGAGTCCTGTGCGGACGCAGTCCATTTCGTGCGTTCCGCACAGGGCACTAGACCGCAGTACCTCAGGAAGGCCTGTGCGGCCGCAGTCCATTTTGTGCGGTCCGAACAGGGGGGTCTGAGAGGGGTATAAATAGATGAGATTTTCAGTTATTTTGCATTTTTCAAAACCCTAAAAACATAAGAGGCGATTTTTCAAACAACCCTTCTTCTCCAAATCAATTGTAAGTCATTTTTAACTAGTTTTCTTCAATCATTAATATCTTTTAACATGATTTCAACTTCAAATCAATGATTTTCATGGGGGAAATTGGGTGTTTTGGGTAGAACATAGTTTTTTTCAAAAATTGGGGATTTAGACCTCGATTTGAGGTCCGATTTCAAAACAAATTACATATTTGAGCTCGTGGGGGAATGAGTATTTGGGTTTTGGTTCGAACCTCAGGTTTTGACCACGTGGGCCCGGGGCGATTTTGACTTTTTGGGTAAAACTTTGAAAAACTCATTTCATGCATTCAAATTGATCCATTTAGCATTTATTGATGTAATTAAGTTACTTGTGGCTAGATACGAGCGAATTGGCAGAGGAATCGAGGGGAAAAGCTATAATTGAAGCTTGAGTTGTGTTCGAGACATCGAGATAAGTGTCCGGTCTAACCTTAGCTTGAGGGATTAGGAGTTGAGTCCTATTTGCTACTTGCTTCTTGTTGAGTACGACATATAGTGATGAGTATTTATATGTTGGTGTCAAGTATGACTGTGAGTCTTAAATTGATACTTGTTGTATTCTTGAATGTTACTATGGTTGAAATAGTGAGTAAATTGTTGATATTGAGCAAAGACTTAGTTTTTTATCGTGGAATCTATTTATGATTGAGAAATGGTAGTAATTGAGACGAGTAGGAGTTGAGTTAAGATTGGTTATAGCTGATTCTCCCTTTCCGGGACGTATATACTTGTACAGCTGAGTTCCCTTGCCGGGATAGTGTAGTCTATTGTTGATCCCTTGCCGGGATGGTTAATTATGATTATTGTTGACTGTATATTGGAACGGGTTGCATGCCGCAACAGATATTATATTGGAACCGGTTGCACGCCGCAACAGATATTATAATGGAATAGGTTGCATGCCGCAACAAATATTATATGGACCGGGTTGCACGCCGCAGCAGATATTATATTGGATCGGGTTGCACACTGCAACAGCTATATATATGTGGATCGGGTTGCACGTTGCAACAATGTTAAATAATAAGGGATCGGGTTGCGCGCCGCAATAGTATTGTTATTGTATTGTTGTAGATACTGAGTTGTCCTTTCATATTTTATTAAGTTTCTGTTGGTCTTGATATGTTTTCCCCGTAGAATGTCCCCTCTCCCATTTTAAACTGCTTATACATGTTTATTTTCCGCCATATATTATATAACTGCACAGGTTTATCTGGAGTCTAGTCCTAGCCTCGTCACTACCTCGCCGGAGTTAGGCCAGGCACTTACTAGCACATATGGTCGGTTGTGCTGATACTACACTCTGTACTCTGTGCAGATATCGGAGCAGCACTTGATCAGCAACAGTAGGGGAACCAGCCTTCAGTCCACCGAGACACCGAGGTAGCCTTGTAGGCATCCGTAAGCCCGGCGTCTCCTCTATCCTTTGTTATGTTCTGTTATCTCATGTATCCAAGACAAACATTGTTATTTTCCTTCAAACTGTTGAATGTAGTACTCTTAGTAGTCTGTGGATATTGTGATACCAGTTTCTGGGTAGAGGTATGTGTTGACTTGCGAAACATTTTGGTTTTATATTTATTTAAGACTTCCGCTTAAATCTCATATTCCACTGTCATTTAGATGTTTATCACTTGTTAATATAAGTTGTAAAAAAAAAGATTAAAACAAAAGAGTTAAAGATTTCTATGTCTGTGGCTTGCCTAGCTTCTACGAGTATGCACCATCACGACTCTCGAGGGTGGGAATTCCGGGTCGTGACACCAGAATTCCTTATCTCCTATTGACATAACCTTGCGCAATCAACCGCCAAAATTCTCGAAATCTTTCTGTAAAACCCTTTTTATACTCTGAATCATTAACCACATTCACATGACCGATCTTTTTGCTATATAACCAATAGAATTCTTCACATAAGCTTCGCCAACCATGCGGTCGCCGATCTGCTCACTAGAGATAACCCACATGTGGAATTTACGTGTCGACATCTTCCAACGCTGCTGCACGGGGTACAATCACTACGACATCACTAACCCATCCTGAGTCCGAGCTCACTCTCTAGCTGCACAAGTCCATTCACCCCTCATGGGCATCTATTAAATGTGCAGCAACATCGTTCCAATTCAAAGTTATGTTGTATCCTTCTTCATTTTAAGTAGCTCCTTTCCATTATATCAAATCTCCTGCCGCATGATAGCCCATACTTCAAATTAAATCTGTAGATCCCAACCACCAATCACTAAAATTCCCAAATCATTCCAAACTCTCCTTAAGGTGCGTAGTCATCCTACCACAAAGCCCATATGCAACTCCGCCGAAACTTTTCAAAGATTAAGTTTACTCATAGCCTAACGAACTAAAATATATAAGTTACTCTCAATTTCATACCAAAAATCTTGGTCAAAATCCAAAATATCTCTTTTCTAGGTTTTCCCTCAAACCCCAAATTTTTACCAATTTTCATGCTCAAATCCGAAACAAAACCATGTATTTAACGTCTAATGAGTGAGAACAACTTACCTTGACATAGATGAAGAAAATCTCTCTTCCAAAAGCTCCAAAATCGTCCAACCTGAAGTGAAAATGGGTGGAAATGAGCCAAAACTCGATTTTTAAAGAGAGCTCACTGCCTCCAGTCCTTTCGCACCTGCGGTCTCGCAGGCACGGACCAAATGCCGCTTCTGCGGTCCGGGGATCCCAGCCCATTTTCACTTCTTCGCTCCTTCTTCCGCATGTGCGGTTCTACTTCTGCGGTGACCTGACCGCATCTACGGTCCCAGCTTTCACCCATCACCACCGCATTTGTGCCCCTATGGCCGCTTCTACGGCTCTGCACCTGCGGCCAAAACCTCGCAGGTGCGGTTATACCAGATATCAGCTGCTTCAACTATTTTTTCCAACCCCAATTCTATCTGTTAACCACCCGGAATTCACCCGAGGCCCCCAGAACCCTGTCCAATCACACCAACCAATCCCAAAACACATTACGGACTTGCTTGAGGCCTCAAATCATATCAAACAACATTAAAATCATGAATCGACCTCCAATCCAAGCTTAATGAACTTTAGAATCTCAAACTTCTACATTCGATGCCAAAACCTATCAAATCACGTCTGATTGACCTCGAATTTTGCACACAAGTCATATTTGACATTACGTACCTACTCCAACTTCCAGAATTGGATTTCGACCCTAATATCAAAAGGTCCACTACCGATCAAACTTCTCAAAAACCTTCAAATTTCTATCTTTAGCCGAATGACCCCAATGACCTACGGACCTCCGAATTCACTTTCGATCATGCTCCCAATACCAGAATCACCATACGAAGCTATTCTCAAACTCGGAATCCCAAACGGACATTGATAAACATGAAATGCACTTCCACCCAAACTTATGAAATTCTTCCAAAAATGTTAACTTCTACAATAGGTGCCACAATGTTCCCGGGTCTTCCAAAACCCGGTCCGAACATACGCCCAAGTCTGAAATCATCATATGAACGTGCCGGAACCTTCGAATCCCAATTCTGAGGTCGTTTACTTAAAAATCCGATCTTAGTAAATTCTTTCAACTTAAAGCTTTCGAAATGAGAATTCTCTTTCCAAATCAACTCTGAATTCCCGGGAATTCAATTCCGACCATGCGCACAAGTCATAATACCTGAAGTGAAGCTGATCATGACCTCAAACTGTTGAACGACGGGCTAGAGCTCAAAATGACAAGTCGAGTCGTTACAGTATACTAGTTATATTAAAGTCCATCAACAAAGTGACATTTGCCTTCTTTTTACTCTTTCTAAGTGTATTTTAAGCATGAGTATTTATCGGACGTGCTGGTCCGTACTAGGTGGAAAAAATATCTCCCGTCCAATTTATGTGGCGGGCTAGTTAGTGGGCTAGGGGATCGGATAGGTAATGGGATGGGAATTTTCGGGTTAGTTGGTCCGGGTTTGAACTGGGCCGGTTTTTTAAAGTGTATTATTATTTCGGGGTAATTGCATCTATACCCGCTTTTTGGTCACGTTTTAATTTGTGCCCGTTTTGCAAAAAAAGTTGCAAACGTACCCACGTTTTGCGTAACTTCAGCATACGGGGCTGAAGTAAAAAAGGCAATCACGCATAAATTCAGCATTCTAGTAGACGGGACTGAAGTAGCAAGTGTGTTGAACCAAGTGTGCTGAAGTTTTTGTATTGTAACTGACGAACTTCAGCTCCAGAGATGAAGTATTTGTTTTGTAACTGGCGAGCTCCAGCTCTAGAGCTGAAGTTTTTGTTCTTGTAACTGGCGAACTTCAGCTCTTTGTTTTGTAACTGGTGAACTTCAGATCTAGAGCTGAAGTTTTTGTTTTGTAACTGACGAACTCCAGCTCTAGAGCTGAAGTTTTTGTTTGTAACTGGCAAACTTTAGCTAGAGCTGAAGTTTTTATTTTTGTAATAGGTGAACTTCAGCTCTAGAGCTGAAGTTTTTATTTTGTAATTGGCGAACTTCAGCACTAGAGCAGAAGTTTTTATTTTGTAAGTGGCGAACTTCAGCTCTAGAGCTGAAGTACATTGTTCTTGTGGCAGCAACACCATTTTCATTATTGACGTCATAGTTGAACACATGAGCGAGCGTTATGAAGCATTAGGCCAACAGCCACCTGAATTCTCTGCATTTTTTTCTGATATTCCTTCCAATGACTTCAACACTCTGTTTCAATTGATGTCGCCTTTGGCCAATAATGGTTGCGGTAGTATGGAGGAATTCTTAGCTTCCAATAGCCACCGCTCTTACTTTTCCGCCGGTGTTCCGGGTTCATTTTACCGGCGTCTATTTCCGGCCACATCTTTGATGTTTTCTATTCTGCATTTTCTTTGCGCTGGCTCTCTGAAGTAATATTAATCAGTACTATATTTTAACAATTTACATAAACCAATATGCTGCTGCTAATGTCATGCATTATTAAATAGGATCTATAGCTCGTCATTTAACAGATCATCTATTGCCACCATTCAATCAAGCAAGGACCTTTAGTCACAGACTTCAGAAAGAGGTTGAAGACAGATATAACTTTGAGGAGGAGAAGGAGGAGGAGAAAGGGGGCTGAAGTTGTTTAAAAAGTTGGTACAAGTTAAAAGATTTAAAAAAAAATGAGTACAGGTTAAATGGGGACGACCAAAGGGCGCCCCGTGCAATTTTTACTATTATTTCTTGTTCAATATAATTGATACTAAAGTGTTTACAAACTTCTAAATTATAAAATAAGTATTTTAAGACATAAAATTAAACTTTTAAAGTCTTAAAATTGAAAATTTGAAATTACGTGCTAATAGTTATTAAGAACAATATGTAAGGATAAAACTTAGGGTTTCATTTTATTGCATAAAAATACTTCACATTAAAATTGCAAGTTCTATTTCGAATTTTTTATTTTTGAACTTGCAAATTAAAAGTTTACAATAATTATAAAAAATAAAAAAGAGTATATTACATGCTTTGCATTATTTTTGTTAGTTCTTCCATGTCAATGTGAGGTTCTTGGTTGCCAACATTGCTTGAATCGGAACATAAACCATTATATCTCAAATTTCTTGGCCCTCCAATTCATCTACCTCTTCACGTCCTTGATTTCGCTATTATGATCTTATCCGATCTCTGAAGCACCCTAGAACTTTCAAAGCGTTGCTACCCATTGAGTGACGGGTATCTCCTAGCTGCTACATTCTTGACCAAATGCGCTCTCTGATGCAACTATTGAAATCGACATATTTAGCACGCCTCAATCCATAGCCGAAGGAATAGGAAACTAATTTGAGTTGATCTTCCACCAAGCCAGCGGTGGAAATTTCATTGTGCGGGACTCTGTTGTCTTTTGCAAGTAGAATTGGTTCATCAATATTCCTGCTACTAGGTTATTGATGCTCACTTAGTTTAGACCAAATTAAATAATCTTCAACACTGTCATCTTCCTCCATAGCACCGGATGCAGATGTAGAAACCGAACTTCAAGGAATATTTGTATTTGCATTTACAGCAGAAGAAACATCAATAATGTTAGCATAATAACTATATAAAGCTTATAAATGTTTGTGTAGATTAAAAATGCAAGTGTCAAAATCAGGATTTTAGTTGGTCCAATATCCATATAGACATATAAAGCATTTATTAATTGGCGACAAGTAATCATCTTGATAGAAAGGTTTAAAATAGCATCAATTAGGTAAATATGGTGAATATGATAGAGATATTTCTTAAATTTTTCTAGCATAGATTCAATAATAGAACTACATCCTTCTTTCTTTCTTAAAATTATGGAGTAAAAGAGAAATTTCAACTATATGTACTAAACCATTTGTAATAATAGGATAATAAGCTCTAGAAAACTCAAGTGTAGCTAAAACAATCACTTTAACTAATTCTTCCTGGTCTTTTAATATATAATATTTACCAAATAATTTAGTAGCTGGATTAAGTTTTTGTTGGCCAAATTGTTCATCATCACCCTATACGATAGGGTGATTATCTACCATATGCTTACGAAGTTGACCCGTTACCACTTGTTTACCCTGGTCTCATATTTATAAACTTCATGAAAAATATTGCATCTTACATAATTCTTATCTTCTTCTAATCTAGTAAGAAATTCCCAACACTTACTTCTCAATCTTCAATTCTTCTTAATAGGGAGAGGAGGCCTACCATACTAGCACCACCCCTAGTAGATTGACAAGCAGTACCAAGTGTAGGTTGTGGTGTTTCAAGATTAGTAGATGACTTAATATTATCTAAATTATCATCTTACACCATAATCTTCTTGTAGCTGCTCATAATCTACAATAGTATTTTCGGGTGAACTTTCAGAAATATGTGTAAAGCTACAAGAAGAACCACCTCTTATTTTTTTACTCTCACTAGTACCGCCCCTACTAGTACACATTTTTAATTGTTCTAAATATATCCGGTATGAAAATTAAAATTTAAAAAAGCTAAATTAATAATTCTAAATAATAAAATGAAAAAAAAACACAAAAAGAAGAGAAAGAGATTAAACGAGTGTATCAGGAGTCTGTGATGCCGCACTAAATTTGATATTTGAAAATTGAAAACTCGCTCACTTTACTTGTAAATTTGTAATATTACACTTCAATTGATGTTTGATAATTGATAATACCACACTTCACTTGATAATATAATTTTGTAGTGGTTACTGTAAATAAAATTTGTTAAACCTGAAATAAAAATTAATTGAGAGCAGTTCAACAATCAAGAAAGAATTAAGAAAGAATTATAGTAGAAGAAGAGAGCAAGTTGTAAGAAAAAATAAAAAGAAAGGGGACGGGACTATTTATAGTTTTCAAAAGGCTAAATATATATTTTTTAATTATAAGGGTGGATGGCTACTTTTTTAACAAAGAATGCCAAAAATGGTCATTTCTGCCAAAACTAGCCGTTGTCCAACAGTCTCCTTTGAATTGGACCGTTGCTAACAGTCAAATTTAAAAAACAAATTGCAACGATTATCGGGATAGAGCGTTTTTGTTAGGGAGCATTTTATCCCCCAATGTAGGACATTCCAATGCGAATACGGATTTAGTGGAGCCCCAATGTGGGACATTTCAATGTGAATATGGATTTAGTCGGGCTCCAATGCAGGTATCGAACACCGGATGGGAAACCCAAAAAAAGCACGATCCCCTTTAGTAAAATGTCGTTTGTCGTTTTTACCCTTTAAAAGTTAGTCACACTAGACAAAACAGTCATTTAATTATTATCCTATTAATATTTAGGAATAAATATTTAATTATTTTTCTAAAATTTAGGATTTCTTTTCCTTTATTTTAGGTTTAAACCTTACCATTTTAGTCCATTTTCATAGACATATTATTTAAGGCGGTTTCCCCTTTATCAAAGCAAGCTAAACGATGATTTGGTAAAGTCATCCTTCTGACCAATTTTAAAGGTATTTACAAAAAAAGGACTTTAAGTTGGATATTACAAATAGTTTAAAACTCAATGAACTATCATTTATTCAAAAAAAAAAAGTTATGACTTTGAATCTAATTACGAAATTATTATGAAATTTTGACCATCTTAATTAATATTCCTTATGTCCAATTTATGTAGCACAATTTTCATTTTAGTCCATCCTAAAAATATAATATTTTCTTATTTAGAAACAATATATTTCTAACATTTTTACTTTATCCTTAATAAATTAATTTATAACAACACAAATATTTATGATAACAACAAGCTTCAAAAATTCTCTGTTTTCCTTAAACTTCGTACTAAATTAAACATCGCCATGTAAATTGGGAGGAAGAGTGTAATGAAAGCCTTAATTTCTTCATATAGGAATCCAATATTTCCATATATACTCCAGTCAAAAAATATGAAATAATTCATGATAGCAAGTAGTATAATACTTAATTTGCATTGAAATAGAAGATCTTGGACTTTGAGCTATTTTGGCCGAATTCAAACACTTTATGCCTTCATTCAAATGTAAAATAAAATTATAAAAATACGATAGATTTTAGCTTTTGTCATTTATTTTGGATTATATCAAAGTAAACAATCACCGGCTAAAAATTCTTAATATTTTATAATAAAAGAAGTACCACTAACACTAAGTTAAGAACTTGAACTTTGAGGTTCGCTTTTTCAGTGATTACCTCGCTTTAAAATATAGTAACAGTACAATAGTGATCTGTTTGGAGCCTAAAACATCCGTTTTTAATAAAATTGATTTTTTTGATTAAATACTGTAACTTTTTCTCAATATTCTTGTATTACCAGAATATAAAAGGATCTTTTCTCCTTTCTAGGGGTATTAAACAAGGAGATCCTCTTTCTCCTACTTTGTTTATTCTAGTAGCTGATGTGTTAGGGAGAGCCTTGGATGCTTTGTTTGACAATCCAAATTTCATAGATTTTGGTATGCCAAAGTGGAGTCACAACATCAACTACATATTCTATGGAGATGATACTATTATTTTCTACTCTTCTCACAATGGGGCAAGTACAACTTATCATGAATGTATTGGAGGAATATGAGGCAGCTTCAGGTCAGAGGATCAATAATGAAAAGTCTTCCTTTTATATGCATGAAGGTGCACCTGCAGATGAAGTGAACACTGTCTATTTGATCACTGAGTTCCAGAGACATCCCTTTTCATTTACATACTTGTGATGTCCTATATTCTACAGCAGGAGGCAGAAAGCTTTTTACAAGAACATAATTTTCAAAGTACAAGAGAGGATATCATTAAGGTAAGTTTCTATCAATTGGTGGTAAAGAAGCATTGATCTCACATGTGCAAGAGAGCATGCCAATACACCTATTGTCAGCTGTGAATCCACCGACATATGTAATCAACCAACTGCACAAGATGTTTGTTAGATTTTACTGGAGCAATTTAGGCAATAGAAGGGCAAGACACTGGGCTTTGTAGACATGTAATTTTTGACCTGCATAATTTTAAGTTAGTTGTAGTATTTTAAATATTTACTTGAGTTATTATAGATTTTTAATCCATTTTTTTACTACCACTTTATTAGTCTAATTTTATTGTTTTAGTATTTAAAAAATTAAAAGAAAATACAAAAATAGTTTCAGTTTTTATACTTAGTTTTATTTTAGTAGTTTATGTTGATTAATTAAGAATGATTTTTATATTTTTTATAAGTACATTACATTGTTTTAGTCTTCCTACAATATTTAAGTCCAACAAGACAAAGGCTCATTCTTCCCAATCCGTTAGCCCACTTAAGTGCGAGATTTAATCCTAGCCATCGATTCCCCTCCAATCTAATGGCCCATGTCAATTCTCATACCTATATTTAAACCCAATTATAACCAAACCCTAACCTAACTTTTAATCTCTAATACCTACACTCTAAGCTAAACAACGACAACACCCTAGAGATCGATGATCTCCTTTTCCATTTTGTGAAGGAAAGTCAATTCGGAAATACCTTGGCCATTCCTCTATGTTTAGAGGAATGACCTCTATGTCTCCCAGCCAGGATACATATAAGAAGAAGATACTCCATGGTCGGAATCTCTAAATTCATCAGGCGATGAAACAATGGAAGATAACTCTCAATCAAGCAATGAATCCACAACAAACTCTTCCGAAGACGACAATCCCCCATTTTTTACGAACTTTTATAGTACAAAAGTTTTCTGAGTTGTGTAGCTTGGCAAACCATCCCTTATGGGTTGTTGAAGTCAGCCCCTTTGTAGGAAAACTTTTGCGACTATAAACAAATTAACTGTTTGTGTAGCTTGGCAAGCCGTCCCTTATGGGTTGTTGAAGCCAGCCCCTTTGTAGGGAAACTTTCGTATCTATAAGTTAGTTTGCTTTCTTGAAGTCTCTTTCTTTGTTCCTTATACTTTGTTGAGGCCGAACCTTTCCCAATGACAATGGTGGTGTTCATCATATTCTCCAATTGGATCTTCCAAATAGTCTTGACAGTTGCAATCAAGATCCCAAGGGCGGTGTTCCGTAAAGGGGCATTTGAACCACCAAGCTCTTTTTCCTTCTTTGTCAAAATTTTGACACCAGTCATGTTCTTCCTTTAGTTGGATCATTACGAGTTCTTCTTTCCATATCTATGATTTAGTTTTCTCATTATGAGTAACTGTCATAAACAAATTCGGAAATATTTAGTAAACTGTTAATTTGTTTATAAACTTTGTAGGGAAACTTTCGTATCTATAATTTAGTTTGCTTTCTTGGAGTCTCTTGCTTTGTTCCTTATACTGTGGTATCAGAGCCAGCCCATCCTTTCGGACGGAGGAACAGTTTACTAAATATGTCTGAGTCATTTCTATCATCCTCTTCCCTTGCAAAAATGAATATGTCCCCTACTCTATATAAAACCTTGTCCAAAAAATATGATTACTTATATGAAGTAGATATCCTGCCAGATGAACAAAAAGTATCCTCCACTAAACTACCCCTCATAAACCTCTACTCAGCTTTTGCCAAAAAATCGTTTGCACCTTGGACCCAAATTCGTTCCTTAGTCCAACACAGACCAAAAGGATCAAAGAATATGTTGTTGCCTCAAAACTTGACCAGCATCATATTCTTGCCACTCGAGAGGAACAATTTATAACCCTTCAAATCCCAGATGATTTTCCCAGGCAATGGAGAGATCATGGTTTTACCCATATCCATTTTGGTGCTATCCGAATCGCTTTAACATATCACGGAAGAAAAGGTCAACCTGTTGTAGCTTGACTTTCTCTTCTAGATACAAGGTACTTGGAGTACCAACATGCAAATCTGGGTACTGCAGAAGTTACCCTGAATGCTGGGATTGTCTTCATAACTATCTTTACAAATTTCAACATGTCCCTTTATGATTCATACTTAACCGAAGCTCTAAAAATCCAAGTCCAAATCCAAGGAGCCCTTTAAGCTAAAGATTCCATCCAAGCCACGCTTCATCACCAAATGGCGTGGCGAGTCCAAAATCATGCCATGGATCTTTGCCTTCCCAGAGGAGAAAATGTTTTACTCCTAAATATTGATGCTACCAAAGGAAACACCATGTGCACCCAAATACCCAGACAAATTTCAAGAGATGAACTTATCAAAATTCTTCCTGATTCCTGGATCACAAATTATGAAAAGTTAAGAGAACCGGAGGAATCTCTACAATCTGGTGAACCAATTTTTACCAAAAGAAACGACAAAACTGTTTGCATAAGCTTTGACCACTCCCATCTCAAAAAACCCAATAAAACCATCTTCTCTTGCCAAATGATTCAACCCAAAGATACAACATACCTTGAACCTGATGGAGAATTCTTTTGGAATATACAAAGCATCATGGAAGAACATGACTGGTGTCAAAATTTTGACAAAGAAGGAAAAAAAGCTTGGTGGTTCAAATGCCCCTTTATGAGACACTGCCCTTGGGATCTTGATTGCAACTGTCAAGACTGTTTGGAAGATCCAATTGGAGAATATGATGAACACCACCAGCGTCATTGGGAAAGGTTCGTCCTCAACAAAACCAAACCAAAATCCAAGAAAAAGGGGAAAACCATTGAAAAACAATTTCGAGCCAAATATGAGAATAAAGATCCTTCAATTGGCTCATTAAGTCGTCCAGGTAAATATGAATTCTTGTCAGTTACAAACCCCAGGAATGGCCAAAATTACCAGAAAATTCACTCCAAGTTGGGAGGATAGTGAAACCACACCCAAACCCAAACCCAAATCACCATCAGCTCATACCCCAGAATCCAAAAAGCCACCTGAACCTGAAACTTCACCGACTCAAAAAACCATAAATCCCACACAACCACAGATATTCATTCTAAGTCCCTCAAGCTCCAGTCATACCCAAGATTTTCCTTCACTTCAACCTTTTGAAAAATAGGGTATAAGCAATGCTCCAAAAATTTCCAAGAAAAACATAGTGCTCCCTACTGGAGAAAAACTCTCAATAAGTGACATCGAAGCAACAATGAAATGACAATCAAAAAACTCCATTTACCAAAACAAGGTGTTGAAAAGCATAGGCAACACCATAAGGAACGTGACCCATACACAAAATAAAATGATGAGCAAAGTGGAAACAATTGAGAAAAAGATAGAGCAGACATCGTCTCACCATGCCGGACTCATCAAAGCCTTGGAACTAAGATTGGAAAATTTACAATATGAGATTTGTCTGCCAGGAACTTCCACTTTTCCAATTCTTCCAACAACAACAAAAGGAGACAATTTACATCAAAGAACAAATTCAACTTCTGAGACATGACCACTTTGAGCCATAAAAAACCCCAGTTTTCCCCTCAAAACCTACCTTCTTCCCTATGTCTCCACAAGCATATTCCCCACCTACATTAGACTACACCTTTTCTACTTTTCCATCTACCTCACAAAATCTAATTTGTTTTACCTAACCCTTAAAAGAAGAACATGATTTTGATATTGCAAAAATAGTTTGGGAAAGGAAGGATGCTCTTGCGGCGCAAAAACAAACAAAGAAAAGGCGAGACCAAGGAGAAAGTTCAAAAGGATCGAACCTCGAAAATCTGATGATTTCTGACCAGAAGGCTCCAAACCTCTATGTCTCCCAGCCAAGATACATATTAGAAGAAGACACTCCATGGTCGAAATCTCTAAATTCATCAGACGATGAAACAATGGAAGATAGCTCTTAATCAAGCAATGAATCCATAACAAACTTTTTCGAAGACGACAATCCCCAATATTTGTAAATCAGCCAAGAGACCCAGAAGTATCTGAAGTAGATGAGGAACAAGAAGGCAAGACAGATGAACCAATCCTAAAAAGAAGATATGAGCCCATGATATCAAAACAAGTTGGAACTAGTTTCCACACTTTCACCTTAGATGACGTCAAGTTTTCAAGATGGCCTCAAAGGATCCAAGACTTCTATACTTGGATGGTGACCAAAAATTTGGTGGAACGAGAAAAGTATATCATCCTGTCAGAACTCACTTCACGGTTCTCAGGAATCCTCAGAGATTGGTGGAACTCACTTGGAATTCAAGACAAAAATACTTTTCTTACTTCCCAAGATTTTGCCTTCAACATCAGAATCCTACATGAAGTTTTCTGCGGAGATACTGGCCAAATATAGAAGAAAATGCAAAGACAACTCTTCGAGATGAAGTGTATGTCATTCGACAGAAATGACATTGATAGGCATTTTCAAGAAATGGCAAAATATACTTTGAAATTGGCGGAGACATTAATCTGAAGCAAGCCTTTGTCTCTTCCCTTCCAAAGTTGTTGGCAAGCCGAACCATGACCATCATTGAAGAAAAGTTTCAGTCTATAACAATCCCACAAATTGGTTACATCAGGAAAGCTATTTTCGTCGCATTAGATGACATTTTTACGAAGCGCTCTGCCCTAAAACAAATTATCCAACACAATCCAGCGCATGACAAAGCATGCCGCAAATCTGATCTAATCACCGGATCAGGATGTTCCTGCCACACATCCAGACGAATGAGAGAATTCAAGAGGTTCAGATGGCCAAGAATTCCAGACGGAAAATCAAGGTCCAAGAGATGCACAAAATATTTCAGACGCAGAAGGCCAGAAAATTTTCACAAGAAGAACAGATGCTTTATTTGCCATAAGATTGGACATTTTGCAAAAAATTGTCCCCAATAAAGAAGATCTATCAAACTCCTTGAATAGATTGAAGATTACACTGGCATGCATCTTGGAAAAGAGGAGGACCTTTAATCCATATTCTTTGTGGATGATGAACCCAATGAAGAAACTTTATTCTCTCTTCATATCTATGAAGATCAAGGTAATGATCACTACCAAATTTTAGAGCCAGTGATCGAAGCCCGAGAGGAGATCAACGCTCTCGCAGTCGTTCCTCAAGTAGAACTCAAAGTCTATTCATCCAAATGGGATAAACCAACTCGAGTTATTGCTTTCATCGACACCAAAGCTGCTTCTTCACTCATAAATCCTGCTGTTCTCCCTGAAGATCAATGGGTGCCGCATTTTAAATATTTCAACACTGCATCAAATGAAATCTTGACCACAATTGTCATTACAAAGCACCCGGTCACAATTGAGTTCTTTCCAGGGTTGAAGTATAGAACCAAGCTGCTAGGATCTGATGTACCAGGAAAGGATCTTATTATTGGATTCGACATTTACAGACAATTTAGAGATCAACTCCAGATCAAGGCTAACGGGATAGCTTTTAAAAAGCAGTTCAGACCTTATTCTGAGATTCCAAGGCTATTCCAAATCACCGACGACGAACAAATCAAAGAGATTGAGCACAATCTCATTGAACATTCATGTGCTGAATCCCACAAGGATTTCATGAAGAAAGGTAAAAAACTTTTATGGAAAAACGAAGAGTTTTTTTATCAAACTCCCTTTCAAGAAGAATGAAAATATCAATCCAACAAAAGCCAGCCATTCAGGGATGAATCCAGACCATCTTCAGCTTGCAAAGAAAGAATATGAAGAACTTTTGGAATTTGATCTGATAGAGCCATCATATTCACAATGGGCATGCGAAGCATTTTATGTCAACAAAAGAGCTGAACAGATAAGAGGAAAACTCAGGTTAGTCATCAACTACCAGCCACTTAACCATTTCCTCCAAGATGATAAGTTTCCTATCCCAAATAAACTCACTATTTTCTCCCACTTAGCCAAGGCCAAATATTTTTCTAAGTTTTATTTAAAATTCAGATTTTGGCAATTGGGAATCCACCCTGAAGAAAGATCCAAAAGGGGATTTTGCATCCCCAATCATCACTTCCAATGGAAAGTCATGCCCTTCGGGTTGAAAACTGCACCCTCCTTGTTCCAAAAGCCATGATAAAAATATTCTAACCCATCATCCATACCTCTTTAGTTTATATAGATGACATCCTGTTATTTAGTGATACATTGGAGGAACATATCAACTTGCTTCGTCAATTTGAGGCAGTGGTAACACAATACGGAATCATGCTTTCAGCAAAAAAGATGGTTCTTGCTCAAAACGAGATTGATTTTCTTGGAATGCATTTTGTCCAAGGTGAATACAGTCCAGAATCACATATATGTCAAGAATTACTCAAATTTCCGGATGCTAACCTCACAATAAAGCAGATCCAACAATTCTTGGGCATAGTAAATTATGTGAGAGATTTCATCCCAAATATCTCTACATATATTTCTCCACTCACAATGATGCTCAAGAAAAATGCTCCACCATGGGGAAAGAAACAAGATGAAGCAGTCAATGAAATAAAGGAGATTTCTAAAAATGTCAAGTCCCTCTATATCCCTTTAGACGGTAAGAAGATATTGCAAACTGATGCCAGCAATGAATATTGGAGTGTTGTTCTATTTAAAGAAAAAGATGGCCAGAGGAAAATATGTGGGTACGCCAGTGGAAAGTTCAATGATGCCAAGCAACATTATCACTCCACTTTCAAGGAAATTATTGCAGTAAAGAATTGAATCAAGAAATTTAATTTCTTCCTTATTCATACAGAATTTCTAATAGAGATGGCTATGAAGGCCTTCCTAAAGATGATTCAGCTAAATGCAAAAATTATTCCCAATCCTCAGATTCTCAGGCGGGTTCAATGGTTCTCCCCATACAAATTTCAAGTCAGGTACCTAAAAGGAAAGGATGATATTCTCGCAGATTTTCTATCTCGACCGAAAGAATTCTCAAAGACATTTTCCCTAGCAAAACTGAAGTCAAAGCAAAAGCTGATCAGCCACATTTTCATGCTCTCAAGTATACCAGGAACAAGTTCATCAAAGCCAACAGACCATCCACCGGAGTTGTTCAACCTCATGGGTCCCTTTGATCCGTCAATTATTATGGAAAGAAGAACTCATTATGAGCTCCAAGTTTTCCGGCAACATAGAGGATCCATTCTCAAGCTATATGGGGTCAATCCAGAATATCCGTTCTACCATATATTCATAGCTCAAGCCAAGAATTTTCCACAAGAATTATTATGGTTTTTCTGGTACCTATGCCATCAGTTTTAATTTTCTTGGAATTCAAATGCAACGTCTTCAAGGATTTTGATAAAATTGCACCAGCTCTTAAAGTATTTTTGCTATGGTTCAAACTTAGAAGAAATTAGATAAAATATTTCAACGATTCCTACACAGCAAAGGTATTCATGTTCCATAGGCCAGTGAAGATTATTAATGGAAAAGTCCAGGCACAAGAAAAGGCATCATTTTGGTGGAAATTTCCCATGTCCATTTTATCAATGCAGGAAGAATATAGCGAGGCACAAAGATCTTTTTCCAGCAAAATAGGTGCATCACGAGAGAGATATGGCCAAAAGATTGGGCAAGCTGGAATTATACCAACACTCATCCTTACTGGGAAAGAGTCCGGAAGCAGCAAAAGAATATCAAATCCCATACGAAGTCATCCAAGAAAGATCACACACGACATTTCTAGATTAAAGTTGTGGATAATATCTTTCAATCCAAAGAAGAAAGAACACAGCAGAGAAGGACCGTCAAATTCCAGGCATTACTACACAAGGTCTTTGAAAAGATGCCTAGAAGACAACCCTAGAATCAATGAAGGATAATTATCTAAATCCCTGCTAATCCCACCATAATCCTACATTACCTACCCAAAAAACCCTAAAAAATATCCTACCCATGCCAAAACGAATTCTCACATCTTTCCATACTATCCGGGCCCCACTTCCACTTGTTTTCACATACTTCCACATGCCTCCACATGCTTCGTCACATGCAACACAATACTTTCACATGACATCACATGCTCCCTCATACTTTCACATGCTACATCATGTATATTTCACCCATTTCACATGTTTTCAGGTGTTTTTTAGTTATTTTGCCTAAAGTCCTTCACATGCCAAGAGGGACCCGCTTGTAGATAAGTTTTCCATGTAAGATAGGTTTATTTTATCATGAAAGTTTGTCCTGTAATAACCTCCTAGTCCTATATAAAGGAGGCCTTGTAGTAGTTGTAGGATAATCTGGTAACCTTTGTAAATCTTTTGTGATATATTACATATGTCTGCTTTCTAAATTTCCCTCTTGTTCTTTCTTTCAAATGGATGGAAAGGCCGGTCCATGTATGAAAATAGAGTAAGAATACTCTTTGAAAGTTAGCTTATTGTAGTACGAAAGTTTTTTGAGTTATAAACAGCTAACGTTGGTTATAGTACAAAAGTTTTCTGAGTTGTGTAGCTTGGCAGACCGTCCCTTATGGGTTGTTGAAGCCAGCCCCTTTGTAGGAAAACTTTTGCGACTATAAACAAATTAACTGTTTGTGTATCTTGGCAAGCCGTCCCTTATGGGTTGTTGAAGTCAGCCCCTTTGTAGGAAAACTTTTGTATCTATGATTTAGTTTGCTTTCTTGGAGTCTCTTGGTTTGTTCCTTATACTGTGGCAAAGGAAAAGCTCCTGCAAAGGCTTGTTCATATGTCTACTGATTTGGCTAGGCAAACTGGAATATTACTTGATAGCATTCACAATACAATTAATAGCAAAATAGCTAGGGAAAAGAGAGGGTGTGATGGAGTTTGAGTGAGGTCGCTTTGGTTTCGAGTTTTTGGGTGTCGATTCGGGGTTCCGTTACCGGTTCTAGGTTCAGGTCATTAGCTCGTTTTTGGTTTGCGGCATCGGAGATTTTCTTTCATTGTATACATTGAAGAATATGCAGCAATAAAGGGGTCTTAAGTTTTTCAACAATGGAGAATGGGTTATTGTAAATTCAGTTTCATATGCTATCTGTGTCATCTTTGCGGACCAAACTGAGGTATCGTTCCTCGTTATGGCTAGTGATTAATTCATAGCTTCTTACACTGATTTTCCGTGTTAGCCGCTGCTTTCTATTTTCGTGTGGATTTCTTTAGTTTTTTTTCTCTGCAAATTTCGGATATCTACATGTATGGCTAAATTGTTATTCCTTGATGCAAATTTGATGTTGTGTAGTAGATTGAGTTGAAATCATGGCATCTCGTTTCTGATCTTCATGGTAGGACTCATGAGAGTTTGTTCTTAGTTCTGTTGTCTTTAGTTTTTTTTTGTTTAAATATCTCATTACGTTTGCTTGATTTATACCAATTCTGTTAACAACTAAGAAGAAGAGATTTTCTCTATTTATATTGTTTGTTGGGTTCAGTGACTACAAAGAACCATTTGAAAAACAACAAAACACTTTTTGGTTCTTGACAGTGCTAGTAACTTGGTGACATTGAGTTAAAAAAATATTGTGATTCCTCCGTAATGGAGTCTATTTGATTAGGAACTCAAAGGGGCAAAAATCGATAATCATGATATATATTTCAAAAATCCAAATTGAATTTTATGAGAAGAAAGATTTATATAAGCCAAATTTTATGGCTTCCTCTCAAATTTCTTTTTGACCGGCCCTCAGGGCCTAGCTCAAGTGGAAAAGGGTGGTGTATTTGTATATTAGGTCACAGGTTCAAGCCCCTACACCATGCAAAGCAAAGCCTGATATTTAAGTGGAGAAGGGTAGAGGGGGGCTCATTATTCACCGAGTTTCGAAGGCTGCGGTTGGTCAAAAGAATCGGTCCCAGACGGATTTCTCGATCATCAAAAAAAATTCTTTTTGACCAGTTATCCCATAGCCTCAAAACTAGAATCTGTTGGATGTAGCATTTCAGGATACTACGCAACCTGGATATATTCTTGTATTATACGAGACTTGATTGCTATGTCAATTTTGTCAGAAATTAACAAAGTTAATAGATATGGGAGTAGGGGATGGAGCACACTAGACCAGATTCATTAAGTTGCCGGGTTTTGCTTGTTTGGCCGTTGTATAATCTGAAGTTGGAAATGAGTCGTTTACCCAATGAGTTTAATCCACCAGCCAAATAACTCTAGTATTTACATAAAAAAACTTGTACATGCTTCCATAATGGGTAAATGCCTCGTAACTTCAAACCCCAATATCGTTTGGTAACTAATATGCATAGAAAGCTTTAGGCACTTAATTTATCATCATGATTGTGTACACATTTATATGACATAATTATGATTTTCAAAATAAATTGAGGTATGCATTCGCAACTTCGGCCAAATTTTCTTAATATTAACAAAGCGTGATAAATTGTGTACACGTATGCGTGACATGATTCTTGATTCGCCGAACAAAATGAGTACACGTACGTGTGACTTGTTTCAAGATAATTCCATAATCACGAATAATCGAATAATTAGAAACGGTTAAAGGTAAAATACACATAGGTTCTAAAACGAGTAATTAAATTTTTTTAATTAAGCCTGGTATGATTAAATACCACCGAATCTGAGAATGCCTAACACTTTCTCCTGGGTTAACAAAATTTCTTACCCGGTCTTCTGGTTTTCCAGACTTAAAACATAGTCAATTTTTCTCGATTTGGGATTTAAAATAAACCGGTGATTTGGGACACCATATAAATATCCCAAGTGGCGACTCTGAAATTGCATAAATTAGTCCCATTTCGATTATTATCACTTTAATTGGAAAAACTTCCCTACCCTTTTTCGAAAAAAGGAGGTGTGACAGGCTTCATGGGAGAACTTATGCCTATCTAAAAGTGAGGGAGGTCTTGGTTTCAGGTCACTACATGCTGTGTCAAAGGCATTATTTGCCAAGCTTTGATGGAACTATAGAACAAAGGACTCATTATAGTCTATATTTATGAGAAACAAATATTGCAAGAAGATTATTAAAGTAGTGATACCAAGGAGACATGGCTCTCATGTGTGGAAGAAGATACTTCAAATGAGGGATGAGGTGGAGCGCCAGGTGTGGTGGCATCTGAAGAGTGGAAACTCCTACTTCTGGTATGATAATTGGACTGGACTTGGAGCTCTTTATCATGCTTCAGGTCTAAGCTATTGGTGTGATGAATCCATACGATATGTTGATTAAGTGATGGAGAATTGGGCATGGAATAAAGTGCTTTTAAGAGAACTATTGCCTGATGAACTTGTTGATCATGTCTTGGAGAATATCACACCACCTTCTGATCTGTCTAGGAAGGAAAAGCCTTGGTGTAAGCTGGAAACAAAAGTCTAATTCACAGTGAAATCTGCATGGCATGGCACAAGAAAGAGAAGAGATGAAAGCAAATTGTACAAATTCTTTTGGGTGAAGGGGCTATCTTTGAAGATCAGCTTCTTCATGTGGAGTTTATGGAAATCAAAACTACCATTAGATGATTGGTTCCAAAGGCTGGAGTACTTTAGAACTTTAAGATGTTGGTGTTGTAGGAATTCCAAAGAAGACACATTGGCTCATGTTTTCTTGACATCGCCAGATGCCAAATTTGTGTGGAATTACTTTGGTGCACCTGTAGGGATCAAAACAGAAGAGAATCAGCTTGTACATGTGATATATGTATGGTGGAATAAACCTGCTAATACATGTTTAAAGGCAGTGTACCAAGCTATGCCAAGTCTGATTGTATGACACCTATGGAAGGAGAGTAATTTAGGACATCATGGAAAGGATGTGTCCATTAATAGATTGATATTTCATATATCAACCTCAATACAAATGCTACTGAAGGTGAAAGGCCAGGATTCAAGGGTGTTACTTTTAGCTGGCCGGATCTACATGAGAAATTGTTACTTCATGTCCCTAGATTGAGGTACACTAAGGTGTTATGGCAATTGCCTCCTGATGGTTGAATTAAATATAATACTAATGGAGCCCGTAGAGGAGACAATGGAGGAGCTTCATATGGATTTTGCATAAGGGATGGAATAGGGGATCTTATTTATGCCCAGGCAGATGCAATTGATGACGCAACTAATAACATAGCTGAAGCACAGGCTATTCTAGAGGCATTAAGGTACATAATTCATATGCAATTTTCTCCATGCATAATTAAAATTGATTCTTTACTTATGAAGAGAGTTCTGGATGAAGTTTGGGAACCACCTTGGAACATAGCTAATCAAGTGGACGAAATCAAAACACTACTGTCTAAGGGTGTTTTTCAGGTAGTTTATGTGTTGAGGGAAGGTAACAAGTTAGCTGATCATCTAGCTAATTTGACACTGGATCAGTAGCACATTGTACATGTGCATTCTTTTTGGGAACTTGACACCTAAGGGAGAAGGATATTGAATAATGACAAGCTACAAATACCCTATATTAGGGTAAGAACTGCCAAGCCAAATGCTAATTGATGATGGAGTTGGAAGATAAGATGAAGAGTAAAGGGGAGAATCTTGTAGCTAAGAGAGGAGGAGGAAAAGGTATCATGGTGGAATGAGATAAACTATAAGGGATGGAGATCACATTACACTTCCAACTCAAATCCTTAGGGAGGAGAGAAGGATTTTTTCTCTAACATGTGTTCTGATTTTGTAGGTATTTTGGAGGAGGCTTTGCTCTATGTTTTGGCCAAACCTATTAGGGTGATATTAGTATTTTTTATACTCATTCCCTATAGGTGCAACCACTACATAGGTCAGCCCATAAATACACTCAACAAAGCAAAGAGACGGTTGCAAATTAGCGTCAACATCTGGATTCATATACATGTCCAGTATGATGGAAACGGGGAGGACTACACTATAAAATGCAAACTCCTATTTATTTACTACTCCATGAGGATCACACAAGGTAATATCAGCAGAGAACATCAAGTCACAATGGCCTTTGTCACGCGCAAGAAAACTCCAATGGCCAGGATAGATATACTTGACAATGACATTTCACATGTCTGTGCGGGTCAAGTTAGCAATTTTTGGAGAAATTTCCAGGTACATGGTGCATCTATCACACATGAGGAAGCTAGTTATAGCAGGTACTCAATGAGAATGATAAGGTATGTATGCGTAATTTGGAGTCAAAACTGCAACTACACACCTACTTCCTGGACTTGGTCGTGCATTTTGGAATGGTTTGCGCGCATTTTGGTTGGAAGGCAGCCTATGTCAAGCTTATATTTCCATTATATTGATCTAGTGGGGGTTTCCTAATGTTCAAGATTTCAAATGCAAATGCCCAGAACCAAACGAAAAGGGTGGCAGCTACTCAAGAAGTTTTTGTGACTCATGCTCAAATACGCCGGCGCAAAGGATAATGGTTCTTAGTTCCTTTTGTATTATTGAAGGAGTGCTTTATTCACGACTTTGATAATAGGCTTCATTTACTTTCATTTTCTACACACTTTCATTGTGTGAGACCTCCAAACACACTTTATTTTATTTTGATTATTCTTAATAAAAAACATCACTAGGCAACCAGGTGATATATTTTGCTTAAAAGGGGATCTTTTCAATGTTAATTCTAACGAAACATAAAAGATGAATAAATTATTATTACAATCACATTATTAATTTCTTTATAATATATTATGCTAATTAATTGCACAAGAAAGAAAATAATCAAATAACTTCGTGAATTGGAGGTAAATCTTAAAATCCTAATAAGACATCTGAAGTATATGGGGTAGGAGTTATTCTTTTATTAAGTTAGTGTACCGATACGACCTGTTATTTTGAGCATTGGCATTTCATTCAGTGGTTTGAGGTCTTGAGTAGCTTATATAATGTATTACGACTTGCATGTCTGGTTGATTTTGATTTTCGGGATTGATTTGGAAGAGTAATTCTCAATTTTGAAGCATTAAGCTGGAAGAGTAAACAAGGATTGGTTTGTGAGTAAACGACCTTGAATTTGTGCTTTGATAGTTTCAATAGGTTTGTATGATGATTTTGAATAGGGCGTATGTCTGGATTTGTATTTGAAAGTTCCTAGGATGATTTGGCTCTTTTTGTCAAAAATTGACAATTTGAAGGTTTAGAAATTTCGTAAGTTTGACCATGAGTTGACTTTGTGACCATCGGGTTCGAATTGTTATTCCAGGAATTGGAATAAGTCCATTTTGTCATTTGAAACTTTTGTGCAAAGTTTGGTTTCATTCAGAGTTGATTTGGTAGGATTCAGACGCGTTCGGTGAAGTTTGAAGGTTTGAAAGTTAAGAGAATGACCTTGATATTTGATTCATGGTTTTTGATGTTATTTATGATTTTCGAGCTTTTGAATAAGCTCGGATAATCTATTTAGACTTGTTGTTTGTCATAACCCAAAATTTGACCCGGTTGTGATGGCGCCTATCGTGGAACTAGGCCAGCCACTTATTTCCAATTTCTCATTTTACCCAAATAATTAACTTTGAAAAACATCAATTTTAAACAGAAATCCAATAATAAAATATAGAAGTGTCAAAACAGTGAAAAGAAACACAATTCCGACCTCGGGTGTCACTAGTCATGAGCAAACTAATACAACTGTCTGAATTAAAAATCTAGAATAGTCTGAAAACATCCAAAAAAAAATAAAGCTAGAGGAAGATAGGGAAGAAGAAGGCGGAACTGCGGTCGCCAAGCAACTACCTCGCAATCTCCACAGAAATCATCAACTGGCAAGATCAGCAACCGCTACCGTAACCAGATACACCTGGATTTGCACACAAGGTGCAGGGGTTAATATGAGTATACCAACTCAGTAAGTAACAAGTCCAAACTATGGACTGATAGTAGTGACGAACCAAACCCCATACGAGTTGCAATAGATAATTGTACAGAAAAGTAGACATGCTTACAGTTCAAGTATTTTCTCAGAAATAACCCAACACAGTATGACAAATACAGAGTATAAAGCTCAGAAAACTCTAAGTACAATGCACATATAGCATGATCAATGTCACGTATGATACCTCCACTCACAGTGCTCAATCAGTCGGTATTGTATACGGACCACTCGGCCCAGGGAAGATCCATCCCGGAATCTACGTACATCATGGACTATAAGTCACCCAGTACCGAGGAAAGACAGGCCAATCCAGCCTCATCAAGAAGATCCATCTCCATACCAATATTCGGACAAGATCCATGTCCAGGGAAGATTCATCCCTCAATATCATCAACTATTGCGCTCACTGGGGGTGTAAAGACTCCGGAGGGGATTCTCTGAGCCCAAGTGTTATATCAATGCCAGCGAAGGCATGATCAATATCATTGTTGTGGCGTGCAGCCCGATCCCATACTGTCAATCAATATTCGGCTCTTGGCCTCACTCAGTCAATATTCTCCAATCTCATACACATGGGTTAAGATGTCATGATACAAGCCCGAACAATGATATGATATGTCAAATAGCAATATTCGAGACTGGGGCATGGTATAATATGCATGAACATGACTGAGTATAGAATATACATGAAACTAATGACATGACAGCAAGAAACGACCTCTCGGGTCTCAACAATATCGACGTGAAGCCTTAATATGATATTTAGAATGATTTTTAGCTTATCAACTTAATCACATGATTACAACATAGTATCAACCTAAAAGAGTAGCTAAGCAGTGCCATAGAATGATTCATGCCGCATTTCTCAAGGTGCACGCCCACACGCCCGTCACTTGGTATTGTATCACCTTAATAGTAATCATAGAACACACAGTTTGGGGTTTTGAACCCTCAGAACTAAGTTTGGAAGCATTACTTACCTCAAGCCAAGCCAAATCCTAGCCCGCGAAGCCTTTTCCTCTCGATTCGGCCTCCAAATGCCCGAATCTAACCAAAATCAGTATGTAACCATCAAAATATGCTAAGGGAACAAATCCCACTCGAAAACAATCAAATTACAACACAAAATCCGAAATTGACCAAACCCGACCCCCAGGCCCACGTCTCGAAATTTGACAAATTTTACATCAATAGAATCCTTACTCCGCCACGAGTTCATTCATACCAAAATCGGACCTGAAATGGCCCCTCAAATCACCACTCAAAGCTCTCCAATTAACCAAGCCCTAACCCCCAGTTTTAGCACTGATTTTCCCTTAAATTTCAAGCTAACAACGATGCATATACCATAATAACGAACTTAGGAACCAAGGACCTTACCTCAATGAATCTCTCTAAAAATCTCCCTTGAAATGGCTCCCAAAAGCTTCACCCCAAATGAAATATTGAGAAAAATGGCCAAAAATCGCGAAGAGTGAAATATATACCTTCTGACCCAGGGATTCCACACCTGCAGTCGTTTTCCGCTTCTGCGGTCTAACCCACCGCACCTGCGGTTTTCACTTAAAGGCCCAATTCCGCATCTGCGACAAAATGCCCGCACCTGCGCTATCTCATGTGCGCTCCAGTAGTCGCTTCTTTGGTTCCAGCTGACCTCCCTCTTGGCCACATCAGCGGCTTGCCTTCCACTTCTACGGGCGTTGCACCTGCGGCCTCCCAACTGCAGGTGCGGTTATGACAGCAACAATAAACTTCAGCTGCCAAACGCAACTAAAAAATCTCCCGTCAACCATCCGAAATCACCTCGAGACCCCCAGGACCTCAACCAGAAGCACAAACAAGTCATATACCACTATCCAAACTTATACCAATCTTCAAAACACCTCAAACAATATCGAATCAACCAACTAACATCGGATTCAAGCCTAAGTTTCCAAAATCTTCCGAATTTCGTTTTGATCAAAAAGTTTATAGAACCACGTCCGAATAACCTAAAATTTCGCACACACATCCCAAATGACACAACGAACCTACTGCAACTCTCGGAATTCCATTCCGACCCATATATCAAAATCTCACCTATCAACCAGAAAATACCAAAATTCCAATTTCGCCAATTCAAGCCTAAATCTACTACGGACCTCCAAAACACGTTCCGATCACACTCCTAAGTCCTAAATCATCTCCCGAAGCTATCCGAACCATCGGAATTCAAATACGATCCCTCTTTCACATAAGTCAACATCCAGTTTACTTTTCCAGCTTAAGCCTACTCAAAAGAGACTAAGTGTCTCAAACCTTACCAAAAGCTCTTTGAACCCAAACCAATCAATCCGATAACATATAATACAATTGAACAAGACAATAAGAAGTAGAAATGGGGAAATGGAACGGTAACTCATGAAGTCAGGTCGTTACATTCTCCCCATATTAAACAAACATTCGTACTTAAACGGGTCAAAACATACCTGAAGTCTCAAATAGGTGAGGATACCTGCTCCGCATCTCCCGCTCGGTCTCCCAGGTAGCCTCCTTCACGGTCCGACCTCTCCTCTACACTTTCACTCTATATCCTTTGATCTCAACATTCGAACCTGACACTCCAAAATAGCCACTGGCTGCACATCATAAGTCAAATCACTATCTAAATGAATTGTGCTAAAATCTAGAACATGAGACGGATCCCCAATATACTTCTGGAGCATAGAAATATGAAATACCGGATGCACACTCGATAAGATGGGTGGCAAAACAAGCTCATAAGCCACCTCCACAATCCTCTGAAGCACCTCAAAGGCCCAATGAACTGAGGACTCAATTTACCCTTCTTTCCAAATCTCATAACACCCTTCATGGGTGAAACCTTCAACAGAACCTTCTCCCCAACCATGCAAGACACATCACGGACCTTCCTATCAACATAACTCTTTTGTCTCGATTGCGCTGTACGAAGCCTCTCCTGAATCACCTTCACCTTGTCTAAAGCGTCCTGCACCAAGTTTGTACCCAATTGTCTGGCCTCGCCCGGCTCAAACCAACCAACTGGAGATCTACATCGTCTCCCATACAAAGCCTCATATGGAGCCATCTGAATACTCGACTGGTAACTGTTGTTATAAGAAAACTCCGCGTGCGGTAGAAACTGATCCCATGACCCTCCAAAATCAACGACACAAGCGCCCAACATGTCCTCCAATATCTGAATAATGTGCTCGGACTGCCCGTCCGTTTGAGGGTGAAATGTTGTGCTCAACTCAACCTAAGTACCCAACTCTCGTTGTACCGACCTCCAAAATTGTGAAGTAAACTGAGTACCTCTATCCGAAATAATGGAAACTGGGACACTATGCAAACGAACAATCTCCCGGATATATATCTCTGCCAACCTCTCTGAAGAATAGGTAGTACACACAGGAATGAAGTGCGCAGACTTGGTCAGTTGATCCACAATCACCCAAATAGCATCAAACTTCTTTAATGTCTATGGGAGCCCAACTACAAAGTCCATGGTGATTCACTCCCACTTCCACTCTTGAATATCTATCTGATGAAGCAAGCTACCCGGTCTATGATGCTCATATTTTACCTGTTGACAATTGAGACACCGAGCTACAAATCCCACAATGTCCTTCTTCATTCTTCTCCACCAATAATGTTGTCTCAAATCCTAATACATATTCACGGCACCCGAATGAATAGAATAACGTGAACTATGAGCCTCCTCTAGAATCAACTCCCAAATACCATCCACATTAGGCATGCATATTCGTCCCTACATCCTCAATACACCATCATCACCAATAGTCACATCTTGGGCATCGTCGTGTTGAACTCTGTCCTTAAGGACAAGAAAATGAGGATCATCGTATTGGCACTCTCTGATGCGAATAAATAAGGAAGACCGAGAAATCACACATGCCAATACCCGACTGGGCTCCGAAATATCCAACCTCACAAACCGATTGGCTAAGGCCTGAACATCAACTGCAAGAGGTCTCTCCCCAATATGAATATATGCAAAACTCCCCATACTCACCGCTTTCTGGCTCAAAGCATCGGCACCACATTGGCCTTCCCCGGATGGTACAAGATAGTTATATCATAATCCTTTAGTAGCACCAACCATATTCGCCGCCTCAAATTGAGATCCTTCTGCTTGAACAAGTGCTTGAGGCTACGATGATAAGTAAATACCTCATAAGACACACAATACAAATAATGCCTCCAAATCTTCAATGCGTGAACAATGGCAGCCAACTCCAAATCATGAACAGGGTAGTTCTTCTCATGGGGCTTAAATTGACGAGAAGCATAAGCAATAACTCTACCCTCCTGCATCAACACACACCCAATACCAACTCTCAAAGCATAATACATGGTATATAAACCTGAAGCTGATGGCAAAACTAACATTGGAGTTGTGGTCAAGGCAGTCTTGAGCTTCTGAAAGCTATCCTCACACTCATCCGACCACATGAAAGGAGCACCCTTTTGAGTCAACATGGTCAAGGGTGATGCGATAGATGAAAAATCCCTAAACAAACTGGCAGTAATAACCCGCCAAACTAAAAACGTTGCGAATCTCTGTGGCTGAGGATGGTCTGGGCCAACTCTGAACCGCCTCTATCTTCTTCGGATCAACCTGAATACCCTCACTGGACACCACGTGCCCAAGAATGCCACTGAACCGAGCCAAAACTCACACATGGAGAACTTTGCATAAAGCTTCTCCTCCCTCAATCTCTGCAACACAACTCTCAAATGCTCCGCGTGCTCCTCCTGACTACGCGAGTATACCAGAATATCATCAATGAAAACTACAAAAAATGAGTCGATATACAGCCAGAACATGATGTTCATCAAATGCATGAACACTGATGGGGCATTGGTCAGCCCAAAAGCCATCACTAGGAACTCATAATGACCATATCGGGTCCTGAAAACTGTCTTAAGAATATCCGAGTCCCTGATCTTCAACTAGTGATACCCTGAACTAAGATCAATCTTGGAGAACACTCTCGCTTCTTGAAGTTGGTCAAACAAATCATCAATGCGAGGCAGAGGATACTTGTTCTTGATTGTAACCTTGTTCAGTTGCCTATAATCGATGCACCTCTTCATGGTGCCATCCTTCTTCTTCACAAATAGAACAGGAGCACCCACGGCGAAACACTATGCCGAATAAACCTTTTATCAAGGAGTTCCTGAAGCTGCTCTTATAACTCTTTCAGCTCCGCTGGTTCCATACGATAAGGTGGAATAGAAATGGGTTGAGTGCTTGGCACCAAGTCAATACCAAAATTAATATCCCTGTCCGGCGGCATGCTCGGCTGGTCTGCAGGAAACACATCGGAAAAATCCCTCACAACTGGAATAGAATCAATGTTAGGAGTCTCTACACTGACATCACTCACAAATGCTAAGTATGAAAGATAACCCTTCCCAACCATATGCTGGGCCTTCAAGAATGAAATTACCTTACTGGGAACATAATCAATCGAACCCCGCCACTCAATCCGTGGCACACCCGGCATAGCCAATGTCACTGTGTTAGCATGACAGTCCAAAATAGCATGACACGAAGATAACCAATCCATGCCATATATCATATCGAAATCAACCATATTGAGCAATAGGAGATCCACTCAGGTATCCGGACCCCTAATAGTCACTACAAACGACCGATATACATGGTCCAGAACAATAGATCGCCCACTGGAGTAGACACATGAACAGAGGAAACAAGAAACTCGTGGGGTGTATCCAAATAATGGGCAAAATATGATGACACATAAGAAAAGGTGGAACGAGATCAAATAATATAGAGGCATCTTTGTGGCAGACTGAGATAATACATGTAATCACAACATCTGAAGCAATAGCATCTTGTCTGGCTGGGAGGGCATAGAATTGGGTTTGACCACCACCTGATCGACCTTCCCTCTAGGGCGACCCCTAGCTGACTGACCTCCACCCCGAGCTGACTGAGCAGGTGGGGAAGTAACTGGTGCTAAAGCTGAAGGCTGACTCCTCTGTTGGGATGAACCTCCCGTAAGATGGGGATATAACCTCTTGATATGACCCAAATCTCCAAACTCGAAGCAACCCCTCGTAGCAAGTGGCGGTGGGATTGAAGGGAGCCTCACGCACTGGGATGGCCACTAGAAGAACCCGGCATAGATGAGCCCTGAACTGATGGTGCCTAAGTCAAACTCTAAGCTAGAAGAGCACTAAGATATGAGTGACCCTGATGTGAACTGTGAGAACCATGGCTAGATAACCCACCACAGTGACCTGAACGGGCTAGCTGAGCATGCTTGAATGAACGGCCTCTACCGTGCTGAAACTAGCCCCGAAAAAGAACCTCCAAAACTACCAGATCCCCGAGGCCTCTTGGCCTCCTTCTCCTCTCGCTCCTGGCGACGAACTGACTCAATCTCTCTAGCAATTTCAACCACCTCCTCATAAGAAGCGCCAAATACTCTCTCTGGTCAGAAAAATCCGTAGCTGATAATTGAGGCCATCAACGAACCTCCTAATTCTCACTCTATCTGTGGGAACTAGCCAAATAGCATGACGGGATAACTCGGAGAACCTCATCTCATACTGTGTTACTGATAGGCCTTTCTGACACAGCTGCTCAAACTCCCTACGCAACTCCTCCCTGCAGGAATGTGGTACATACTTCTCTAGGAAAAGAATAGAGAACTGATGCCAGGTAAGGGGCGGTGCACCAACAGGCCTACGCCTCTCATAAGCCTCCTACCAAGTGAAGGCAACCCTAGAAAACTGAAAAGTAGTAAATGAGACCACACTAGTCTCTAGAATACCCGCTGTACGCAACATCCTCTGACATTTATCCAAGAAACCTTGGGCATCCTCGCCATCTACACCACTGAAAGTCGGAGGCTGAAGTCTATCAAACCTCTCCAACCGACGTTGCTCGTCATCAGGCATAACTGGAACCATAAATTCCTGAGCAGGTGCAACTAGTTGGGCTAGTGGTGCCTCCGGTGTCTGGAGTCCCGGAACAACCTGCTCGGGTGTTCGGCCGGCAGGAGTCTGAGTGCCTCCCCGGGCCTGAGAAGTAGCTGGAGTAGAAACTACGACTGCCTGAGCAAGCCTGGTGCATATAGTCAGAATCTGAGCCAAAGTCTCCTGGAGACCCGAAATAACAATAGGCACAGCCGGTGCCTGAGCTGGTGTTGTTGGAGCATCCCCAGATGGAGCCTGATCATGAACTAGGGTGGTGGGTAGATCTACAAGTGTTTCCCTAGGTTCTGTGCGGGCCACACCCCTATCCCTACCACGGCCTCGACCGCGTCCTCAGCCTCAAGGGGCCCCAACTGGTGGTACTGGTGGTCGTTCATCCTGATCGGTAGCACGTGTCCTCACCATCTGTGAGAGAATAGAATAACAGAAGTTTAGTACTTGGATCAACAGATTCGCACGATAGAATTCAAGAATATGAAGTTTTTCCTAAAGGTTCTACAACCTCCCAAGAATAAATACAGACGTTTCCATACCGATCCGCAATACTCTACTAAACCTGCTAATGACCCGTGAAACCGATGTAACCTAGGCTCTGATACCAACATGTCACGACCAAAATCCGACCCGGTTGTGATGGCGCCTATCGTGGAACTAGGCCAACCACTTGTTTCCAATTTCTCATTTTACCCAAATAATTAACTTCAGAAAAAATCAATTTTAAACAGAAATCCAATAATAAAAGATAGAAGTGTCAAAACAGCGGAAAGAAACACAATCCCGACCTCGGGTGTCACTAATCATAAGCAAACTAATACAACTGTCTAAATTACAAATCTAGAATAGTCTAAAAACATCCAAAAAATAAAGGTAGAGGAAGATAGGGAAGGAGAAGGCGGAACTGCGGTCGCCAAGTAGCTACCTCGCAATCTCTACCGAAATTCTCACTGGCAAGATTAGCAACCACTACCGTGACCAGATACACCTGGATCTGCACACAAGGTGCAGGGGTTAACGTGAGTACACCAACTCAGTAAGTAACAAGTCCAAACTATGGACTGATGGTAGTGACGAACCAAACCCCATATGGGTTGCAACAGATAATTGTACAGAAAAGTAGACATGCTTACAGTTCAAGTATTTTCTCAAAAATAACCCAACACAGTATGAATAATACAAAGTATAAAGCTCAGAAAACTCTAAGTACCAATGCACATATAGCATGATTAGTGTCACGTATGATACCTCCACTCACAGTGCTCGGCCACTCGTTATTGTATACGGCCCACTCGGCCCAGGGAAGATCTATCCCGGAATATACATATATCATGGACTATAAGTCACCCAGTACCGAGGAAAGACATGCCAATACAGCCTCATGGAGAAGATCCATCTCCATACAAATACTTCGGACAAGATCCATGTCTAGGGAAGATTCATCCCTCAATATCATCAACTGCTGCGCTCACTGGGGGTGTAAAGAATCTAGAGGGGCTTCTCTAATCCCAAGCGCTATATCAATGCCAGCGAAGGCATGATCAATATCATTGTTGCGGCGTGCAGCCCGATCCCATACTATCAATCAATATTCGGCTCTCGGCCTCACTCAGTCAATACTCTCCAATCTCATACACATGGGCTAAGATGTCATGATACAAGCCCGAACAATGATATGATATGTCAAATAGCAATATTCAAGACTGATGCATGATATAATATGCATGAACATGACTGAGTATAGAATATACATAAAACTAATGACATGACAGCAAAAAACGACCTCTCGGGTCTCAACAATATCGGCGTGAAGCCTTAATATGATATTTAGCATGATTTTTAGCTTATCAAATTAATCACATGATTACAACACAATATCAACCTAAAAGAGTAGCTAAGAGGTACCATAGAATGATTCAAGCCGCATTTCTCATGGTGCACGCCCACACGCCCGTCAATTGGCATTGCGTCTCCTCAATAGTAATCATAGAACACACAGTATGGGGTTTCAAACCCTCAGAACCAAGTTTGGAAGCGTTATTTACCTCAAGCCAAATCCTAGCCCGTGATGCCTTTTCCTCTCGATTCGGCCTCCAAATGCGCCGAATCTAACCAAAATCAGTATGTAACCATCAAAATATGCTAAGGAAACAAATCTCACTCGAAAACAATCAAATTACAACACAAAATCTGAAATTGACCAAACCCGACCCCCGGGCCCACATCTTGGAATTTGACAAATTTTACATCAATAGAATCCTTACTCCGCCACGAGTTCATTCATACCAAAATCGGACCTGAAATGGCCCCTCAAATCACCGCTCAAAGCTCTCCAATTAACCAAGCCCTAACCCCCAATTTTACCACCAATTTTCCCTTAAATTTCAAACTAACAACGATAAAAATCACCATAATAACGAGCTTAGGAACCAAGGACCTTACCTCAATGAATCCCTCTTAAATATCTCCCTTGAAATGGCTCCCAAAAGCTTAACTCCGAATGAATATTGAGAAAAATGGCCAAAAATCACGAAGGGCAAAATATATACCTTCTGACCCAGGGATTCCGCACTTGTGGTCCTCTTCCACTTCTATGGTCCTGCTTATGTGATCTAACCCACCGCACCTACGATTTTCGCTTAAAGGCCCAATTCCGCATCTGCGACAAAACACAGTAGTCGCTTCTGCGGTTCCAGCTGACCTCCCTCTTGGCCGCATCTGCGGCTTGCCTTATGCTTCTGCGGGCATCGCACCTACGGCCTCCCAACCACAGGTGCAGTTATGACAACAACAATAAACTTCAACTGCCAAACTCAACTCCAAAATCTCCCGTCAACCATCCGAAATCACCCCGAGGCCAGCCGGACCTCAACCAAAAGCACGAACAAGTCATATACCACTATCCAAATTTATACCAATCTTCAAAACACATCAAACAACATTGAATCAACCAACTAGCATCGGATTCAAGCCTAAGGCTCCAAAAATCTTCTGAATTCCACTTTTGATCAAAAAGTCTATCGAACCACGTCCGAATGACCTGAAATTTTGCACACACATCCCAGATGACATAACGGACCTACTGCAACTTCCTCAATTCCATTCCGACCCCTTATATCAAAATCTCACCGATCAACCGGAAAATGCCAAAATTCCAATTTCGCCAATTCAAGCCTAAATCTACTATGGACCTCCAAAACATGTTCTGATCACACTCCTAAGTCCTAAATCATCTCCCAAAGCTATCCGAACCATTGGAATTCACATCCAAGCCCTCTTTTACATAAGTCAACATCCAGTTGACTTTTCCAACTTAAGCTTACTCAAAAGAGACTAAGTGTCTCAAACCTTACCAAAACCTCTCTGAACCCAAACCAATCAACCCGATAACATATAATACAGCTGAACAAGACAATAAGAATCAGAAATGGGGGAAACAGAGCGGTAACTCATGAAATGACTGGTCGGGTCGTTATATTATTATGATTGGATGGGGTCTGAGGGCCTCGAGTGTGATTCTGGGTGATTTCGGACCATTTTGGTGATGTTAGGAGTTGCTTGTTTCTAGTGTCTCAGATGTTCTTCGGATCGCTAAGGTCACATGGCGTTTAGGTAGAGTTGTTGGGGAGCTGTAGGCTTAGTGGTACGCGATGGCGGGGAAGAAAAACATCCGTGAAGTGTTGGCAGCTCGAATGCACGTTCGCAAAGGGTAGGACGTGTTCGCGTAGAGGAAGAGTTTGGGTGCTGGAACTTTGTTCAACATGTTCGTGTGGTAACTCTACATTCGCAAAGCTTTTGAATCTTGCATTGTGTTCGTGACTCGGGCGTTGCGTTCGCATAGAAGGGTCAGTGAGGTGGTCATGTTTGTACTTCGCGATCGCAGGGGCCCTGTCGCAATCGCCAAGGGTATCCCGGGGCAAATTTCATAAGATGTTATTTTGGGACTTTGAGTTCATTTTATCATACTTTGAGATATTCACCCACTTAGATTAGGTAAGTGTTCTCGACTCGGATTTGATTACTATTCATGATTTTATCTTTGATTTTAGAATTTAATTGGTGAAACTAAGAGAGAAAATTGAGGGGTTTGGCAAAACTTTTCTAAAGTAAAAATTTGGGATATGAACCACGATTTGGAGTTTGTTTTAGAAGAAACTTGTATATTTGGACTCATATTCAAATGTATGTTCAGAATTTGTAAGTTTTGCCGAATTCTAGGATGCGGGCCTCGGTTGAATTTTTTGTTGACTTCTAGTATTTGATTACACATTCGGCTTTTATCTCTTGGGTTTGCTTCTTACGGCACTATTTGACGTTATAGAAATGTTTTTAGCTAAATTCGAGCCATTCGGAGGTCGATTCAGTGGGACGGCATTTGTAGAGTATTGATTTGACTTGTTTGAGGTAAGTGTCTTGCCTAGCCTTGGTTGAGGAAATTTTTCAATTGATATTGTAGACATGTAATTTTTGACCCTCCCTAAGATTTTACACATTTTAGCATTTAGATATTTAGTTTAGGTTTAATATCGCTATTTTAAATAGCTTTGACTCTTTTACTTTATTTTATCACAAAAATAAAAATTACAAAAAATATTTTCATCTTTAGTTTAAAGTCAATTAGTATATTTATATTTATAGTATTTTAATTTCATCGTGACTTTATCCTATTCTTCTTACTTTTTACTTTATTATAACATTTAAAAATACAAAAAATAGTTTCACTTTTAGTATTTAGTTTTATATTAATTAAGAGTGATTTTTTATACTTTATAGATATATTGTATTATTTGGTCTTCTTAGCCTAAATTTAAGCCCAAAAGACATGGTCCAACCCAATTTTTTAAATCCAAGCCCATTTACCCATTCCCCTCTTATATCCTAATTAAAAATAACCCTAAAAACCGAAGAGGACCCCAAAAGAAAATCAGCCGCAAAAACCGAAAAAAGGAGGCTCTTTCTTGAACCAGCGAAGAACAAAACTCCCATCCGTTCCTGCTTCTTCATCTCATAACTAACGACCTCTCTTCTTCTTCCATACGCACCTAGAACCCTAAAGACCCTAATACCTAAATGAGACTCCCCCTCCGTTTTTCTTCTTCAACCCTTGAACACCCATAAACAAACAAGCTGTTGCTTCTTCATCTCTAACAAAAGACACTAGAGCAACACCAACCTAAGAGACCCCTAACCTCTCAAAAGGAGCTCCCAGCCGTCGCCACCACTCTCCCTCATATAGAAACCAACACCCATCTCCCAACGAGACCAGCCGCTGCTCAAAGGAGATACCTCCAAAGTTGCTTGATTTTATTTTAAGCTTTGGGTTGATGTTCTAGTTGATCGAGTAGTCCGGTCTAAGTGGAGAGGGTCAATTTGATGCCGACGTGAGGTTCTGTCACGTTCGTGTCTCCGTTGGCATCTGTGATCACTGCTCAATTTTTAGGCCAAATTCTCATTTGCTTTTCAGCTAAACAGAAATGTTAACTCAGAGTTCCATTAATCGGAGAATAATTCGTTCATAAAGGTCCATCTCTATCTCATAATGCTTGTTTTCTTTTCCCAGTGAGTTTTGCTTAAATGAATGTCCGTTCACTATTATTTGCTTGCTTTGATTGAAATGAATTAGTTTGTCCTTGTTAAGTTAATTTCTTAGATTCAATTTCATATGCCTTGTTGAACCAAAATGGAATTAGTTCAGTAATGATTTTGTGAAATTCAATTAACATAAAAGAGAAGAAAAATGAAGGGACGATTGGACTATACACGGGGTTGCTGGATGGGAATTTGGTTAATTGGGTTTAAACGGATTTGAACTTTGGTCGTAATCTACACATGTGAATTAGATTTAATATCAATTTTACTTTTATATCATCATTTTGTCACTGCTAGTAGCATGTTTTAAGCCGTTAATATTCATAAACATCGTAGCTTGCTTTAGACACGATTAATAAATTATCTGGGTACGGTTCCCGTGGCATAGTCTCGATACGTAATTCCTAAATCTGGGTGTACATTTCATGTGATCCGACCACAACTTCGAATAATAATAAAATAAATATTTTGTAAATCGCGGGTGTATTTCATGTGATGCGGTTTGCAATGTGTACCAAAACGACCAGTGTATGACAATCATTCCTTGTTCCAGAGAATAAGTCCATAAACACTAAAAACGGTTTGAAAGTTAAAAATGCACGTAGGTTTATATGTGTAATAAATCAGGTAATTAGGCAAATCATTAATAGTTGAGCGACCATGCTAAAATCACGGAACCCGAGGATGCCTAACACCTTCTCCCAGGTTAACAGAATTCCTTACCTAGATTTTTGTGTTTTGCAGACTGTAAAACATAGTCAAACTTCCTCGATTCGGAATTTTAAACCGGTGACTTGGGATACCCTAAATTATCCCAAGTGGCGACTCTGAATTTGAATATAAATAATCATGTTTCGATTATTGTCACTTCAATTGGAAAAACTCCTTATCTCCCTTAGGGTAAAAAGGAGGTGTTACAGATATTGTTTGCTACATGCAAGGTTATGTATATATGAGGTGACGAACGCATATACATGTGCCATGGGTATTTATGCTCGGGGTAGATTCTAGATTACTCTATGCTTTGTTGGTTGTGCATTCTATTGATTATATGTATTATTCAATTAATTGATTCCACAAGCATAATAAACAGGCTAGAGCTAATGTTAATGCTATTGGTGCCTTTTTTTTAAATAATTGTCACGACCCAAAAATTGACCTGGTCGTGATGGTACCTATCGTGAAACTAGGATAGCCAACTTATTTCCAAATACTCCATATTTTATTTAAAACTTAAGAAGAACAATACTTTTAACTAAAATTCGATAAAAGGTAAAAAGTAGAAATCAAAACAAGCGAAAAGAAATACAAGCCCAACCTCGGGTGTCACTAAGTCATGAGCAAAATACTATAACTATTCGAAATAAACAAGACTAACATAGTCTAAGAATATCCAACAGATATACTAAGAGGAAGATAAGGAAGGAGATGGCAGAACTGCGATCACTAGGCAGCTACCTCGCAATCTCCAAGGAAAAGTCTCCAACTGTTATGATCAGCAACAGTTACCGTGGCCCGAAATACCTGGATCGACACACGAGGTGCAGGGGTAACGTGAGTACACCAACTAAGTAGGTAACAAGTCCAAACTATGGATTGACAGGTAGTGACGAACCAAACCTCAATAGGTAATATCATTAAACTGTACAGAAAAGTAGATATACTTACAGTTCAGTCAAAAGCTCAACAGTAAATAAATGCAGTCTAACAATACAGAGAATAAAACTCAAGAAATCTCTATGTACCAATGCACATATAGCATGATCAATGTTCCGTGTACCTCCACTCACAAGTGCTCAACCACTCGGTAACGTATATGGCCATCCGACCCAGGGAAGATCCATCCCGGAATATATATATCACTGACCGCAGTCATCCAGCATCGAGGAAGGCCATTCCAACCCTATGGAGAAGATCCGTCTCCAGGTATAATACTTCAGACAAGATCCATGTCCAGGGAAGATCCATCCCTCAATATCATCAACTGCGCTCACCGGGGGTGTGTTACAGACTTCGTATGGGCTCCTACAACCCAAGAGCTATCATAATCATCAATATAACTGCTGTGACGTGCAGCCCGATTCCATAACTGTCACTCATAACCAGGCTCTCGGCCTCACTAAGTCATCATTCTCCATTCTCACACTCACGGGCTCACAATGTCATGAAACTAGCCCGAACAAAGATATGATGTGTTAAATAATTATAACTAAGACTGAGATATGATATAATATGCATGAACAGGACTGAGTACAGAATATCAGTGAAACAAGTGATATGACAGCAAGAAACGACCTCTCGGGTCTCAACAGTATCGGCGTGAAGCCTTAACAGGATATCTAACATGATTTCACAACACATTTACTTATTCACATGATAGAAACATGGATATCAACAAGAAAGAGTTAATAAGCGGTGCCACGAAATGATCCAGGCTGCAATTCTCATGGTGCACGCCCACAAGCCCGTCACTTGGCATTTGTGTCACCTCAATAGTAATCATAGGACATGTAGTTCGGGGTTTCGAACCCTCAAAACCAAGTTTGGAAGCGCTACTTACCTCAAGCCAAGCCAAACTCTAGCCCCCAATACCCTTTCCTCTCGATTCAGCCTCCAAATTCCTCGAATCTAACCAAAATCAGAACCATAACATCAATATATGCTAATGAAACAAAGCCCATGCGAAAATAATCAAATTACATTACAAATCCCGAAATTGGTCAAACCCGACCCCCGAGCCGACGTCTCGAAATCTGATAAAAATTACATCAATAGAATCCTTATCCTCCCACGAGTTCATACATACCAGAAACATCAAAATCGGACCTCAAATGGCCCCTCAAATCCCCAATTTACACTCTCCAATTTCAAGCCTTAATTCCCCAATTTAAGGCTTTAAATCCCACTAATTTCACGTCTAATCAATTATAAATCACCTTAGAATCGAGTATTGAGTTCAAAATTTTTACATCCAAGTGTTTCCTTTCGATTCCCTCTTCAATCCCTCTCAAAAAGCTTCAAAACCGCTCAACAATGGTGGAAAAATGGGCTAAAAATCGCAAAGGCTACTATTTAAACATTCTTCCCAGGGATTATTACCTTCTTTGCGAACGCGATCAAAGCCTCACGTTCGAGAAGCACAAAAAATCATTGACCAATTATTCCTCTTTCGCAAACGCGACTTCCTTCATGCGAACGCGAAGCCTCGGCTGACCAAGTCCTCGCGAACGCGACCTTACCTACGCGAACGTGATGCACAAGCCCCTGGGGTCCCAGCTGCTCCACTTTACCCTACGCGAATGCGACTCCTCTCATGCGTTCGCGATTCACTGGAATCCAAACCTACGCGAACGCGACCTCAGACTCGCGAACTCGAAGAAAATTTTCTCCTCTAGACCCAACCCTTCTTCGCAATCGCGAAGAACAAATTACTCTACAACAAAACCAGCAAAATCTGCAACTTTCCAAAACCAAGAATTGGTTCGTTAACCACCTGAAACTCACCCGAGGCCCTAGAGACCTCAACCAAACATGCCAACACATCCCCCAACATCATTCAAACTTGTTCCAACCTTCAGAACACTCAAAAGAATATCAAAATATCAAATCACCATTGGATTCAAGCTTGAGGATTTCCAAACTTCCAAATTCCGCAATCGATCAAAAATTCTATCAAACCTTGTTCGAATGACTTGAAATTTTTCACACACATCCCAAATGACACAACGGACCTACTCCAATTTTCGGAATTCCATTCTGACCCCGATATCAAAATTTCCACTACCGACCTGAAAATGCCAAATTTCCATTTTCGCCAATTCAAGCCTAAATCTACCACGGACCTTCAAAACACATTCTGATCACGCTCCTAAGTCCCAAATCACCTAACAAATCTTTCCAAACCATCAAAATTCACATCCGTGGCCTTCTACCCATAAGTCAACATCCGGTTGACTTTTCCAACTTAAGCTTACTCAAAAGAGACTAAGTGTCTCCTTCCTCTACAAAACTACTCTGAACCCGAACCACCCAACCCGATACCACATAATACAGCTGAACAAGACATAAAGAAGCAGAAATAGGGTAAAACAGAGCGGTAGCTCAAGAAACGACCGCTCGGGTCGTTACATCCTCCCCCTCTTAGACAACCGTTTGTCCTCGAACGGGTCAAGAAACATACCTGAAGCCTCAAATAGGTGAGGATATCTGCTCCGCATCTCCCGCTCGGTCTCCCAGGTAGCCTCCTCCATGGGTCGACCTCTCCACTGTACTTTCATTGAAGCTATATCCTTTGATCTCAACTTTCGAACCCGACGCTCCAAAATAGCCATTAGCTCAACATCACAAGTCAAATCACCGTCCAGCTGAACCGTGATGAAATCCAAAACATGAGACGAATTGCCAATGTACTTCCGGAGTATAGAAACATGAAATACCGGATGCACACTTGACAATCTGGGTGGCAAAGCAAGCTAATAAGCCACCTCCCCAATCCTCTGAAGCACCTCAAAAGGCCTAATGAACCGAGGACTCAATTTACCCTTCTTCCCAAATCTCATAACACCCTTCATGGGCGAAACCTTTAGTAGTACCTTCTCCCCAACCATGTAAGACATATCGGGGACCTTCTTGTCATCATAACTCTTCTATCTGGACTGCGCTGTAAAAAGTCGCTCCGGAATCACCTTCACCTTGTCCAAAGCATCCTGCACTAAGTCTGTACCCAAAAACCTAGCCTCACCCGGCTCAAACCAACCAACTGGAGATCAACACCGTCTCCCATATAAAGCCTCATATGGAGCCATCTGAATACTGTACTGATAACTGTTGTTATATGCAAACTTCGCAAGAGAAACTGGTCCCATGAACCACCGAAATCAATGACAGAAACGTGCAACATGTCCTCCAATATATGAATAGTGCACTCGGATTTCCCGTCCGTATGAAGCTACAAATTTATGCTCAACTCAACCTAAGTACCCAACTCTCTCTACACGGCTCTCCAAAACTGCGAAGTAAACTGAGTACCTCTATCTGAGATGATGGAAACTGGGACACCATCCAAATGAACAATCTCTTGGATATAGATCTCTGCCAACCGCTCTGAACAATAGGTAGTACACACCGGAATGAAGTGCGTGGACTTGGTTTGCCGATCCACAATCACCCAAATAGCATTGAACTTCTTCAAAGTCCGTAGGAGTCCAACTACAAAGTCCATGGTGCGCTCCCACTTCCACGCTGGAATATCTATCTACTGAAGCAAGCCACCCGGTCTTTGATACTCATATTTCACCTGCTAGCAATTGAGACACCGAGCTACAAATCCCACAATATCTTTTTTCATTCTTCTCCGCTAATAATGTTGTCTCAAACCTGATACATCTTCGCGGCACCCAGATGGATGGAATACCGCGAGCTATGGGCCTCCTCCAGAATAAACTCCCGAAGCCCATCTACGTTGGGCACACATATCCGCCCCTGCATCCTTTAATACTCTATCATCACCAATGGTCACATCTCTAGCATCGTCGTACTGAACTTTATCCTTAAGGACAAGCAAATGAGGATCATCATATTGGCGCTCTCTGATGCGGTCAAACAAGGAAGACCGAGAAACCACACAAGCTAAAACCCGACTGGGCTTCGAAATATCCAACCTTACAAACTGATTGGCCAAGGACTGAACATCAACTGCAAGAGGTCTCTCCCCAACAGGAATAAATGCAAGACTGCCCATACTCACCGCATTCCTACTCAAGGCATCGACCACTACATTGGCATTTCTCGGATGATACAAGATAGTGATATCATAATCCTTCAGCAGCTCCAACCATCTCCGCTGCCTCAAATTGAAATCCTTCTGCTTGAACAAGTGCTGGAGGCTACGATGATCAGTAAACACCACAAGACACACCATACAGATAATGCCTCCAAATCTTCAACGCGTGAACAATGGCAGCCAACTTTAGATCATAAATGGGGTAGTTATTCTCATAGAGCTTCAACTGACGAGAAGCATAAGCAATCACTCTAACCTCCTACATCAACACACACCCAATACCAACTCTCAAAGCATCACAATACACTGTATATGAACCTGAAGCTGATGGCAAAACTAACACAGGAGATGTGGCCAAGGTAGTCTTGAGCTTCTGAAAGCCCCTCTCACACTCATCCGACCACATGAAAGGAGCACCTTTTTGAGTCAATTTGGTCAAGGGTGATGCTATAGATGAAAATCCCTGAAAGAACTGATGGTAATAACCCGCCAAACCAAGAAAGTTGCGAATCTCTATGGTTGAGGATGGTCTGGGCCAACTCTGAACCGCCTCTATCTTCTTTGGATCAACCTGAATACCCTCACTAGACACCACGTGCCCCAAGAAAGCTATTAAACTGAGCCAAAACTCACACTTGGAAAACTTTGCATAAAGCTTCTCCTCCCTCAATCTCTGTAACATAACTTTCAAATGCTCCGCATGCTCCTCCTGACTACGCGAGTATACCAGAATATCATCAATGAATACAATAACGAACGAGTCCAGATAATGCCGAAACACGCTGTTCATCAAATGCATGAACATTGCTGGGGCATTGGTCAGCCCAAAAGACATCACAAGGAACTCATAATGACCATATCGGGTCATGAAATTTGTCTTAAGAATGTCTGAGTCCCTGATCTTCAACTGGTGATACCCTGAACGGAGATAAATCTTGGAGAACACCCTCACTTCCTAAAGCTGGTCAAATAAATCATCAATACGAGGCAAAGGATACTTGTTCTTGATTGTGACCTTGTTCAACTGCCTGTAATCAATGCACATCCTCATAGTGCAATACTTCTTCTTTACAAATGGAGCAGGCGTACCCCACGGGGAAACACTAGGCCAAACAAACCCCTTATAAATGAGTTCCTGAAGCTTCTCCTTCAACTCCTTCAACTCTGTTGGTGACATACGATACAGTCGAATAGAAATGGGCCGATTGCTCGGCACCAAATCAATACCAAAATAGATATTCTTATCCGGTGGCATGCCCGACAGGTCTGCAGGAAACACATCTCGAAAGTCCCTCAATACCAGAACTGAATCAATGGTAGGAGTCTGTGCACTAGCATCCCTCACGAAGGCCAGATAAGAAAGACAACCCTTCCCAACCATCCGTTAGGCCTTCAAAAATAAAATCACTCTATTGGGAACATAATTCGTCAAACATCGCCACTCAATCCGTGGCAACCATGGCATAGCCAACATCACTGTCTTAGCATGATAGTTCAAAATAGCACAACACAGAGATAACCAATTCATGCCTAATATCACATCGAAATCAACCATACTAAGCAACAAGAGATCCACTCGGGCATCCAAACCCCCAATAGTCACTACACACGCCCGATATACACGGCCACAACAATAGTATCGCCCTCCGGAGTAGGTACATGAACAAATGAAACAAGAAAATCGCGGGGCATATCCAGATAGTGAGCAAAATATGATGACACATATGAAAAAGTGGAACCAGGATCAAATAATACAGAGTCATCTCTATGGCAGACTAAGACAATACCTTTAATCACAGCATCTAAAGCAATAGCATCTGGTTTGGCTAGGAGGGCATAGAAATGGGCCTGACCACCACTTGATCTATCTCCCCCTCTAGAGCAACCCTAACTGACTGACCTCCACCCCGAGATGACTAAGCGGGTGGGGAAGTAACTGGTGCTGAAGTCGAAGGCTGACTCCTCTACTGAGATGAACTTCCCATAAGATGGGGACAAAACCTCTTAATATGATCCAAATCTCCACACTCGAAGCAACCTCTCCCGGAAAATGACGGTAGGGACTTAAGGGAGCCCTGCGCACCGGGATGTCCACTAGAAGAACTAGACATAGATGAGCCCTGAACTGATGGTGCCTAAGTCGAACTCAAAGCTGGAAAAGCACTGAGAGACGAGTGACCCTACTGTGAACTATGGCCAGATGATCTACCACAGTAGCCCAAATGGGCTGGCTGAGAATGTCTGAATGGACAGCCTCTACCGTGCTGAAACTGACCTCCCGAAGGAACACCACCAAAACTATCTTCTAACATTTATCCAAGAAATCCTGGGCATCCTCGCCCTCTGCACCATTGAAAGTCGGAGGCTAAAGTCTACCGAACCTCTCCAATCGACACTGATCATCATCAAGCATGACTGGAACCACATAATCCTGAGCAGGTGCAACCAACTGGGCTGGTGGTGCCTCCGGTGTCTGTAGTCCCCGAACAACCTGCTCAGGTGTACGGGCGGCGGGAGTCTGAGTGCCTCCCCCTGCCTGAGAAGTAGTTGTTGTGGTAGTAACTGCGACCGCCTGAGCAAGACTGGTTAACACGGTTAGAATCTGAGCCAAGGTCTCCTAGAGACCCGAAATAACAATAGGCACAGACGGTGCCGGAGCTGGTACTGCTGGAGAATTCCCCGCTGGAGCCTGACATGAACTGAGGCGGCTTGTGGATCTGCAAGTGCTGCCCTAGCTGTTGTACGAACTACACCCCTTCCCCTACCACGGCCTCAAGCACGACCTCGTCCTCTAGTGGCCCCAATTGGTGGTACTAGTGGTCATCCATCCCGACTGGTAGCATGTGTCCTCACCATCTGTAAAAGAATAGAATAACAGAAGTTTAGTACCAGAATCAACAGATTCGCACGACAAGAATTCAATAATGTGAAGTTTTTCCTAAAGGTTCCGTAGCCTCCCGAGGATAAATACAAACGTCTCTGTACCGATCCGCAGACTCTAATAAACATGTTCATAGCTCGTGAGATCTATGTAACCTAAGCTCTGATACCAATATGTCGCAACCCAAAAACTGACCCAGTCGTGATGGCGCCTATCATGAAACTAGGCGAGCCAACTTATTTCCAAATACTCCATATTTGATTTAAAACTTAAGAAGAACAATATTTTTAATAGAAATCCGATAAAAGGTAAAAGTAGAAATCAAAACAAAAGGAAAGAAATACAAGCCTGACCTCGGGTATCACTAAGTCATGAGCAAAATACTACAACTATTCGAAATAAACAAGACTAACATAGTTTGGGAATATCCAACAAATATACTATGAGGAAGATAAGGAAGGAGAAGGCGGAACTATGATCGCCAGGCAACTACCTCGCAATCTCCAAGGAAAAGTCTCCAACTGATATGATCAGCAACCGCTACCGTGGCCCGAAATACCTAGATCTGCATACGAGGTGCACGAGGTAACGTGAGTACACTAACTCAGTAAGTAACAAGTCCAAACTATGGACTAACAGGTAGTGACAAACCAAACCTCAATAGGTAATATCATTAAACTGTACAGAAAAGTAGACATGTTTATATTTCAGTCAAAACCTCAACAGTAAATAAATGCAGTCTGAACAGTACGGAGAATAAAACATAGGAAATCTCTATGTACCAATGTACAGATATCATGATCAATGTTCTATGTACCTCCACCCACAAGAGCTCAAGCACTCGGTACCATATATGGCCATCTGGCCCAGGGAAGATCCATCCCGGAATATATACATCACTGACCGCAGTCATCCAGTACCGAGGAAGGTCATTCCATCCCTATGGAGAAGATCCATCTCCAGGTATAATACTTCGGACAAGATCAATGTCCAGGGAAGATCCATCCCTCAATATCACCAACTGCGCTAACTGGGGTGTGTTACAGACTCCGGAGGGGCTCCTACAGCCCAAGCGCTATCATAATCATCAATATAACTACTGCGGTGTGCAGCCCGATCCCATAACTGTCACTCATAACCAAGCTCTCGGCCTCACTCAGTTATCACTCTCCAGTCTCACACTCACAGGATCACAATGCCATGAAACTAGCCCGAACAATGATATGATGTGTTAAATAATTATAACTAAGACTGAGACATGATATAATATGCATGAACAGGATTGAGCACAGAATACCAATGAAACAAGTGATATGACAGCAAGAAACGACCTCTCGAGTCTCAATAGTATTGGCGTGAAGCCTTAACAGGATATCTAGCATGCTATCACAACACATTTACTTATTCACATGATAGAAACACGGATATCAATAAGAAAGAGTTACTAAGCAATGCCATGGAATGATCCAGGCTGCAATTCTCATGGTGCACGCCCACAAGCCCGTCACTTGGCATTTGTGTCACCTCAATAGTAATCATAGAGCACGTAGTTCGGGGTTTCGAACCCTCAGAACCAAGTTTGGAAGTGTTACTTACCTCAAGCCAAGCGAAACTCTAGCTCGCGATGCCCTTGCCTCTTGATTCGGCCTCCAAATACCCCGAATCCAACCACAATCAGAACCATAACATCAATATATGCTAAGGGAATAAAGCCCACACGAAAATAATCAAATTACATTACAAATCCCGAAATTGGTCAAACCTGACCCCCGGGCCCACGTCTCAAAATCTAATAAAAGTCACATCAATAGAATCCTTATCATCCCACGAGTTCATACATACCAAGAACATCAAAATCGGACCTCAAATGGCCCCTCAAATCCCCAATTTACACTCTCCAATTTCAAGCCCTAATTCCCCAATTTTAGGCTTTAAATCCCACTAATTTCATGTCTAATTTGTTAGAAACCACCTTAGAATCGAGTATTGAGTTCAAAAATATTACCTCCAAGTGTTTCCCTTTGATTCCCTCTTCAATCCCTCTCAAAAAACTTCAAAACCGCTCAATAATGGTGGAAAAATGGGCTAAAAATCACGAAGGCAACTATTTAAACATTCTGCCCATGGATTATTTCCTTCTTCACGAACGCGGTCAAAGCCTCGCATTCGCGAATCACAAAAAATCATTGACCAATTATTCCTCTTTCACGAACGCGACTTCCTTCACGCAAACGCAAACACAAAGCCTCCGCTAACAAAGCCTCCGCTGACCAAGCCTTCGGGAACGCGACCTTACCTATGCGAACACGATGCACAAACCCCTGGGTTCCCAGCTTCTCCACTTTACCCTATGCGAAGCGACTCCTCTCATGCGTTTGCAATTCACTGGAATCCAAACCTGTGTGAACGCGACCCCAGACTCGCGAACGCAAAGAACATTTTCTCCTCTAGACCCAGCTCTTCTTCGCGAACGCGGGACAATCTTCGCGAACACGAAGAACAAATTCCTCTACAACAAAACCAGCAAAATCTGCAACTTTCCAAAACCAAGAATTGGTCCGTTAACCACCCGAAACGCACCCGAGGCCCTCGGGGCCTCAACCAAACATGCCAACACATCCCATAACATCATTCAAACTTGTTCCAACCTTCGGAATGCTCAAAACAACATCAAAACATCAAATCACCATTGGATTCAAGCCTAAGGATTTCCAAACTTCCAAATTCTGCAATCGATCAAAAAGTCTATTAAACCTCGTCCGAATGACCTGAAATTTTGCACACTCTTCCAAATGACAAAACAAGCCTACTCCAATTTTTTCAATTCCATTCTGACCCTGATATCAAAATTTCCACTGCCGACTGGAAAATGCCAAATTTCCATTTTCGCTAATTCAAGCCTAAATCTACCACGGACTTCCAAAACACATTCCAATCATGCTCCTAAGTCCCACATCACTTAACGAAGCTATCCAAATCATCAGAATTCGCATCTGAGGCCTTCTACCCATAAGTCAACATTAGGTTGACTTTTCCAACTTAAGCTTGCTCAAAAGAGACTAAGTGTCTCATTCCTCTACAAAACTACTTTGAACCCAAACCAGCCAACCCGATACCACATAATACAGCTGAACAAGACATAAAGAAGCAGAAATAGCGGAAACGGAGCAGTAACTCATGAAATGACCGGCCGGGTTGTTACAATAATGAACTTATCTTGAGATTTATGCTAAACTTTCCTCGAGGATAGATACACATATTTTATGAACACACAAACATACATGTTCTTGTGTTGTGCCTTGATTGGGAAGTGTGCACTCTGTGACACATATGTGATACTTTGTATAACTACTTAAACTTGATTGCTATAATTGATTTAGTCGTAGTCATGTTCTATATGTTTTTCACGACCCAAATACCATAATAGGCGATGGTGGTGCCCAACGATGCTCTTAGGCAAGCCAACGCATGAACCTCCAACTTAATTATCCATGTTAACTTTTAAAATAAGAAGTTTCATAGAACAGATAGAATTGAATTTCGACTCATGGAAAAACATGTGTTCTTCCTTACCAAACTTGTTGAGTATGAATAATATATAAAACAAAGTGATAATAATATTAGGTACAATTGTAAACATACACTAGAAAACCCCCCCAAAATATGGTGTTACAAGTGCATAGCATCTACTAGAATATACAATACTACTACAACAACTGTCTGGAATAAAAAGTAGACATAATACATAAAATGGAATTGACGGGGACTCCATGTGTTGTGAGTCGTAACATAGAGTGCAACTCACCATAAAGTCTCCTTAACAGCTGCACCTATGCGCCAAAATGACCACCAAACGTACCTGTCTCAGTACTTGCATAATTAGTGTAGAAATATAGTATGAGTACATAATCAACGTGTACCTAGTAAGTTTTTGGCCTAACCTCGAAGAAGTAGTAACGAGAGGTTGACATTGACACTTACTAGTTATCCAATAAATCAAGTACAAGTGGTCCAATAAATCAAGTACAATAAAAGTAGACAGGTAGACAGCATGGCAAGTAAAACAGTAAAGACATATGTATGTATATAAAAATGATCCTCATCAGACGAGTAACCACAAAATCCTCGAATACTGAATATTACCGCAAATGAAGTGTATGTCAGGTCAATAATCATTAAAATATCACATCTCAAGTCAAATAGATTCATAGATATGCTGACTCCTTATCGAATATTACGCACGATTCTGGCAAGGCGAATGATCCGATCCCACAAGAACGATGGTATGATATCCCGTTGTGGCATACGACCCGATCCTATAAGAATAGTGTACTCTACCGAGGTGAACAATCGGATCCCATAAGAATATGTACTCTGCCAAGGCGAACGGCCCGATCCCATAAGAATGTGTTACATGATACTGCCGAGGAGAACGACCCGATCCCATAAGAATATTGTTGAGGCATTTAGCCCGATCCCATTAGAATATGAAACTTTAAGGGGTCACTGGCCCCAATCACAATTATATATGTGAGTTATAAAATTCAAGAAAACTTTAGGACAAATACGCATAATGCTAAATAAATCCGTATAGGGAAGTACAATTTCTACGGCTAATCAAGTAGCCCGTCAAGTATCTAAAATAACAAGTTCGATACTCTATACAAATCTAATACCAGGCTAAAATGTAAATCAAAAGCATCTAAACAGACAGGGATAACTCAAGTAATATAGTTAAAACATGGTGTGAGTCTAAGTCTATCTAGACATGATCAAGAATCTAGAATATGCACGGACACTCGTCATCTTATGCGTGTGTAGCTCCCATAACACGTAGAACATAACAAACATAGCATCTATGGGGTAAATTCCCCACTCACAAGGTTAGATAGGAGACTTAAATCGCTCCGAAATTTGATAATCGGCTCCAATGCCTCTCTAACACCTCAAACCAATGCCAAAAGGTCATAAACTAGTCAAAGAACGTGCAAATCAATCAAAATATACTCAAAGACTCGTAATTTAGCATTTAAAACAAATCCTAACTCCACGCAAAAAGTTAACCACCGGGACCACATGCCAGAATTTTTAAAAATTTCAAAGATAAACATTACCTATAGTACCACGAACTCAAATATATAATTTATTCCCAATTCCATGCCCAATTTCGAGGTCAAAATTCAAAAATACCATTTTTAGGTTTTCTTCCAAAATCTCCTAATTTCTACCACTTTTCACATTAAAATCCATATGTAATCCATGTATTAACTCACAACAAGTGGCAATCACTTATCATATGATAGATTATAAATATGGCTCTTCAAAATCGGCTCCAATGGAAGAAATGACATAAAATGAGCCAAGACCCAATTTGTTAACTTATACATTTATTAGGAGTCCTTCTTCACGATCGTGGAAGCTACCTCGCAATCGCAGAAGCCACGACTGCCATTGCCCAAATTTCTCTATTGTGATCGTGGAGCATCACCCTTTCAAAACTACGCGTTCGCGTAAGGCCAATCGCGTTCTCGATGGACAAACTCTCCCTAGCCACAAGCCTTCCTTTGTATTCACGATCAGTCAGACACGTTCGCAAAGTGAAACCTGCTTAGCTCTCGTACTTCATGTTTGCGGCTCTTTTGTCGCATTCACGTAGAACAAAATCCACTGGCCCTCAATTCCTTCTCCGCGTTTGCGAATCCCCTGTCATGATCGAGAAGCACAAAATGGTAGCCCACCAATTCCTTCATCGCAATCAGGGAGATCATCACACGATCGTGAAGCACAATACCAGCACCAACAAAACACTCCAACTTGGTCAGAAACCATCACGAATCACCCCCGAGGCCCCCATGACCCCGTTCAATTATAGCAACCAGTCCTAATACCTTATCCAAACTTAGACAAAGGCTAGAAATGCCTTGAATAACATCAAACCCACAAATCAATGATCAAAATCCTCCTTTTAACTTTCAAACCTTCAAACTTTGCCAAACGTGTCCGAATCACAATTAGACATTCCGGATCATAACCAAAATGCACACATAAGTTAGAATCAATAAAATGAACCTATACAAGGTTTGGAATCACCACTCGAATTTCAATAACATCAAAGTCCACTCCAAGTCAAACTTAGCAAATTTCAAAACCTTCAAAATACGAACTTCTGATAATAAGCGTTGAATCGCTCCCGGACCATCCGATACTCAAACTGGACATATGCCCAAGTTTAAAATCACCTTACAAACCTATAGAAACCTTCAAATCCTGATTTCGAGGTCGTTTACTAAAAAGTCAAACCTTGGTCAACTCTTCCAACTTAAGGCTTCCGAATTGAGAATTTTCTTCCAAATCAACTCTGAACTTCTCGAAATCAAAACCAACTACATGTGTAAGTCATAACACATAATGTGAAGCTACTCAAGGTCTCAAACTACCGAATGACATGCTAGAGTGTCGGACAACTAATCGGATCATTACATTCTCCCTCACTTAAATATACATTCGTCTTCGAACGTGCGAAGAACCGTTCTAAAGTTGCTAAGAATCACTGTATAACCCTCGTGAACCTAACCAAGCCATCACAATCCTTCTGAACACAGTAGCTCTACCCAGACAGAAGATCCATCCTGCTACCTAGCGCACAAGCCTTAGAACCAAATTCCAACATCTAGAATTTCCTATAAGATCCAATTTCTTGTATACATACAATGTATCAATCTCCACAAGTTGTACCAAAATATACATATACACACAAGTCGTAACCACACGACGCACCGCATAATTCATATGCACATATTAATATCTTCCAACCATATTAGCTGCAATTTCCGAACCCGATACCGATAATATACCTCACGATACATAAATATCCTGTTCTAACCTTTCAATAATGCAACGATCAAATAGAGGTGTATACTCTCATAACCATTCATCAAATTAATAAACTATGGGGTTCTTCCGTTCGACAAGAATCATTGCCGCATTCTGAATTGATAAGCGGCATTCTCCCTCAAAACATGCATTATACAAATCAGTTTATGTTGATTCCATGTCCAACAAACTCATCTCACCCAATACAAGTTTTCCGGGCAATAAGCCACATCAAACACCATCTAAAATCTTATACGACGTCATTAAGGCAGAAACAAGTGTAAAGACCCGAATGGTCGTTTTGTGTATTTGCGCCTCGTTTCCCCTTTTGATGCTTCACACATGTGCATTTGTGGTTTTATAACTTATGATATTGATTGATTTTGTTCTGGGATAGTATTGGATGGATTTGGACCCTTTGGTTCATGGCTTAGAAGCTTAAGTTGGAAATGATGAGCAAATGTTGAATTTTGTGAAAACGACCTCGGAACGGTATTTTGATGGCTTCGATATCTTCGTATCATGATTCTAGACTTGAGCATATGCCCGAAATTTAAATCGAAGGTCTGTAGGTTGATTTGTGTTATTTTGCCGAAATTGACAATTGAGGTTTAGAAGTTTGACCGTAGGTTGACTTTTGGATATCAAGTTTAGAATTTAGTTTTGGGATTTGGAATAGGTCTATTATGCTATTTAGAACTTGTCTGCAAAATGTGGTATCATTTGGAGTTGATAGGATTTAGACACTTAGTTGCAATTCTAGAAGTTCTAGAAATTTACTTTGAAATTCATGTGTTTTGGTGTATGATTCGTAGTTATAGATGTTATTTTTGTGATTTTATCATTCAAGCGAGTTAATATGATGTTTTAGACTAGTGTGGATGTTTGTTTGGATCCCCGAGGGCTCGGATGAGTTTCGGACGTGATTTAGAATGTTTTGGACTGAAATTGTAATTGATGATGTCCGGTGCTCTGATGTCACAATTGTGAGGACCAGCCTCACAGTTGTGAAGTGGACATGGGGTGGTGTGATATCGCAATTGTGACCTTCCCTTCGTATTTGCAAAGGCAGCAGTCCTCGGTTGGGTCGCATTTGCAACCACTTCATCACTTTTGCGATGGTAGCCAGCTTAGCAATTGCGAAGCCTTTGGTCTCCTGTTCATTTCGACACAAGCATTTGAAGTTTTTGTATTAAAATGATAAAATTAACTCATCATTTGGAAAATAAATAAGATAAAAATAAAAGGACTTTATTTTATTCCTTCTATTTTTAAATACACATAAGCATTCATTTGCTAAAGTAAAAACTGCCAATACATGTGGCTAATTTGTACAACTTATTTCTACGGGGTTGATCATGCAGTCATCAGTCCTGATAAAACATTGATCCGGGTTCCCGTAGTCCCAGATTTTGTGGCACTCCTAGTGTCATATCAGATATTATTACCCCCCCCCCAAGTGTTAGAATGTGAAGCATGCGGATTCGAACATTGAAGTCTTGCTTCACCGGTGGAAATGACTTATGAATGGCTAAATAATCCTTCTTTAGTGATGGAAGGCAAATCTTGCCATCGAACCAAAGGTTATTTAACCATCCATATAGTCGTTTGTCATCGATGTGAAAATTATAGTGCCTTAGTGTCTAAAGGCGTTTCTTTTTGCCGATGATGCTCCCTTCATAGTATGTTTTCCGTTGCTGCCTCATTAAAAACTTTGCCAAAACAACCCGATTGGAACAAAAATTGGTCAAGGGAAAAATAGTGCAACACATACTTTTAGTATTAGTAGTATCTGTCAGTAATAATACCTTTTGAGGTGAGTCACGTTCCAATTGCTAGGCAACTTGACTCCATCTTGATTCTCCAACTCGTACGACTTTTTATCGGTAATAGCTAAAACTCGGTAAAGACCTTCCCATGTTGGACCAAGCTTCCCGGCATTGACTTCCCGAGAAATCTGAGTCACCTTTCTCAAAACTATGTCTCCTACTTTGAAGTAGCAGAGATTGGCCCTCCGATTATAATATCTTTCTATCCTTTGCTTTTAAGCCACTCTCCTCATGTATGCCAAGCCTGTGTTCGTCTAGCAAGTCCATCCCCACCAGCAGTGCTTCATTGTTTGCTTCTTTGTGTGTGCGGGAAAACCTTAAAGTTGGTTCCCCTACTTCTACCAGTATTAGAGCTTCCACGCCATATGCAAGAGAGAAAGGTGTTTCTCTTATGCTCGCCTTTGCCGTTGTCTGGTATGCCCATATTATACCCGGTAGCTCTTTGGGACATTTGCCTTTAGCAGCTACTATCTTCTTTTTAAGGTTCAGGATAACTACTTTATTTGTTGATTCCACTTGTTTGTTAGCACTTGGATGGTACGAGGAAGATTTAATCCTCTTGATTTTCAAATCTTCCAAAAAATTTTGACTTTTGAGCCTATGAACTGCAACATGTTGTCACATACAATCTCCTTCGGTATTCCGAATCGACAAATTATGTGGTCCCATATGAAATCAACCACTTCGTGATCACCAATCTTCTGGTAAGGACCTGCTTCAACCCATTCAATGAGTAGTCAATTAAAACAAAAATAAATCTTACCTTTCCGGGGCCCGGTGGCAGAGGACCGACTTCATATAACTTATGTCTGCAAGCTATATTTAATTGAGAGCAAAAATAAAATATAGCTTATGTCTACAGAAAATTTTGTCCCTTTACAATGACTGTTGAACCTGCTATTTATAGCTTTACCTAGGGAAACGAGATCCCAGGATCAAACTCCTTTTAAATGATAATAAAATAGTCATTGATGAATATGTAACTGTAATGACCCAACCGATCGTTTTGAGAATTTTCACTTCCCTCGGTAGTTTGGGGGCACGACTATGATGTATTAGGACTTGTGTACAAAATTTGAGTTCATTTCGAGTTGATTTGATATGTTTCGGTGTGAGTTTGTAGAAGTCAAAAGTTCGAAAGTTCATTAAGTTTGATTGAGGTGTGTTTCATCGTTTCGATGTTGTTATGCATGATTTGAGGCTTCGAGTAGGTCTGTGTTATGTTATGGGACTTGTTGGTATATTCATACGGGGTCCCGAGGGGCTCGGGTGAGTTTTAGGTAGGTATGGTTGTGTTGTGCTCGTTTTTCTTATGTTTCGACGTCGTTTCTTCAAGTATAAATGGTACCACATTAAACAAATGAGCTCTGGTTTCTATTTTGATTGAAGCATTAGATCCGTATCATAATTATGGAGCATAGCAAAAAGAATCAACAAATTTGGACATCGTATGAGGATTTTATAAAGGTGTTTAACGGGTGGGTTGGGCCGGGCCGGGTTGAGAAAAAAGTGACCGGCCGGTCACCAATCCGGGTCGGTTATCGATTTTTTCAACCAGGCTTAACAGGTCCGGGCCCATCCGGGTAAAATCTAAACTAGAACGGTTATTTTTTTTTGTATTTTGTATAACTATCGTAATTTATATTACTATAAAGTAAAAATATAAAACAAAAAAATAATCTTATAAAAAGAGTGTTTGAATAAAGGATGCAAAGGCTTTAAAATCCTTATATTTGAAATTTTGAATATTTCATTACGAATTTAAGATAATAGAATACAATGAAGATGGGAAAAAATTGCACTTATAATTTTCAATTTCCTTTTTTTATTTCAAACTTACAAATTAAAGTTTACATTTAACAACAACTAAATTAACGAAAAAAGAGTAAATTCAAAGGTAAGTAAGTTCCTCATAATCAATATGAACTTCTTGGCCATCTTCTGGAGTGTTAAATTCATATGAGTTACCATGTGTTAATATGTCTCCAAGTTCCTCGTCTTCTCGTCTATCAACATCTTCACGTCCCTGATTTCTTCGTTCCGATCTAATTGAATCTCTGAATACTAAAACTTCCAAAGCATTGCTTCCCAATGAGTAACGGGTGTCTCCTAGTTGTTGTCTTGCTTTATTAAATACTCTCTGATGCAACAGTTGAAATTGGCACATTCAGCACGTCCCGAGCTATAGCGGAAAGAACATGAAATTGCTTTTCATTTTCATGCCACTATCCCAATGGTGAAAATTCCTTTGTGCGAGGCTCCTTTTGCTTTTGCAATTAGAATTGAAGTTCATCAATGTTCCTGCTATTGGTTTGAGTGGTAGGAAATGTAGACCAAATATTAAAACCATCAAGGCCTTCATCATCATCCATAGTAGTAGATGCAGTAGGAGCGGTACAATACATAGTGGTGATTAACATTGCCTACATTAAGAGCAACATCATCAACTATATTTGCATAATAATTATATAATTGTTGTAAGTAATCATTTAGCTTGTTCACACAACAATATATATATGGGTTTCAGTTGGTCCAACCTCCATATAAGTATATAAAACATTGATTAATTGATGACAATCACACATCTTAATAGAAGGATTTAAAACATCACCAATTAAGTAAATCGGAGGAATTGGAAAGAAATATTTTTTGAATTTTGCTTGCATTTTTTCAACAGCATCCTTATATTTTTCTTTCTTCTTAAATTCAGAGAGTAGAAAAGAAATTTCAACTGTATGTACTAAAGCCATAGTAACAGTAGGGTAATATGCTCTAGAAAACTCAACAATAGTTGTATAAAATTTAAGCAAAAATTTAACATCACTAATATCCTCCCAAGTATTAGTTGTTAACATACGGTTTGGATCAGTACAATGCGCATTAGCAATTTCAGTTATCAGTAATCTATATTTGTAGCAACATTTTAAAAATAAGTATGTATAATTCCATCTAGTAGCAATTTCGTCTGGCATGAATTTGGGGTTAAGGTTATGCTCGGTACACTTATTCTTAAGTTCCCTAATTCTAGATTGTCTATTATTTCCTTGAATAACACCAATGGCTCTTCTAACATGAGCAATCTCAGTTGAAAATAAATCAAGGCCACATTTAACAATTAAATTATAAACATGACATGCACACCTAACATGAAAAATTTCGTCAAGTGGTGGTTGCAAATGTAATCTTAATATTGAAATTGTGGCATTATTGTTAGAAGCATTATCAAAAGATATACACAATACTTTTTTCTTAAGATTATAAAATTCAACAACTTCGCAAATAGTAGTACTCATAAACATAGTAGTATGACTTTGATCTTCATCATATATAAAAGCGATAATACGTTTTTGCATACAATAATTATTATATGTCCAATGACATGTAATTGTCAAATAATCGTTTCCATTAATAGCATGGCCAATATTAGAAATTAGAGAAACTATACAAGGAAGGTGGTCAAATGTCACGACCCGGATTTCCCACCATCGGGTGTCGTGATGGCGCCTACTATCGGAGCTAGGCAAGCCAAATATTTAAAACGCCTTTCCTGCTTTCTCTCAAACAATATAATAAACGAGACAAAATTTAAGCGGAAGACTTTAAATCTAAAGCAACTGAAAACCAAAAGTGTGGAAGTTTAATACACATCACTACCTAAGGTCTGGTGTCACTAGCTCACGGACTACTACAGAATACTACAAACAATGTCTGAAAGGAAATACATCATGTTTGTCTGATACAAGATGAACAAACGAAAAACATGGAAAGGGACTTCGGCCTGCGAACGCCAGCTAGGCTACCTCGAGAGTCCCTGGACTGAAGACAGCTCCCAGAAATCCTACTGCTGTGGTTCGTAAGCTGCTCCCTGATCTGTGCACAAAAATTTGCACAGAGTGTAGCATCAGCACAACCGACCCCATGTGCTGGTAAGTGTCTGGCCTAACCCCGGCGAAGTAGTGACGAGGCTAGACAGTACCTACCACAATTAACCTGTACAGATATATATATATACAACACGTGCAAGAAAACAATAACAAGATAATACAAAGTAAAACTGGGAGGGTACATGCTATCGGGGAGTAACAGATAAAAATGAAATATCAGAAATAAGCAGAAGAGACTCTGGTTCCCATGATGTATATATATATATATATATATATATATATATATATATATATATATATATATATATATATATATATATAAGTGGACGGCGTGCCACACGATCCCATAATATCATATATAAGTGGACGGCGTGCCACACGATCCCAATTCATCTTTATCACAGTGCACAATATGTCACCGGCAACAGAGGCCAATAACCAAGTGGACGGCGTGCCACACGATCCCATAATATCATATATAAGTGGACGGCGTGCCACACGATCCCATAATATCATATATAAGTGGACGGCGTGCCACACGATCCCAATTCATCTTTATCACAGTGCACAATATGTCACCGGCAACAGAGGCCAATAACCAAGTGGACGGCGTGCCACACGATCCCATAATATCATATATATAAGTGGACGGCGTGCCACACGATCCCATAATATTATATATAAGTGGACGGCGTGCCACACGATCCCATAATATAGTTCATAATATCTGACTTCATATAGTAGACCCCTTCAGGGGAGAATAACAACTCAATACCTTTAACCCGGCAAGGGTACAGCTAACAGCCCAAAATATCCCGACAAGGGAGAATATATATATCAGTCTACACATCCCGGCAAGGGAGTATTCACAACACATTCTCCTTTTTAAATCCATTCTTCCTCAACTAACACATTCATGTTCGAGCTAACGCTCCAAAAGTACACCAATCGCAATTTTACCTCAACCGTTCATATTATGTGAAACTCATCAAATAAACAAGGAGCTTGTGTCACATTATTCGAATTAAAAGCAATCAAGACTCACGGTCATGCTAGACTCCGGTGCATAGATAACCGTCACCATGCCTATACACCGTACTCCACATTAGCAAGTAGCAAATATCATCCTAATCCTATTCCCTCAAGCCAAAGTTAGAACAAACACTTACCTCGAATGCTCCAAACTCAACTCACGCTTCTAGTATAGCTTTACCTCTTGATTCCACCACCAATCCGCTCGAATCTAGTCATAAGTTACTTAATCACATTAATAATTACTAAATGAATCATCCCCAATGCATGAAAATAGATTTTTCAAGGTTTTTTCCAAAAAGGTCAAAAATACCCCCGGACCCACGTGGTCGAAATTCGAGGTTCGGACCAAAACCCGGTTACCCATTCCCCCATGAATCCCAATATATGATTTGTTTTTAAATCGGACCCCAAATTGAGGTCCAACTTCTCAATTTGTAGAAAACCTAGGTTCTACCCAAAACACCCAATTTTCCCCATGAAAATCTTTGATTTGAAGTTGAAATTATGTTAAAAGATGTTAAGGAATAAAGAAATTAAGTTAGAAATCACTTACCAATCGTTTTGGAGAAAAAAAGTTGTTTGGAAAATCGCCTCTTAGGTTTTGGGTTTTTGAAAAGTGAAAAATGACTGAGATTTTCCGAACTTGTATACCTTTCTGAGGACCTGGCGCGGACCGCACAAAAATGTGTTGCGGCCGCGCCGAGTGGGAGAAAAGTGGGGCTTCTCTGAACCCTTCCAGCGCGGACCGCACTGTTTTGGTGTGCGGCAGCGCTGGTTGACCTGAAACCCTAGCCCTCAGACTCAGCCACGCGGACCGCACAGAAAGGCATCGCGGCCGCGCGTCTCCAGCGCGGACCGCGCGGAAATGACCGCGGCCGCGCTGGTGTCTGCAACACCTGAACCTGCATTTTCTTAAGTCCAAGACCTCCCGGGCCCCATTCAAAACTCACCCGAGCCCTCGGGGCTCCAAACCAAACATGCACACAACCTTAAAAACATCTTACGGACTTACTCGTGCGATCAAATCGCCAAAATAACATCATATACATAGGATCAAGCCTCAAACACATGATTTTCTTTTCTTCAACTTTCATAACTCAAATTCTCCATTTTTAGTCCGAAACACGTCATATGACGTCCGTTTTTAGCCAAACTTTACAGATAGTGCTTAACACATATTTAAGACTTGTACCGGGCGTCGGAACCAAAATACGAGCCCGATACCTATATTTTCTAACTCCTTTTCATTTCAAATTTTCATATCAAATTTCAGAAAAACAATTTCTTTCAAAAATTCATTTCTCGGGCTTGGGACCTCAGAATTTGATTCCGGGCACACGCCCAAGTCCCATATTTTTCTACGGACCCTCCGGGACCGTCGAATCACAGGTCCGGGTCCGTTTACCCAAAATGTTGACCGAAGTCAACATTATGCATATTAATACCAAAATTCATCAAATGTTTCACATAATTCACATATTCTAACATCAAAACTTTCCGGCTACACGCCCGAACTGTGCATGCCAATCGAGGCAACTAAAGGCGAGATTTTCAAGGCCTCGAAAGCACGGAACAAGGAAGAACTACGGTGATGACCCTTCGGGTCGTCACATTCTCCACCTCTAAAACAACCGTTCGTCCTCGAACGGACAAAAGAAAGAAGTACCTGAGTCGGGAAATAAATGAGGATAACGGCTCCGCATATCGGACTCGGACTCCCAGGTCGATGCCTCAGGAGGCTGACCTCTCCACTGAACATGCACCGAAGGAAAACTCTTCGACCTCAACTGTCGAACCTGCTGGTCTAGAATAGCTATCGGCTCCTCCTCATATGACTGATCCTTGTCCAATTGGACAGTGCTGAAATCCAACACGTGCGATGGATCTCCGCGATACTTCCAGAGCATAGATACATGAAACACGGGATGCACAGCTGACAAGCTAGGTGGAAAGGCAAGTCTATAAGCCACCTCTCCCACACGATCAAGAATCTCAAATGGACCGATGAACCTAGGGATGAGCTTGCCCCTCTTCCCAAATCTCATCATGCCCTTCATAGGCGATACACGGAGCAATACCCGCTCACCAACCATGAAAGCAACATCTCTGACCTTGCGGGCTGCATAACTCTTCTGTCTGGACTGAGCTGTACGAAGTCTATCCTGAATGATCCTGACCTTGTCCAAGGCTTCCTGAACCAGATCCGTACCCAATAATCGAGCCTCTCCCGGCTCAAACCATCCAACTGGAGACCGACATCGCCTACCATACAATGCCTCATACGGAGCCATCTGAATGCTGGACTGGTAGCTGTTGTTGTAGGGGAACTCTGCTAAAGGCAAAAACTGGTCCCACGAGCCTCCAAAATCAATGACACAGGCTTGGAGCATGTCCTCAAGAATCTGAATAGTCCTCTCGGACTGACCGTCCGTCTGGGGATGAAATGTTGTACTCAACTCAACCTCGGTGCCCAACTCTCGCTGAACCGCTCTCCAGAAATGCGAGGTAAACTGCGTACCCCGATCCGAAATGATAGATAGCGGCACCCCATGAAGGCGAACAATCTCCCTGATATAAATCTCGGCTAACCTTTCAGACAAATAGGTGGTTGCAACAGGAACAAAATGCGCTGACTTGGTCAGCCTATCAATAATGACCCAAACTGCATCAAACTTTTTCCGAGTCATCTGAAGTCCAATAACGAAATCCATCGTAATCCTCTCCCACTTCCACTCGGGAAGTGCAATCCTCTGAAATAGACCACCGGGTCTTTGATGCTTGTACTTAACCTGTTGACAATTCAAACACCGAGCCATGTGCGCAACGATGTCTTTCTTCATCTTACGCCACCAATAGTGCTGCCTCAGATCCTAATACATCTTCGCGGTGCCCGGGTGAATAGAATACCGAGAACTGTGGGCCTCCGCTAAGATCAACTCTCGAATCCTATCAACATTGGGCACACAAACTCGCCCCTGCAATCTCAATACACCATCATAATCTAAGGTTACTTTCTTGGCACCTCCACGTTGTACCGTGTCTCTCAAGACACACAAATGGGGATCCTCAAACTGCCGCTCGCGGATACGCTCTAATAGTGAGGAATGAGCAACCGTGCAAGCTAACACTTTGCTAGGCTCAGAAATATCCAACCTCACAAGACGATTGGCCAAGGCCTGAACATCCAACGCAAGCGATCTCTGGCTGACTGGAATATAAGCAAGACTACCCATGCTGGCGGACTTCCTGCTCAATGCATCGGCCACCACATTGGCCTTCCCTGGGTGGTATAAGATAGTAACATCATAATCTTTAGCAACTCTAACCACCTCCTCTGCCTCAAATTCAACTCTTTATGCTTGAATAGATACTGAAGACTCTTGTGATCAGTGTAAACCTCACACGTCACGCCATATAAGTAATGCCTCCAGATCTTCAAGGCATGAACAATGGCTGCCAACTCGAGATCATGAACCGGATAATTCTTCTCGTGGATCTTCAACTGCCTCGAAGCATAGGCAATGACTTTGCCTTCCTGCATCAACACTGCACCAAGCCCAATACGAGACGCATCACAATAGACCGTATATGGCCCTGAACCTGTGGGCAAAACCAATACCGGTGTCGTAGTCAGAGCCGTCTTGAGCTTCTGAAAGCTCGCCTCACACTCGTCCGACCACCTGAACTGGGTACCCTTCTGGGTCAATCTGGTCATAGGGGCTGCAATGGATGAAAACGCCTCCACGAACCGACGATAGTAACCTGCTAACCCCAGGAAACTCCGAATCTCCGCAGTTGAAGCTGGTCGAGGCCAGTTCTTGACTGCCTCTATCTTCTTCGGGTCTACCTGAATACCTGCTGCTGATACAACATGACCCAGGAATGCGACCGAACTCAACCAAAACTCGCACTTTGAGAACTTAGCATACAACTGACTATCCTTTAGGGTCTGAAGGACCACTCTGAGGTGCTGCTCATGCTCCTCCTGACTGCGGGAGTATATAAGAATATCGTCAATGAAGACTATCACGAACAAGTCCAAATAAGGTCTGAACACTCGGTTCATCAACTCCATGAATGTTGTTGGGGCATTAGTCAATCCAAATGACATGACCAAAAACTCATAGTGCCCATACCGAGTGTGAAATGTTGTCTTGGGGACATCAGACGCCCTAATCCTCAGTTGATGATAACCAGATCTCAAATCTATCTTTGAGAACACCCTTGCACCCTGAAGCTGGTCGAATAAATCGTCGATCCTTGGCAGTGGATACTTATTCTTAATTGTAACCTTGTTCAATTGCCGGTAATCGATGCACATTCTCATCGAACCATCCTTTTTCTTAACAAACAACACAGGCGCACCCCAAGGTGAAACACTGGGTCTAATGAAACCTTTCTCAAGCAAATCCTGCAGCTATTCCTTTAACTCTTTCAACTCCGGCGGGGCCATACGATATGGCGGGATAGAAATGGGCTGAGTGCCCGGGGCCAAATCAATACAAAAGTCGATATCCCTATCGGGCGGCATACCCGGCAAGTCTGAAGGGAAAACCTCAGGAAACTCCCAAACAACGGGCACAGAATCAATAGAAGGGGCCTCCGTGCTAGAATCGCGAACATACGCCAAGTAGGCCAAACATCCCTTCTCGACCATACGCCGAGCTTTCACATACTAGCTAACACTGCGGGTACAATGACCAGAAGTCCCCCTCCACTCTAAACGGGGTAAATCCGGTAAGGCTAAGGTCACGGTTTTGGCATGGCAATCCAAGATAGTATGGTACGGGGATAACCAATCCATCCCCAATATAACATCAAAGTCGACCATGTCCAAAAGCAACAAATCAACACGGGTCTCAAGACCCCCAAACACTACGATACAAGAACGATGAACTTGGTCGACCACAATAGAATCACCCACCGATGTTGACACATAAACAGGAATACTCAACGAGTCACTAGGCATAACCAAATAGGGTGCAAAATAGGACGACGCATATGAATACGTAGATCCGGGATCAAATAGCACAGAAGCATCCCTATCACAGACCAGAATGGTACCTGTAATCACAGCATCTGATGACTCAACCTCTAGCCTGGCTGGCAAAGCATAACAATGGGGCTGGGCCCCACCTCTCTGAATCATATCCCTAGGATGATCTGCTGCTGGTTGACCCCTACCTCTAGCGGTCGGAGCTCTACCTCTAAGACCTCTACCTCCACCTCTATGTCCTCTACCCCCGCCTCTAGCTGGCTGGGCAGGCTGTGGGGCAACTGGTGCCTGGATCATCGGGCGAGGTCCCTGCTGCTGAGAGATGCCGGAAGCTCGAGGGCAATACCTGGCAATGTGCCTCACATCGCCGCAAGTGAAACAAGCCCTCGACTGCTGAGAGTAACGAAGTGGCGGGGCACTGATAGGTGCTGATGAAGAACTGAAGAGCTGCTGGTCAGAATACTATGGCTGAGAACCACGACTCACTAGTGAACCATGAGAAATCTGGAGAGCTGATTGAAAGGGCCTCGGAGGATGGCCTCTACCATAAGAATTCCTACCTCCAGACGAGGTACCGCTGAATCTACCAGAATGACGGGGCCTCTTATCAAACCCATGACCACCTCCCTGAGAAAGTGCCAGCTCTATCCGACGGGCACCATCTGCCGCCTCCTGAAATGTAATCTCACTCCCGGCACTCTTGGCCATCTGAACACGGATCAGCTAAACCAACCCATCAACAAACCTCCACACCCTCTCTCTCTCTCGGTGGGGAGTATCACAATGGCATGGCATGCAAGATCAATAAACTGTGTCTCATATTGGGTAACTGACATCGAACCCTGCTGGAGACGCTCAAACTGCCTACGAAGGGCATCCTGCTGAGTAACTGGGAGAAACTTCCCCAGAAATAACTCTGAAAACTGATCCCAGGTCAATGATGGCGACCCTGCTGGCCTAGCTAAACAGAAATCTCTCCTCCAAGTCTTGGCAGATCCTGCTAGGCGAAAAGTGGCGAAGTCAACCCCATTGGTCTCTAAAATACCCATAGTCCAAAGAACCTCATGACAGCTGCATATGAAATTCTGGGCATCCTCTGAAGGTGTGCCACTATATGTGGTAGTGAAGATCTTGGTGAAATGATCAAGCCTCCACAAAGCATCCGCGTACATAGCCGCACCATCGTTGGACTGAGCCGCAATACCTGGCTGGGCTTCCACAGCTGGCTGAACTACCACGGCTGGCTGAACTACTGGAACTTGAGCCTGAGGAGCTACCGGCTCTGGAGTATGAGTATCGGGAGTCTGAACTCCTCCCCCAGCCTGAGATGTGGCTGGAGCTACGGGAAGCAAACTCGCTCTAGAAATGCCCTCCATAATGCCTACTAGTCGGACCAAAGCGTCCTGAAGCACTGGAGTGGCTATGAAACCCTCTAGGACCTGAGCTGGGCCCACTGGAATAACTGGGGCCGGAACCTCCTCCTCAAAATCGAACTGAGGCTCCGTCGCCGGAAATGCTGCTCGGGGCTGAGCTCTGCCCCGGCCTCGGCCTCTGGCACAGCCTCGGCCTCGCCCTCTGCCCCTAATAGGGGCTACTACTGGGGGCTCAGGCTGTTGCGCGGTAGAAGAGGAAGCACGTGTCCTCGCCATCTGCGAAAGAACAGAGTGGAAAGACAATCAGTACTTGAGAAACAGAATCGCACGACAAGAATGAACAAGGTGAAGTTTTCCTAACTCGGTAGCCTCTGCGGGATAAATACAGACGTCTTCCGTACCGATCCCTCAGACTCTACTGAGCTTGTCCGTGAGTTGTGAGACCTAAGTAACCTAGGGCTCTGATACCAACTTGTCACGACCCGGATTTCCCACCATCGGGTGTCGTGATGGCGCCTACTATCGGAGCTAGGCAAGCCAAATATTTAAAACACCTTTCCTGCTTTCTTTCAAACAATATAATAAACGAGACAAAATTTAAGCGGAAGACTTTAAATCTAAAGCAACTGAAAACCAAAAGTGTGGAAGTTTAATACACATCACTACCCAAGGTCTGGTGTCACTAGCTCAAGGACTACTATAGAATACTACAAACAATGTCTGAAAGGAAATACATCATGTTTGTCTGATACAAGATGAACAAACGAAAAACATGGAAAGGGACTTCGGCCTGCGAACGCCAACTAGGCTACCTCGAGAGTCCCTGGACTGAAGACAGCTCCCAGAAATCCTACTGTTGTGGTCCGTAAGCTGCTCCATGATCTGTGCACAAAAATATGCACATAGTGCAGCATCAGTACAACCGATCCCATGTGCTGGTAAGTGCCTGGCCTAACCCCGGCGAAGTAGTGACGAGGCTAGACAGTACCTACCACAATTAACCTGTACAGATATATATACAAAATGTGCAAGAAAACAATAACAAGATAATACAAAGTAAAACTGAGAGGGGACATGCTATCGGGGAGTAACAGATAAAAATGAAATATCATAAATAAGTAGAAGAGACTCTGGTTCCCATGATGTATATATATATATATATATATATAAGTGGACGGCGTGCCACACGATCCCATAATATCATATATAAGTGGACGGCGTGCCACACGATCCCATAATATCATATATAAGTGGACGGCGTGCCACACGATCCCATAATATCATATATAAGTGGACGGCGTGCCACACGATCCCATAATATCATATATAAGTGGATGGCGTGCCACACGATCCCATAATATCATATATAAGTGGACAGCGTGCCACATGATCCCATAATATCATATATAAGTGGACGGTGTGCCACACGATCCCAATTCATCTTTATCACAGTGCACAATATGTCACCGGCAACAGAGGCCAATAACCAAGTGGACGGCGTGCCACACGATCCCATAATATCATATATATAAGTGGACGGCGTGTCACACGATCTCATAATATCATATATAAGTGGACGGCGTGCCACACGGTCCCATAATATAGTTCATAATATCTGACTTCATAGAGTAGACCCCTTCAGGGGAGAATAACAACTCAATACCTTTAACCCGGCAAGGGTACAGCTAACAGCCCAAAATATCCCGACAAGGGAGAATATATATATATCAGTCTACACATCCCGGCAAGGGAGTATTCACAACACATTCTCCTTTTTAAATCCATTCTTCCTCAACTAACACATTCATGTTCGAGCTAACGCTCCAAAAGTACACCAATCACAATTTTACCTCAACCGTTCACATTATGTGAAACTCATCAAATAAACAAGGAGCTTGTGTCACATTATTCGAATTAAAAGCAATCAAGACTCACGGTCATGCTAGACTCCAGTGCATAGATAACCGTCACCATGCCTATACACCGTACTCCACATTAGCAAGTAGCAAATATCATCCTAATCATATTCCCTCAAGCCAAAGTTAGAACAAACACTTACCTCGAATGCTCCAAACTCAACTCACGCTTCTAGTACAGCTTTACCTCTTGATTCCTCCACCAATCCGCTCGAATCTAGTCATAAGTTACTTAATAACATTAATAATTACTAAATGAATCATCCCCAATGCATGAAAATAGATTTTTCAAGGTTTTTCCCAAAAAGGTCAAAAACACCCCCGGACCCACGTGGTCGAAACTCGAGGTTCGTACCAAAACCTGGTTACCCATTCCTCCATGAATCCCAATATATGATTTGTTTTTAAATCGGACCCCAAATTGAGGTCCAACTTCTCAATTTGTAGAAAACCTAGGTTCTACCCAAAACACCCAAATTTTCCCCATGAAAATCTTTGATTTGAAGTTGAAATTATGTTAAAAGATGTTAAGGAATAAAGAAATTAAGTTAGAAATCACATACCAATCGTTTTGGAGAAAAAAGTTGTTTGGAAAATCGCCTCTTAGGTTTTGGGTTTTTGAAAAGTGAAAAATGACTGAGATTTTCCGAACTTGTATACCTTTCTGAAGACCTGGCACGGACCGCACAAAAATGTGTTGCGGCCGCGCCGAGTGGGAGAAAAGTGGGGCTTCTCTGAACCCTTCCAGCGCGGACCGCACTGTTTTGGTGTGCGGCCGCGCTGGTTGACCTGAAACCCTAGCCCTCAGACTCAGTCACGCGGACCGCACAGAAAGGCATCGCGTCCGCGCGTCTCCAGCGCGGACCGCGCAGAAATGACCGCGGCCGCGCTGGTGTCTGCAACACCTGAACCTGCATTTTCTTAAGTCCAAGACCTCCCGGGCCCCATTCAAAACTCACCCGAGCCCTCGGGGCTCCAAACCAAACATGCACACAACCTTAAAAACATCTTACGGACTTACTCGTGCGATCAAATCGCCAAAATAACATCATATACATAGGATCAAGCCTCAAACACATGATTTTCTTTTCTTCAACTTTCATAACTCAAATTCTCCATTTTTAGTCCGAAACACGTCATATGACGTCCGTTTTTAGCCAAACTTTACAGATAGTGCTTAACACATATTTAAGACTTGTACCGGGTGTCGGAACTAAAATACGAGCCCGATACCTATATTTTCTAACTCCTTTTCATTTCAAATTTTCATATCAAATTTCAGAAAAACAATTTCTTTCAAAAATTCATTTCTCGGGCTTGGGACCTCAGAATTTGATTCCGGGCACACGCCCAAGTCCCATATTTTCTATGGACCCTCCGGGACCGTCGAATCACCGGTCCGGGTCCGTTTACCCAAAATGTTGACCGAAGTCAACATTATGCATATTAATACCAAAATTCATCAAATGTTTCACATAATTCACATATTCTAACATCAAAACTTTGCAGCTACGCGCCCGAACTGTGCACGCCAATCGAGGCAACTAAAGGCGAGGTTTTCAAGGCCTCAAAAGCACGGAACAAGGAAGAACTACGGTGATGACCCTTCTGGTCGTCACATCAAACAAATAACGTACGCATGTCTGATATTGTCCATGAAGTCTAAAGATATCAGATCTACAAGTACTTCTAGGGATACCTTTAATAAAGGATTATAAATCCTTTGAATATACATAATAAGATATGATGAAGAAGTAAAAGAAAAAGGTAGACAACTCAAAGCAATCATTTTTGCTAACTCCTCACGATCCTTTATTTTATCGTATTTCATAAGTCCTCCAGTACTAGGGTTTAGAGTTCCTTGATTTTTATCTAAATCAAAGCCCCATTCTATAGGATGAGTAATTCTCATATGTCTACTAAGTGTTCCAGTCCTCCCTAATTGTCCTCCATCTTATGTTTAAAATCATCTTTACAAAGCTTGCATCTAAATCTATTAGTATTTTCTATTTCGTCAAAAAATTTCCAAACCTTGCTTCTTTTTCTCCGATTAGTATTCGGGGCCACAGGTAGTCTACTACTACCACCACGACTACCATCCCTACTACCAACTCCAACACTACTAGGTGTAAGTGTTGTCTCATCTTCATCTTCTAATTCATTATCTTCTATATTGAAATCTTCATGTAATTGTTCATAATCTATATTATTATCAGGTGATGTTTCAAAAACATGTGTAAAATCATTTAAATTACTACTAGATGTTGAACTAGTACCTCTTTTTCTATTTTCCCAATTACCCCGATTAGAATCCTTATTACAAACTCTTTTTGCAGCATTAAACATATTGTAAAAATTTAACTACTAGCAAAAATTAAATATCCAAATAAAATAGTAAATAAGAGAAAGAGTTAGAGGGAATGCACCGAATTCCGCAATAAATTGAACACTTGATGATTTTTGCAACTCCAATGTTACCACAAAGAAACATCAATTGTTCAAAGTTTGAAATTCAAACTTCAAATAATAAATAATACGATAAATTAAATTTCAAAAAAAATGAGAGCCAAATAGTTGATTACAATTTAGGTGAAGAATGAGAGAATAATAATTGAAAATTTGAGTTTGAGAAATGAGAGATGAGTGAAGAAATGAAGAAGGGGGTGTATTTAAAGTTTTTAAAGGTCTAAATTAGTAATTACTAAAAGTGTTATTTTTTAAACAAAACCCAAAAAAGGGCTATTCTTGCAATCAACCCGTTGGGTAATGACCAAATTTGAAGGTGACTGTTGGCAACGGTCATATGACATTAAAAAGATCAAAAAATAGCCGTTGAACCGGTCCGGGCAGGGCCAGGCCGGTTAACCGGTTCAATAGTATTATTCATTGACCGGGTTTGACCAGTTCAGCTAAACGATTTTTTTTATACGGACCAACCCCGCTAACCCCCTAACCCAGCCTACTCGGCCCCCTAACTACCGGTCCGGGCCCGTCCGGGTTACAACCGATTTGGGTCGGCCTGAAAATAGGTCAACCCAACCCGCTATACAGTTATATAATTTTATGATCATTTTACAAAGAATTCGGTTGCAGATTTTTCAGATTAATTACGAAATTGTCACTAACTTCGTATTTAAAAATCTGCATTGTTTTCACATATTGAAACCAACATATCTCCTTTATTATAAGGTCAAATGGAGTGATTCAAAAGTCTAAATTCAATGAAATTTCACAAAGAATCCATTGGAGGCATCAAAAGCAAGTTTTGGAATCATTTGACACATAAAACGAGGCAGAACAGTTGGGCAAAAATACTTAATATCGAATATTCGTTCATTTGGTCATATTTTGAGTTGGGGAGCCCGAATTTGGATAATTGTTTGAGACGATTTTCACCATAGGGATTGAGGTAAATGTTCTATACTCGATTTTGGTTATATTTCATGAATCTATCTTCGTTTTTGGCATTTGATTGATGATTTCAAAGTGAAATTTGGGGTTTTGTCTAAAAATTTATAAAGTGAATTTTTGAGTTTTGAACATCGATTCGAAGTCGGATTTGAGTGAAACTAGTATGATTGGACTCGTAATTATATGACTTGTCAGATTTTCTAAGTTTTGTCAGGTTTCGAGGTGCAAGCATGGGTTTGACTTTTTATTCAATTTTGTTATTTTGATTAAAGATTCGTCCTTTATCGATTGAGTTTGTTTTCTTTGGCATTATTTGATGTATTTAAGTTGCTTTGGGCTAGTTTCGAGCCGTTCGGAAGTCGGTATGCGCAGGATGGCATTTTTTGAGCATCGTTTGGCTTACTGGGTAATAGATTTGGCTTGTTCGAGGTAAGTAACACTTCTAAATTTGGTGTTGAGGGTATGAGATCCCAAATTACGTGTTATGTATTTGGTGTTGAGGTGACGCAGATGCTAGGTGATGGGCATGCACCGTTTGAATTGTGACTCTGTTATTTATGTGGTACTGTGTAGTTACTTGATCTTATCTGTAACCATGAAATCTCTATGTACTAGAGCTATTGAGTTGTGATCCATGTTAGAAACCATGTCTAGACTACATCCTTATTTTGTTGGGACCCACTGAGGTCATATTGTTGTTGAGTTATTTATTTGAATTGCAATTTCATATTCAATCATGTTCATTCATTTCATATCATATCTTAGTCTCTGCTACTATTTTTTAATACATCATATAATCATTTTTTGGCTAGTTTCATGACATTATGAGCCCGAGAGACTGCAGAGATTGATGACTGAATGAGGACGGGGGCCTGAGTGTGAGTGATATTATGGGATCAGGCTGTATATCGCAACATGTTATATTAATTTATGTCTAGACCTGGCTTATTATGGCATTTGGGCTGAAGGAGCCCATCCAGAGTTTGTACACCCCCCCCAGTGAGCACGGTTTATTTATATTGAGGGATAGACACTACTGAAAAATTGGTCTACAGCAACGGTTGAAAAACCGTACCCACAGACTGCCAAACCGTTGCCATAGGGATATTGGAACGGTTTAAAGACTGTCACATCAGCCGGCGTACCCATAGGCCTGCTGGAACGGTTCTTGCAACGGTTTGCATCGCCATGACAATAGATACGTCTATCGCAACGGTTTTCCCTTTCTCTATTGGAACAATTATTTTTTTCAATTGGAACTGTTCAAAACCGTTACTGTATTGTTTATACAACGGTTTTTAACTGGTACCGTATTATTTAAAGCAACACTTATGTAAGCTATTGCTACGGTTATGTTGGATATAGCCACGGTTTCTTTAGGCTATCGTAACAGTTATATTTGTATTTGGAACAGTTTATGGGACCTATTGCAACGGTTTACATTGTCTACTGGAACGCCATGTATGTCCTATTGCAACAGTTCTGGTAGGCTATTGTATCAGTTCAGTTAAAACCAAAATATAGCACATGTTATAAATAAATATTTATACATATAATAAATTATAATAACACTAAAATTTAAATACATCATAAAATAAAACTATTAATAATACAAAATTATCCATCAAGCAAATAATATCCATAAAGCAAATGTTCTACCCCATGAGTGCATAAGTTTAGTACATTTCAAGAGAGTAAATAAGTTTCAAAAATGTTGGTAACAAAAGATTCCTAGAACATTCATCTATAACAATACAAAATTCATTTCAAGTAAGGTCTAGTTCTTTATCGTCTTCATCATCCATTTCTTGATCTACTCCACCTACAAAAGAGGATAAGTAAAGTTATAACCCTTTAACATAATCCGGTCTAAGAATACTCAAGCATTTAACTGTTTTCGATCTTCTTTTAGTAATCCAACGTATTCATCTCAACAAACTATACGCAACATTATAACAATCTAATATTATCACCAAGGACCAAGACTTTCAAACTATCAAGCTATGATGGCAAAGTAAAGAATAATGTATAAGAAACATAATTACAAAACCAGCACGAAACATCAACTACCTTAAATATCTCTATCAACAAAACCACACATGTAACATGCCTAGCTGCTCAGAGAACACAACTACCTTTTGTCTTTTTCTTTTATTGAGAAATATGTTGTATATTACCTTTTGAGTAAACAACATGTATATGCAAATTAGCTTAGCTATCCATGACAAAGAAAATGAATCAACACGGATATGTTAAAAAAATGAAAGGAATTGAAGATAAAGAAGAAAAAGAATGTGTGGCCATCACAGAGTTAAATGATTATCTTTTGCAAGTGAGTTGATAGGTAATTTATGCTGAATGAAAATAAAATCATTGAACCTATTCGTAATGCGAAAGACTACTACCATGAAGTAAGAAAACTGACGAAGCTGGGAGGATCACTTTAATTTGATTTTTTAAAAATAAAGAAAGCCAAACGCGAAAAAGCCAACTCAAGTATATATTATCCAAACGCCTGCTTAATCAGTCATGAACTATATTACCAAATAAAATCATAGAGCAAAGAGGTAACGTTTACTTAACTTGAAATTAAAGAGGATCTACAGCTTAGGAAAATTAGGAGACAAAATAAGGGTGGTCGTTCCTCCTATGGCAACACATGCTTCATCACTCCTCAATTATTATGTTTCTCCATTCCTTGCAAACATGACACTCAACATATATATATACACACAATAAGCTAAGCTCTTACATACTACTATAATTTTTTCAGAAGTTAAAATCGAACACAATATAAAATGATAATGGAACAACAACAATAGCATGACAGGTAGCACATCTCATCAGGAAGATCAAAGACCTAGGAGTTCATGGGAACTTTGTCTTTCAGCATTGCTACAGAGAAGTCATTCCATAACTTTGTCTTAAGCATCAACCTATCTGTCTATTCCAATTTAAATTCTCAAAGTTCTACTATCATAGAACTGTCAGTATTACTCGGGTATTATTACTATATATACGAGACCACTTGGCACTTAAGAAATAATATACTCCTACTAAATAGAAAAAGGATATTATCATATCCACTCTTCCTTGAACCAAAGCAAAATCCCAAGCAAGGAAGGAGGAGAAGAAGAAATAGAAGAAGATGTATAACATTTGGTACGTAGTGACCTTGAGTGTTACTACCAGCATATGGTCGACTGTTTAGTTGAATAGTAGTTTGTTGTGCAGAGGAAGCATCTACAAGTGAACGTGCACTGAACCTTAACATATCAGGATCAAGTCGCAAATCTGGGTTCAGACGTTGAAATCGTGCGATGACGTTCATTGTAATATTTTGTTCCATAGCATCCTTTTGTTCGTTCAACTTTTCATGCATTCTTTGTTGCATCCTCTCTTCTATTTCCTCTATTTTCTGCTGCATCCTCTCATCAGCATCTAAAGAAGATCCAAGAATCCCTTTTTGCCCTTTTAACAAAGTCTTGGTAACCCCTCTTCCGTACAATCTCACACGAACTGGATGTTCAGGTCCCATTCGAACATCTACTGGCCTATTCTCCATTCGAAATTCTTCATTCTCATAGGCTTTGAAGTGGTTTGTCTTCAATTGACTCTCATACTTTCTCCAAGCACTACAAACTGATTCAAAAATCCATTGTTTCGCCTCGCCAGGAATGTCATATTTTTCCTACAAATTTAGTGAAATTGGGTTAGTGTAAGAAATAAGAAATATCATCCATGTTTATTGGATATTGGGAACTTCATACCTTGATATATTTCCACATATCATCTTTTGTGTCTAGTTTCCTCCAATTAAATACATTAAGAGGACAAAAAGTCTCACTCCTTGCCAATGTGCCGAGGAAGCTATCCAACTCTTGTACAACTTCTTTAGTAGGACCAACGGGTTGATTATACTCATTTAGAGTGATTATTTTACGATCCTTTCTACCATGAACACTTGGCATTTGAGTACGACCTCTTTTTCTTTTTGGCGAGGAGGGGCCTGCAATAGTACAAAGCAAAGATAATCATTAATCACTAATTTTAGTTAATTTTATGATTAAAATTTATATATATATTTGCCTTATTCCTCAATTTGTTCAATTTCTTCATGATTGGTAGAACCATCAGATCGTCCATGTACTCCCTGTGATGCAGGAGTAATGGAATCCATATTCGCTTGTTGCACTTGTTCATGTACTCTTTGTGCTGCTGAAGAGGTGGAATTCCGTGTCATTTGTTGCACTTGTTCTTGCAATTGAGATCCTAATTCTGATTGTCGTTCTTCATTTGCATTTGACCTTATATTCAAGACTCTTTTTGTTGTCAACAACGAAAGCTTTTGGTTTCGCAAAGATGGAGGTAATCCAGCTTATGATTGGCGTTCCTCATTTTCATTTGACCTTGTAGCTTGAAAGGTTCTTTTTGTTGTCAACGACGAAACCCTTTGATTTCGCAAAGATGCAAGTGATCCCGCTGGAATGCGGTTGGAGTTTTTCTTATTTTTGCTTGAGCACCCTTCATGATTCATGACTATTCAAATATTGTTCAGATTCTGAAAAGCAAACACAATATAGGTTAGCAAAACCAACAACAAAAAAATAGGTAAATAGATTTGGTCACAAACTACTGCCCCTTTATGATAATTTGCCCCTTTAGAAGTCAAACAATGATTATTCTATAGTCTATTCAATGAAAATACAACAGAAAAAGATAAACAAGAAGCTGACAAACTGATAGAAAGAAATTACAAACAACAGAAAAGGAAAAACAAGAGCTGAAGAAATTACTTACTTGCACAAGTTTCAACAGGAAGGAGCTGTTGGGTATTCTCTGTAGCAGCAGCGGAGGGCATCAACAGGAAAGCTGGAGTCTTTTTCAGAACAACAACATGTGGACTGAAGATGTCTATCACAAACAACAAAGGCTTCAATGGTTGAAACATTGAGAAAAGTGTTATCAGATAAACTTTAGGCATTTCCAAACGATGCATGCCAATATACAAGAAGAAATTTAGGAATTTATAATAAAAACAAACATAATCAGGACTGCATATGAATGTGATATATAAAGCAACAGTCCATATAAAGTAACAGATACAAACTTCAAAGATACATGTTCAAAATTAGTTGATAGAATTGCTAGGAAGACTAACACAACAATGAACATATTTGCTAGGCATTTAAATTGTATACTAGGAATAGTTGCTTCTGTTGGGCCTTAGTATTAATGACTTTTTCAGGTTTAATCCATCTTTCGTTGTTTCTGTCACTTCCTAAGTCTGCAATTTAAAGTACAAAAGCAATTATGTTGCAACATGAAAAATCTAGACCTGAAGCAGCATCAGGAAAATATTTTCTACCTAGAACCTTCTACAATATATCTAAGGTACATGATACCTGCCCATATGCATTTAGCGGAAAAACAGACTCACTGTTCAAAAGCTTCTTGCTTACATAAAACACCATTACAAGTGAATCTGCAAGTACTATGTTGTTTAGGAAAGCCATGCACATCAATTGTTAGGAAAGCCGTGCACATCAATTGTTCTAACATGACTCACTGAGAAGTAAGTTCAGAAAAGAAATACACAGAAGAACCATCTCTTACATAACCACAGATCAGAAAAGGAATATACAGAACTATGTCTCATACATAATCACATAATGTTGAAGCTTCGCATGCATGCTAACAAGCATATGCAATTATAGAATTCCACATGACCTTCGATACAGTGAGAAGTACACAACCTGTCAAGTCTGTCTGTCCCAGCTAACAACAATATCTTTGGAACGGGAGATGACAAAAACTTTTCTGAAAGGCCTTCTACCAATGTAGAACACTAAGCATTTTGCAAACAATTCAATGATTGAAGGCCACTTCAATAATAACTCAAAGTAAGTACATCAATAGTACTGATGCCAGCATGGTTGGATCACAAATTTATGTAGGTAACTAGATAAATCAGCCATAAAAGAGCAAGAATGCAAATCCCAAGACTAAAAAATAGAATCAATAATGTAGCATGGATGGATCACAAATTTGATATTATACCTCAAAATGTAGCACAGCTAAACTAGAAGAGGACATTGGAGATCCCAAATCCTCTTTTATCAACTCTTTTATCTACCTCAAAATGTAGCACTACTAAAAGGGAAATGCCTCTTTTATCAACTCTAACAAATCGGAGAAAGCCACATTACTCAACCCATACAAGGATTTAAGCAAGTACAATCGAATAGTGAAACTCAGTTTACTGAAATTTTCACACCCCGAATATAACTTTTGTTTTCCTTCCTCCAGCAATTTCAAAAACTTCTTTGCATCTTCAGATAGTCTTTCCCCAACTCCTTCTTCATCCCCTGCCTGACCCTCTATATTTCTAAATGTATCATGAAGTAGTCCATCAATATCGTCCCGCATAGTAGAACCTTCATCATCATTGCTTGGATGAGGTGTATTTCTCGAGGAAAAGCCTTCCCCGTGGAAAACCCATTTGGTATAACCATAAACAAATCCATGAACAACCAAATGATCCTCCACCACATTTCTATAATACCAATAGCGATTCATGCACTTTTTGCAAGGTGCATAATATTTCATTTCCTTGGGCGGCTCGTTCAAATGCCTTATCAAGAAAATCATTCACTCCACGGATATACTCATCCGTCCATCTCAGGAGATTCATGTAACTTTTATCACCATTATCCATAGATATCCTATACGATAAAAGTAAATCAACAAAACTAACCAAAAAACCAAAAGCATATTAATTTGACATTGACCACTGCTTTTAAGGGTGAAACTCAGAAAGTCACAAACACTAAAGCAATTTAAGACCTTTAAAAGTTAACTTCTTAAAAATCATCTCTTACAATATGAATATGAAAGATGTGATTAAGTTATTATACTTTTCAAAGAATGTGTAGAGTCATGTTTAAACAATAAAAACCATTAAGTTCCTTGTGGATGTCAAGTAAGCAGTTAGAATATGTATATCTTCAGAAAATTGCAGTCAAGGAAAACACTTTTTTACCACACTTTTTGTTTCAGAGAAGATTACACAAGAAAAACCAGTTACTTTTAAAGCTCCTAGAGGTGAATTTCCTAGACTCAGCTCTTGTTGGAAGAAAAATCCCAACTAAGAGCTTACGAGTCGTCATTGGTTTTTGACTGTTTGACTAGTAATATTTATCAGTCACCAGAGATGGTACACATCTTGTTCTCTAGAATTGAATAGAATGAGCGAGATATTTGATTCATCTACTTTAACAATTTTCTTTTGCAAATCCACTGTATATCCATCTGTTTGGTTTTAACTTTTAACAAAGAATTGAAAGGTATTTTCATAAACTAAGGGTGATTACTCTATACAATGTGGAACAAATTCAATCTGAATATTTACAAATTTGATGAGAAGTAGATGTTTGGTTTACAACAGACTACTACAGTGTTATACTCAGCAACCAAATAAAAGGATACCCATATTCTAGTACACCATGATGTAGACACAATAAGTTGGATACATTTCGAGGTTACAAAGAATCTAAGTTTCTGCAATATTTCAAATGAAATAGTGCAAGGGTTACATATAACACTACTGCAAGTTAGAAAGCGTGGGAAACATGAGATTTTCACGTTGCTATTCCCTTCAAAAATATAAATTTATCACAAATAATGTGTTTGAACTATTAAGTTTTGTGGAGAAGCTATAGCTACAATGTGATTCCAAAAAGAACACATCCAAAATCAAAAATTTCAACTATCAAAGGAGATGCCATTTGGAGTTCCATGGTTGCATAATAAAAATGGATCAAAACACAAATACGATCACCTAATCGGCACCAAAAATCACTTTTAAACACAAAACCCAAAAGGCTACAACATGAATTAAGAATCCTTTTGCCAAAAACTAAAAAAAACACAGTAAAACGTATAGAATTGGTAATAAAAATAGTAAAAATGACCAAAAGAATTAAGAAAATTACCAGGCTATGGTGATTTGGGCTTCTCTAATTCGAGCACAAATTTGATTTTAGAATTTGGGGATTTGGGGAAGGAGTGCCGGAGAAGCAACTGTCCTTGAAGAAGTGCCGAAAAATCGACGGAAGTGTCTTTCAGATTTTCCGGAAAGACCCCGATTGTCCTCACGATTTTGGTCTTGGGAACTCTAGGGTTTGATGATTATGGAGGTCTAATGAAGAGGTATTTGATGAAACTCAGCCATTAATCTTACATTCGACAAAGATGCAAAAAGAAAAGAGATTAGAGAGGGGATTTTTGGTGTATCGACGAGGGGAATTTGGGTGTTCGACGATGGGAGTTTGGATATAGTACTGGGGAGTAGTTTTGGGTATATCCATGGGCGGAGGGGTTTTTGTATTAAATTAGTTAAAAAAAATAAAATACAGGTCACTTAATTAATTAGCTTGGCGGGCTATTAAATTTTTAGCGGAAAAAACGAGAGGGAATGAATAACCGTTCCCATAGCAATTTTTTCCCCAAAACTGTTGCCATATACATGTCTATTGGGACGGTTCACAAATCCGTTGCGAAACAAAACTCTATGGCAATGGTTTTGTTACATTTGCAACGGTTTGATGTCAATAATGTGCTGATAGCACCCAAATTCTATTGTAACGGTTTCAACCGTTACTATATCTGATCTATGGCAACGGTACAAACCGTTTCCAAAACAACTATTCCCATAGGCCCATTTTCTGGTAGTGGGATCTTCCTTGGGAATGGATCTTGCCCGAAGCATTTATATTTGGGGATGGATATTCCCCGGGTTGCATTGGCCTTATACAGTACTGAGTGACTGACTCTCAGTTGCTATGTATATACTGAGGATGGATCTTCCCTTGGCTGGATTGCCATATACAGTACTGAGTGACTGAGCATGTTGAGTTGTTAAGCATGATTAATGGAAAGTGTGAGACACTAAGATTGAGTACTCTGAGAGTGTGAGTACATGAGTTCATCTCTAAGATACATTATATTTGACATGCACACTTGGAATATAGGCATAGACATGCATTTTCCTCATGTTGTATGGTATCACGACATTCATGACTTCTCACACATTGATATATAAGCATAGAGTTCTATTTTCCTCATGCTATTTGAAAATGAAATATTTACCTGTTGAAAGCTTTGGGAAAAATTACAGTTTTCAAACTTACTCATATTTTTGGTGATTTCGGTAAAATATTTGAGTTTTCACTGATATACTTGAAAAGCAGACCTATTTTTTGGAACTGTGAACGAGTCGAGCATTTTATCTCTGAGTTACTTCTTTTATTACTTTCATTATGTTGTTATGAAATGTTGTTGACTATTGGTATTGGACTCCGACCTATGTTACAGCTTTTCACTACTTTCAACCTTAGGTTAGGTTTTTTACTTATTGAGTACATGAGGATGGTTGTACTTATACTACACTTCTGCACCTTGCGTGCAGATGTTGGCTGCTGATGTTGATGTCATCGATGAGAGCTAGAATTGAAGACGTACCTACATTCTGATTGTAGATGCCTCTTGTTTATGGTAGCCTTAGATTCATAAAATTTTATTATGTATATTTCGAACAGATGATGTATTTATTTTATACCAACTTTGTAAATTCTAATCTTAGAAGCTTATGATTTGTACTACCAGTCTTTGGGAATGTGACGACTTGGCCGGTCGTCTTAAGAATTTACGTCCCGATCCCCTATTAACTACTTTCCCCAAGTTTATTTATGCTAATTTGAATTGTTGGGGTGTTCGGTTTTGAGTTTCAGAGAGATTTGGGACACTTAGTCCCTAAATGAGAGCTTAAGTCTTGGAAAGTTGACCGTAGTCGGAACAGTGTAAATACGGCCTCGGAATGGAAATCCAATGGTTCTGTTAGCTTCGTTGGGTGATTTCGGGGTTAGGAGCATGTTGGATTGTGTTTTAGAGGCCCGTAGCTAATTTAGACTTGAAATGCCGAAGGTTGAATTTTTGAAGTTTCGGTTCGAAAGTGAGATTTTGATACGACGTTCATAATGGAATCCCGAGAGTTACAGTAGTTCTGTTATATCATTTGGGATGTGTGTGCAAAAATTTCAGGTCATTTAGACGTATTTTGGTTGGGTTTTCGATCAAAAGCGGAATTCGGAAGATTTTTAGAAACTTAGGCTTGAATCCGATGTGTTTTGGTTATTTTGATGTTGTTTGAAGTGTTTTGAAGAATAGTACAAGTTTGAATAAGGTATTAGATAATGTTTGTGCTTTTGGTTGAGGTCCCGGGGGCCTCGAGATAAATTCGGATGGTTGACGGAGGAAAATTTTGGAGTTGTGGTTGCTGCAGCAGCTGTTCTTCTGGTATTTTCACACCTGCGGTTGGGGGACCGCAGATGCGGAACCACAAAAGTGGCATAGAGGACCGCAGAAGCAAATTTTTGGGATTTCCTCAAGAACCGCAGATGTAGTGAAATGTCCGCAGAAGCGGAACCGCTCTTGCGTTTAGAGTTCCGCAGATGCGAAAGTTGGGTCCTTAAGTGAAAGTCACAGATGCGACACTTGTTCCGCAGGAGCGGGACCGCAGATGCGGTCTCAAGGCCGCAAATACGGAAATCGCTGGGCAGAACATGTAAATAGTTGCCTTCGCGAATTTGAAGGGTTCTTTTACCATTTTCATCCGGGTTTGAAGCTTTTGAGAGAGAGTTTTGAGGAAAACAAACTTGAATCACTTGGAGATTTGGGCCATTTGGAGTCGGATACTCGTGGCAAAGGCGTGGTTTCGGGTTGACTTGCACTTGTTCGAGATAAGTGACTTGTCTAACCTTGTGGGGGGGACCTTTCCCTTAGGATATGATATTTGATAATTGAAATGCTTTGTACGTGAGGTGACGAGCACGTACTTGAGCTAATTATTGAAAACCCGATTTTACTTTAAGTATTTTAAACTGAGATCCTTACCTTCCTGTTTTATTCTACTTGCAAACTTAGTCCGTTGTTAGAAAAGCATGTTTAGTTGACTTATTTGCTTATTTGCTTAAACTGCCCTAATTGCATTACGTGAAGCATGTTAGGCTAGAATTTACTATTTACTTGTACGAAGTTGGCATTTAATTTATTATTCTTGTGTTGCGGTTGTGTACTTTTAATTTGGGACTACGGGACGGCATCTTGGGAGATCCCCTGCACAAAAAAATTATGATATGGACTGAGGTGCGGGATACCAAGAGTTCCTTGGCACGTATATTGAGGATACCGAAAGATCCTCGGGATATTAAGAGATCTCTGGCATATATTGAGGATACTAAGAGATTCTCGGGATACTAAGAGATCGCTGGTATATATTGAGGATACCAAGAGATCGTCGGGATACCAAGAGATCCCTAGTGTATATATTGAGGATATCAAGAGATCCTCGGGATACCAAAGAGATCCCCGGTTATTATCCTTGGTGTGAGTGGTATTTCCTTTGTGTTTTGCCTTATTTCTGTTTTCCGTTATTGCACTCTTATTATGATGTATAGATTCCTACCATTGATTCTCAATTTCACTGCTTATTTTATCTTGTCACTTGATTATTTATTTAACCTCAGTAGTGCGCTGACCTTCCTCGTCACTACTCAACCGAGGTTAGGCTTGGCACTTATTGAGTACCGTTGTGGTGTACTCATGCCTCTTCTGCGTATTTTTTTAATATGCAGATCCAGGTACTGCTGATCAAGTCTATCATCCTTGAGGGAGGTGACTGCTTAGAGACTCCGAGGTACATCTGCCGCGTCCGCAGACCAAGGAGTCCCTTTCTATTCCTGCCTTAGTATTTAGCCCTTCTGTATCTTTCAATTTTTATTAGACATTCTGGAGTTAGAGCTGTGTAGTATTTATCTCAGCTTGTGATTCGTGGGGTTCCGAGTCTTGGATTTAGATGTTGGTTTTGAGACTTATATACATATGTGATGTATGCTGAGTGGCACATTTAACACTATTATTGCTTTATTCCTATTTTTAGATCGTTTTATTTCTGCAAGTTTGGTTATCTCCCGCAATTTAGGCTTACCTAGTCGTAGAGACTAGGTGCTATCACGATGGTTCACGGAGGGCAAACCGGGGTCGTGACAAGTTGGTATCATAGCTCTAGGTTCATAGGAGTCACGGATCACAAGCCGGTTTATTAGAGTCTCGCTGATCGGTTCGGAGACGTCTGTACTTATCTACGAGAGGTTATGTAACTGTTAGGAAAATTTCCACTTCATTTGATTTTCTTTTCATGCGATATTTTGACATCACAATTCTAAACTTCTTTCTTCTATTCTCTCACAGATGGTGAGGACAAATGCTACTCGATATGATCAGGCACCCGCGCCTCCTACTGCAGCCGTCAGAGGCCCAGGTAGAGCCCGAGGACGCGCACGTGGTGTAGCCAGAGCACCTGCGCGAGCTGCTGCCAAGCTACCACCAGCAGTTCCAGCCAGAGTCCAAGAACCTGACACGCCTACTACTGTTACTACTACTCCAGCTCTTCAGGAGACTCTGGCGCAGTTCATGAGCATGTACACTACTTTGGCTCAAGCAGGGTTGTTTCCCCTTGCTGCAGCCATATCCTAGGTCGGGGGAGGAGCATAGACTCCCGCCGCCCGCACTCCTGAGCAGCGAGTGCATGATGAGCAGGTCCCCGAGGTTAGGGCAGCGGCTTCCGAGGATGAGCAGCTGAGGCTTGAGAGGTTCAAGAAGTACAAGCCTCCTGTATTTAGTGGTCCAGCATCGGAGGATGCTCTGGGATTTCGTGATGAGTGTTACCGCATTCTTCGTACCATGGGTATCTCAGGATCGAGCGGGGTTTCTTTCATGACCTTCCAGCTTCAAGGAGCCGCCTATGAGTGGTGGTGCACCTATGAGTTAGACAGTCTAGATGAGTCTACTTCACTGACTTGGGCTCAATTTTCAGATCTGTTCTTGAGGGAATATGTTCCTCAGAGCCTCAAGGATGCATGGCGTGTAGAGTTTGAGCATTTGCGCCAGGGTGCTATGACCATTTCAGAGTATGTTGTCTATTATACCAGTTTGGCTAGGCATGCACCAGCCTTGGTTTCTACTGTCCGCGAGAGAGTTCGCCAGTTTATTGAGGGGCTTATTCCCAGCATCAGATCTAGCATGTCTCGTGAGTTGGAGATGGATATTTCTTATCGGTAGGTGGTGAGAATTGCGAGGAAGATTGAGGGTATGCATGCTAGGGAGAGAGAAGAGAGGGAGGCCAAGAGGTCTCGAGAGTCGGGCCATTATTCTGGTACCTGTACCCCAGCTGTAGGTCGTCATGGTAGGGGTTATATGAGTCGCCATATTCATTCAGCTCTTCCAGCAACTAGTAGTGCTCTAGCTCCTCCGAGATCTCAGGAGCCTTATGCACCTCCGGTTTCTAGCGTGCCTCCCACGTAGGGTGCTTTCAGAGGTTAGTCCAGCAAACCTGGCCCTAGCCAGTCACAGCCACCATGTCCTCCCAGAGCTTGTTTTGAGTGTGGTGACACACGCCACATGGTGAGGGATTGCCCTAGACTTGAGAGGGGTATACCTCCACAGACTTCTCAGCCACAGTGTTCCCCTCAGAGTTCTCAGGCTATGATTACATCTCTAGCTGCTACCCCACCTGCTCAGCCAGCTAGAGGTGGAGGTCAAGGAGGTAGAGGTCGCCCTCGAGGGGGAGGCTAGGCTAGATATTATGCCCTTCCTGCTCGTACCAAGGTTGTTACCTCCGATTCTGTCATCACAAGTATTATATTGGTTTGCCATAGAGATGCATCAGTTCTATTCGATCCAGGCTCTACTTACTCTTATGTGTCTTCTTATTTTGCTCCACATTTGGGTGTACCTCGGGATTCTTTGAGTTCCCTTGTTTATGTTTCTACTCCTGTGGGAGATTTACTTGTTGTGGACCGCATTTATCGGTCGTGTTTGGTTACTCTTCGTGGTTTTGAGACCAGAGCCAATTGGTTGTTACTCAGTATGGTTGATTTCGATGTTATCTTGGGCATGGACTGGTTGTCGCCCCATTATGTTATTCTTTATTGTCATGCTAAGATTGTGACGCTGGTTATGCCAGGTGTACCGCGTGTGGAGTGGAGGGGTACCTTAGATCGCACTCCCAGTAGAGTTATTTATTTCCTTAAGGCTTAGTGTATGGTTGAGAAAGGGTGTGATGCGTATTTAGCCTATGTGAGAGATGTCAGTATTGATACCCCTTCAATTGATTCAATCCCAATAGTACGGGATTATCCCGATGTGTTTCCAGCTGAATTTTCCAAGCATGCCGACTGATAGAGATATTAATTTTGGCATTGATCTGTTGTCGGGCACTCAGCTTATTTCTATTCCTCCGTGTCGTATAGCTCCTCCTGAGTTGAAGGAGTTGAAGGATCAATTACAGGAATTGCTTGATAAGGGTTTTATTCGACCCAGTGTTTCACCTTAGGGTGCTCTTGTCTTGTTTGTGAAGAAAAAGGATGGTTCTATGCATATGTGTATTGATTATCGCCAGTTGAACAAGGTTACAGTGAAGAACCATTATCCTTTGCCTCATATTGATGATATATTTGACCGGCTTCAGGGCGCACGGGTGTTATTTGCACTCAGGTTACCATCAGTTGAAGATTTGGAACCAGATATCCCGAAGACTGCTTTTAGGACTCGGTATGATCATTACGAGTTCTTTCTTATGTCATTTGGGTTGACCAATGCCCCAACAGCCTTTATGCATTTTGATGCATAGTGTATCTCGGCCATATCTTGACTCTTTTGTTATTGTCTTTATTGATGACATCCTAGTGTATTCTCGGAGTCGGGAGGATCATGAGCAGCACCTAAGGACAGTGCTTCAGACTCTGAGGGAAAAGAAGTTATATGCAAAGTTTTCAAAATGTGAGTTTTGGTTGGATTTCGTGGCATTCTTAGGCCACGTGGTATCGAGTGAGGGTATTTGGGTGGATTCGAAGAAGGTAGAGGCAATGCAGAGTTGGCCCAGGCCATCCTTAGCTATAGAGATCTGCAGTTTTCCTTGGTTTGGTGGGTTACTACCGTCGTTTTGTGGAGGGGTTTTCATCGGTTGCAACCCTTATGACTAGAATGACCTAGAAGGGTGCCCCGTTCCAGTAGATGGAAGAGTGTGAGGCGAGCTTTCAGAAGCTCAAGACAGCTTTGACTACGACCCCAGTTTTGATATTGCCTACAGGTTCGGGGTCTTATACTATCTATTGTGATGCCTCAAGAGTTGGCCTTGGAGCAGTATTGATGCAGGACGGTAGGGTGATTGCCTACGCGTCCAGACAGTTGAAGATACATGAGAAGATTTATCATGTCCATGATCTTGTATCAGCTACCATTGTTCACGCCCTGAAGATTTGGCGCCATTATCTATATGGTGCGCCTTGTGAGATTTATACTGACCATCGGAGCTTGCAGCATTTGTTCAAGCAAAAGGATCTACATTTGCGCAAAAGAGGTGGTTAGAGTTGCTGAAGAATTATGACATCACTATTTTGTATCACCCGGGCAAGGCCAACGTAGTGACTGATGCCTTAAGTCATTGGGCGGAGAGTTTGGGGAGCTTGGCATATTTACCAGCATCAGAGAGGCCTATGGCGATGGATGTTTAGGCCTTTGCCAGCCAATTTGTGAGATTGGATCTTTCGGAGCCTAGTCGGGTTCTAGCTTGCGTGGTTTCTCGGTCTTCCTTATTTGATCGTATCAAGGAGCGGCAGTATTATGACCCTCATTTATTTGTCCTTAAGGATAAGGTTCAGCATGGTGATGCTAGAGATGTGACAATTGGCGAGGACGGAGCATTGATGATGCAGGGTCGGGTTTGTGTACCCAATGTTGATGGGCTTCGGGAGATGATTCTAGAGGAGGCCCACAGTTCGCGATATTCCATTCATCTAGGTGCCGCGAAGATGTACTAGGATTTGAGGCTGCGCTACTGGTGGAGGCGGATGAAGAAGGATATAGTTGGGTTTGTATCTCGGTGCCTTAATTGTCAGCAGGTGAAGTACGAGCACCAAAGACCAGGTGGATTGCTTCAGCAGATAGATATTCTGGAGTAGAAGTAGGAGCGTATCACCGTGGACTTTGTATCTGGGCTCCCATGGACTTTGAAGAAGTTTGATGCCATTTGGGTTATTGTGGATCGGCTGACCAAATCCGCTCATTTCATTCCTGTGTGTACTACTTATTATTTGGAACGGTTGACGGAGATTTATATCCGGGAGATTGTCTGTCTGCATGGTATTCCTGTTTCCATCATTTCAGACAGAGGTACTCAGTTCACATCGCGATTCTAGAGAGTCGTATAGCAGGAGTTAGGTACTTGGGTGGAGTTGAGCATGACATTTCACCCTCAGACGAACGGACAGTCCGAGCGCACTATTCAGATTCTTGAGGATATGCTTCGTGCGTGTGTGATGGAGTTTGGGGGTTCTTGGGATCAGTTCTTGCCATTGGCGGAGTTTTCTTACAACAACAATTATTAGTCCAACATTCAGATGGCCCCGTATGAGGCTTTGTATGGTAGGCGGTGTAGATCTCCGGTGGGTTCGTTCAAGCTGGGTGAGGCTAGATTATTGGGAATAGATTTGGTCCAGGATGCTTTAGAGAAGGTTAAGGTGATTCAGGATAGGATTCGTACAGCCCAGTCCAGATAAAAGAGCTATGCGGACCGGAAGGTTTGAGATGTTTCCTATATGGTTGGAGAGCGGGTCCTGCTTCAGGTTTCGCCTATGAAAGGCGTTATGAGATTTAGGAAGAAAGGGAAGTTGAGTCCGAGATTTATTGGACCTTTTGAGATATTGAGGCGAGTTGGGAGGTTGCTTATGAGCTTGCCTTACCTCCCAGCCTGGCAGGAGTTCATCCGGTATTTCATGTTTCGATGCTCTGAAGGTATCACGGTGATCCGCCGCACGTGTTGGATTTCAGCTCAGTCCAGTTGGACAAGGATCTATCTTATGTTGAGGAGCCAATGGCAATATTGGATAGGCAGGTCAGAAATCTAAGGTCAAAGAACATTGCATCAGTGAAGGTTCAGTGGCGGGGTCAGCCAATCGAGGAGGCGAGCAAGATATGTGCAGCCGTTACCCTCATCTTTTCACTACTTCAGGTATGTCTCTATGCTCGTTCGAGGACGAACGAATGTTTAAGTGTAGGAGAATGTGACGACCCGGCCAGTCGTCTTAAGAATTTATGCCCCGATCCCCTATTAACTGATTTCCCCAAGTTTATTTCTGCTAATTTGAATTGTCGGAGTGTTCGGTTTTGAGTTCCGGAGAGTTTTGGGACACTTAGTCCCTAAATGAGAGCTTAAGTGTTAGAAAGTTGATCGTAGTTGGAATAGTGTGAAGACGGCCTCAAAATGAAAATCTGATGGTTTCGTTAGCTTCGTTGGGTGATTTCGGGGTTAGGAGCATGTTTGGATAGTGTTTTAGAGGCCCGTAGCTAATTTAGGCTTGAAATGCCGAAGGTTGAATTTTTGAAGTTCCGGTTCGATAGTGAGATTTTGATCTGAGGGTCGAAATGGAATTCCGAGAGTTATAGTAGTTCCATTATACCATTTGGGATGTGTGTGCAAAATTTTAGGTCATTCGGACGTGTTTTGGTTAAGTTTTCGATCAAAAGCGAAATTCGAAAGATTTTTAGAAACTTAGGCTTGAATCCGATGTGTTTTGGTTATTTTGATATTGTTTGAAGTGTTTTAAAGATTGATACAAGTTTGAATAAGGTATTAGGTGATGTTTGTGCTTTTGGTTGAGGTCCTAGGGGCCTCGGGATAAATTCGGATGGTTAACGAAGGAAAATTTTGGAGTTGAGGTTGCTGCAGCAGCTGTTCTTCTGGTATTTTTGCACCTGCAGTTTGGGGACCACAGATGCGGAGTCGCAGAAGCGGCGTAGAGGATCGCAGAAGCGAATTTTGGGATTTCCTCAGGAACCGCAGATATGGTGAAATGTCCGCAGAAGAGGAACCGCTCTTGCGTTTAGAGTTCCGCAGATGCGAAAGCTGGGTCCTTAAGTGAAAGTCGCAGATGCAACACTTGTTCCGCAGGAGCGGGCCCGTAGATGCGGTCCCAGGGCCGCAAATGCGGAATTCACTGGGCAGAACATATAAATAGTTGCCTTTGCTAATTTGAAGGGTTCTTTCACCATTTTCATCCGGGTTTGAAGCTTTTGAGAGAGCTTTTTGAGGAAAACAAAGGGGAATCACTTGGAGATTTGGGCCATTTGGAGTCGGATACTCGTGGAAAAGGCATGGTTTCGAGTTGACTTGCACTTGTTCGAGTTAAGTGGCTTGTCTAACCTTGTGTGGGGGACCTTTCCCTTAGGATATGATATTTGATAATTGAAATGCCTTGTACGTGAGGTGACGAGCGCGTACTTGAGCTAATTATTGAAAACCCGGTTTTACTTTAAGTATTTTAAACTGAGATCCTTACCTTCCTGTTTTATTCTACTTGCAAACTTAGTCCGTTGTTAGAAAAGCATGCTTAGTTTACTTATTTGTCTATTTGCTTAAACTGCCTTAATTGCATTACGTGAAGCATGTTAGGCTAGAACTTACTGTTTACTTGTACGAAGTTGGCATTTAATTTAATATTCTTGTGTTGCGGTTGTGTACTTTTAATTTGGGACTACGGGACGGCATCCCGGGAGATCCCCTGCACACAAAAATTATGATCTAGACTGAGGTGCGGGATACCAAGAGATCATTGGCACGTATGTTGAGGATAGCAAGAGATCCTCGTGATACTAAGAGATCCCTAGCATATATTTAGGATACTAAGAGATTCTCGGGATACTAAGACATCCCTGGTATATATTGAGGATACCAAGAGATCCCTAGTGTATATATTGAGGATACCAAGAGATCCTCGGGATACCAAGAGATCCCCGGTTATTATCCTTGTTATGAGTGGTATTTCTTTTGTGTTTTGCCTTATTTCTGTTTTCCGTTATTGCACTCTTATTATGTTGTATAGATTCCTACCATTGATTCTCAATTTCACTGCTTATTTTATCCTTTCACTTGATTATTTATTTAATCTCAGTAGGGCCCTGACCTTCCTCGTCACTACTCAACCGAGGTTAGGTTTGGCACTTATTGAGTACCGTTGTGGTGTACTCATGCCTCTTCTGTGCATGTTTTTCATGTGCAGATCCAGGTACCGCTGATCAAGTCTATCATCCTTGAGGGAGGCGATTGCTTAGAGACTCCGAGGTACATCTTCCGCGTCCGCAGACCAAGGAGTCCCTTTCTATTCCTGTCTTAGTATTTAGCCCTTCTGTATCTTTCAGTTTTTATTAGACATTCCGGAGTTAGAGCTGTGTAGTATTTATCTCAGCTTGTGATTCGTGGGGTTCCAGGTTTTGGATTTAGATGTTGGTTTTGAGACTTATATATATGTGATGTATGCTGAGTGGAACATTTAACACTATTATTGCTTTATTCCTATTTTTAGATCGTTTTATTTCCGCAAGTTTGGTTATCTCCCGCAATTTAGGCTTACCTAGTCGTAGAGACTAGGTGCCGTCACGATAGTTCACTGAGGGTGAACAGGGGTCGTGACAGGGAAATGTATAGGATTCAGATATTTTCTTTTACTTAATTGTCTTTTTAAATTTCATTAGAATTAGATAGTTGTTAATTGGTTTACCTAAAGGGTTGGGTTAGGTGCCATCACGACTAGTTGGATTTTGGGTCATGACAAGATGGTATCATCGCTCTAGGTTCATAGGTTCTACAAGTCATGAGCAAGTGTCTAGTAGAGTCTTGCAGATCGGTATGATAATGTCCATACCAATCTTCGAAAGGCTACATGACATTTAGGATATACTTTCCATCTTTCTTTCCTTATCATGTGGCATTGGTTCAGCTTGAAGCATAACTCTTTAAATTCCTTCCACGCATTCGTATGCGCATGTGAGCGCTCGGTATTGACTGTGTATCGACAGCTTGTGATTCCATGTATGAGGTGTGAGATGTGATTTCAGTGTGCTAATGATGGACCGGTCTAGAGGACTTGCGGCCGGGTTTTGGCTGTAGGTTGCGCACAGAGATTTCGATTGTGTGAGCACGTGCTTTTGGACTTATACGTTTGGTAGTGCCCCTATGAGTGGAATTCGTGGCTCGATGAGTGGGTGGATGGCTACGTGATGAGTATGATGTGACTGCGAGATGTGTTCATATGGTTTGAATGTGACGAAAAGAGTTTACTTGAGATGTAGAAAGGACTATCGGGTGCTTGATTTCTGTCTTGATGTGACACATAGTCTCAAGTTATGAGTGTGTTGAGGGATCTTTCTTGTTGTTTAATTATAGAACGAATTAGATTTTCATGTCTTCTTGATGAGTTCAGACTTAGGAAGATTAAGTGATTGCGTAGTAGTTATGGCTGTGAAAGGGTATAGAGAGATGTCAGTTTGAGGCTGAGCAGGTGGGTTACCATCTGCGGGGTAATCTATGGATGTGTAATCCTTATGATGCTGTGTGAAGGCCTTTTTTTCTACTAGTGAGTTATATTTGTGCGATTTGAGTTGGACCAGTTGTAATAGTTGACCTGACTATCACGGGGAGGAATGCGATCTCAACGGATGATTTGAAGTGTTATGTAGTTTGTGTTACATGAGTTGATAAAGAATTTGGTTGAATCTCACTGTGATATTATGGATGTAATAAAGTAATGGCATTGTGAGTTATCCAGTGTTTTGATCTATGGCTTTGAGCCAAATGGGGAAATCTGCTATCAACAATTTGATTGCGTGGTTATGTGTTGTACTGGTTTCGGTTTGAGGTATAGTGTGAATCAAATTTGACTTGCATAGGTTGAGATCGAGGATGACTTGAGTAAAGGAATTTCTGGATGCGGGTTATGTTACACTTTATGGATATATGGGAATCATGGGGTGATTGAGTTATTATTCGTGAAGGAAGTAGTGCGCGTGGAGTAGGAAATTGTTCGGTTGCTTGAAGGTGTGGATTACTTCTTTGGGTGTTATTGTGCTAATGGGGCATAGGTCGTTCGGCCCGTTTGGTCGATGCAATTGAGATTTGAGTAGAGTGGACGACTTCTGAGAAAGTTCTATTGGGTTCAAGATTTATATGTAACAATTGAGCGTTTTTTGAATTTGTATATGGTTAGAACATGAGATTTACATTGGATGGTATCGGGACTTGCGGTATTTCTATATCATTGTGGATTATACACTTCAGTATCAAAGAGATGAAGGAAAAAATTTTAGGTTCACATAAGGTCTCTTCAGAGTGGGTGTATTGGTTGTGGTGCTTTGGGGTGCTTAAGAGGAAATTTAACGACTTATGGGCCTTAGGGTTGTGTGGTTTTATGCTAGGATCTCGTAGGGTGAGTTTTGGTTAAGGATCGTGGTATTCTAACAAGGAGAAGTGTCAGTTTGAGGGTAATTCGGAAGGAACTCGGAGAAATAGGACAGCTTGGTAGTAGGTTGGATCAGCATGGTAATGTGTGTGATCGATTCTTTGGGTGCTTGTGATGTGGTGGGTTTCTACAGGTTCTTTGTGGCAACACTCTTGGGTTTGGCGACCCGCGTGGTTTCATTGAGTTAGAGAGATTTATTTTTGATGGCTTGATTATGTGCAAATGGGTTCCGGAGAGTTCTCGATGGTTTCTACCATGATTTGATATGGATATTTCCTATTGGTGTGAGGAGCATGTTGCATGTTGTGATTTTCTCCTAGGTGAGATCAAATAAAAGGTTTCTGACTAATTGGGTACGTATTGTGCTGGTGACTCAGAGTTGATCATGATATTCTTATGTTTTTCATATGATGGCATGATAGATGTGGTGTGTTGTGTAGGATTGAGATTTGCATGTGCAAGTCACAGTTTAATTTTGAAAGGAAGATCTTGAATTCTTAAACAACATGGACAATTTCCGATGTTTAGATTAATGTTATAACTATTTGGTATTTCCTGAGGAGAGTGTGCATCTCAGAAGGTGCACTATGTTTTGACTTTGGATGCTTCATAGATATTGCGGTACTCGCCTGGTTGATCGACTACTGATATTCAGATTTTGCTATATGGCACAGAAGAAAATTATCGAAGTATTCCTTGTGGGATGGTCGCGTCTGAGAGATGTGTTAAATATTCGAGTGATGGAGTTGGGATCAGATATGGTGATTCGTGTGTTCTATGAATTTGGAGATCGGGAGTTCTCAGAAACAAATTGTTTCGTGGTTCTGGACTGTGAAGATGTGGCCAAAGCTATCCAGATGATAGTATGCTTTATGGTTTAGTCACAATGGACTTTTGGAGGGTTATGCATCTATTTGTGGGTGACCAGAGTTGATTTGGGGTCCATTGGTAGACCCAATGAGGATGTGTGTTCTACACCGGGTCGGATTGGTTGGCTCTGTACTGTTGTTGTTGAGGGATGTGCTATTCGGTTAGAGTTGAGCTTATTCGTGTTCTGAGATGCTCTATGAGTCACCCTTCTATGTTACTAGGGGTTGTGATTCGTTGTTATATACACACATGGTGCGATTCTATTTAGGCCTTATGACGGAATTTGAGCGAGATGGGTATTAGGGTATTAAATGATTAATTGCGCATTGATTATGTTCATTCTGGACTATGGTGTTGAGTTATTTGCTTCTCAATGGTTATGGTCATGCACTTTTGGTACTAGACGTCAAATTGCGCGTGGTTGTTGACTTTGAGCATTGTGACTTGAGGTATTTCATGTGGACCAGTGTATGGATGGGGTCACGCATTGTAACGAAGTTATGTTGGGATATGATCCTTTATGTTAGATTCGTGTATTTTGGTTCTACGGTGTGTGATGGGTTCTTAGAATTGCGTTATGATGGTACTTGTTGAGCTTGCGGGACGGTTCTCTCATTGGAGTCATTTTCTAGGTTTGAGTACGTTTGAATTGTTGCGTGTTGGTGCACAGATTGCATGGTTTGTGGCTCTGGGTAGTATTGGTGTGGCATGTCAGTAGAATAGCTTGTATTTGATAAGCTGAGGTCGTCGGACCTAGAATAGGTGCTAACGGATTTGATTGCGGTATATTTGAAAGGATAATGTCGCTGATCGGCTTAGAAATTGGCTATAGTTCTTGTCTAAGGAGAGGGAGCTCCATGACTTCTTGATCTAATGAATGGTTATGAGTTTCTGCGTGTTTCGTTCATCATCTGCAGTACACAAAGGCTTTAGAATGAGGTTTTGTTTGACATGAAGTTTATTACCGGTATTGGGTTGTTTTGAGCAACTACTGTCATCAGATATTTTGCTACGCGTATACGAGTCCTGTGGTATGTCAAGTGATTACATCTTGGGTTGTGGTTATGGCTCGATACATCTTGTTCAGACTTATACAGTGTGTAGATGTGAAGTGTGGGTCTTGTAGTAAATTCCGGATATTGAAATTGGATTATGTGGTTTACGGATTAAGGTTGAAGTAATGATCTTCAGTTATAATGTGTTGTCGGGCCTATATGGAATAGGTTGACATGGGACCACCACTTGGTATATGCATGGTAAGGTTACACAACGGTTTGACGGCTTAGTAATAACTCTTGGCACGTTCGAGGATGAACATATGTTTAAGTAGGGGAGAATGTAACGGCCCGACCGGCCGATCAACATCTGCACTATGCTCGATAGTTTGGGGGAACGAGTAGCTCCATATGATGTATTAGGACTTGTATGCAAAATTTGAGTTCATTTCGAGTTGATTTGATATGTTTCGGCATGAGTTTTTGGAAGTCGAAAGTTCGAAAATTCATTAAGTTTGTTTTGAGGTGCGTTTCATTGTTTTGATGTTGTTATGCGTAATTTGAGGACTCGAATAGGTCCATGTTATTTTATGGGACTTATTGGTATATTTGTATAGGGTCCCTAAGGGCTCGGGTGAGTTTCAGATAGGTTTGGCTTGTGTTGCGCTCGTTTTTCTTATGTTTTGACATCGTTTCTTCAAGCATAAATGGTACCACATTGAACAAATGAGCTCCAATTTTTGTTTTTATTGAAGCATTAGATCCGTATCGTAATTACGGAGCTATAACAAAAAGAATCGTCAAATTTGAACATCGTATGAGGGTATTATTTTCATTTTACTAAGAATTCGGTTGCCAGATTTTCAAACTAATTATGAAATTGCCATTGACTTCGTATTTAAAAATCTGCACTATTTTCACATATTGAAACCAACATATCTCATTCATTATAAGATCAAATGGAGTGATTCAAAAGCCTAACTTTTACTGAAGTTTTACAAGGAATCTATTGGAGGCATCAAAAGCAAGTTTTGGGATCGTTTGACATATAAAACGAGGCAGAACATCTGGGCAAAAATACTTAATATCGAAGGTTTGTTCATTTGGTAATATTTTTAGTTGGGGAGTTCGGATTTAGACATTTTTGGAGGCGATTTTTACCATATGGATTGGGTAAGTGTTCTATACTCGATTTTGGTTATATTTCTCTACAAGCCTAACGATACTAGAGCTATTGAGTTGTGATCCATGTTAGAAACCATGTCTAGGTACATGTTTATTCTGTTGGGACCCACTGAGGCCATATTGTTGTTGAGTTATTTGTTTAAATTGTAATTTCATACCCAGTCATGTTCATTCATTTCATATCATATCTCATTCTCTGTTTCTATTTTTTGACACATCATATCATCATTTTTGGGCTAGTTTCATGGCATTATGAGCTCGAGAGACAGGATATATTGATGACTGAATGAGGCCGAGGGCTTGAGTGTGAGTGATATTATGGAATCGGGTTGCACGCCGCAGCATGTTATATTGATTTATGACTAGACCTGGATTATTATGGCGCTTGAGCTGAAGGAGCCCATCTGGAGTCTGTACACACCCCTAGTAAGCGCGGTTGATTTATATTGAGGGATGGATCTTCCCTGGGAATGGATCTTGTCTGAAGCATTTATATTTGGGGATATATCTTCCCCGGGCTGCATTGGGCTTATATAGTACTGAGTGACTGACTCTCAGTTGCTATGTATATACTCGGGATGGATCTTTCCTTGGCTGGATTGCCATATACAGTACTGAGTGACTGAGCATATTGAGTGGTTAAGCATGATTAGTGGAAAGTGTGAGACACTGTGATTGAGTACTTTGAGAGTGTGAGTATATGAGTTCATCTCTAAGATACATTGTATTTGACATGCATGCTTGGAATACATGCATAGAGATGCATTTTCCTCATGTTGTACGGTATCACGACATTCTGACTTCTCACACATTGATATATAAGCATAGAGATATATTTTCCTCATGCTATTTGAAAATGAAATATTTACCTGTTGAAAGCTTTGGGAAAAATTACAATTTTCAAACTTACTCATATTTTTGGCGATTTCGGTAAAATATTTGAGGTTTCATTGATATACTTGAAAAGCAAACCTATTTTCTGGAACTGTGAACAAGCCCAACATTTTATGTCTGAGTTACTTCTTTTATTACTTTCATTATGTTGTTATGAACTGTTATTGGCTATTGGTATTGGACTCCGACCTATGTTCCAGTTCACCATTACTTTCAACCTTAGGTTAGGTTTGTTACTTATTGAGTACATCGTGAGGTCGGTTGTACTTATACTACACTTCTGCACCTTGCGTGCAGATGTTCGTTGCTAGTGTTGCTGTGATCGACGGGAGCTTGAATTGAAGACGTACCTGCATTCCGGTTGTAGCTGCCTCTTGTTCATGGTAGCCCTAGATTCATAAAAATCTGTTTATGTACATTTCGAATAGATGGTGTATTTATTTCATACCTGCTTTGTAAATTCTAATCTTAGAAGCTCATGATTTGTACTGCCAGTCCTTGGGAAATGTATAGGATTTAGATATTTTCTTTAACTTAATTGTCTTATTAAATTTCATTGGAATTGGATGGTTGTTAATTGGCTTACCTAGCGTGTTGGGTTAGGTGCTATCACGACTAGTTGGATTTTGGGTCGTGACAGTAATGGCAGGCCATGAATGCAAATATTCTCTGCAACGGTCCCTCATTTAATGTTAGAGAATATTACTTTATTGAATGCTATCCGATGGCAAACCCTTGATCTCATCCCGTTAAATATGCTCCCTTCAAGATTTACCCGATGCCGATTACATTCGTTGTGTCTGGTATTGGTTGCACCTGACTTGCCTTTTTCTTACCTTCGATTCCACATATCATGCTATAATTTGACTATCTGTTATAAATCAATTTTACCCCATACACTCTTTATCTTTAAAATTGAAATAATTTGCAGTGACATATAATAGTCAGAATTCTTGCGTATAAATTAGGTCTCCTTAAATTTATTTGGACTCTGATAATGTTTCTTTGGAGCCAATTACTTGGAAACCAAACCAGACAGAAACCCACGAGAAGGACTTGATTACAAGTAATAATTTCTAATATATACTATTAATCGACTTCAAAGTCTTATTTAGGCAAAGAGTCCTAAAACTAAATGGAACTGAAACGTGAAATTTTACTTATTTTTAGAAAGAATTAATCAGCAATTTAATACAAATAATTTGGTTGATCTCGAAATCTTAAATAATAGAAAAATAAGAAAATAATTAATCCGAAATATTAGAGATATAGTTAAACAACTATTCTGTCTAGTATAAAATTTATTTTTAAGGTATCAAAAAGAGGAACATCATTTCTCTAGTGGAATATATGAAGTGATAATTGGCTATAAATGTATATATTTAGTGTATTACTTGCCTTACATTTTGGTGTTTTAATGATAATATGTGCGAAGTTTGGGCTTAATTATGTCATTTTTATGTGTAGGATCATTGAAAAAGGAAAATAAGCGAAGGTTGCACACAAGGATGTAAAAAATACATAAAACGAGCACGAAAAGGCAGAAATCGGAGAAGCATAGAAACATGCGCCAAGTTGGGTGACGCCCGGATCCTCACGAGGTGAAGCAGGCGATAAGGTAGGTGATGTGAGGTTCTTAGCTCGCCTCAGGTGTCATGGCCTAAATCCCATCATAGGTCGTGATGGCACCCAACGTGTCGTTAGGTAAGCCAACAACTTAACAACATGCCGGTCGATAGTCCATAACACATTTTGTAACAAGTGTTGAAATAAATAAGCGAAATTTCTCAGTTTTTATAGAAAAGTACTAATATAATATTTAATGTTCAAACGTGATCAAGATATAAATTTAAATATCATCACAGAAATATAACCAAGAACGAGAATCTAAACCCCAAAATCTACAAGTGCATGAGTATCTACGAGGAAGTACAATATTACTACAACATTTGTCTGAAATATAAAATAGACAGGATATAGTAAATGAATAAGATGGGGACTCTGTGTGTTGTGGACCGTAACATGGAACGCAACTCACCATAAATTTTCCTCAGCAGTTGCACCTATGTGCCAAGATGACCACCAAATGTATCTATCCCAGTACCTGCACAATTAGTACAGAAGTGTAGTATGAGTACGTAAATCAACGTATACCCAATATGTATCTAGCCTAACTTGAAGAAGTAGTAATGGGGGATCGACATCGACACTTACTATAATAAAAGTAGATAAGTATGGGGTATAGCAGGTAAAAGCAACGAAACAGATAAATGTGCACAACACGATCCTCAACAGAAGAGTAAATACGAAGTCCTCAAATACCGGATACTACCTCGAATGAAATACATAATGGTCAACACCATATAAAATGTCACATCTCAAGTCAGAAAGACTCATAGGTACGCTGGCTCATTATCGAGTATTACGCGTGATACTACCGAGGCAAAACTTTGATGAGTCACTAGTCCCACCCATAAATATATATGTGAGTTATGAAATATAAGAAACGTTCGGACAAATACGTACAATGTGGGGAAAAAAATCCGTAAAAGGAAGTACCGAGGCCCCCGGGATCCCATCCAATCACACTAACAAGTACCCATACCTTATCCAAAGGCTCGAAACACCACGAATAACATCAAAACCACGAATCGGTGATAAAAATCCTTCTATTAACTTTCAACTTTTAAACTCCGCCAAACGCATTCAAATCACACTTAGAAATTTCGGATCACGACCAAACTTCACACACAAGTTCCAATCAACTAAACGAAACTATCCTAGGTCCCGAAACACCATCTAGAGTCTGATAATACCAAAGTCAACTCCAAGTCAAACTTAGCTAATTCCAAAACCTTCAGAATAAAAACTTCCGATAATAAGCGCTGAATCGCTCCCAAACCATCAAATACTCAACATGGGCATACGCCCAAGTCCGAGATCACCTTACAAATCTATAGGAACCTTCAAATTCCGATTTCGAGGTCGTTTACTCAAGAGTCAGACCTTGGTTAACTTTTCCAACTTAAAACTTCCGAATTGAGAATTATTCTTCCAAATCAACTCCAAACTTCTCGAAAATCAAAACCAACTACACGTGAAATTCATAGTACATAAAGTGAAGCTAATCAAGGTCTCAAACCGCCGAACGACATGCTCAAAACGACCGGTTGGATCGTTACACTAGGCCAGGCCTCGCGAGCTCTAGGGCATGAACACTTTCCCATTCCGTGCATTAAATATTTTCACTTGATTTTGGACTTGGAGAGTCTGAACCTAGAATATAAATACCCCCTAAACGTAATTAGTGAAGGTTTGGTCAATTTTTTTAATGCGAAAAGGGCTTAGAAACACGAATGGAGCACATAATTCATCGATTCTTCCATCCTTCATCTAGTATTCCTAGCTTTTATGTTTAAAAATAATACTTTGATTGTTGTTATGACCATGAGTGTCTAAGAACCTCATTATTATGGGGTTATGATTGTTATTGACTATTATTATTTGACGGTTGATTATTTTGCTTGAGTTATCATATTAATTTGTTTATTCAGTCTCGCACTTAATTATTTTACTGCGTAGATAATAGTAGAATACTATCTATGAATTTATAATTGAACTCGAAAGTAGGAACTATATTGCATATAAGATTGAATAGAGTAAGTTCTTGAATTCGGGCATCAGAGAATATATTCACAATTAGGATAGACATACTCTAGTTGCATTACTTGGTTATTTTTGCAGGAAATATACATGAATTCTTGTTAATTATGATTCAATAGACATATAATATGAGGTTGTCTTGAATAGGCGAGCGAAGCGTCGAAAGACCTTCGAAGCATAATAAAACCCGTTAACCAATAAATTAGATAAATCAGGTAAATAAATCAACTAGAAGAACACAATAAGGGAGACATTAATCCTATAACCCCGGAATATTCCCATCTCATTGAATTCTTCCTAAGTGTTTGCTTATTTGCTTTGCATCATTGAATTCTTGCTTGTTTCGTAATTTCGTAGTCATTTTTAGTAGTAAAAATCACAATCGCCTTCTTCATAACCGCTTGAGAAATTAACTCACAAGTAGTTTAGATTGGACGACTGTTAATCATAAATCCTCGTGGGACGATATTTTCTCATCACTTATTATTTGTCGACCTCGTGTACTTGTGTGTGCATTTGGCCCCAACCAAGGGTGGCTCAATACTATTGGGGCTTAAAGCCATACTTCCATAAGAGGCCTTTAACTTGTTTCCTAAAAAAGGGACTTTCATGTATATTATTTATTTGAAATCTAATTTTCTAACCTTTTGAGATGCAAAATTATGAATAATTATTTTATAATTAATTTCTTCTAATGATTCTTTTTTAATTGATAATATAGCCAATCCATTCAATTTTTCTTGCGCCATGGTTGATCTTAAGTAAGATTTTATCAATTTTAATTTTAAAAAACTTCTTTCAATTTTTAGTTTTTGATCGAGGGTGTCCAGAGGCAACTGCTATCATTATTCTATAAGCAATATAAGCATTTAAAAAAGAATCAAGTTCCTTTATCTAATTGAATATATCGCGTGGAGTGCTATCATCTCTTCTTTTTGGGATTGTATCAAAGATTCAACTTTTCTTTTCTTTTTCTTAAGTTTTGAATAAGCGGATTCATACTTTCTATTTGGCACATTTAAATTTTAATAAATATTAAAAAATAATATATGCGTATATATTAGAAATATCAAGAAAAATAATTTTTAGATGAAAACTAACACTAAAAAGGTGGGATAGAAGAACCTGATTCAGTAACTTGATGTGAAAATAAATATTTGTTGCTTTTAATATACTTCTTGTAGGCTTAGTTCGATAGACGAAAAATGCAGAACAATAGAATTTCTTGGAGGCACAAAGAAAAAATATAATAATAGGAGGAGTAACGTTTGATGAAAACGTAAAAAGATTAAAAAAGAAAATTGAATATTGTGAAAACCGAAAAAGGAAGTGGTGTTCACATAATATTTAATGAGAAAAAAATTAAAAAAAGAATAACAACTTGATTCCTTCCACAAATTTTAGATTTACACATTAAGGGCCCATTTTTAAGGAACATAAATATTCCTTTTCAGTTGGGGCCCTAAAGATTGGGCTTCAATGGCTTACCAAAAGCCGGCCCAACACACAGAGGCTACCATTATTAAGAGAAAAAGGTCAGATTTGTCCCTCTACTTTAGTAAATTGTCCACGTTTGTCCCTTTCTGCTATCCGTCTAAATATATCCCTACCGTTAAGAAAGTAGATAAATTAGTCCCTAACCCTAACAGAATTCCAACATGAAAGCGGGCCCTTCTCTTCGATTGCCAACTGGGCAAATTAAAAACCCAAATAAAAAAGACTCGTTCATCTTATCTCACCCGATTTTCCAAAACCCTTGTTTTTATGGAAAATCAAAAACAAAAAAAGATTCTATTTTTTTAACCCAAGAATACGAAGCACCCCAAAAAGACCTAGAGGCCACTTTTCCTCCTCAATATTAAACCTGCCCAATTTCTCATCTCATTGCGAAGAGCTCCATTAGAATCAGTTATCACCTCCGTCTTATATATTTTTCACAGCGTTGTTAAAAATTCGGTTGGCACAATACAACGTCATTTTAAAAAATAAACTTTTTTTATAGTCTGAATGGACCAATCTTCTTACTGACGTATTCCCCGACAAATATTTAGCCATAATTTTCCAGTACTTAACCTCAGGCCACCGTAGAAAATTCTCCCTCGTCTGTCGGAGATGGCTCTGAGTTGAGGGGAAAAACCATAAAAGACTCTTCCTCACCGCAAAAGCTAAAATACTCTCGATTTTACCTGCCATCTTCTCTTGTTTCGATTCAGTCACCAAACTCGCTCTCTATTGTCACAGAAATTCGATTAGAATAAATAACGAAGGCTTTCCTTATCTCTCTTAAGTGCGTGAACCTCACTTTGGGGATTTTGCTTTTGGTGAAGGCTCCTGGATGCATGTATACTGAGTTATTTATTTGGCTAGGCATTGTAAGTTGTTGATGAAGCTTTACATTGATGGATTAGGATTGTAATGGTAAAGGGAGGTGGTTTTGGGTGGGGTGGAAGAAGAAACAGGTTTTAAGAGGGAAAATGGGCCTGGGTAATGAGCTATTTGAATGGGTATGAGTTTTTTAATTTGTCTAGTTGGCAATCAAAGAGTAGGACCAGGTGCCACGTTGGAATTCTGTTAGGGTTAGGGATAAATTTATCTAATTTTTTAACGGTAGGGACATATTTAAACAGATATTAAAACCAGAGACAAACGTGGATAATTTACTAAAGTAGAGGGACAATTCTGGCCTTTTCCCCCATTATTGACGTCAACAAAAGAAATCTCGCTTTCAAGGGTATTAAAGTCATTGCCTATATTTTCTAATCCTAAAATCATCAAAAATTCCTTGAATTATCTGCAAGTGAACACGTTACACGCAGCAACAGTCAACATCATTTCTGTGCCGCTGTTTGTTGTCTCTTCGGCTGGCTCTTTAGCCGCCATGGCAGCAACGCCGCTTGAGTCTCTTTGAATCTCAAATATCTTTCCTTTCACTCCTTCATCTATGTTACGACTTTAAAACAGCACTTTTTTCCTTAAGCAACATCTTATTCATTTTCCACTACTCCCGTTTGGTTGACGAGAAATTGTAAATGGAATAGAAGCAACTGAATTGTAGTTCAACCGTTCATCATCCCGTTCTTTGAGCAGTTACTTTCCTATTTCTGGTGTTTTTTCAAGCTGATATATGGCTACTATTAATGAGATTGCATGTTTTACCTACCTCGGGATAACTAACGCTGTTTCTCCTAGACGACGTCGTTTGGTTGTTCCTCAGACTTGGTTGAAATTGAGGAGTCAATCATGTTCAAAGGTTCTGGGTGCAGATTGTAGTCAGAACCCTAGTTTTGTTACTCCGAGGAGGAATAAAATCTGGGAATTTAGATTGTATAATTCTGTTGAATTGGATAGGTTTGTGACGAGCGACGATGAGAATGAGATGAGTGAAGGTTTTTTCGAGGCAATTGAGGAATTAGAACGAATGACAAGAGAACCGTCAGATGTTCTTGAGGAAATGAATGAGAGGTTATCTGATAGAGAGTTGCAGTTGGTGTTGGTATACTTTGCGCAAGAAGGGAGGGACTCATGGTGTGCTTTGGAGGTGTTTGAGTGGCTAAGGAAAGAGAATAGAGTTGATAAGGAGACAATGGAGCTGATGGTTTCGATAATGTGTGGATGGGTGCAGAAGTTGATTGGGGCGAAGAGTGAAGCCGGGGATGTAGTGGACTTGCTGGAGGATATGGACTGTGTAGGGTTGAGCCCCAAATTTAGTATGGTTGAGAAGGTTATTTCTTTGTATTGGGATGCAGGTGAGAGGGAGGGAGTTGTGTCCTTTGTGAAGGAAGTGTTGAGGAGGCAGATTGCTTACTCAGATGGCAACGGAGATGGGCATAAGGCTGGTCCCACTGGTTATCTTGCCTGGAAAATGATGGTAATTCTTATATACTCATTGAATTTAATGCTAAGTACTTGTTAGCAGTAAATATTTGGTGTATTTCTCCCATTAAAAAGGTGATGTCATAGAGTCCTGGCTTTGACTCTTGATTAAAAGAAAAAAGAGTCCTGCCTTTGACTATCTTGTATTCTTTTCTAGTCCTTCAGTTTGGTCATGTTAATGTCATGCTATCTTATGCTTAGTAAACAAGTTACTATCAAATCCAGCTTAGGATTTCTCTTCCTAGCTGTAGATGGTATTGGAATGAAACAAATAACCCCCATGATATTAGTAGGACAGTTTCTTATGTATTCTATCGTTGTGCATCCTTATTGTGAGAAACATGTGTGCCTTGTTGTGCCACTTGAAATAAGATTACTTGTGGAATGTTTGTTGGCAAATCTTTTTGAGTCACTCTGGATAGGTTGTGGCAGCCAAATTCATGAATTATGATTTCCAAAATAAAGTTTGCCGATTAATGTTGACGAGGGGACTCTACTTCTTTGCTACGGGATCAAGGGTCACTTCGCTGGAAGTCCAGTAACAGCCTATGGCCACTGGTAGTTGAACCCAATAGGAGATTTACTGTGAAGCTTGCCTTACACAAATTTCACATCGAAATGGGAAGAGAAAGTTAGTACCATATAAAAGCGAGTGCATGGTTCTAATTGTTGAAGTGCTTTTTGGGTTAAAGCTTAAGAGAACAAAGTTGTGAGGCATAATTGTTGGGCCAGAGTGGACAATATTTTAGCAGTTAGGCTGGACCATGACAACTGGTATCATTGCCGGTACCTCCTCTAATATGGTGGTGGGGAAAACTCAGCACGACGTTGAGTCCCTTATGAGTGTGACATCTACGAAGTGCTGGCGGTTGAATTCTCTGTCAAGCTTGCCTTAGGCGAATTCCACGTCAAACTGGGAGGAAAAGTTGGGGACCATGTAATGGCAAGTACAAGAACCCAACCGTTAAGGCGCTTTTTGGGTTAAAGCTCGGAGAGGAAAAAACATGAGGCCCCAAAGGTTGGGCTAGAACAGACAAGACTTTGCAGTTGGGCCTAGGTTGTGATATGTAATAGGTCCTAATGCTGAAAGATCAAAATTGTTGCACTACGGCAAGTAAAGAGATAGAGAAGATACAACCTGTAAAGTACCGAAGCTGCAAGAATTTAAAACAAAAGAATATAACAAAACCTGTAAATGCTTGTAGTGATAAAAAATGACTACAAATGTTTGGAGTTAGCGAGATCTTGATAAAGAAATTGAAAATAAATGAAATAATTGACAGGTTATTGGTGTATATGTGTTATTAATGGATGATAGATGAAGGATGTTGTATGATCTCCATCATATATACAAAAGGTTGCGGCGTTTATGGGTCCGTACCACCTTCATGTTGTGATCTAGATTGTACATTTCAGTGCTGTAATAGTTCTATGCTCGCTTGGTTTTCTCCTCTTTATACCTTAGCTTTCTTATTCTCATATTCGGTTGACATATTCGCTTGCTCTGATCTTATACGGAAAGGCAGTTACTTGTCCGATCAATGTGAGATAAACAAACCTTTACCGGTGGGTCAGATACGATAATACGTTTTACCCACTTCTGAGATGGATGTTGGGCTTAGTCCATATAGCCAACTTGCTATAAATGATGTTGATCCCCAAGTCTTCTTTTGGGCAATATTATCCATCAAAGTATATGCCGATCTGGGTCAGTTTCAAGGGAGCATGAAACAAGTAGGACCAATGATATCCAAAGATATGGGGTACGTTCGTCGACTTCAATGCCAGGTACTATTGTACTAGTAGTGCGGGAAAGGCTTCGAATGACAATTGTGCAAACTCATCTAAAAAAAGCTCAAGAAAACTCGATTGGTGTGTTTTAAGAACCAAATATGGATGTGTTACCTAAGCCTAATGTTCACTCACAGAATTTAGTAGTAAAAGAATATCACAACCTAGGGAATTATCCATAATGTCCTCCGGCACAACAAGAATGTGTCACGCCCCGAACCTGGGCCTGGACGTAACACGACACTTGATGCCTGACTACATGTGACTGAGCGAACCAATTGACTGGCTGAATCAACATGTGGTATCAAAACATACTGAATGCGGAAGATAAACTAACACATGCTGATATACTGAAAGTCTAGATGATATAAATCAAAGTGCGAAAATACTAATACAATTCTGAAAATTGTAGCCAACATAGCTTAATATGAAAAGCCCGTGACTTTGTCTAACTGTTACTCTAGTCTATGAAGCCTCTATTTGAGTACTGAAAACACTGATTGTATGTGAATACTAAAGACTGTAGTAATGATAATGCCCCGAAAGAACTGGGGATCACCAAATAGCTGGTACGAGAATCCTAACGCTCTGAATCATCAACCTGTAATCATTACCTGCATCGTGAGATGCAGGCCCCGGGCAAAAGGGACGTCAATACATTTGAATTGTACTGGTATGTAAAGCAACTGAAAGAAAGAATTATAAATTCTGAAACTGAAACTAAGCTGATAACTGAGAATTTATAATTGATAACTGAAATGATAACTATTCAAACTGAAACTGAAATGATAACTGATAACTGAACTGATAACTGGTAACTGTTATGATAGCTGATAACTGAACGGTAACTAATAATTGAACTGAAAGGAAGTAAGGATATGAATACTCCTCTTCTAAATGATGAACAACCTGTTTATCTGAATATTAAACTACGACCTCAGGACCAATATATATATATATATATATGCATGTGTGTGTATATATATATATATATATATATATATGTGCACAAACTGCAGCCTCGGCCCCAGGTATACGTATACATAACTGCGGCCTCAGGCCCAAAGATGCATAAAGCATAAATTGCGGCCTCAGGCCCAAAGATGCATAAAGCATTAACTGCAGTCTCAGGCCCAAATATAGGTGTTCAACATTCAGGGATTTAAAATCAGGAACTGCGAATCATACTGCAATACATAATAGTGAAATACTGAATCACGCTGAGTTATATGATACTGGAATACTGGATCACACTGAGTTACATAATACTGGAATACTGAATCATACTGAGTTACATAATACTGGAATACTGAATCATACTGAGTTACATAAACTGGAATACTGAATAGGACTAGAATGAGACATGTATTCTTGAACTGGTTATGAACACTGAAACTTTAACTGTTTATGACATACTGAGTAAGCTATACTGAGACTTAGGGACATCAAAGCCCAAGTCTGTATTGAATACGAACTGAGTTCACAACGTTTAGAATGAAAGTCATGAACGAGTTACGAAGCTAGAGAATAGAAGTTCTACAACTATTCAAGGAACTAGGCTTAACTATATTTCTGAGGCAATTGATATGTCGTAAAAGAAACGTAATGTAGGGAGAATCATTAGCATTCCCAAACATAGAGAGTTAGCCTCACATACCTTAACTTCCTGCTCTTGAGCATAATACAATATTCGCCAACCCTTTCAACTTTAATCTATATCAATACAAGTCAAAGGGATTCCATATTAGCAATAATACTCATGTTTTGGTTACTTAGGCATTTTCTCAAACACTTGGTGGCATAAAGCTTCATAGTCCTTATTAATGGTGTCTCTACACCCAATAACCCATTCTCTTGCTCCTAGATAAATTCTAAAGTCTCAAATAGTTATAATCAACATTATTCTTTATCACCCATAAGGTAAACAACACCCTTAACCAATAATCAACAATCAACAAGCCAAACCTATAATTGTTTATGCTTTTCTATCAAACCCATCAACTCATACCTCATGAGCTTGAGTCAGTAATCATTAATCCAATGCTAGAATCAATTAGAGGGTGAAGACATTACCTTTTTGACGTTCAATCTTCTTGAATTCGAGTTCTAGGGTTTCTTCTCTCAACAATGATGCCCCAAATGAATATCTAATGATATGGAGGGTTTACCCATCTTAATAAGATGTTGGGATATTGAAATTAACTTAGAATCACCATTAGAACTTACCTTGGGTGGTGGAAGGACCCTTAGGGAGTTAGGTTTTTGAGAGTTCTCATTTCTAGAGCAAGTTTTATGTTTTGGGGCTGTGGGGGACGAAATATAGCTTTAAAACGACCCCCACTAGCGCGCCCGCGCATCTGGAGGCCTGCCTGCGCTAAACGGCAGTAACACTGCCTCAAAATTTGCGCGGCGGCGCTAAGGGCACGCATATCGCATACTGTTCTGTAAAACGCGCATAACGTTTTGCACAGAGATCCGTTCGGGCTCCATAATATATCGTTGGAAAACTATTTCAAAGGCCTACAACTTTCATGCTTTGAGTTTTCCCAAATTCCTTACTCATTTTCACTAAAACCTGCTGGAATACGAACCTTCTGCAAACTTAGTCGATTTTGTCAAATCTTATGCACCTCACTTTCCATCTTGATTTTGAAATAACTATTTTCACCCATAATCATCCCGATGAGACTTTACATGCCCAAAATATAACCTTACTATTCCTTTAGCTCATTCATACTTGAGCCGAATTTACGGGGTGTTACATTATCTCCCCCTTGGGATCATTCGTCCTCGAATGATTGTCGTGACTGTAACTTCTGCTAACTCCGGACCTTAAACGGGTCTGGTGGAAACATGAACTTTCATTAACACTTGTATACTAAACTGAATAAATACCTGATTACTGAACTGTTGCAATGCTGAACTGAATGACTACTGCATTGACTGAATATTGGTCTGCCATGGATACGTGAATACTGAACTACATGGATATATGAATATTGAACTGGCACTAATATTTGAGTAATTTAAGTACTAAGCTGGCATGAATGTCTAAGTATTGGACTAACATGAGTAGCTGAGTATTGATCTGACATGAGTATCTGAGTACTGAACTGACATGAATATCTGAGTACTGGAAACTTGAATGTTATAACATGATACGTGAAATACTGGCTGTACCACCACTAATTATGGTGGCAACTCCAACTCATAAGCTAATTGACCGATCCTTCGCAAGAATCTATATGGCCCAATATAGCAGAGACTATGCTTCCCTTATTCCCAAATCTCATAACGCTTTTCATAAATGAAACTTTCAGAAACACCCAATCATCAACTTGAAACTCTAAGTCTCTATGCCGCACGCTCGAATAAGACTTTTGGCGGCTCTGAGTTTTCTTCAAACGCTCTTGAATCAACTTAACTTTCTCCATTGCCTGATAGACTAAATTTGGTCCCAACAATTCCTCTTCACCAACTTTGAACCAACCAATTGGCGATCTACACCTTCGCCCATACATAGTCTTTCACAATGCTATCTTGATACTAGAATGGTAGGTGTTATTATTAGGAAGGTCAATGAGAGGTATGTGATTATCCCAATTACTTTAACATCAAGGACATATCCTCAATTGTTTGAATAATGTGCTCTGCCTGGCCATCTTTCTGAGGATGAAAAACTTGTGACTAATCCTTTCTGAAAGGACTTCTAAAAGTTCATTTTAAACTGAGCACCACAATCCGGAATGACGGACAATGGAGTCCCATGCAATCAGAGGATTTCTTGAATGTACAACTTGGTATAATCTTCTACTGAATCTATAGTTTTTACTGGCAAGAAGCGTGCTGACTTGGTAAGTCGATTTATGATCATCCAATCAAATCATGCTTTTAAAATGAGCAAGATAATCCCGTTATAAATTTCCATATTTACCATCTCCACTCAAAAGTATGTGTATCCTGGGATGAAAACACTAGACTTTCTACTGCTTGACTTTCACTTGCTAGCAATTCGGACAATTGGCCACAAAGTCTGCGACGTTCTTTTTCATGTCGTTCAACCAATAAATCTCCCTGGTGATGATGCATGTTTGGGGAACCTGGATGGAAAGAATATCTGGGATTATGGGCTTCTAACATGATTTTCCCTCTTTAAGTCCATCTATGTCTGGAACACACAATCTGACTTGGTACCTCAAAGTACCATCATCTCCCCCTTATTCAGAAGCCATCGTTTTATACTTGTGAATTTAATCTTTCAACTGCAACACGTAGGGTTCATCAAACCGTTTCTTCTTCACTTCGGCTACTAAGGAAGAACAAATTCTGTTCTGGACAATAATTTCACCATCTTCAGAATCCGAAAGCCAAACTCTTTGCTTGGCTAAGCGATGAACTTATTTCACCGTATTTCTCTTGTCTGTCTCAATCATGAGCTACACTTCCCATACTTGATTATCATTTCTAAGCATTTCCTGAAAACACTTATAGCATTGTTGCGATCTAAGTCTTTGACTTGTACTCCACAATTAAAGTCTCGTGCAATGGCTCTACCCTCATAACACATAAATAAGCATGATTTTATAGCTTTTCTTTGATCACTTTATCATCAATAACTAAGCTCGGTGATCATTCTACTCACTTTGTGTTTCTTACACATGCTATACATAATCCCTGTGGTAATTATACAATTTTCCCTAATTACCGAACTAATTTTCTTTTTCATATCCCATGCTGACTATCAAATCACTAACTGGACTTACAAAAAAATTTCACATCACCCCTTAAACCAAAGGTCTTATACTTGCGGATCCTTCCTTTTTTTTTCGGGATTCTAACGACTTTCTTTATCTTCTGCAACTCTTTGCACTTTACGTCAATAACGACTCATCTTCCAACTTACTTCTGAGAAATCTTTCTTACTAGGAAAAACTAAATTATTTACATAAACGGAAAGCTTATGTCTTCATAACTATCCTACATAATCGTAATGATTTAACTCTGCCCACACTGTCAATCTTGGAGAAATCACATTTCAATAATTCCTAAAGGCTATTCTTCTATAGTTTGCTCTCTCACTGCTAGCTGATTTTTTTTCCACTGCCACTGTACTTCGGGTTTAACTTAAACTCTTTGGGCTCTGACACATGCGTTCGGTATTTTCAAACTGCCATCCACTCACTAGAGATAACCTGGCTAAGTGGATCAAATCTCACCTCTACTAGCTCAGCTGAAATTGCTAATCACTGTATCTACTCAAAACTTACTTAATATCCTTTGACTAACCACCTGCTAGCATCATATTTTCTTCTCCTGCTTTGAATAACTAAAATGAAGCATAAGGTTACTCGTAACTTCCTTTTTCATCTGACCATATTCTTTTGCCACACACTATCATTTTTTTGAACTATGTACATGGATCACACTTAGGGAAATTCATCTGTCTTAAACAAAATTAGAATATCTAACCCCAAACTTTCTATATAATACAAAATCATATCATACTATAAACATCCGCGGTAATCACTTAGTCACATAACCTAAGGGGGAACTGCCATATATTTTATCTTATGTCAATAGCTGCTTCTTATAGTAGCTTACTAGCGTGGTACTTCTAGTTCTGATTCGAATAATTCTAAACAACTTAAAATCATTCCCTGAAATTCAATATTGGCTGCTCTTGGTTCTCATTTCATACATCATATCTTCTAGTCATTTGCATGAGTTGTACGAAATCACATCTTTGGTGATAACAAACGTTTCTGACTCCTAGGTATTTTGCCCTTAGGCTCTTTTCTGTCCAAAATTATAATGGCCAATGTTAGGGTCTGACATCTCAACTATCATCATCCAACTTGTGGCTCCATTTCCAAAAATTAAAAGAAATTGTTCTCTGAGGTAAAACATATACGATTACCATACAAAAACTTATCCTTCAGAGTATACCATTGTCTGATAAATCACTTACTGCACCATCCGGCGATTCTTGGGTCTTAATCCGGACCTAAAGTATGCGAAGATTTCTCTATAATCATTGATACTTACATTTTCCTTGAGAACCCATATGCATCCCACTTTTAACGTCCTCTCAAGTCTCATATTTACCAACCTGTACTCCATAATTATACCCCAATGGGCAATTATCCTCTCTAGGAACTTAGGTTTCTCCTGCGCGTTGCTTGGGCATTCAATCTATGGCTTTAAGCTTCATGGCACGATCTAGAGTAGAAAGAAATGAGACAATCCTGGATGTCTTGGTAGTTAACCGTTTATATGAGTGGCCGGCACACACATATAAAGGAAACTCCACTAGACACGGCTTCATAGACTCCCTAGTACTCTTGAACCTAGTGCTTTGATACCAAGCTTTGTCACGCCCCGAACCTGGGCCTAGACGTAACACGACACTCGGTGCCTGACTACATGTGACCGAGCGAATCAACTGGCTGGCTGAATAAACATATGGTATCATAACATACTGAATGCGGAAGATAAACTAACACATGCTGATATACTGAAAGTCTGGATGATATAAATCAAAGTGCGGAAATACTAATACAATTCTGAAAAATATTTCTAGCCAACATAGCTTAATATGAAAAGCCCGTGACTTTGTCTAACTGTTACTCTAGTCTATGAAGCCTCTATTTGAGTACTGAAAACACTGACTGTATGTGAATACTGAAGACTGAGTAATGATAATGCCCCGAAAGAACTGGGGATCACCAAATAGCTGGTACGAGAATCCTAGCGCTCTGAATCATCAACCTGTAAATCATTACCTGCATCGTGAGATGCAGGCCCCGGGCAAAAGGTACGTCAGTACATTTGAATTGTACTGGTATGTAAAGATACCAAAGCAACTGAAAGAATTATAAATTCTGAAACTGAAACTAAGCTGATAACTGAGAATTTATAATTGATAACTGAAATGATAACTATTCAAACTGAAACTGAACTGATAACTGGTAACTGTTATGATAGCTGATGACTGAACGGTAACTAATAATTGAACTGAAAGGAAGTAAGGATATGAATACTCTCTCTTCTGAATGATGAACAACCTGTTTATCTGAATATTAAACTGCGGCCTCAGGCCCAATATATATATATATATATATATATATGTGTGTGTGCGCGCGCACAAACTGCGGCCTCGGGCCCAAGTATACGTATACATAACTGCGACCTCAGGTCCAAAATGCGTAAAGCATAAACTGCGGCCTCAGGCCCAAAGATGCATAAAGCATAAACTACGGCCTCAGGCCCAAAGATGCATAAAGCATTAGCTGCGGCCTCAGGCCCAAATATAGGTGTTCAACATTCAGGGATTTAAAATCAGGAACTGAGAATCATACTGCAATACATAATAGTGAAATACTGAATCACGCTGAGTTATATGATACTGGAATACTAGATCACACTGAGTTACATAATACTGGAATACTGAATCATATTGAGTTACATAATACCGAAATACTGAATCATACTGAGTTACATAAACTGGAATACTGAATAGGACTAGAATGAGACATGTATTCTTGAACTGGTTATGAACATTGAAACTTCAACTGTTTATGACATACTGAGTAAGCTATACTGAGACTTAGGGACATCAAGCCCAAGTCTATATTGAATACGAACTGAGCTCACAACGTTCAGAATGAAAGTCATGAACGAGTTACGAAGCTAGAGAATAGAAGTTCTACAACTATTCAAGGAACTAGGCTTAACTATATTTCCGAGGCAATTGATACGTCGTAAAAGAAACGTAATGTAGGGAGAATCATTAACATTCCCAAACATAGAGAGTTAGCCTCACATACCTTAACTTCCTGCTCTTGAGCGTAATACAACATTCGCCAACCCTTTCAACTTTAATCTATATCAATACAAGTCAAAGGGATTTCATATTAGCAATAATACTCATGTTTTGGTTACTTAGACATTTTCTGAAACACTTGGTGGCATAAACTTCATAGTCCTTATTAATGGTGTCTCTACACCCAATAACCCATTCTCTTGCTCCTAGATAAATTCTAAAGTCTCAAATAGTTATAATCAACATTATTCTTTATCACCATAAGGTAAACAACACCCTTAACCAATAATCAACAATCAACAATCAATAATCAACAAGCCAAACCTATAATTGTTCATACTTTTCTATCAAACCCATCAACTCATACCTCATGAACTTGAGTCAATAATCATTAATCCAATGCTAGAATCAATTAGAGGGCGAAGACATTACCTTTTTGACGTTTAATCTTCTTGAATTCGAGTTCTAGGGTTTCTTTTCTCAACAATGATGCCCCAAACGAATATCTAATGATATGGAGGGTGTACCCATGTTAATAAGATGTTGGGATATTGAAATTAACTTAGAATCACCATTAGAACGTACCTTGGGTGGTGGAAGGACCCTTAGGGAGTTAGGTTTTTGAGAGTTCTCCTTTCTAGAGCAAGTTTTTATGTTTTGGGGCTGCGGGGGACGAAATATAGCTTTAAAACGACCCCCACTAGCGCACCCGCACATCTGGAGGCCTGCCAGCGCTAAACGGCAGTAACACTGCCTCAAAATTAGCACTGCCTCAAAATTAGCACGGCCGCGCTACCGGCGCGCATATCACATACTGTTTTGTAAAATGCGCATAACATTTTGCACAGAGATCCATTCGGGCTCCATAATATATCGTTGGAAAGCTATTTCAAAGGCCTACAACTTTCATGCTTTGAGTTTTCCCAAATTCCTTACTCATTTTCACTAAAACCTGCTGGAATACGAACCTTCTGCAAACTTAGTCGATTTTATCAAATCTTATGCACCTCACTTTCCATCTTGATTTTGAAATAACTATTTTCGCCCATAATCATCCCGATGGGACTTTACATGCCCAAAATATAACCTTACTACTCCTTTAACTCATTCATACCTGAGCCGAATTTACGGGGTGTTACAGAATGTGGGACTTTATGGATGAAATTTTGAAAGTGAGCTTGCATAGGTGCTCTATGAAAAATTAAGTACATGTTTAATGACGTCGTTCTTGTGTTGTGTGTTTTTGATTGATGTGCTTTTCAGAACATATGTGCCCTGATCTTGAATCGGGGAAGGATCCAATTGATGTGCTTTTTTGAACATATGTGCCCAGATTTCTTGATCCAATCTTTCTTGATAGTAAGAACCATGCATTATTTTGTTATTTATATCATAATTTGAACTTCTCCTTGTACCGTGTCAAGGCAAAACTATATCCACAACAAAAAGATATGGAAGATCAAATCATGAATGCTTAGTGTGTATTTAAGAATCTTTAGACAAAATAAACTACAATTATTTCACCAATTATTTTGAGCCATACAAGTTGTATCCTTAAAATTTACTTAAAACATTTATTTTTATCACAAAAAATGATGCATGTTACATATTAATTTTGTTCACTCGAAGAACATGATGAAAATAAAAATAGTAGATGGTCGGTTGAATATTTTGTACCAAATTATTTTTTTGGCTTTGATACGGTCTAAACCAAATAAAAAAAACCTTAAACCCTAAATACTTTTTCAGTCAAAAATAGATAGGCCCCCCTGCACTCTTGTCAATACCACATGCAATGTAGCTGGCAATACCGTGAATGAATGAATATCTACCAAAAATTTGAAATCCGAGACCATATAGAGCAATGCTTAATTTGCCAATTATCTAATTTTTTTTTATAGCACTCAATCCAATTCTTCTCAGCTCTCCTCCTTTTCTATTTAGATAATTGGTGAAATAAGAGGGATCTCCAGCTGAATAGTGTTTAGGGTTTGAGGTTTTTTTTTGGGGTGGGGGGTGGGGGGTTGATATTACCTAGTCAACTCGGTATCATAGTCAAAAAATTAAATTTGGTAGCAAAACTATTCAACTATTGCTTTTCTATCCATCAAGTTCTTAGGATGAACTAAACTAATATGTAACATGTGTCATTTTTTGTGATAAAAATAAATATACCAAGTAAGTTGTAAGGATACAACTTGTACGGCTCAAAGCAATCGGTGAAACAATTGTAGTTTTAATTTGTCTAAAGACTAATAAATCCATAGTAAAGACTTATTATTTGATCTTTTGTAGCTGTTTGCTATGGATATAGTTTTGTGATGTTGTCTTGCCATAGTGTAAGGAAAATTTCAAATATTATGATGCGAATAATGAGATGATGTATAGTTTTTACTATCAAGATAGACTGGATCAAAAAATCAATGCACATTGTTCAGAAAAGTATACAAATTGGATCCTTCCCTCGATTCTATGATCGAAGGCACAAATGTTTAGAAAAGTACAACAATCAAAAACACACAACAAGAGAACAAAGTCATTAAACATGGACTTATTTTTATATTACATGTATAATATGTGTTATATATGGGTCTTGCTAATGTACTATCTGTAGTAGGTTAGCAACTTAGCTCCGCATCCATTTTTGGATTATCCAAGATATCCTTACTCTTCCATTAATTGTGGGGACTTTTTATTCTTTTTAACAAAAAAATAGAACCAAACCAGCCCTTTCCTTATCTTCTCTCTCTTCGACTCCCCCTAACCATCCCCCTCTTCGGCCGCCAACTTTTTCTCTTTCATTTCACAAGCCTTCTTTTTAAATTTTTACTTGTCCATTCTTTGTTTCCCTTCTCAACAGGTTTGAAGAGATTAGCAATATAATTACTAATAAGGGATGAAACCTTTAAGTTTCTATGCCTTCAATTAATTCTCTCTCACTTCCATAATACAAGAAAATATGGCAAATAATGAAGAAGATCAAACTCTTATGGTGTTCAATTGCAGAGAATGCATGATTTCAAAGGGGGATCATGAGTGATCTTAGAGGCTCCATTGCTGTTGAAACGTCTTCTTCTTCCCTAGGTCGCCCTAAAATCTCTATCATGCAAACAAAATGCAGTAATGAAAGTGGGTTTAATCAAACATATTATGGGTGTACCAAAGTTAAACATACATTTTAGTTTTTAGAGATTAGACCATGATATCCATATACTTTGATAATGCTTATGAGAATCTAATAATCTCAAAGGGGGTGGGAAAGAAGAGAAGCAGAAGAGAGATAGAGGGGAGAGAGCGACTCATTAGGGAGTAGGGAGAGGGGAAATGGCAGTACCAAATATGTTGGATTTACTTTTTGCAAAAAAGACAAAATATCCTCCCATGTTAATGTACACCAGTATACTTTTAAGGGTATTTTTGAGAATTCAAAATGGATACAATTGTCAATAAGAGACGATGCTCATGGTAATGTTTAGATCGGTGAATAAGTTTATTGAGGCGAATAATGAGGGCGGGGATACTGTACACCGGCTCATGGAGATGAACTGAGTTGATTGAAGCCCAACCTTACGATTTGTTAACTATGTCATATCTTCATATTGGTGTTGGGTGTGAGGGATGAAGCTGTCTTTTCTGTGAAGGAGGTGTTGAGGGTGCAAATAGCATACTCGGATGTGCATAAGGGCGTGTCCTACCAGTTTTCTTGTTTGCAGGGGAGGACACACATATGCTCAAGCGGTCACACCGCTTAGTAGGAAAAGTTTACTAAATATGCATATGTAATTAATTTGCAGAAACAAAATATGGGATATCCAGCAACCGCTTGACACAAGCTGCTCCATAGCTCGCCTGGTCGAGCACCTCTCTTCTAATTGAGGTCATGTGTTCAAACCCCGCCAATTTTTCATGCGTGTTTATTTTGAGATATTTTTGGCTTATCTGTGCTTAAAAGCAATATGTCAGCAGGGATTGAACCATTGACCTCTGGGATGGTAAGGACAAACAAAACCAATTGGCATGAGTCCAAACGTGTGATGTACGTAGAATAATTTATCTTTTTCTGCTGCTTCCATTGTATTTTTCAGGATGAAGTGGTTAAGACCAATTTGCAGAATCAAATAAATAATAAGCTTTTGAGTGATTGTTTGGTTCATTATATAGAAAAAGAATTATTTAGTATTATTCTTAAGAGGAGAGTCCGTGCAACATAGCCATTTTGGGATATCATATCTCTGGTCAAGGCATCCCCTTGTTGCCAAGGTGTGGATATGATCTAATATTAAAAATATCTCAAATCTCGCTTTAGAGATTCTTTGGCAAATAAGGAAAAAATTAATTAAGAAAACTACTTCCTCTGTTTTAGTTTATGTGAACCTATTTCCTTTTTGGTCCGTTAAAAAAAGAATGACCTCTTTCTAGATTTGAAGATAATTTAGCATAAACTTTCAATTCTACTCTCAATTAGAACCTTTTATAGTCACACAAATACTCTCGCATGTTTAACATCACACGTCTCAAAAGATTTATAGCCGCATAAATGTTACCCCCTCCGTTCCAATTTATGTGAACCAATTTGACTGGACACGGAGTTTAAGAAAAAATGAAGACTTTTGGAATTTGTGGTCCTAAACAAGTAAAAAAGGGGCCCAGAGTATTTTGTGTGGTTATAAAAGCTTCTCGTTAAGGGTAGAATTGTAAGTTTAAGCTAAATTGTTTCCAAATTTAGAAAGGAGTCATTCTTTTTGGAACAGACCAAAAAGGAAATAGTTTCACATAAATTGGAACGGAGGGAGTATGACTTATTTAGGACCATAAATTTTAGAAGTCTTCATTTCTATCTTAAATTCCGTGCTCATTAAGATAGGTTTACATAAATTGGAACAGAGGGAGTAGTATATAGCATAGTACAACAAATGTTTTATGCAGTAAAGCATACCATGTGGGATTCCAAATGTTTTATGATTTCTGACATGACTTCTAGAGATTTTGAACAAGAAAAGTTTAGTTTGAAAGACCTGAAGGTCTTGAGGACCGACAGAGAGATGAGAGATATATGTAGAAGATTTCTCTCTCACGCTGTAACCTGGTATTAAATGAAATGAACAACAACACAAATTTGTGGTTGTGATTCATTACCTTATTTGCCAAATAATCTCAAGTGAGATCTAATTCCGAAAATGGTTCGTATACATGATTTAGAGCAAGGAGATCTCTCAGACCAAGGACATGATTCCAAAATGGTGATCTGACTTTTTGAATGATTCTGAAATTAACCAAAAGTGGTGAAAGAGTCGTTCAACATCATTGAAGAAGATAACTCTCTTGGTTATGAGATTCTTTAGCAGTAGTAAATGGAGCTCAAGTATCTGAGCAAGAAAGATACTTTGGAATTGAAAATACATAAAGCAGATTAGTTTATGCGGGTAAATTTGGACAATCTGATAAGGATAGATACAAGCAAGTCTCGGGAAACATAGAGGATGGTGTACAAAGAGAGTAAGTGAAAGTCTCTGAATGTTTAATTCATGTATTTGTAAGTCTATACAACACCAATTTTGGTATATAATTAAAATAAGGAGAGCGGGTGAATCTTTAAAACAAACTGTTAAGACACTAGAATTTATTTTTAGTCATAGAGTTGAAAACATTTTTTTCATTGCATACATTAACATTTTATCAATGTCTATTTTTTCAAAATCTTAACATTGCCACAAAAACAATAACAATAAGAACTGACGGGAAAAGCTTCTTTTAACTTTGTTAAAATTTGTTCGATAATTAATGTTTTATAACAGCGAAAAGGAGAAAAAAATATGCATACAACAATGTTCAAATTTCAATATAGTGCATGGGCCAATCCTAACTAGCTAAATTCTTTTAGGCTGGACATTTGGTTTTAAAATAGCTAAAAAGTTCAGTTGATGATGTCTTTTAGTTGTATTAGTTATTTGAGGAGTGAGAAGGTAAGAGGATTTTTCTGTTACTAATACGCAGTGCATTATGTGGAAAATAAAATTTGTAAAATAGATGGAACAACTGATTTACTAGATTGAAGGGCTGTGATGCAGAATTATCCTGCTTCCAGGATTTCCTTTGCCAAGTTATATCCATGTCTTATAGCTTTGATCTTCCTGTCAGGAGGAGGGGAATTACAAGGATGCAGTCAAATTAGTTATTGACATTCGAGATTGTGGGTTGAAGCCAGAAATATACAGCTATTTGATTGCAATGACAGCTGTGGTAAAAGAGCTGAATGTTTTTGGAAAAGCTTTACGCAAATTGAAAGGTTTCGCCAAAAGTGGTGTCATTGCGGAGCTTGATTTAGAAAATCTAAGGCTCATTGAAGAATATGAAGCAGATTTGTTGGCTGAGGGTGTACGTTTGTCGAATTGGTTGATTAGAGAAGGAGGTCCTTCTCTTTTTGGGGTGGTTCATGAGAGGCTTGTTGCAATGTATGTATGTGCTGGGCGTGGAATAGAAGCAGAGAGACATTTGTGGCAAATGAAGTTAGTTGGGAAGGAAGTGAGCGGAGATCTTCATGACATTGTCTTAGCAATATGTGCTTCCCAGAAGGAGCCGGAGCTAGGCCCTATCTCAAGGTTGCTCACCAGAATGGAGGCATCAAGCTCATTACAGAAAAAGAAAACATTGTCATGGCTGTTGAGAGGTTATATTAAAGGTGGACATTTTGAGAATGCTGCAGAGACAGTAATTAAGATGCTTGACCTGGGTCTGTATCCCGAGTTTTTGGACAGAGCAGCTGTGCTGCAGGGACTAAGGAGAAGAATTCAACAATCTGGAAGCTTGGAAATTTACCTCAACCTTTGCAAAAACCTTTCAGATGCTAGTTTGATTGGTCCATGTCTTGTATATCTCTACGTAAACAAATATAGATTGTGGATAATAAGGATGCTATGAGCAACTTGGAGAAGCTGACCGTGCTCTTGTTGTTACAGGCCTTGATGTGTATACTATATATATATATATATATATATATATATATATATATATATATATATATATAGTCGCTCAAGTTCAAGTTCAGTTTCGTATATAATGTACATGTAAAACTACTCCACAATGAAAAATAAACTATTCCCTATATTTCAGTTACGCTGTCTGTCCCTGCTATTTCTTGTTTTTCCTTCTCACAAACTAAGCCAGCTACTTACAGCTTAATCATGGACCCCCTGCAGAAGCATGTTTAGGTGGGGTCGTTATGTTATCCATCATGCTGAAGTTTTCAAATGAAGTGATCCTGTATCTTTTCATTAGGGCGCCATTAGTGCTATATTCTAAATAGATGAATCTTTTAGAATTCATTAGGTAAGGAGAAGTAGTACGTTATTTTGCATTGCTTCTGGTTTTCTGATTTCTCTCTTGCGGTTTTGTACTAATCGGAGAATAAAAAACAATTTCTTTTTTGATAAACTGGATTACTTTTATTAATACTAACATTGTCTGGAAATATTACAAAGGCATTTTTATTGCCAAAATCAGCCAACTTGGTGCAAACTGGAAAATGTATTAGTGATGTGATTTTCCGAGTTAACAACGAACCAATCGACCAGGATCAAGATCTTGAAACGAAAACTTGTTTGTAGGTCGATTTCAAGAAATAACGTATCTCAAGTTTTAGGACTCGGAATCTGATGATTCAAAAATGAGGTGAAAGATCACGATCTGAACTATAAGAAAGACTATTTACTCGTTCAAAACGAGTAAATATTGTTGTTGCACCAGGTCAATGAAAGTTATGATTCTATGATATCAAAAGAATGAATTTAGATCAAGAAACGTGTTCTTTAAAAATCAAGAACTAAACAAGTTCCTAAAGTCACCACTTGGAATCAATTAACATAATAAAGAAACACCACACACAGTTGAAAACAAGATAAAGACTATCACCACCTTGCTTGGAACCAAAAACAAGGATAAAGAAGACAAAATAGAGAAAAACACTCTATTGTAAAATTAGGGCAAGTCTCAAAAACGTGATTTTCTCTCTACAAAGGCATGAGAACCCTTTATATAGGTCTAAGGTCTCTTCTTTGATGACTACACTTCCTATTCTGATAAGGAAATAAAATAACTAAAGACATTAAGAAAAGTAAAATCCATATTCTACAATGAAAAGAAACTAGAATCCTACCAAAAGGAAAATCCTTATTCTAAAAGGAATAAAATAAATCCTATTTTAAGAAGGAAAAAATCGTGGCTTCTTGATATCAATCTTGAGCTTCTCGGACTTCTTGAAAATAATTCCATATGTTTGGACTTGAGCTCTAAAACATTACCTTGGCCAAATTTAATAAACTTTAATATAGATTTTTCTTTTACATCACCATGGAACCTCCTCTTGAATGTGCCGCGTAAGAATATCCATCACCAAGGCAAATAAAAATGGGCTAAGCGCGGTCCCCTGATGCAAGCCCATCCTGACATGGAACTGTTCTGAGTCCCCTCCCATCGTCATAACCCGGGTCTTAATGCCATCACACATATCCTGGATCACCCTAGTATAATCTACGGGCACACCTCTAACCTCCAAATACCTCCACAAAACCTCCCTCGAAACCTTATCATAAGCTTTCTCTAGGTCAATAAATACCATGTGCAAGTCCTTCTTCCAATCCCTATAATGCTCCATTAGTCTCTTGATAAGGTGAATGGCTTCTGTAGCCGATCACCCTGGCATGAATCCGAATTTATTCTCGAAAATAGATACAATACTCCTTGCCCTAACTTCCACCATCCCCTCTCAAACTTTCATGGTGTGACTTAGCAGCTAGATGCCCCTATAGTTATTACAATTTTAGATATCCCCCTTATTTTTGTACACCAGAATCATCGTACTCCACCTCCATTCTTCAAGCATCTTCTTTGTCTTAAAAATGATATTGAACAATCTAGTAAGACACTCCAAGCCTACTATGTCTGCAGTCTTTCAAAATTCCACTAGGATCTCATCTGGTCGGGGCGCTCTACCTCTGCTCATCTTTCCCATAGCCCCCACAATCTCTTCAACCTTGATACGACTGCAATACCCAAAATCACAACGACTCTCGGAGAACTCCAAGTCCCCCAGCATGATGTCCCTATTCCTTTCGCCATTCAAGAGTCCTTGAAATGTACATCTGCCATCTACATCTAATAAGTGCATTATCCACCAATACCTTTCCATCCTTGTTTTTGATGCACTTCTGTTGGTATTGGTCACGATCCTTTCTTTATATCACCTTGGATATCCTGTACAACTTGTTGTACCCACCTTTGGCCCCCGATTCTTTGTACAACAGTTCAAATGTTGCATTTTTAGCCTCTGTAACGGCTAATTTCGCCTCCTTCTTAGATTTATTACACCATTCCCTATTCATACTCCTTTCTTCCTCTTCTCTGCTCTACACTAGCTTCAAATACGCTGCTTTCTTGGCTTCTATTTTTTCTTGGACTTGTCCATTCCACCCCCAGTACCCTTTATGTCCATTAGGGTAGCTCTTCGAGACCCCTAATCCCTCTCTAGCAGCTTCCCGAATGCCATTCGCTATCGAGGTGCAGAATATCGTCGTCGCCCAACTAAGTTAGGAAAACACCGTCATGTTGCTTAGTATCCCTGCATACCCAATTGAATAATTAATATTCTGTACATCTCACCATAATTATTAACTTTAACTCTTAAATCTACCATTCATAATTTGTAGATCGCACATGATGCAGTTTCCCAAATAAAAGATCATTATCCATCCTTCCAAAACTAGGAAAATTCTCAAAATTATCAAATTGCTGATGACTCAAGGATGGACCAACATGATTCATCCCTTCAAAAGTAGATAGATTTCTACTATTGATTTTTTCAAAACTAGTAAAATTCATATCTGGTAGGTAACCCTATATATATATATATATATATATCAAATAGTTACACTACAACAAAAGTAAGTAAGTATTTATCACTGAACATGTGAATTTTGTAAATCTGTCGACCCTCCATGCTGCTGCATTGGCGAGAAGTTATGTCATTGCTCCTCACTAAGCTGTGGAGATACGTTTAAGTCAGGCTAGACTCTTTCATACGAAACCTGTTATTATAAACAACTCCAAAAACACCTCTAGATGGTTGAGTGTTAGCCGTATTTTGCGGAGCATCAGTCCCGTTGACATCTTCAGATTTTACATACATTTTCAGCATCCTTATCATTGATTTTCATCATTATTGATGTTAAACTCGGCATAACAATCCACACCTTGTGGAGTGAGCGAATACAAATATGTTCCAGTTACCTTAAGATTCATCGAATGTTTAATCACACTTATTCTTTTACAAATCAGAGATACCAATGTATGGTACTCCAATATAAGTGACAACTTAACAATACTTTGTGGAGAATAACTATAGTTCACCAAGTCATTCTCTACCACAATCTCGCGGCCCCAGTATACATAACCCTAACTCTTCTCTTATCGATCATTGTAGAAAGATTCAAAGAGAACTTTGCATAGATTGATGAAGATGAAGAGAAATATAAATGATGCAGAAGAACCAAGGCATCAAATATAAGTGTCTTTGGCAACTGAAAAATATGCATATGATAAGTGCTTTGTCGTACAATTATCAGAGTTGTGATTCAACAAGTTAGAAAAAATGAGCATATAGCGCATGTATTACATGCGCTATACCGATGAATTATCATGGCAATAATTCGGATAGCAAGAATATTTGTACAGGGAAAAAGGAAGTACATGCACACATATAATACATGCGCTATATATAAATTGGTTCAGCCTTTTTTAGCACCTATTTTGATTTCCTCAGCCCAAAAAGGTGTTACTTTGGTTCTGAAATTGTTTCTCAAATCCAAAGGTCTTTTGTCTCCCGCGTGCTAGGTGATTTATTTAAAACACTTCTGATACAATGCCTTTCTATTTTTATAACTGGAAATTCTTTCTTTATTTTTTTTTATTTTCTAGACTTTTTATCACTCTAAGGTAATTGTAACACAATATACAATTGTAATTTAGATTGTTTAATATTATCTTTGTAACGATACAACCATTCATTTTGTGTATTGTAGCCCTGTTCCCCTATTTATCGCTTCTTCCTACTCATTTGGGGTTATGTGACTTGCTCGGGTTGTTGGTTTTGTTGTAGGGATGATTCGAAGTGAATTGGACACTTAGTCCCAAGGTTGTAAGTTTAAGATGAAAGAGTTAACCGAAGTTTGACTTTTATATAGATGACTCCGATATGGAGTTTTGATGGTTCCAATAGTTTTGTATGGTGATGGTGGACTTAGGAGTATGTTCGGATATTGGTTTGAGGTCCGTAGGTTGTTTTGGCTTGAATTGGTGAAACTTAGAAACTTGAAGGTTTGGAAGGTTGAGAAGTTTGATCGAGAGTTGACTTTGTTGATAAGAAACTCAGATTCTAGTTCTGATAGTTGGAGTAGGCCCGTTTGTCATTTATGACTTGTGTGAAAAATTTGAGGTCAATCGGAGTTGGTTTTGTATGATTCGACATTAGGTTTAGAATTTGGAAGTTCATTATCCTTGAATTGGGATGCAATTCGTGATTTCGATGTTGTTTGATATGATATGAGGCTTCAATTAAATTCATATCATGTTTTAGGACCTGTTAATATGCTTGGATAGGGTCCCGAGGCCTCGGGTGTGTTTCGGATCAAGTTCGGACTCATTTTGGACTTGGAAGAGTTACTGATTTTTGGGCATCTTGTTTCCTCTTCCTCGACCGCAAGGAGAGAATCACGACCGGGAAGAGTCAATTATGGTAGGAGGGTTTTTGTTCGACGAGTTCGCCAGGTGAAGGACGCGATCGTGAAGCTTTGAATGTTTGTGCAACGCGAATGCGAGTGAGGGGTTGCGTTCGCGAAGAAGGAAGGCGAGGCCTGGGAATTTCACGCATTTGTTCTTTGCGGTGGCATTTGACTGTCCGTGATCGCTTAGGTGTTGGTGATTGAGCATCGCATTTGCGACTTGGTTATCGTGTTCGCGTAGGAGGATTTTTGCTACTGGAGATTTTATATCTTGAGTTGTAGAGCTCGATTTTGGGCAATTTTGGAGGTGATTTTCAAGATTTGGATCGGGGTAAGTGTTTTTAACTCGGATTTATTATTATTTCATGATTCCATCTTTGTGTTTAACATGTAATTAGAGTATATTAGTGAATAAATGGAGAACTTTGTGGAAACTTTTCAAAAATGAGAAATGTAGTTTTAAAGGTCGATTTGAGGTCGGTTTTGGATGATTTTTGTACGGTTGGACTCATAATCGAATGGGTTTCTGTAATTTATGAATTTTTCCGGGTTCCAAGGTGCGATCCCGGAGTTGACTTTTGATTTTGGTTAAAGACTTATCTTTATCATTTAGAATCAATTCCTATGGCTTTTAGTGATTATATTTAGTTGGTTTGGTTAGATTTGGTTACTCAGAGGCCGATTCGCGTGGCAAGGCTTTGTTGGAGCATTGAGTTACGCATTTTGAGGTATGTAACATTTCTAAACTTGGAATTAAGGGTATTTATCCCTGAAAAATGTGTTATTGGTGTTGTGTTGGGTGACACACATTCTAGGTGATAGGCGTGTGGGAGTTCACCGTGGTAACCATGATCCTTATGGATTTTTGTATTGAGTTCCTATCAAGTCTTGTTTTATCCATGGAATCCCTGCTTGATAGAGTAATTGAGCTATGATTCATGTTAGAAATCATGTTAGGCTATGTACTTATTTAGTTTTGACCTAATGAAGTTATTTCTATTGTTTTTGAGTTATCTGCTTCTACTGCAATTATGTACTCAGTCATGATTCTTCATTTGCATATTATATCTCAGTCTCTGTTATCATTCACCGTTACATTACATGTTATCATTGTTTGGATTGAGTGGTACAAGCTCTGTGAGCCCTTGAGACTTGAGATATTAATGTCTGAGGTGGGCCTGAGAGCCATTATGAGTATTATTATGGATCGGCCTGCACGTCACATCAGACCTTATTAGCTTATTTATTTTTGTATATCGGGATACACATCACAACAGGCCTAATAGACTTTATATTAAAGTTTGGGCAGGATCCGCCCCTTCGAAGTTTGACATCCAGCAGTGTGTGCAGGTATAATGTTATATATATACACATGCTTTGGTGAGACACATTAATGCCAGGCACCCGTACAATGCTGAGTGATTGTGTGTGTAGTTTGTATGGGCATTTGGAAGACAGATGAGTATTCTGAGAGTGTAAGCACTTGAGAACACCACTGGGAAATCATACATTTGATAAGCATATTGACATGTAGGCATAGAGATGTAACATTCCTCATGTTAGTTGTACTTGACATATTCTTATCAGTGTTGGGTTTTAATTATTGAACTTGAAAGCATACCGAAATTTTCTATAACCTGAGTGAGATGATTTTGAAAATTAATCTAAGTTGTTTATTGTTACTGCCATTATTATACTCGTGTTTTCATTTTATTGGATTCAGACTGTCTTCTTTTTAGCCCGTCACTACTCTTAGCCCAAGGTTAGTTCTGTTACGTATTGAGTACATGTATCCGGTTGTACTCATACTACACTCTGCAATTCGTGTGCAAATCCAGTTATATCGGGACGTGATGACTACTAGATTATACTAGTACCTTCTTGGAGACTTCGAGGTAGCCGCTATGACGTCCGTAGACCTTGACTCTCTTTCCTATTATTTTCTTCAGTACTGTTCTATTACCCAGACAATTGTACTAGAGTTACGATTTATGTGGATACTTAGTAGTACTTATGTACTCGTTGGCACAAAGTTTTGGGATGGTTATATTAGTGATCCAACTTCTTTTATCAGATATTTATGTTATTTCTGCTCTTGAGTTTATTAAACCATGTTTTATTCAAATATTTAGCTGTTATATGTGTTTACCTCGAAACTACGAGTAACAATTTAATTTAATTTGTGGTTTTAAAGATACGTAATTAGATTCAATACCAATTAATAATCAAGAAGTATGAAGTAGAAATGAAAGAAGTAAGTGAATCAAATTAGTGTAACTCATCAGTAGTGACCTGGAGCTTAGTGACCTTGAGGTGGGTTTAGAACAATTAGAACAATTAAGCAAGAAAGGTAAAGTGAAAGCAGTAGAGTTAAAAGGAGAATTCTGATGAACAGTAGGCAAAAAGTATAGAGTATATTCTTTCCTCAATGATTAGATGATGTTACACAATGATTGAGGGTCCTCTTTATATAATAGGGGAGCCCTAAATATGGTTTATTTTTATTTATAGTAGAAAATATTCCTGATACAGCTGTCTAAATGCCTAGTACATAATCGTACAATCATATTCCTAGATTTGCGCCATGATCTTGGGGACGTGGCAGGAATCTAAGCCATTCTATTACAAGTCCATAATGAAACTATTCCGAGGTCGAGCATACTCGACCTTGGCAGATGTCGTGCTCTATCTTCGAACTCGGATTTGGTTCCTCGAGCTCGAACTTGATCTTGATTGATCTTGGACTTTGGACGACCCCTCGAGCATATAGATTGAAGGCATACGGTCTCGACCGTATACATATAGTCCCCGTGTTTCTTAGAGTAAGATGATAAGAAACGATATGATCCTCGCTTTCTCGGAGTCTTTAACGATGATGTCATTTCTGTGACGTAGGCGCTCAAAGTGACTGAAACGTCTCGTCGGTCAACTTCCCCAAAATATTGAATGCACGCTAGTATTGGTCGGCCACTAGCGTCACCGAACCGTCATTGCCCTTCTATAAATTTGAGGCTATTCCTTTGAGTAAAGAAGTTTACTCTTTCATTACATCTTTCCCTTCTTCATCTCTTTCTCTAATCATTTGTTTCCGCCGCCTATTTAAGCGCCGTAAAATGCCAGGTTCTTGTAAAAATACCACATTCTGACATAGTCTGTATTCTTTAGCCTAAGATAATGGCTAAAACTTCCATAACGGTCCCCAAAAAAGATAAAGCGTTGACTTCTTCTACCTCTTAGCTGGCCAAACCGGTGGTGCCGTCGACTCTTGAAGAAATCACCTCGGCCCTTGCGTAATTAAGAAGGATTTCAGTATACAAAAACCCCTCGATGTCCCGGACTGATGCGAGCATGCATTTAGATATATTAGTCTGATATCGGAGAAGAACCTCGAAGCAATAAAGAGGGACTGCGGCTGAGGCGACGAGGTCTTGGTTCAGATCCCGAGCCCCAAGGAAGGCATTACTACCCACGTGGAGGTGTTTTTAAGTATTTACACTTACCTCTTCACACTGAGTCCCATCAATCTGGTGGTGATCGACTTCTGCAAAACATATGAAGTCACTTACCCCTCCTTTTGGCATATCGTGATCATGCTGCGCTACTTTTTTGAGAAGGCTGAGGGGTTGGAATTCACCCTCAATCACCTGATTCGATTGTATCGGCCCCAGCTATTTCGAGGGCTTATCAAGTTGCAATATCGAACAACGAAAGCCTTCTTTGCCAGTAATGATGAAACCAAGGATCACGGCTGGATGAGCCAGTTTGTTAGAGTAAGGACTTCGGATGTCATCCCCAAGGATAAAATGTCGTTCTCAGAGATATGGAACTTTAATCGTAAGTGGAGTTTTTCTTCCCAGTATTTATTTATATTTAGCTTTCATGTCTCACAATGCCTTCACCTTTTTTGCAGCCACTGCCTGGGCACCTCACGCGATCCCCGACCTCAAGGATTGGGTACGAAAATTAGCTTCTACCTCCTCCTATGATGAGCACAAATGGCACAAATTATCAAGGGGCAAGTGGGAGGCCAAACATCATGGTAAATTCTCTTCCCAGATTTTAGATTTTTTTCATTTGCTGGTGGTACCAACTTATTCACGTTTACTTGTGCATGCATTAAAAATTTATTTAAAATGAGACCGTCTCTGGCCGGTGAAAAGATTGTGCCCTCGGTCTCAAAATCGAGGAAAGACAATAAAAGAAAGAGGGCTTCGAAGCCCAAAGAATCCCAAGATGAGGTGGTGCCTGCCCAGAAGCGGAGGAGAAAACTCATTCATGTGGATCTGGATTCAACCATCAAATGCCTAGAGGATGAAGAGAATGATGGTGGAGAATCAGCACTGGTATCTCGAACTAGGAAACCAGCCGAAGCCGTCAATGCCTCCGAACCTGATGCCTTGCCACTTGATGAATAGACTCCGAATAGAGACTCAGAAAAAGACCACGAGTTCCCCGAGATCGAGATCGTATATCCTTCTTCAATAAATACACTGAAGGGGACAAGCGATGAGAGGGCTAAAACTAGTAAGAGCGCCCCGAGCAAGGAGCTCGGGGCCATGACAATGGGTCATTCATTGTCTTTTCCAGCTTACTCTGAAGAGATAATAAAGGGTTCATGGGCTTTGCAAACACCTGATCCGAGCAAGATCCTCAAAGAGAACCCTTTTCGGGATTATTTCACCAGGGTTGGCGACGTTGCTTACCTTAACGATGCATCCACTTTTTTCGAGGAGGCTCAACGTCTTCTTTCTCAGGTAAATTCTAACTTTCATTGTCGTAACTTCTTTTTCCCTTCTTTTCCTTTGACTGACACGTCTTTACCTCGTGTATAGGCCATCTCCAAGTTTAGAGCTGAGCTAAGCCAATGTGAGGCTGAGCTTAGGAGGGTTTCAGACTAGGAGAAAGCCCTGAGGCTCCTCCGTGGCCAGAAGGAGGAGGATCTTAAGGACCTTCGAGCTGAGTTGGCCAAGGCTCAAAAAAATGAAACCAAACTGGACGAGAAGGTAACTATGATTTTAACAGAGTATGGTCTTCTCGGCCTTACTTCGGAGGTTAATACTTCGATGTCTCAACTGCAGCAGAAGTTCAAGATGATTGGGGAGCTTCGGAGCGAGGTTGATCAAGTTAAGGCTGACCGTCATAGGTGGAAAAAGAACATGGATCAGCTTGCTGCCGATAAGAAAGCTATTACAGTCTAACTGACCTCGGCTGAAACTCAACTCCGAGGTGTTAAAGCGAAGGGTTTGGCCCAGGCCAGGAATATCGAGGAGTTAGAGGCAGAGCTTGTTAGAGCCCGGGCTGAAGCTGCATAAGCTAAGGTTGAGGCTAACAAGACGAAGGCCACGGATGTTGCGGCTGTTCTAGCGGAGTTGAGAGAGGCCTCTGACTAGGAAAAACGAAATAATGATTTGGCCAAATGTCAAGCCCAGAGGGAGACTCTCGAGGAAATCCATGCCCGAGGGTTCGACCTTACCGAAGAGATAGCCAAAGCAAGGGCGCGGGAAACCGGGAAATCGATTCTAGGTTTCTTGTCTCTTCTGATGATGAAGATGTTATGAGCAGCTCCGAGGTCGGGGAAGGTGAGGAAGGTGTTCCCAAGGAAAAGGAGGCTCCCGAGGATAGATCCGCCGAGGGTGCATTTCTCTAGTAAGCTGTTTCCGGGGACGTAACCCCAAAATAGATTAGGTTCTCTTTTTCCTTTTTTGTGTAAGGTCCCCTCGTGGGCGTTGTACATATACTTTTGTAAAACATCCTTTGTGAATATAAAGAATCTTTTTGCTCTATCCTCAACTTGTGTCGAATTTTCTTTTGTTTGATTGTATAACTCAAATGACTGGTTCGAGTATTGGTTTGGATTCGGAACATAATAAACCCTTAGGTTTTTATTGATAAATATAGCAATCCTCGAGCTAAGTTTAAATTGATTCGATGCAAGCTCGGGATATCGAGACTCTTGAGTCCAAGTTGAGTGAGAACGAGTCTTGAACTATATGTTTTGGACCTTAAGCCTTTCGAAGTTGGCCCTTAGCCTCTTATATATCGGCCCTTAGGCTTTTTAAGTTGGCCCTTAGGATCTTTAAGTTGGGCCGATTTGTCCTCTAGAGTGGCTATATAATTTTCCCTCTTTTGGCTAAAAGACTTAGTGAAAATTTTGTTATGCCTTAGCATTTATTTTTTGTACCCATTGGGGTTTTCGAAGGTTCGATGAATCGGAACCTTATTAATAGTTTGTTTGTGTAAATATAATCTAATACCTCTTGAGGTTTTTCCGAATGCTAATGTTATCGAAGCCTTTAGATTATTCGAGGGCTGAATTTATCAAAACCCTTTTGCTTTTGCCGATGGTAGCCTGATTTAATCGTTTTTTTCAAAGTGTTTGAAGGCCTTTAATTTATGGCGGAAGTCGGACGTCTCCAAGCCGCATTATTTTGGTCGTAGCCTTTTATATGACCGTAGTCTTTAGTATGGTCGTAGCCTTTATATGGCAATAGACTTTAATTTGGCCGTAGCCTTCAGGTGTGTCTCTTGGACTTGTTTCCTGATAACTTTTCGAACTTGTTTGACAAGTTATCCCCAAGTATATTGGCCTTGGCCTTTGTTTCGGAGGGATGCCTCTTTGAGGCCTTATGAGTCCGAGTTTTTGATGGCTCGGGCGAGTTAACTGTCGATGATAGTCCCCGAGTATCTCAGGGTTACATTCGTGCTTTGGCCCTTGAGCCATTTCCCGTAGGATTATAAGTGTAAAGCTCGTATAATATTAGACTTCTTTGAGACACAAAGTGTTTTTGATATAAATAAGAAGATTCTTCAAATAATTGATACATGTGTACATGTTGCCGTCGAGGCTCGACTATTCTATATGGACACGGTTCATCTGACCGTTTGGCCCATTAGAAAATTTTCCTATCGAGGTCCTCTTAGGCGTGAAGTATTTTCCTTGAAAATATGTCCTCCGAGGGTGATGCCCCCCCAGTATTCGAGGTTGATTGAAAAGAAGTCTTGGATACTATTGAGTTCCCCTTAGGTAGCATATAGTTGTTGCCTCATTAAAACCTCGCCGGTAAAACCCATTTGGGACAAAATCCGATCTAAGGAAAAAAGAGTGCAACACATGCTTTAAAACCTAAGGCCTTCGTGCAAAAAGGGTGTCTTCAATGGCTTCGATTGTAAATCTGCAATGAGTTAGTCTTAAACTCAAAATAGACAAAAGGATAAATTCATACCTTAGCCGTAGTACCGTTTGAGTAATGATACATTCCAATTGTTTGGTAGTTGTTCACCTTCCATCGTGCCAAGTTTGTAGGATCCTTTGCCGACAACCCCGAGTACTCGGTACGGTTTGGGTCTCGAGTATTGAGGGTAAATTTCCGTAGAACTAAGTCCCCAATTCCGAAGTGTCGAAGATTGGTTCTTCTATTGTAGTACCTTTTGATCCTTTGCTTTTATGCGGCCATCCGAACAAGGACTGCTTCTCGTTTTTCATCTAGCAGCTCGAGGTTAGTGTTCATGGCCTCGTGATTTGACTCCGCCAATGTGTGTCGAGACCTGGTGCTGGATTCTCCGACTTTGACGGGGATGGGGGCCTCGGAGCCATATACTAAAGACAACAGGGTGTCCCCCGTGCTGGACTTCGATGTTGTTCGATATGCCCAAAGGACCTCAGGTAGAACTTCTCTCCATTTCCCCTTTGCATCATCAAACCTTTTCTTTAGGTTTCGAATAATAGTTTTGTTTGTTGACTCAGCCTGTCCGTTTCCAGTTGGGTGGTACGGTGTCGATAATATCCTCTTTATTTATGTGCTTAGAGGAACTCCGTCACCTTGCTACCGATGAATTGCTTTCCATTGTCACACACAATCTTGGCAAGTATCCCGAATCGGCATATGATGTGGTCCCAGATAAAGTCAATAACTTCTTTTTCTCGGACCTTCTCGAAGGCCTGTGCTTCCACCCACTTAAAAAAATAATCAGTCATAAATAAAATAAACTTAGCTTTACCTAGGGCCGTTGGCAGAGGGCCGACTATATCCATTCCCCATTTCATGAAAGGCCACAGGGATAAGACCGAATGGAGTTGTTCTTCGGGTTAATGGATCATCAGTGCAAATTGTTGACATTTATCACATTTTTTGACAAATTCTTTGGTATATTTTTTCATGATATCCCAGTAGTAACCTGTTTTGATGATTTTCTGAACAAAGACTCCGCACCGGAGTGATTCCCACAGGTGCCTTTGTGGATCTCTCAAAGAACATAATCGGTGTCCCCCGACCCTAAACATACCGCCAATGGTCCATCGAACGTTCTTCTATATAATGTTCCATCCCCGTCTAGGGCGAACCTAGCAGCCTTGGTTCGTAGAGCCCTCGATTCTTTGTGATCCGAGGGGAGCTTTCAATTTTTCAAATAGTCAATGTACTTTACGTCGAATTTATCTCGGCATGACCCTCTCGAATCACAGACTTTAATAACTGAACGACAGTCCCCGGGATGATGTCATCTTCTTCAACCGAGGATCCTAGATTAGCAAGTGCACCAGCCTCACTATTTTGTTCCTGAGGCACATGATCCAGTGTCCACTCTTTGAAGTGGTGCAAAGTTACCTATAGTTTATCCAAGTACCGTTGCATTCTATCCTCTCGAACTTCAAAACTTTTGTTTACTTGATTACCACTAATAAAGAATCACACTGAGCTTCGATGACTTTTTCTCCCAAGAATTTAGCTAGCTCGAGACCTGCAATCATGGCCT